>NC_091092.1:12480485-13098650 GCF_032405125.1 Capricornis sumatraensis
ACCTCAAGCTGCTATATGGGGATATCAGATCCATTTTATCCTAGCATTGAGCTCCTGAAGGCTGGTGCCTGATGCCTCCTAGTAAGAGAAATAAAATACTGATTCATGCTACAACATGGATGAACTCAATATTATGCTAAGTGAAAGACACAAAAGGCCAATATGATGATTCCATTTATAATGAAATGTCCAGTGTAGGTAAATCTATAAAGACAGAAAGTAGACTCATGGTTGCCAAGGGATGGGGAAGGTGAAAATGGGGAGTGAGTGCTTAATGGGTACAAATTACCTTCTGGAGTGATGAAAATGTTCTGTAACTAGATAGTCATAATGATTGCACAGGATTATGAATGTACTAAATGCCACTGAATTGCACATTTTAAAATGGTTAATACAGTAAATTTTACATGATGTCTATTTACCACATAAGAAAAAAACATTCATTTTTTAGTTCCATTTCTAGAAATTCTATTTGGTTCTTTCTGATATTTATTTATTAATATATCTTCCTTGTCTTTTTTTATATGCTTTCATTTATTTAAACATGTTTCTAAGTCGTTTGCATGTGATAGTAACTTTGGAGATCTACACCTTTAGTTTATTATTTGTGCTAATAGTGGCTTTTTAA
The DNA here is from genome assembly GCF_032405125.1 of Capricornis sumatraensis. Classification (NCBI taxonomy): domain Eukaryota; kingdom Metazoa; phylum Chordata; class Mammalia; order Artiodactyla; family Bovidae; genus Capricornis; species Capricornis sumatraensis. Next base: position 12,481,114 of record NC_091092.1, read on the forward strand.
AAAACTGTGTGTATGTTTGGCTAGCTTTATCTGTGAGGGTCTTGTTAAAGGCTGAGAAGTAGACTCCTCCAGAAAGGATCAGATTTGCTCCTGCCATATGTCTGGATTTGCCACTAAAAATGAATTGGGCTATGCCGATAGTATTCATTTGAACTCCAAAACCACATGAGGGCAGGCTTGTGATTGCAAACAACAAAGGCCTCTAATAAGAAAGTGAAAAGAAAATTTACATTTTTGGTAAATGGTAGAAAATATTTGCAAATCATAGAGTCTAGTATTCAAATATATAAAGAACTCTTCAACTCTACAACAAAAAGACAAACACCCAGTTAATAAACAGGCAAAAGCATAAATAGAAATTTCTCCAAGGAAGATATACAATGGCCAATAAGCACATGAAATATGCTCAACATCATTAATCATTAGGAAAATGTAAATCAAAACCATAAGTGATACCACTTCACACCCAAAAGGATGGCTGTAATTTTTAAAAACCCTGAAAATAACAAAGGTTGGCGAGGATATGGATAAATTGGAACCCTACCTTGCTGGTAGGAATGTAAAATAGTGCAGCTGCTGTGGAAAACAGCTTGGTGTTCCCTCAAAAAATTAAACATATGACCCAGTTACTCCAGTCCTAAATTTATACCCCCCAAATTGAAAACAGATATTCCAACAAAACTTGTACACGACTGCTCATAACAATCAAAGCAGTGTTATTCATAATCACCAAAAGGTGGAAACAACTCAAATGTTCACCAGATGCAAATGCATAAAGAAAATGTGGTCTATCTGTACAATGGAATACAACAATCATAAAAATTGAGGTACTGATACATGGCATAACAGAGATAACTTCAGGTGAAAAAAGTCAGGCACAAATGTTCACAAATTGTATGACTGCATTTGAGTGAAATACACAGAATAGGGAAATCCATAGAAAAAGTACATTAGTGTTTAACAGGGGCTCCAGGGAGGGGGACTGTGAAGTGACTGCTAACGGGTATGGAGTCTCTCTATGGGATGATGAAAATGTTTTTGAATTTGATAATAGCAATGGTTACACAACACAGTGAATATACTATGACTGAAATGACCGGAGAAGGCGATGGCACCCTACTCCAGTACTCTTGCCTGAAAAATCCCATGGGCGGAGGAGCCTGGTAGGTGCAATCCATGGGGTCGCTAAAAGTCGGATACGACTGAGCGACTTCACTTTCACTTTTTCATGCATTGGAGAAGGAAATGGCAACCCACTCCAGTGTTCTTGCCTGGAGAATCCCAAGGACGGGGGAGCCTGGTGGGCTGCCGTCTATGGGATCGCACAGAGTCGGACGACTAAAGCGACTTAGCAGCAGCAGCAGCGGGGGCTGCTAGTTGCAGAGGCAAGAGGCTTGAGCCAGAGCAGGAGGTAGAGACCCCTGGCACTCAAGATTTTTAAAGACTGCCCAACAGCCTGCAAAATACCTTTCACCCTCCTCCACTCCTCCTGGAATCGCACCATTATTTACTCCTTTGAAATAAGACAGCAAGAACATGTTTAAAAGTACACAAACTCGCTCGTAAGCCTGCGGTCAAGTTGCCGGGCTTCCCTGGGGCTCAGTTTTCTTTGTTAAAAAAAAAAAAAGAGAGAGAGAGAAATAATAATGGTGGTTGTAAAAAAAGTAAAAGTATGCACAGCGTTGAGCACGGGACTTTTTTTTTTTTTTTTTTTTTGCCACGCTAAGCGGCTTGTGGACACGACTGAAGCGACTTAGCAGCAGCAGCAAGCGGCTTGTGGGAATCTTCCCGATCTTACTTCCCCGACCAGCGGTGGAACCTGTGCCCGCTACAGTGGCAGCACGGAGTCAACCACTGGACGTTCAGGAAAGTCCCAAAGAAGTGATTCTTATAACATGAAGGACGTTAAAACGTCCTGGGACACCTGCAAATACTTTTTGGCCGAAGAACCAGTCTTCATTCGTGGCTTGGCCCCTTTTAATTTATTTGACACATCCGTAGGGAAAACAGCTCAGTAGTATAATTCTAGATAAATGGAGGGAGCGAAGAGGAGCAGAAATGGTAGTGGGGAATGCCTGCACTTCTGCCAGGTATACAGTACCGCCCTGGAATTAGGCGCGCTTTGAGCGCCTGCAAAGCCGCAATCCTTAAGATGCGCAGCAACCTAGCACATCAAATGTTGCCTGCGCCAGGAGCTGGTGGAAGGGGCCCGTGCAGCACAGGCATTCTTGGATGCACTAAGCACTTGGCAGGTTTTTACACTTGAACTCTGACGTGAGCTCATTACTAAAAATCTGAAGTCATTGGAGCTTTCATAAGAGGCGCGTGGGACATCTTGCAGCTAGCATCTGAGCACCTGGACTGCGTTGCAAACCCAAACAGTAAACTCCAGCTCCCAAAATGCACGGTGGGATCTGATTTCACAAACCCCGTGCAAAAAAAAACCGGGCAAACAGCCTCCAAGCTTATCATTTTGTCTTAACCACTAGCCAGATTCTTGGACTTTGCAGATTTTGCACGCGAATGGAGCAAAATCATATAGTCCCATCCATTCCACCAACTTCTGCTCAGAGCCCAGTGCAAGAATAACTTCACCCTACTTTGCTTGGTTTGCTGGGGGTTCCGCGTCGTCCCTACCCCTACCTCTCCACCTTTTCCTCTGGGAAAACAAACCCCTCGGCATTGGTGATATTGCCCAAACACTTCTCCACGAGCTCCAGGAGCTGAAGTTTTATGCACCCCACCCCTGACCCCACATGGCTTTTGCAATCCAGCACAGCCCCTTCCTCCAACCAGACATTTCGTCCAAGTTGGAAGCAGTCAGTTAAACTACAAGTTGGAGTCACAGTTCCCCGAACAAGAGTATCCACTACCAGCACCACTCTCACGTGCACTCGCCCTCTTTTAGTCCCACGCCCTACCTCCCACTGCACACACATCGGGCCCCACCTACCCCCACCAGAGGCAATGTGAAACCTACTAGGGGGCGTCTATCTGACTCCAGCGGGTACACTTTGAACTCGCAAAAGGCAACAAAACCTCTATATAAGGCAACAAAACCTCTATATAAGGCGCACGAGCCCCAGTATCGGCGCCAGAAGAGGTCCCGGCGCCAGCAGAGCGCAGCTCGAGACCGCTGGTCCCAACTCGAGCCCAGATCCTCGGATCGCCTCACACCCAGCGCAAAGTCTGCAGAAGCGCAGGCCATGGACAGCAGCCACTTTGACACAGGATTCCACAACTTGGGAATCGACGAGGACGAACTGCATGGTTAGTACCTAGACGGCGATGGCAGGTGCTTCGGCAAATCCCAGAAAAGGAACTTTCCCTGGGAAGGGGAGGTGGACGGGACACTGCACAGCAGCTCCTCCTCCAACACGGCCCCGGCCCCCTCCAGCCCGCGCACTGTGGGCTCCAGGCCCCCCTGACCCAGTCTCTCCCTTTTGCTTTCCTCTTTTCCCAGATGTGGAACCTAGCCTGATCTCGGAGGTTTTAAACGGAATGGAAGATGAAACTCGGTCCTCACCTGAGCCCGGAGAAGCAGCTGCAGCCGCAGCCGCAAACTACTTTGGCAAGGCCGGCTCCAACCTCCTGGACGACGAAAACCGCGAGAGCGACGAAAGCCATGACGACGACGAAAACCGTGAGGCGGGTGAAAACCGTGAGGGCGGTGAAAACCGTGAGGGCGATGAAAACCGTGAGGGCGACGGCGGCGATATTGAGCCCCCGCCGCAGCAGGAGGAGCCGGACCCCTTGGCCATCCAGGGGCCCCAGATTGCGGTGAGAAAGCCGCGCCGCTGCCGCACTGTTTTCACCCAGTTGCAGCTGCTGGAGCTGGAGCGAGTTTTCCACCACATTCAATACCCCGACGTGTTTGCACGGTAAGTGGCTGGCTCCGGAGACGCCCAGTTCTTCGCTGGCCCGCGCGCCTTCCAGGACGCCTTAGGTTCTTTCCCAGGACCCTTCCCCCTCCTCTCCCGGGCCAAAAGCCACTTTAGAGGCTCGAGGGTGCTGGGTCTGCCCTAGCTCGCGGGCGTTGGGGCGAACCCTGCAGAGCTTGCAGGGATGCAAGAGAGGGGCGGGAGTAGGGTAGAACAAGTAAAGCAGGGCAGATTAATATTGATTTAATTTAAAATCTTGGTAATTTGCTCATCGTGGGGTTTTGCATGCATTTTTATATTTTAAATATTGCAGTAAAACTTCATCGTGATTACTCTGCTTTTTCCACGCCGTTTAAAAATTGTGCACGAGGAGAGCGCCTCCTAGCGCTCACCCTGGTCTCTCGGCCCTGCCAAGTGGAGCGCTGTTTCGAGGCGGCAGAGTTTTGACCGTTAAAAAGCCCGGGGAGGAGCCCCCTAGAGTACGAAGTGGTTGTCGCTCAGTCGTGTTGGACTCAGCGACCCCGTGGGGTGTAGCCCGCCAGGCTCCTCTGTCCGTGGGATTCTCCAGGCAAGAATGCTGGAGTGGGTTACCATTTCCTTCTCCACTGAGTACGAAGGGGAAGGCCTATTCTGTCCCGATAGGAATGGGGCATCAGGAAGAATCGGTGTGAGGTTTATGGGCGCCCTTTCTGGTTCCATTGTATATGTCCTTCGCCCTTGATTGCTTGGCTGATACGGCTTGAAGTTTCTCCATGAGAGTTCACCGCTCCCTTTTACAGTAAACAGAAATACTTGGGTTTAAAACGCCGCTTTTTTGCGGGGGAGGGGGATTGTCGTTTTAGTTATTTTTACGGAGGGATCTCCGTAAAAGTGAAAAGATTTTCAAGTTAGTTCTCTGCTGTTGCACAAATGGAAAAATTAATTGAGTCATATTGAAGTAACAGGCACATTACCAGGAATTTTAATATGTATTCCCTTTTTATATTTTAATTAATGGGTGAGTTGTCCACGGGAAGACCCTCTCTAAGTAAACCATAAACCGTCTTACAGAAAATTGTAATTAACAGAAATGTAAATGATATATTTTATCCACAATTCCAAATACTGAATTTGCACTTTTCCCCCGTCAGAGAGGAGATTGCAAGACGTCTGAATTTGGCTGAAAGAAGAGTGCAGGTTAGTAAATCTTAATTTTAAGATTGGCCGGGCAGCCATTCTAAAACATGCTTTAGGTTTTGTCCTGAAAACTCTCAATTTGGTGTGCTTTGTTGTCGTTTCCATACAAACACACACAGGGAAAAACGTAGAACACAGACCTCTCTCCTCTCTCTACACACATACACACACACACACACACAGTTTTTTTTTTCCAGTAAATAAAGTTCATCTTCTAACACTGGCATCCTTTAGGGAGGCTGTTGCTGCTGCTGCTGCTGCTGCTGCTAAGTTGCTTCAGTCATGTCCGACTGCGACCCCATGGACTGCAGCCCACCAGGCTCCTCCACCCATGGGATTTTCCAGGCAAGAGTACTGGAGTGGGTTGCCATTGCTTTCTCCGATATGTATGGATATAGATGTATATATGGATTAGATATATATATATATATATCTATATATACATATATATCATATGGCTTAGTTGTTTTGCCCTAGAGCATGAGTGTGAGTTCAGGGCTTCCCTGGTGGCTCAGCCATAAAAAGCCCACCTGTCAATGCAGGATAGTTGGGTTCCATCCCTGGGTTGGGAAGATCCCATGGAAAAGGAAATGGCAACCCACTCCAGTATTCTTGCCAGGAAAATCCCATGGACAAAGGAGCTTGGTGGGCTATAGTCCATGGAATCACAAAAGAGTCGGACATGACTTAGCCATTAAACAACAACATATGTGAGCACAGTGATGGAAATACACTGTGCATCTGTCAGTGGTGTGCAGAAAAGCAGACCACCGGACGCTGGCATCCTAATGCCACAGGCTGGACCAACAGTCAGGCCTGGTCTCAGAACGAATCTGACAGACAAGGTAAGCCCAGAGGAAAAGTTTGCTGAATTGTTTTTCCTCGTCCTTTGGTTTACATAGTCCTCTCAATGGATTTCTGAAGGGAATATGAGCCAGAAAACACAAGTAAGGAAAAGTACAATGTTCTTGTATATTTCTAAATACTGCAGCATGATTTCCCCCAAGAAACTTAATAGATGCTTCCTCTACCCATCGTGTGCAAGTATGACAGATGTTTTATGAAACCAGTATTGGGAATATGGACCTAATATTGGCCCATACTAAAATTTGCCATCCATGAGATTTTGGCTATGTTTAGGGAGATTAGACCCCAGGTATGTTTGAATCCCTCCAGAATAAGCTTTATTACAGTGGCCTTCTTCAGACTATATTTGCATGTAGTAGAAGGACACATAATCCTAAAATGGGAGAGAGAAAAGACAGCTTAAAACTTGCAGTTTGGGAAGGTCCAGAATAATTAAATACAAGGTAAACCCCATCACCTGCTATGCTAATAGGAAAGTAAAGTCTAATTGATAGCTTGTTTGTTTGTTAATGATTGGTAAGCATTTAGAGAGGAGCCTCTTTTGTGACCCTTGTCCCCACAGGACTGGACATGATTGGACCTTCCTGCCTTAGGAATGAGTGATGGGATTGGGGTCTCCTGGTTAAGGAGTAGAGCTGGCAGGACCTGGGGTACCCTAACACTCTGGGTAAACAGTGGCTCTTGTCTTGCAACCTGAAACTGAAGCTAGAACCAAATAAGTTGCCCTTGTCCTGAGCCCAGGAAGGTTTGGAGAGTAGGGCAGATTGGAGCATGCAAAATTGACAGTGATGCCAACAGGGTACTTAGTATCTTATCTGGGGAAAAGGATTTGGGGTTTAGTGATTTTGGTTTAGTTAAGCTAAATTTCCCTTAACACTAACAGCTAAAATATCAAGGCAGTGTCCAGGACTTTATCAACTCTCGTGTTGCTGAAGCAACAAGCAAGACAAGCCACAAAGTCCGTGGGCCTCCCATGATTGAGCCTCCATTGACATAGCATCTGCTCCCAGGCATGGACATTAACAGCAGGGACCCGGTGCAATTCATCAATTGGGCCTGCATACAAGACTTGGAAAAAACTCATTGAGGAATGTTAAAAATGAGAGACAATTCAATGTGCCAAAGTCTGGACTAGGCTTGGCTCACTAAGGATTAACTGAGGGAGGTGAGCTGTTTACTTTCCTAACAGAGTTTAGCAATAAGGAAATAGCTTCTGCTGTGGCAGTGTAAAATCTCAATGGCAGATTTGCATGATGGGTGTTTTCTAGTATGACATTAACTGTTCAGTATACTAAAGCCATCTCTTTTTTTCCCTCTGATTGAAGGTTTGGTTTCAAAACCGAAGGGCCAAATGGAGAAGATACCAGAGGGCACTGATGTTTAGAAATGTGCACCCTGTTGCTTTCGGCCACCCTATGGGGGTAAACTTTAATGGGCCCTATCATGTATTCCCTGCTAGGCAGCCTGGATGGAGATACATTCCTGCAGTGCCACGTCCAGGCCTGCCCCCTGGGCTGCCCCCACCACCTATGCTACCTCCACCTCTGCCACCCATGCCATGGAGGATGCCGTTGCCATACCCGGTACCTATGCCTCACTTTGGTGTGGCCCCTGTAGGAGTGGCATGGGCCCCTGTCATCAATGGTCATTTTATAGGCCCCTATTTCTGAATATGTTATTCAGACAGTTTTCCACAGGGTGTTTCTGCTACATATACATTGTGCACAACAAATAAAGAGCTGTTAAAATAACTGCATAAATGTGTAAAATGAGTGCCAGTTATTTTGGGAGGGCACATGGTGTTTCCAATAAAGAGACAAATTAGGAATATATTGATTGTGTCAAATGGGCTAAGTGGGTGTGTGTATGAGAGTTGCTGCTGCTGCTGCTAAGTCACTTCAGTCGTGTCTGAGTCTGTACGACCCCATAGACGGCAGCCCACCAGGCTCCCCTGTCCCTGGGATTCTCCAGGCAAGAACACTGGAGTGGGTTGCCATTTCCTTCTCCAATGCATCAAAGTGAAAAGTGAAAGTGAAGTCACTCAGTTGTGTCCGACTCTTAGCGACCCCATGGACTGCAGCCTACCAGGCTCCTCCATCGATGGGATTTTCCAGGCAAGAGTACTGGAGTGAGGTGCTATTGCCTTCTTCAACGGGAATTGCTAAGGCAATGCAATTCAAAGAGAAGGTTAAAGATGCTTCCTTCCATAATGTAATGGGTCTGAGTCACTATAATAGGTTATGCACATCAGAGTCCTCCCAGTGCCTGTAGCAGGTTTACACTGACCACATATTCTCCCCACAACCCCATCTGCACCCTTCCCCTTTGGGAGCGTGTACATATGCAAGATGGGGAGGTATGAGCCGTTAGTGAGGTACAGTGTGTTTTCAGGTGGGGACATATTCTATTCAAGGAGCTCAATAGCTATGGACAGAGGAGCCTGGCAGGCTACAGTCCATGAGTCACAGAGTAAGACATGACTGAGCAAACACATGATGGAATGGGAACCATTCTGGTTCTAAGACACAAGAGGGGGCTCCATTAAGATCAAAAAAGGGCTGTTTTCTCACACTTGCTCCCAGCCTGAACAAGTCTATTGTAGCATCCTCAGCTCAGAGGCAGACGATCACACTTTTTTATTTTTTCACACCCGACATCCAAGAGATGGTCCCTTGAATAGTGCTCCAAAATAGGCACTCATTATAAAGAGCCCGCCAGGCTCCTCTGTCTATGGAATTCTCCAGGCAAGAATACTGGAGTGGTTTGCCATGCCCTCCTCCAGGGGATCTTCCCAACCCAGGGATTGAACCCGTGTCTCGTGCATCTCCTGCATTGGCAGGCAGATTCTTTACCACTATGCCTCCTGGGAAGCCCTAAAAAGAAGCAGACTTTCGCTTTGCTCATAATGTCTTCATGTAAAACTGCCAAGTGAAAAAAGAAAAAAATGGGAGGTGGGGAAAGGAGGCCAGGTCCATTATTTTTGTTTATTTTTGTCTTAGAATCCGCTTTTTATTGTAGAAATCAACTTTAGCAGGGACTTCCCCAGTGGGCCAGTGGCTCCCAATGGAGTGACTCCACATTCCCAATGTAAGGGGTCCAGGTTCGATCCCTGTTCTGGGAACTAGATCCCACATGCCACAACTAAAGATTCCACATGCAGCAACTAAGATCTGACACAGCCAAATAAATACTTAAGAAACAATAATTATTTTTTAAAAAAGATTTAGCAATATTCATAAACAGTAAAAGGATGCTAAGATGTGAACATTAAAGACAAGACTGTCACATCTTTTGGAAATAATCAGAGACATGCATACACCATTCTGCTCTGAAAAGAAAAATATTTATCCAAGGACAAAATATTTCTTAGACATTTTTTATAAGTTACCTGATGTTTAACATCACAACTCTATCCTAACCACTGTTTTGCTTCTTTTTTTGTAGGCCCACTATTTTTTAAAAAATACTTTCTTTTCAGTTGAACTTATGCTTCTGATCAAGTTCTCCTAAAGTACAGTGACTTTATGAATAGTCAAGCTGTAAAATGACTTCAGTGACTTCAGACAGGAGTGTCACAGTGACAGGAGAATTTCACAGGGGGTGGGTGGGTTGGGGAGAAGAGGCCTATCAAAGCTGAGTTTCCCAGTTGTTACATGTTTTAGTTTGGAGGGAGACTTTATTTTCCAGGAAAAGCATATGACTTTCATAGTGTTGTCCAATACTTTTCTTTCCTTTCTTCCTTCCCTTCATAGATACGGATATCAAACATCAGTAAAGGGGTTGTATCAAATGTGGGACTCCTGCAGCAAGCATGTCATCGCTACTGTAGAGGCCCCAGTCCCTGTTTGGAGTGAGGGACATCCAGGATGTGACAGTGCATGCCCATTGCCATCTTCACCCAGTGATTTTGAAATAACCATCTTCATTTCTCATTTTTGCCCCCTTTCCTTCTTGTTCAGAGGTTAAAGCGTCTGCCTGCAATGCAGGAGACCTGGGTTCGATCCCTGGGTCGGGAAGATCCCCTGAAGAAGGAAATGGCAACCCACTCCAGTATTCTTGCCTGGAGAATCCCATGGACGGAGGAGCGTGGTGGGCTACAGTCCACGGGGTCGCAAAGAGTCAGACACGACTGAGTGACTTCACTCCTCCTCCTTGTTAAACAACAGGTTCCTCAATGCTTTAAGTCCTCTTGGAACTACAGGGTCTGTAAAAATCAAAGCTCCAGGACCCCATACAGCCTTGCCATCTCAAGCCTCAAATAGTACCCAGGGTACAAATCCTACAGTTCACTCTCAGATCCAGTCTGACAAACAGACAGGACATTTTTTCATCTCAGTCTGCCTCAAAGAAGCAAAAAAGTAAATACCCTTTCCCATAAGCAGAGGTCTTCAAAAGACAAATATACTATTTTTAAAAAAAACATATATATATTTCGTCTAGGTGCCAGATGATTTAAAGAAGAATGATGGGATGAGGGCAGAGGAATATGCAAAATGTTTCTGGGTATGATAGGTTCCCCTCAGTCTAGATTTTTAAAGGGAGAGGTCTTTTAAAATAATCTCACAAAGAACACCCTCTTAAGTGCATTTCAAAAATCTCCAAAGCATAGATCAGAAATTACTTACCCTAATATAAGAAAGGGGCTTCCCTGGTAGCTCAGACTATAAAGAATCCACTTGCAATGAAATTATTTTGATGTATTAAAAATTATTAGAAATTGACTATGGGCTAATCATTTCATTTACCTGAGACAGATGGTATGTAAAGACTTATAAAGGTGGCAGCTTTGGCTGACAAGTTTTCTAAAATAACTTTATTTCTTTCTTTTCGCCTCTGCTGGGTTTTCATCGCTGCACAGGCTTCTCTCTAGCTGTGGAGAGCAGGGGCTACTCTTGTGGTGCACGGGCTTCTCATTGCGGTGGCTTCTCTTGTTGTGGAGTATGGGGTCTAGGGCAGGCGGGTTTCAGTAGCTGCAGCGCGTGGGCTCAGTAGTTCAGGCTCCTGGGCTCTAGAGCACAGGCCCAAGAGTTGCGGCACATGGGCTTAATTTCTCTGCAGCATGGGGGATCCTCGCAATTCAGGGATCAAACCTGTGTCTCCCACATTGGCAGGCAGATTCTTTACCACTGAGTCACCAGGGAAGCCCCGGGCTGACAAGTTTTAAAAACATAATTTCAAAAGAAGTATAAGAGCTTCAGCATTTTACAGTAATAATTCTGGATGTGCTCTTTCTAAAGTTATTTCATATTGATAAACACATGACAACTTTCACAATAGTCATTTTCATGGTCAAATTAAGCAGGGAGACAGTATGAGGTATTTGTGGGAAAAGAAAGGTTTTGTTTTTGTTTTTTGTTTCTTTTAACTAGAATTAGACTTATGTAACCTGGATCGTGTTTCAAACAAATCTAGCCAAAACCTTGGAGGTGCAACTTGGAAGAGCCTAAGAATCAAAATCTCAGCCATCCTTCAGACTACAAGTACTTAGGGAAAGTGGGCACAGTAGGGAAAGACTAGGAATAATTATTTGGTTGAGAATACAAGGATCTTCCTTGAGATTGGTGTGAAAACTGCCTTTTTCAACGAAGAGTTACATTGCTGTGAGTGCATTTTTTAAAGGAGAACAGAGTTTAATCTAAATTGTTTTCAAAAGAACAATTGGGCCTTTGCTTGAATTCCTAACATAGGGTAATATGTCTAAAGTGGGCATGCTCTGAGCACATATGTATATTCTGTTTTCCCACTCAGACATTTAGTGCCGGTGTGACTCTCAGAATTGATGAAAACCTGAAAGTAAAATAATGGTGTAAAATACAAGAATTCTTCCCTGTATTTTCTGATTGGGAGATCCTACTTTGTCTAATTTGAGTCCTGTAACCCAAGGCCTTCTATTGATGGAAGTGGAGAAATTGGTATAAAGTGGTACATATATATACTACCATGTATAAAATAGATAGCTAGCGGGAAGCTGCTATATAACACAGGGAGCCCAGGTTGGCACTCTGTGATAATCTAGAGGGATGGGATAGGAGCGGGGAGGGAGACTCAAGAGGGACGGGATGTATATATATGCTGTGCTGTGCTGTGCTTAGTCACTCAGTCGTGTCTGACTCTTTGGGACCCCATGGACTGTAGCCCGCAGGGTTCCTTTGACCATGGGGATTCTCCAGGCAAGAATACTGGAGTGGATGGCCGTGCCTTCCTCCAGGAGATCTTCCCAACCCAGGGATCAAACCCAGGTCTCCCGCAATGCAGGCGATTCTTTACCAGCTGAGCCACCCGGGAATCCCCAGATAAATATTGTGTGTGTGTGTATATATATGTGTGTGTGTGTGTGTGTGTGTATATATATATATATATATATATATATATGTATATATATATATATATGTATATATATATATATATGGGTGATTCACACTGTTATACAGCAGAAACCAACACTGCATTGTAAAGCAATTTTTCCTCTAATTAAAAAATAAATTTAAAAATGTCTAATAAAATACAGAAAAAATGAACTGGTACATAGACAGGGATTCTCAAACCTTGAGTGGATGGACACTTGCTGGAGGCAAATTATGCCACAACGTAACCCTCATCACATACCCTCTTTCCTAAGAATGCTGCACAAAATTATCATTTGGGGATTCATTTGAAGTTTTCCTGATGCTCCCTCCCAACTAGTCAAGGGAACAGAACATCCCAAAGAGAATGAACCCTTGCCTCAGACAGTTCCTCTTCTTAGCGGATACTTTCTCATTTTCTTTTAATGTACTTCCACACAAGGTCACATTAATTTGGCAAACGAGACAAACATTCACAAGTCCTGCAGTCAAAAGACAGTGATGTTTATTGTTTCCTTCACTGTGCCAAAGCTTTTAATTGGCCCCATTTGTTTATTTTTATTTTTATTTCCATTACTCTGGGAGGTGGGTCATGGAGGATCTTGCTGTGGTTTATGTCAAAGAGTGTTCTGCCTATGTTTTCCTCTAAGAGGTTTATACTTTCCAGTCTTACATTAAGTCTTTAATTCCTTTTGAGTTTATTTTTGTGTACAGTGTTAGGAAGTGTTCTAATTTCATTTGTTTGCACGTAGCTGTCCAGTTTTCCCAGAACCACTTGTTGAATAGACTATCTTTTCTCCATTGTATATCCTTGCTTCCTTTGTCAAAGATAAGGTACCCATAGGTGTGCAGGTTTATCTCTGGGCTTTCTATCTTGTTCCATTGGCCTATATTTCTGTTTTTGTGCCACTACCATATTTTGTCTTGATAACTATAGCTTTGTAGTGTAGTTTGAAGTCAGGAAGGTTGATTCCTCCAGCTCCATTCTTCTTTCTCAAGATTACTTTGACTATTCGGGGTCTTTTGTGTTTCCATACAAACTGTGAAATTTTTTGTTCCAGTTCTGTGAAAAATATCATTGGTAGTTTTTTATAAACAAGGTGAAAAGACAATCCTCAAAATGGGAGAAAATAGCAGCAAAGAAACAACTGACAAAGGATTAATCTCCAAAATATGCAAGCAGCTCATAAAACTCAATACCAGAGAAACAACCCAATCAAAAAGTGGGCAGAAGACCTAAACATACATTTCTCCAAAGAAGACATACAGATGGCTAATAAACATATGAAAAGATGCTCAGCATCACTCATTATTAGAGAAATGCAAATCAAAACTACAACAAGTTATCACCTTCACCAGTTAGAATGGCCATCATCAGTAAATCTACAAACAATAGTGCTGGAAAGGGTGTGGAGAAAAGGGAACCCTCTTGCACTCTTGTTGGAAATGCAAATTGATACAGCCACTACAGAGAATAGTATGGAGATTTCTTTAAAAACTAGGAATAAAACTACCATATGACCCAGCTATCCCACCACTGGGCATATACCCTGAGAAAACCATAACTGAAACATGTACCCCGATGTTCATTATAGCACTGTTTACAATAGATAGGACATGGATGCAACCTAGATGTCCATCAACAGTTGAATGGATAAAGATGTTGTGGTACATATACACAATGGAATATTACACAGCCATAAAAAGGAATGCATTTGACTTAGTTCTAATAAGATGGATAAATCTAGAGCCTATTGTACAGAGTGAAGTATGTCAGAAAGAGAAAGACATGCAAAGTATATTAATGTATATATAGCATACATATCAGAGAAGGCAATGGCACTTGACTGAAGCAACTTAGCAGCAACAGCAGCAGCAGCAGCATACACATGGAAGCTAGAAAGATGGTACTGATGAACCTATTTGCAGGACAACAGTGGAGACACAGATAGAGAGAACAGACTTGTGGAGACTGGAGTGGGGGTGAGGCAAGGTGAGGGTGGGACAAATTGAGATAGTAGCATTGAAAGACGGAGAAGGCAATGGCACCCCACTCCAGTGCTCTTGCCTGGAAAATCCCATGGGCAGAGGAGCCTGGTAGGCTGCAGTCCATGGGGTCTCAAAGAGTTGAACACTTCTGAGTGACTTCACTTTCACTTTTCATTTTCATGCATTGGAGAAGGAACTGGCAACCCACTTCAGTGTTCTTGCCTGGAGAATCCTGTGGACAGAGGAGCCTGGTGGGCTGCTATCTATGGGGTTGCACAGAGTCAGACACGACTGAAGCGACTTAGCATGCATGCCTGAGTTGGAGAAGGAAATGACAACCCACTCAGTATTCTTGCCTGGAGAGTCCCAGGGATGAAGGAGCCTGGTAGGCTGCTGTCTATGGGGTTGCACAGAGTTGGACACAACTGAAGCGACTTAGCAGCAGCAGCATTGAAAGACATATATTACCATATGTAAAATTAGTAAGTGGAAATTTGCTGTATGATGCAGAGAGCTCAAATCTGGTGTTCTGTGACAACCTAGAGGGATGGGATGTGATGGGATGGGGTGGGAGGTGGGAGGGAGATTTAGGAGGGAGGGGACATATGTATACCTATGGCTGATTCATTTTGATATATGGCAGAAACCAACACAATAATTGTAAGCAATTATAATCCAACTAAAAATACATGTATATTTTTAAAAAGACAGTGATGACAGTCATTCCATGCCCCTCTTCCCAACTGAGCACTTTCTTCTTCTGAAGGACATTCAGCTAAGAGGAAGAGACCCTGGTATTCTCTCTGAACTGGAAGGAGCTTTCACTGTCTAGTCCACTCCCTTCATTTTGCATATAGGAAACACAGGTCCCCAGAGCAGTGGAGTGGCCCACCTTGGGTAGCATGCACGGTTCATGCTGGAGAAGGTCAGCCTCTGGGTAGCCACAGCCTGCCCCAGGCCCAGGATTTCCTGGCCAAGGGCAGCACACACAAGTCCAGGTTCACCTCCTCCATGCTCATCACCTCTGTCTGTCCAGAACTCTTTTCCTTCAAGGGATTATGAACTCAAGGCTCCTTCCCAAGCTTTGGCACTGGGCCATTTTACCTCTAGGAAAAGTAAGCAACCTCCCCTGAAAGTATGCAGTATCCTGATGTCCGCTCTTGAACACGGAACAGCAGGACCTTGTGAGAGTGATGCAGTTTGTACCCTCCTCACAAAAGGCCAAGTGTGCTTCCACTACAATAACCTTCATTTCCCCCAATCCCCTGGCGAAACTGTGCCTGCCAACTGGCAGCACAACACATAAGCCACAGCCAGTTCTGGGCTTGTGTTGAATTAACTTTTTTTGTAAAGTAGGCTAATAGTTTGGAAACTGTCATTATGCAATTAGTATTCATTTTGAAATGTGGTTATTTGTGCTTTGCCTTGATCCATGTCACACTCTCTCCTTCTCAGATGTCACCGCAATGCTCTGGGGCAGGGACCCAAAGTGCAACGGCGTAAATTTAATTTTCAAATGCACCCCAATGGTCTGTATGCCTCCCCGTGAAAAGCGTAGATCTTAAGGAGACTGTCTGGATTCCCAACATTTACATGCAAATATTTCTGGACTCTAGGAATACAAAAACTCCCTCTGAAAGCATGCTCACTTGTGCTTTACACACAAGGGGACACAAATGATTGAAGAGGTGACATCCAGACATGGGCAGGATAATTGATACACCTGGAACCTTCTGAAGCACAGCCCCCAGAAAAAACTAATGCTTCTCTGAGAAGTGCAGAGCTGGAACCTGATTTTATATTCTTGGCCCAAGAATCTTGGTTTAGGGGGTGGGGAAAAACAGGGGGCAGAGTAGAGATTAAGGAATAGTCTGAGCAGTTCCCCTTGAAAGAGAGAGACAGAGATGAAGCAAAAGATGCTTTGAAGTCAGGAATGGAAAAAGAGGCCTTGGTGATGCGTGTCCATGGCTGAGCCCTGAACTATTGCTGGGGGGCAGGGAGCTGTGGAGTCAGTGGGCACTGGAAGCTGGGTAGTGTCTCTGGGAGGTAGCCAGTGGGCACAAGGAGGTGGCCCTGGCCAGCTGGGCTTTACAAAAAAAAAAGAAAAACAGAACTCAGGTTAATATGCAGATCAGTCCTTAATAACTCCTTTCATACTCCTCATCACAAGGTAAAATAAGGGGGCCCCTCTTTCTCCTTTCCTCTCATCTCCACATTCCTTTAACTCAAACGATCACCTCAAGGGATCTCACCAGGATTGAAATATTCATGAGGAAAGAAGGAAGGTCAGCATAGAGAGGAAGCCCTACTACCATGTGGTCACCCTGGCCCAGGCCCCCAGCCCCAGCACCTTGGGGTAAAACAAAAACACCCAAGGTGGTTCTAGATCTCCATTTTATCCTGAAGAACTTTCCGAGGATGTCCAGTGAATTCCATAGGTCCACCTACTATTTCTTTTTTTTTTTAATTTTTATTTTTACTTTATTTTACTTTACAATACTGTATTGGTTTTGCCATACATTGACATGAATCCACCACGGGTATACATTCGTTCCCAAACATGAACCCCCCTCCCACCTCCAACAGGGAGTCAGATAGAAATATTGCAGGGTGCTAAGTTGGTTTTTCTATTGTTTATTTAACACAAAGGCTTAAACTTCAGGCATCTGCATGGACAGATCTGTTCTTGCATTAAGTGCAACTATTCTATACCCTCATAACTTTCTCGGCTTAACACTCTGTTTAAGAGTTTAATTAGGTCCCATTTGTTTATCTTTGTTTTTATTTTCATTAATCTAGGAAGCAGATTGGAAAAGACCTTGCTGCAATTTACATCAGAGAGTGTTCTGCCTATGTTTTTCTCAAAGAGTTTTCTAGTATCTGGCCTTCCATTTAGGTCTTTAATCCATTTTAAGTTTATTTTTGAGTATGGTGTTAGGGAGTGTTCTGATTTCTTTCTTTTACATGTAGCTGTCCAGTTTTCCCAGCACCACTTATTGATAAGACTGTCTTTTCTTCATTGTATATTCGTGCTTCCTTTGTCATGGATTAGGTGACGTAGGTGTGTGGGTTTATCTCTGGACTTTCTATCCTAATTAAACTTAAAATCTTTTGCACAGCAAAGGAAACCATAAATAAGACAAAAAGACAACCCACAGAATGGGAGAAAATATTTGCAAATGAAGCAATCGACAAGGAATTAATCTACAAAATACACAAACAGTACATATAGCTCAATATAAAAAAAATCCAAAAATGGATGTAAGATCTAGACATTTCTACAAAGAAGACATACAGATGGCCAAAACTCACATGGAATGATGTTCAATATCACTAATTATTAGAGAAATGCAAATCAATACTACGATGAGGTATCACCTCACACAGATCAAAATGGCCATCATCAAAAAATTTACAAACAATAAATGCTGAAGAGGGTGTGGAGAAAAGGAAACCCTCTAGCACTGCTGTTAGGAATGTAAATTGGTAAGCCACTATAGAGAACAGTATGGAGATTCCTTAAAAAAATTAAAATATGATCCAACAATCCCATTCCTGGGCATATATCTGGAAAAAATAATAATTCAAAAAGACACATGCACCCCAATATTCACTGCAGCAGTATTTACAATAGCTAGGACATGGAAGTTCCCTAAATGTCCATCAACAAAGGAATGGGTAACAAATATGTGGTACATATATACAATGGAATATTACTCAGCCATAAAAAAGAACAAAATAGTGTCATTTGCAGCAACATGGATGGACCTAGAGATCATCATAATAAGTGAAGTAACTCAGGCAGAGAAAGACAAATATCATATGATAACGTTTATATATGGAATCTTCAAAAAACAATAAAAATGAACTTATTTACAAAACAGAAATAGTCACAGATGTACAAAACAAAGTTATGATTACCAAGGGGAAAGTTGTAGGGAGTGATAAATTGGGAGATTGGGATTGGCATATACACACTGTTATACATAAAATGGGGCTCCCCAGGTGACACTAGTGGTAAAGAATCTGCCTGCCAATGCAGGAGACATAAGAGACACTGGTTCCATCCCTTGGTCAGGAAGATGCCCTGGAGGAGAGCATGGCAACCCACTCCAATATTCTTGCCTGGAGAATCCCATGGACTGAGGAGCCTAGCAGGCTAGTCCATAGGGTTGCATAGGGTCGGACATGATTGAAGAGACTTGGCATACACATACATAAAAAAGATAAGTGACAAGGACCTACTATCAATATATGGCACAGGGAATTCTACTTAATACTCTATAATGACCTACATATATGGGAAAATAATAAAAAGAGTGGATACATGCATATGTATAACTGATTCACTTTGATGTACACCTGAAAATAATACAGCACAGTAAATCAAACTGATACAATATTGTAAAGTAATTAAAAAAATAATCTATTAGCCACAGATCAGAAGAATCTTAGAATAAATAGATAATCAGGGAAATGTGCTTTATATGTAACTGGGTTATACTACAGATTCCATTCTGGAAATAAACCATAAAAATTGTTAAAATAAAAAAATTAATTTTAAAAAAGGAAGAATGATCAATCCATTCATTCCAAACAGAAAGTAATGAAGCTGGTTACTAGCTGTGATCTTAGTAAACATGTGGGACATGAAGAGATGAGGAAGTCATCTTCACAAGTCATAAGGTTGCTATCCTGGCAAGAAGTAAAGTCAAGGTCAGAAACCAAAGTCCACCCTACTCCTCCTTATCATTTTCTCCCCTGTGAACCATAAGGAACCATTTTTGCCTCTATTTACTGGCAAAAATCAAACAATATTTTTAATAACTGTGTTAATACCTCCCCTGCTACATTTCAGGAACCTCTGCACAAGTATAGCGTGTTCTCCCAAATAACAGCTTTATAATATTATACACCATGTGTGTGTTAGTCACTCAGTCATGTCCGACTCTTTGTGACCCCGTGGACTGTAGCCCTCTAGGCTCCTCTGTCCATGGAATTCTCCAGACAAGAATACTGGAGTGGGTAGCCATTTCCTTCTCCAGGGGATCTTCCCCACAGGGATCAAATCCAGGTCTCCAGCATTGCAGGGAGATTCTTTACCATCTGAGCTACTAGGGAAGCCCTATTATACTCCATCCTCTCAATTGAATAACATCACATTTCCAGGGTTCAGTTTATCAGGATTCTATATTTATTACAGGAAAAAACAAATTGCCAGGAAAGTCTTTTTTCCCTCTTCTCTTTAAAAGTCTTTTTTTTTTTTTTCCTGTTTTATTTTTCCTGTTGGCTTCACTGTGCTTTGCTTTTTATAACCATTTAGGGAAAGTCTCAGGGGTCAGCATGTGCATGCTCAGTCGCTTCAGTCATGTCCGACTGTTTGTGACCCCATGGATGCCAGGCTCCTCTGTCCATGGAATTCTCCAGGCAAGAATACAGGACTGGGTAGCCATTCCCATCTCCAGGGGATTTTCCTGACCCAAGGACTGAACCTGAGTTTCCTTCACTGCTGGCAGGTTCTTTACCATCTGAGCCACCAGGGAAGCCCTTATATTCCTTATTTACACAGTAAGCTTCCCAGGTGGTACTAGTGGTAAAGAACCCACTTGGCAATGCAGGAGTATTAAATGCGGTTCGATCCCTGGGTCTGGAAGATCCCCTGGAGGAGTTCTTGCCTGGAAGTGTTCTTGCCTGAATAATCCCATGGACAGAGAAGCCTGGTGGGCTACAGTCCATGGGGTCACAGTCAGACACAACTGAGGGGACTTAGCTTGCCCACACAAAGAGCACCTGAAATTTCTATCCACTGAGTACCCTATTTTCTTATTCCTCCATTTCACCAATGATGTTGTTTTACATCTAACAACAACAGTGAAAAGTGGTGTGCGTGCTAAGTCACTTCCACTCCCTTTTCTTTATATTAAACTGTTTCTCTCTCTCTCTCTTTTTTTTTTCTTTGACCACACAGCTTGTGGGATTTCAGTTCAAGGACCAGACCAGGGATTGAACCCAGGCCCTCAGCAGTGAAAGCTCAGAGTCCTAACTACTAGAGTGAGCAGTGTGTGCTTAGTCGCTTAGTCCTGTCTGGCCGTCTGTGACCCCATGGTCTGTAGCCCATGGAATTCTCCAGACAAGAATACTGGAGGGGGTTGCCATGCTTTCTCCAAGGGATCTTTCCGACCCAGGGATTGAACTTGCGGCTCCTGCCTTGCAGGTGGATTCTTTACTGCTGAGCCACCAAGGAAGCCCTCGAAACAGATTAGTGGTTAAAACCTTTTTTCAGTCTTGCAATTGCTTAAACAATTAATGGCATAATTGGAAAGGACAAAGATGATTCCATCCTCTGGGCTGAGCTGAGATTCCACTGAAAACCCACTCCACCCCCTCACCAATCCCCACTCCCCCGCACCCTCCACCCCCAAACCCAGCAAGCAAGCCTCCACTGGTCACCTGCACCTGCCTGCCAATGCGCTCTGGCCGCCCCTCGCTTCCCATTGAAGAAGCACAGGAAACCAGGTAAGCACCTGGCTACTCAGAGGGGGTATTTTTCCTGAAACTAAAGTTCTTACCACCAACGTTGCAGCACGTGGACCAACCATTTTTGCAAAGTTTGCTTTTATAGGCAATCAACACGAAAAGAGACTGGTTTCATGAAGGTCAACCGACAAGTTTCCCCACTGCAAACATTCTTTTTTTGTTTCTTTAGCAATTATGTTTCTTTTTTCTTTTTTTTTTAGAAATTTCCCACAATTGCCCTCCCACGTCACAAAACTTTTCTGATTAAATTTAGCTCTTGAATCTCACCCTGTTGTTTCTGCATAGAGGATATCCAATAGTGTGGTCAATTGTTTTTTTCCTTTAACATCATTTCATAAATATTTTTCCATGTTTGATCACATTCTTCACATGATCATTTTAATGTTTGCATTCATGTATTGGAATTTGCTTATAGTTTTTCCCCTTGGTAGATAATGAGAAATCAATAGGTATTTGTTGAATTAATACACATCTTTTGGGGATCACAAAGAGTCAGACACAACTGAGCGACTGAACTGACTGACTGGCTTGTGGGCATAGGTAGATGTAGACAGAAAGGTTTTTTTTTTTTTCAACATTATTTTCTCAGGCTTAATTTATGGGCTTGGAATATATCGATCAGAGAATAAGAATTTTTTCATTGCTCTAGTTACATATTGCTGTAGAAGGCATTTTAGTTAAAAACACAAGGTTTGGACTTCAACAAAGTTTGATTAAGCTGCTTCTGCCTATGCTGGCCATCTGAGGGTTGACTGGTTACCTCACCTCTCTGAGTCACAGATTCCTCCATTATTAAATGAGAGAAACAGTCTCCCGGCACAAAAGTGCTATGAGGAAGGTGAGTCGGCTACTGTGGTTAATACGATCACCACTTCCAACAATACGTGTTTCCCCCCACCTTACAAATATTGAGCTTTACCTTTCAGAACAATTAAATAGGTATAAATTGGTACATTTTTTGCATTTTTACTTCCTTGTCCCATGAAAGTGAAAGTTGCTCAGTCATGTCTGACTTTGTGACCCCATGGTCTATACAGTCCTTGGAATTCTCCAGGCCAGAATACTGGAGTGGGTAGCCTTTCCCTTCTCCAGGGGATCTTCCCAACCCAAGGACTGAACCCAGGTTTCCAGCATTGCAGGCAGATCCTTTATCAGCTGAGCCACAAGGGTTTAACTTTTTTTTTTTTCAAGTATTGATTTATGCTATGCACTTTTTGTTCTGCGAATTGTCTATCCTCTTCCCCACAGTTGGAATTGTACATTATCAAATAATTGTGCTAATGAAGAGCTGTCTAGGGGACTTCCCTGGCAGTCCAGTGGTTAAGACTGAACCCCTATGGCAGAGGGGGTGCAGGTTCAATCCCATTAGGGATCCTGCATGCTGCCTGGCATTGCCAAAAAAGAGTTGTCTCTTTTAGCCTTCAGATTTGATTTTAGCTGATTTTAACTCACTGAAAATCCCAGCTGAGATCAGTTGTGCCCTATGGTAGGAGATGTATAGTTCTAAGTTTATTTTTTCTGCATTGCTATCCAGTTGTTCCAAAGTCCTTGCTTACTAAAAATATTTTGCTCATTGTTTTAGGGTGCATATTTGACATCTGTTAATGTTATATACGCTAAAAGCTATTTACAACCTCTCTCCTCTGCTCCGTTGATAAATATTTCACCTTTAAGCCAGCACCACAGTCTTAAAGATTACTGCTTTGTAGCCTGCTCTAATTCATGGTGAGATGAATCTTACTTATTACTGCTAAGACTATTTTTTGGTTTTCTTGCTTATTTTCCTCTTTTAATCAAAACCATGTTAAAAAGTTAGAAAATCATTGGGAACAAATTGTCATGGTTACAATTATGCTGTTTTTCCATTCAAAAGCAGATGTATAGCAGGCCATTTTCCATTTTACAAATCACACCTGAAACTTAAATAGTCTGCAAGTATTGGTGAAGTCCCACAACTATTCCCTAATTTAGTCTCTCTTTAGAAAGAGGAGCCAGTTCTCTTTCTAACATTCAGCAGCTGTAGTAAGCAGAATAATACCTCCTCCCAAAGATGTCCATAATCCTTGGAACTTGTCATATTCCCTGGAACTTGTGAATATGCTATGTTACATGCCAAAGGAGATTTGAGGCAGAAGACAGAATTAAGGTTGTTAATCAGTTCAGTTCAGTTCAGTTGCTAAGTCGTTTCCGACTCTTTGTGACCCCATGGACCGCAGCACACCAGGCTTGCCTGTCCTTCACCAACTCCCGGAGCTTACTTAAACTCATGTCCATTGAGTCAGTGATGCCATCCAACCATCTCATCCTCTGTCCCCCTTCTCCTCCTGCCTTCAATCTTTCCCAGCGTCAGGGTCTTTTCCAGGGACTCAGTTCTTCGAATCAGGTGGCCAAAGTATTAGTTTCAGCTTCAGCATCAGTCCTTCCAATGAATGTTAAGGACTGATTTCCTTTAGGATGACCTGGTTGTATCTCCTTGCAGTCCAAGGGACTCTCTAGAATCTTCTTCAGAAGCATCAATTCTTAGGTGCTCAGCTTTCCTTATAGTCTAACTCTCACATCCATACATGACTACTGGAAAAACCATAGGTTTGACTAGACAGACTTTGTTGGCAAAGTAACGTCTCTGCTTTTTAATATGCTGTCTAGGTTGGTCATAGCTTTCCTTCCAAGGAGCAAGAGTCTTTTAATTTCATGGTTGCAGTCACCATCTGCAGTGATTTTGGAACCCCCCAAAAAATAAAGTCTGTCACTGTTCCAATGTTTCCATTGTTTCCCCATCTATTTGCCCTGAAGTGATGGGACCAGATGCCATGATCTTAATATTCTGAATGTTGAGTTTTAACCCAGCTTTTTCACTCTCTTCTTTCACTTTCATCAAGAGGCTCTTTAGTTCTTCTTCACTTTCTGCCATATAGGTGGTGTCATCTGTTTATCTGACGTTATTGATATTTCTCTTGGCAATCTTAATTCCAGCTTGTGCTTTATGCAGCCTGGCATTTCACATGATGTACTCTGCATAGAAGTTAAATAAGTAGAGTAACAATATACAGCCTTGACATACTCCCTTCCCAATTTGGAACCAATCTGTTGTTCCATGTCCAGTTCTAACTGTTGCTTCTTGACCTGCATACAGATTTCACAGGAGGCAGGTCAGGTGGTCTGGTATTCCCATCTCTTGAAGAACTTTCCAGTTTGTTGTGATCCACACAGTCAAAGGCTTTGGCATAGTCAATAAAGCAGAAATAAACATTTTTCTGGAACTCTCTTGGTCTTTCAGTGATCCAAAGGATGTTGGCAATTTGATCTCTGGTTCCTCTGACTTTTCTAAATCCAGCTTGAACATCTGGAAGTTCACAGTTCACGTACTGTTGAAGCCTGGCTTGGAGAATTTTGAGCATTGCTTTGCTAGCATGAGAGATGAGTCCAATTGTGCAGTAGTCTGAACATTCTTTGGCATTGCCTTTCTTTGGGATTGGAATGAAAACTGACCTTTGCCAGTCCTGTGGCCACTGCTGAGTTTTCCAAATTTGCTGGCATATTGAGTGCACACTTTCACAGCATCATCTCTTAGGATTTGAAATAGCTCAGCTGGAATTCCATCACCTCCACTAGCTTTGTTTGTAGTGATGTTTCCTAAGGCCCACTTGACTTTGCATTCCAGAATGTCTGGCTCTAGGTGAGTGATCACACCATCATGGTTATCTGGGTCATGAAGATCTTTTTTATATAGTTCTGTGTATTCTTGTCACCTCTTCTTAATATCTTCTGCTTCTGTTAGGTTAATCAGCTGACTTTAAAGAAGGAGATGATCTGGATTATCTGGGTGGGTCCAATGTAAGCACAAGGGCCCTTAAAATTAGAAAGAGGAAGGCAGAAAGGTAGGTGAGAATGATAAGATGTGAAAAGAACTCTGAATGGCCTTGCTGGCTTTGAAAATGGAGGTGGGGGCTGCTGCTGCTATTAGTTGCTAAGTCATGTCCAAGTCTTTGCCAGCCCGTGGACTGTAGCCCACCAGCCTCCTCTGTCCATGGATTTCCCCAGCAAAAATACTGAAGTGGGTTGCCATTTCCATCTACAGGGGATCTTCCCAATTCAGGGATCAAACCTGAGTCTCTTGCTTAGCAGGCAGATTCTTTACCACTGGGAAGCCCTGTAAACTACTAAGTTGGTATTAATTATCTTTAGCAACTTTAGCAAACTAGTATATTAGCTAAGTGAAAGCTGTGCAAGTATTGTCCTTATATGGACCCTTGTGCTCTCTGCCCTTAACCTTCTACCCCTGAGGCCAGTAAAAATTAGCAGGCCTGTCCTTGGCCCCTACCTTTTTGGCTCCCAGAACATAGGAGGTATCTTTCCAAAAATTAGTTGCTTCTGTTCAGTATATTCTGTAACCACTTTGTTTAGCCCACCCACTTTTGTTCTTCACCCATCATCCCTAAAATACTTGGGAATCTGTAGGTGCTAATAACTGGGGGAAAATGAACAGGAGAGCTTGAAAGTACCCTCCTATTATACCATCTCCCCGGGGTGGGGCAGGGGGAGTTGGTGAGTGATCAAATTTATAAAATGTTTACACCATCCCATGACTTTCTCAAACATACATCTTGGCCCTGCATGTCTGGTTCATGGAGCGACCGCCTGCTTTCTCTTATACAGTTGGTTTCTATGGCCTAGCACCCCAGTCCCCACCATCAGTGATCCTGAGTGGAGGCCCACGAGGGGTCACCGCTGAGGTTTGCACCAGGGCGCATGCAAGAACATGATAGCCATCCCCTCCAGTGGCTCGCGCATGGCCACTCGTGACTACTACCGTCACCTGTGCTCCACTTTCAGTAACAGCTGCTGGGAAAGCCGCCCCCCATCTCCCCAAAGCAGACCCAAGACACTAGTGCGCCAGCTGTTTTTGTGGGAAGTCCACTCTCCCATTCATGGCCACAGTGTTGGAGTTCCCAGAGCACTCAGAGTCTGCCCAGGCTTCCACTGGCATGATCACCTGTGACCTGGCTCGGGAAGCCATGGGGAAGCAGCAGCCCAGCGGCAAGCCTGGCAAAACCAACTGCAGGCCCCTGTCCTGAGTGATCACCACCAACTGCCAGGCTTCCTTCCAAGGTGCTAGGCTCATCAGAACCCTCCCTTCCTTGTCCCCTCCCTAAGACTAAGCAGGTTGCAGCCAATGGAAGCAGTTCGGTTTTTAATATCAAAACAGCAAAACATCAAAAAGGAAGTCGAGAGAACCCCACTCTCTACTTTTTCAAGCCACAGGAGAGCCTTCCTTACAACCCATAACCCCGTGCCTTGCATCAAGTAAACAATAAACTCCAGGCAGTCAGCACACACACACACAAATACGTCTTCACTTTCAACTCCAGAAAAGATTTCCCAGAATCACCTGGCTCTAGTTTTCAAGTGTCTGAGAAGTTAGTTCTTAGGATGAAAAGTAAAGAAGCTTTATGGATGACTGGATTTGAAATTTCCACATCAAACCTGTTGTGTCTTTGACAATTAAAATGTTTAGAATTAGAAGGAAAAATGCTTTCATCTCAAAGTAAAAAGTATACTTTCATTTTACTTCCCATGTAAAGATGTATAGAAACACCAAGTCATGAACCAGATATTGCTGGGTAGCATAAGATGGGACCAAGCCTTTTGCTAAAGCACATTGATAGATGTAATATATTATAAACCGTCGCCCTTTTGGTGGCTTTTATTTATTGAGTCTTTATTCTGTACCAAGTAATATGCTAAATAATTTAAATGGATGATCTTATTTGATCATCCTGTTAATCCTAAGACTTGGTTACTATTATTTCCATTTAAAGATGAGGAAAATAAATATATAAATAAATAAAGATGAGACAGTTGTTGCCCACGGTCACAAAATGAATAAAAGTTAGGATACGAAGTCTGTCTGACTCTAAAGCCCTTGTTCTGGCAAGATTAATACAATGGTGAAGCGCTTGGATGCTAGTGTTAGAGCAATCTGGCTTCCAGTCCTAGCTCTGCCAGTTGTTTATTCCATCTGTTTGTTCCTGGGAAAGTTACATAACTTCTATGTCTTCTGCATTCTTCTCTCTAAGGTTGGAATAATAGAGAACTGATGAGAGGAGTAAATAATTTATGTACCTAGCATAGCCTCTAGCCACAGAGTAAGCACTCAGGAAAGACACACTACTATACTTCCCAGGTGGCTCAGTGGTAAAGAATCTTCTGGCAATGCAAAGCAGGAGACATGGGTTTGATCCCTGGGTAGGAAAGATCCCCTGAGAAGGAAATGGCAACCCACTCCAGTATTCTTGCCTGGAGAAGTCCATGGATGAAGGAGCCTGGTGGGCTACAGTCCATAAGGTTGCAAAGAGTCAGACATGACTTAGCGACTAAACAACAACAACAACAAATTAGTCTATACTGTCTCCTATCATCATATATGCCTTTCATGTCTCCACCTTTCATATGTGGCACAACAGAAAGAGGCAGGTAGTCTGAGTTCTTGTGACAGCTCTGTTACTCTCTCTAATTTGAAGAGTTCACTTATCTATGTTATAGATAACCCACTGTGTCTATGTTGTTTCATATAAAGTGTGAAAGCAAAACTCATCCCCATCTACACAAAGCTGTTCTAGGGAGCAAGTGAAATCAGACATATTTTTTAAAAAAATCAGAAAAGTATAAAAGGATAAAGATATTATGCAGACATAAGTAATCATCCCATCTATTACGTTACAGAGAATGTAATATTCTTTTCGTATTTCTACTCCCATTCCCCTTTCCTAGTCCAACCCTTCTTAGTCTTATTTCTCCTCAAAGAAAGAGAAAGAATCAGATGGATAAGAGAATTAAAAAGTTAGAGTGGATGTTTGATGATAATAAAGAATTGGTCATGTTTTGGCTGTGATAGTAATACAGTAGATCTGTTTATTAAAAAGGTTTTTTAGAGACACATATTGAAATATTTGCTGAAAAGATGATACTGTGTCTGGATTTGTTTCAGAATAAATCCAGGCATAGGGTAGCAGTATTGGAGAATGAGTGAGGGCACTGATGTATCAAGATTGGCCTTGAATGACAGTCATTAAAACTGGATGGTGTGTGCATGGGGGCTCATCTTATTATTCTCTCTACCTCTGTATATGTTGGATTTTTTTCCATAATAAAACGTGAAAATAAAATCAAGGGTTGCAAAGTCACATGCTTACAGAGTCAGGCAGGTAACATAAATGAGTGAAGCAAACAGGATAGAAACTGTGGAAACTGGGAAAGAATATGTCTCACCCAAAGGGGGCGGTGGTCCTCAGCTCCAGCTGACTGTTACTGGATGGGGTTGGGCTGCCAGATTTTCCAAATTTTTCAAGAGAAGCGAAAAATAAAAAGTTTTATATGAAAGCTTCCAATCCTTAAATGTTGATAACTCATTCAAATATGTTTTATAGATGCTATGCTGGCCAACTAAAATCTGAGAACCAGATTCAGCCTGCAATTGCCATTTGTAACATCTACCTACAAGGACAACTTCAGGCAATTTTCACACCTCGGAAGCAGTAGAAAAGTGATAAAAAGCTCTTCCAAATCAACAAAATTAGAATGCCATCGTTCTGCCCTGATCTTCCTCATTACAAGTTCTCCTCCTATATATGCTTTATTCTCCATCCTCTGTTCCTATCTGTGAGTTTGTCTAACTTTATCTTTTACTCTTTTTACCTGGTTCTGATCTCAAATCCCTAACCATTGAGAACCAAGACATCTTGAAGTTCCAAACAAGAGGCCTCCTGATAACAAACGAAGCTTTAGGCCCCACCTGACCTGACTCTTCTTTCTGACACATTTTGCTGCTCTTCTGCATGATAAGCAGGTAACTTGGGAGAGTCTTAAGGAACACTGTGCCCCGAGGGGCAAGAGAATGGACTGGTAAAGGCAAGGTGTCCTAGCAGAGGTGCAGCTCTTGTGTTGTCCATGAAACCCGAAGTATTCATTCCTGGCTGACAACCCACAGGGTAGGCATTTAGTGTGTGTTTCCTAGTCATGACGAGGAAGGAGAGGGTGGATCTGTTCTGAGACCTCCACTCTCCCTCCCTCACTCTTTCTCCTATAATACAAGCTTATGAGATGTCTGGGGGGATGATAAGTACA
Organism: Capricornis sumatraensis; assembly: GCF_032405125.1. NCBI lineage: Eukaryota > Metazoa > Chordata > Mammalia > Artiodactyla > Bovidae > Capricornis > Capricornis sumatraensis. The sequence continues at coordinate 12,510,032 of NC_091092.1, forward strand.
CAGTTGATCTAAGAGATGAGGGCAGGTTTTCTGAGAAGCAATGTTTAAGTCGACATGAGAAGGATGAGTAGGAGTTAACCAGGTGGAGAACGGATGGAAAATATTTCAGGCAGTGAGTGAGGACAGTGTACACAAGAGCCCCAAGGTATGAGAGCAGTTGGCACTTTTGAAGAATTGACAGAAAGCCAGTGTAGCTGCAGAAAGGAGGAGAGTGGCTAGAGATGGAGCTAAGGTTGCAGGCAAGGGCCAGATGATGTAAAGCCTTGTCAGGTCCAAACTGAAGAGCCCAGTGAATCCAGGACACTGTGCTGGACGCAATGGAGGCTATACACACAGTGCAGACCTGGTTCCTGCCTCCAGGAGCAGACAGTAGCCAGCGGGATATTAGGCAAGGGCCATTAGGGCTGCTAAAGAATGTTATTTGGAGGTATTGAGGAGGAAGTGATCACTGTGTGCGTGTGTGTATGTGTGTGTATCTGTGGCTGTGCCATGTAGCATGTGGATCTTAGTTCCCCAGCCAGGGATCAACCCTGTGCCGCCTGCATTGGAAGCCCAGAGTCTTAACCTCTGGACCACCAGAGAAGGCCTAGAAGCGGTTACTTCTGAATGGAGGAAGAGAAGAGGCGGCAGTTACTTGAACCCTGAAGGATAAATGGAATTTCAACAGAGAACATGGTCAGAGAATCTCTGGCAGTGGGCGCAACCTGCACAAAGGAGCAGAGGCAAGGCAGTTCAGAGCATACTGGGGAGGAAAGGAGAGTAAAGCTGAGGGTGGGAACAGACTTTGAGAAATGATGCTATCGTGCAGTAGAGCTTTGGGGGGGGGGGGGCTTGAATGCCAAGCTATTTTGTCTTCATTCTGTTGGTAATGGAGAGTTACTGAAGGCTTTTGACTAGAGAATCTAGTATTGGAGGGAACAGTAATTTACTGGGAAGTCATTCCTTTTGGTCTTAAGATCACTTGCCTTCTGTAAGCACAAGCAAATAAAGCTGGGTCTAACAGAAAATGAGTGTGATAATATCACTTTTTAAACACTGTTAACAAAATAGAAATACAATAGAGACATATATAACAAACAGTTCCCAAAGGCATTCACGTTTTCATACTACCTCAAATCATGTTAGCGTTTCAATTTCTACTAATACAAGGAACATTATTCTTTACAAAAAAAAAATAGGGAAAACAACAACAACAACAACAACAACAACAAAACCCTTAACTTTTGCAATGATCTCAGCAACTAAGTTAGGAAGAAAGCCAGGCTACTTACTATCTCCAGTTAAAAATATTTAGTGCAAATTTTTGGAACCTTCCATGAACTGCTGAAACACACAGTTTAAGCATTCAAAAATCGGTTTAATTACCATATTAGCAAACTGGAAAAGAAAAACCATTTCAATAGATGCAGAAAAAGCATTTGGCAAAAGATAACCTCCATTCCTGAGTAAAACAAACAAGCAAACAAACAAACACCCCAGGGATAAATGGTAATTTCCTTAATCTGTAAAAGACAACTATGAACAATCCCCAATTAACATCATGATGGTAATAGACTGAATGCGTTCTGCTTAAGGACAGAAACAAGGCAAGGAAGTTCAGGGAGTTGAAGGCATAGTCTCAATTTTCTCTGTGAAGGAGACATTATTCTCTGCCTATGCCCAATTTTCTAACTCTATCAGTTTGTTATTGTTCACAGATATTGAAAGACTAACAAAGAAGAAAAAGAAAACTTGGCTTTGGGTAAGTAATGGAAAGCCCAATTCATCCATTAGAACCACTTGCTCTGCAGTAATTCACGAAGCATCACCATGTCAAGCTCTACACATAATGGGATATGCACTTCGAGGATTTCATCTGTAATGAAGCAATAGTTCTCAAACTCTGGTATGCATCTGAATCATCTAGGAATACTAAAGTTCATATTTCTAGGCCCTAACTCCAGAATATCTAGTTCAGTAGGTCTGGAGTGGAACCTGGGAGTCAGAGAATCTATTTTTTTAAAAGCTTCTCTCAATTCCTGGTACTGATGCAGGTGGCTCGTAGACTCCATTGGATATATACTGTAGTAAAGACATCACAAATATTTTGCTATTTTGCTATTTGCTATTTAGGTTGCTATATTTTGCAACCTAATTTTGCTATAAGGACATTAGATGATGACACTACTGAAACATTCCAGCTTCGGGGTTATGTGTTTATAGCATCCTAAGCCACAAAGACATACTCTTCAAACTTTCTCTACCCCTGCCTCCCAGTACCCCACTCTCTTCTAGGCTTCCTCCCTGTTCTCTGGCTGCCCACTTGACAGTTTGATAAAGACCAGCTATGTATTGAGATATGTGAAATTCCCAGAGGGAGAGGCATTTGGGGGACCCCACCCTGCTGAAATCATATTTGTTTCTGCTTCTCTGCCCTCTTGGCCATTCATTCCTTCTCTCCTTAGCCTCTGGGATCATCTCTCTTTATCATCAGGGCTGTCTATGTACCAAACAATGGATCACATTGTAAGTGTAATTAAGGCCATTAAGGTCAAAAATAATTCCATATAGTGAAAAGATAGCACTGATAAGCTAACCCAAATTACATTTGTTTCCTGTCCACATTAATTTGTTTTGCAAGTGCAGAACACAGTTGAAAGAACAACATGCTGTCTGACAGGCCCTGAAAAGCAGCACTTGCTGTGAGTAATTTAAATTGAGCACTATTACCATTTACAGATTGATTCTGCTTAAAATCAATAACAAGGGAAGGTCTCAAAGCTTTAAGCTGATACTAATCACTTTGGTTCAGTAACTCCTTGTAGTTAAGTTATATATATTTCTTCCTTCGTCTCTTAGTCATTGTAGCCTCTTGAGTGCCAAAATGATCTTTAAATATTTTGCAAGTTCTCCTTTCTTTCCCGTCCTTGTCATCATATTTAGCATCTAGAAATTTTTGCGATAGAAAACTTTCCTTGGAGAGAGTTGATCACAAGTTCAAGGCAGGGGTGGAGGAGGAAGAAGCAGCTAATAGAAATACATATTAAGAACAATATATGTCTGGTGCCTAAAGTAACTTTTTAAGTCCCCATTTTATTTCATTTCTTTACTTTATTTTTTGCTGTGCTGGATCTTCGTTGCTGCACAGGCTTTCTCTAGTTGAGGCTGCTTTTCATTGTGGTGCCTGTGCTTTCATTGCAATAGCTTCCCTTGTTGAAGAGCACGGGCTCTAAGGCACACAGGCTTAGTTGCCCTGAGTCATGTGGGATCTTACAGGACCAGGGATTGAACCCATGTCCCCTGCATTAGTAGGCAGATTCTTAACCACTGGACCACCAGGGAAGTCCCTAAGGTAATTTTATTATGTCATATTGACAACTTCTGGAGAAGGAAATGGCAACCTCCTCCATTATTCTTGTCTGGGAAATCCCATGGACTGAGGAGCTTGGTGGGCTACATGCAGTCCAAGGGGTAGCAAAGAGTCAGACACAACTTAGTGACTAAACAGAAACAACATCGACATCTTCTACTATCAACACAAGTCTTAGAATGAATATTGGTCTTGGAAAAACACTGTTTCAGTCTCCCCTTTTCAGACAGGAAAATTGAGATCCCAGCAATTTGAGTTTTGCTTTCTTCTTCCCTCTTGTCCTCCTTCCTGCTACCCTTCACTTGCCTCTGAGCCAGCCTAGACTCTAAAGTTAGTCATTTAAGTCATTTTATATCTAGAAGCCAGGAACCCCTGACCCTTTTGACCTGCTTTGTCAGTCCCCCAAACTGGGGAACCCCACTGTTTGCATTTAAATCTTCCTTGACTCGCTCTCTGGGACTTGCATCAACCTACTGCCAAATCTAATGATTCTACTTCAGCAATAGTTTCCAAGTCAACCCATGCCTTCCTGATTCTTGGTAGTAGTTTAGTCACTAAGTCGTGTCTGACTCTTGTACCCCAGTGGACTGTAGCTTGCCAGGCTCCTCTGTTCGTGAAATTTCCTGAGCAAGTAGAGCAGGTTGCCATTTCCTTCTCTGGAGGATCTTCCCAACTCAGGGATCAATCCCAGGTCTCCTGCATTACAGGTGGTCTCTTAACCAAATGAGCTACCAGGAAAGTCCTCCTAATTCTCACTGCCAACAGTCAGTTTCGGGGCTTATTCCTTTCCCCCGAATTATTAGCACAGCTTCCTAACTCTTTCCTCCCACCAGTTTCTTTGTCTCCAATCTTATCTTCACTGCCACCCTCAATAGAGCTAGAAGACTAACATTCCTAAAACCAAGTCATCTTATGACAGCTTTGCTTGAAACCTGTCAGTGGCTCCTGATAATGGACTATGCAAAGCCCTGAGTTCTTGGCTTGATATTCAAGTCCTGCTCAAAATTGATCCTTGTTTATCCAGACTCATCAACTCTCCTTACTGTACCATATGTCCCATACGAGACTGCCAGCCTTTTCCCAAAAGTACTCAGGTTTTCCCTTATCCCTACCTTCACTATTTTGCGGGGGGCTGTGCTGGGTCCTCGTTGCTGCATGTGGGTTTTTTCTAGTTGTGGTGAGCAGACGGTACTCTCTAGTTGCAGCGCATGGGCTTTTCACTGTGATGGCGTCTCTTGCTGTGGAGCATGCGCCCTAGGGCCAATGGGCTTCAGTACTTGTGGCATGCTGCCTTAGTTTCTCCGCGGCATGTGGAATCTTCCTGGAGCATTGGCAAGCAGATTATTAACCACTGGACAACCAGGGAGGTCCCTCACCTTCACTATTAATTTTTCTAAGTGAAGTGAAGTGAAGTGAAGTGAATTCGCTCAGTTGTGTCCGACTCTTTGTGACCCCATGGATTGTAGCCTACCGGGTTCCTCCGTCCATGGGATTTTCCAGGCAAACATACTGGAGTGGACTGCCATTTCCTTCCCTAGGAGATCTTCCCGACCCAGGGATTGAACCCGGGTCTCCCGCACTATAGGCAGATGCTTTACCGACTGAGCCATCAGGGAAGTCCCAAATGTTTCTTTGAGCCCCTCTTTTGGGTGGGAGGGGGAGGGGGGAGGCAAGAATACTGAGGTGGGGTGCCATTCCCTTCTCCAGGAGATCTTCCTGACCCAGGGATTGAACCCGGGTCTCCTGCATTGTAGGCAGACGCTTTAACATCTGAGCCACCAGGGAAATCTAATTTTTCTAAGGACTGGTTTAAATGTTTTCCCTGCCAAATAGCACACTAGAAAGTTTTCTTTCTCTTTCATAGCATTTAATTATAATACATTTTTAGGAAAAAATTTTGATTATTTTATCCTTCCTACTCAAAGTATAAGCTTCTTGACAGTGTGAATCATCTACTTAATCTCTAATTCAAGCAAAACTCATCATCGTAGCATGCAGCCACTGAAGCAGATTTGTGCAACGAAAATACAATATGAGCCACATATGTGATTTAAAATTCTCTAGTAGCCACTATTTAAAAGTTAAAAGATATAGATAAATTTAATTGTAATCATACACTTAAATTCATATCAAAATATTAACATTGCAACATGTAATAATATAATTGAAATATTTTATATTCTTTCACACTGCATCTGTGAAATCAAGTATGTATTTTTAAAATTTATTTTTATTGTGATAACATTGTGTCTAACATTACATACATTTCATGTGGACAACCTTATATTTCTACTTCTGTATATACTACAGCATGCTTGTTGTTGTTGTTGTTCAGTTGCTCAGTCATGTCTGACTGTTTGTGACCCCGTGGACTGCAGCACACCAGGCCTCCCTGTCCCTCACCATCTCCCGAAGTTTGCCCAAGTTCATGTCCATTGCATTGGTGATAACATACAGACATCTCATCCTCTGATACCGTCTTCTCCTTCTGCCCTCAATCTTTCCCACCATCAGGGACTTTTCCAATGAGTCACCTGTTTGTATCAGATGATCAAAATATTGGAGCTTCAGCTTCAGCATCAGTCCTTCCAATGAGTATTCAGGGTTGATTTCCCTTAAGATTGACTGGTCTGATCTCTTTGCTGTCCATGGGCTGCTCAGGAGTCTTCTCCAGCACCACATTCAAAGGCATCAATTCTTCGGTGCTTCGCCTTCTTTATGGTCCACTCTCACAACCATATGTGACCACAGGGAAGCCTTGACTATACAAACCTTTGTTGGCAGAGTAATGTCTCTGCTTTTCAACACACTGTCAAGGTTTGTCATCTCTTTCCTGCCAAGAAGCAATCATCTTCTGATTTCATGGCTGCCATCACTGTCTGCAGTGATCTTAGAGCCCAAGGAGAGGAAATCTGTCACTATTTCCACCTTTTACCCTTCTATTTGCCATGAAGTAATGGGACCAGATGCCATGATCTTAGGGTTTTTTTATATTTAGTTTTTTTTAAGAAGTGAACCCAGATGGATTTTTTTTTTTACAGTGTAAACCATTTATCGTTTATTATTATTATTATTTTTACTTTACAATATTGTATTGGTTTTGCCATACATCAACATGAATCCTCCACAGGTGTACACGTGTTCCCCAGCCAGCCAGCTCTTTCACTCTCCTCCTTCACCCTCATCAAGAGGCTCTTTAGTTCCTCTTCACTTTCTGCCATTAGAGTGGTATCATCTGCATATCTGAGGTTGTTGATGTTTCTCCCACCTATCTTGATTCTGGCTTGCAACTTATCCAGCCTGGCATTTCTCATGATGTGCTCAGTGTATAGATTAAACAGGATGACAGCAGACAGCCCTGTCATACTCCTTTCTGAATATTGAACCAATCAGCTACTCCATACAGGGTTCTGACTGTTGCTTCTTGACTTGTATTCAGGCTTCTCAGGAGACAGGTAAGATGCTCTAGTAGTCCCATCTCTAAGAGCTTTCCACAGCTTATTATGATCCACACAGTCAAAGGCTTTAGAGTAGTTGATGAAACAGAGGTAGATGTTTTCCTGGAATTCCCTACCTTTCTCTATGATTCAGCGAATGTTGGCAATTTGATCTCTGGTTCCTCTTCCTTTTCTAAATCCAGCTTGGACATCTGGAATGTCTTGGTTTGCTTAATGCTGAAGCCTAGCATGCAAGATTTTAAGCATGACCTTACTAGCATGGGAGATGAGTGCAACTGTCCAATGGTTAGCACATTCTTTAGTACTGCCCCTCTTGGGAATTGGGTTGAGGACTGACATTTTCCAGTCCTGTGACCTCTGCTGGGTCTTCCAGATTTGCTGACATATTGAATGCAACACCTTGATAGCATCATCCTTTAGGGTTTTGAATAGTTCTACAGGAATTCCTAGTCAAGGCTATGGTTTTTCCAGGGGTCGTGTATGGATGGGAGAGTTGGACTATGAAGAAAGCTAAGTGCTGAAGAATTGATGCGTTTGAACTGTGGTGTTGGAGAAGACTCTTGAGAGTCCCTTGGACTGCAAGGAGATCCAACCAGTCCATTCTAAAGGAGGTCAGCCCTGGGTGTTCTTTGGAAGGAATGATGCTAAAGCTGAAACTCCAGTACTTTGGCCACCTCATGCAAAGAGTTGACTCATTGGAAAAGACTCTGATACTGGGAGAGATTGGGGGCAGGAAGAGAAGGGGACGACAGAGGATGAGATGGCTGGATGGCATCACGGACTCAATGGACGTGAGTCTGAGTGAAGTCCAGGAGATGGTGATGGACAGGGAGGCCTGGCGTGCTGCGATTCATGGGATCGCAAAGAAGTCGGACACAACTGAGCGACAAACTGAACTGAACAGGAATTCCATCACAGCCACTAGCTTTATTAACAGCAGTGCTTCCTAAGGCCCACTTGACTTTGCTCCCCAGAATATCTGGCTCTGGGTAGCTGACCACACCATCGTAGTAATCTGGTTCATTAGGATCTTTTCTGTATAGCTCTTCCATGTATTTTTGCCATCTTTTCTTGATCTCTTCACGTCTACTAGGTCTCTACCATTTATGTCCTTTATTGTGCCCATAAGGGGAAAATATTCTCTTGATATTTTCAATTTTCCTGAAGAGATCTCTAGTCTCTCCCCTTCTGTTGTTTTCTTCTAGCTTTATGCACTGTTCAGTGAAGAAGGCCTTCTTGTCTCTCCATGCTATTCTTTGGAACTCTGCATTTAGTTGGATATTTTGCTTTCTCCCTTGCTTTTCACTTCTCTTCTCTCTTTAGCTTTCTTTAGTAAAGCCTCCTCAGATAACCACTTTGCCTTCTTGCTTTTATTTTTTGGGGGGATGGTTTTCTTTGCTGCCTCCTGTACAATATTACAGACCTCTGTCCATAGTTCTTCAGGCAGTTTACTATATCTAATCCCTTAAATCTATTCATTTCCTCCACTGCATAATCATAGGCATTTTGATTTAAGTTGTACCTGGTTTACATAGCGGTTTTCCCCATTTTCTTTAGCTTAAGCCTGAATTTTTCTATGACAAGCTGTTGATCTGAGCCACAGTCAGCTCCAGGTACTGTTTTTGCTGACTGTATACTATGTATCACTCCATCTTCAGCTACAAAGAATGTAATCAATTTGACTTTGGTATTGACCAGGTGGTGATGTCCATGTGTAAAGTAGCCTCTTGTGTTGTTGAAAAGGATATTTGCTATGACCAGTGCATTCTCTTGGCAGAAATCTGTTAGCCTTTGTCCTGCTTCATTTTGCTTTCCAAGGCCAAACTTGCCTGTTATTCCAGGTATCTCTTGACTTCTTACTTTTGCATTCCAATCCCCAGTGATTAATAGGACATCTTTTTTGGTGTTAGTTCTAGGAGATCTTCTAGGTCATCATTGAACTGATCAGCTTCTTCGACATCAGTGATAGGGACATAGACTTGAAATACTGTGATATTGAATGGTTTGCCTTAGAAATGAATCAAGATCATTCTGTCATCTTTGAGGCTGTACCCAAGTATTGCATTTCAGACTCATTTGTCTGAACAGTATTGCATAGGAATCTGGAAAGTTAGGTCCATGAATCAAGGTAAACTGAAAGTGAGCAAGCAGGAGGTGGTAAGAATTAACATTAAGAATTAACATTGACATCTTAGGAATCAGTGAACTAAAATGGAAAGGAATGGGCGAATTTAATTCAGATAACCATTATGTCTACTACAGTGTGGCAAGAATCCCATAGAAGAAATGGAGTAGCCCTCATAATCAAAAGAGTCCAAAATGCAGTACTCGGGTGCAACAGCATGCTTACCCCTCCAAGAAAACTTTGTTTCCATCAGTCGCCATACAGTTGATCTCCTTTACCAATTTAACCCTCCCCACCCTCCCTCCCCTCTGGTAACCCTGCTACTCTGTTCTCTATATCTGTGTATTTGTTTCTGTTTTTTCCTTAATTTTGCTTTTTTTTTTATATGACTCATATGATTAAAATCATGCAGTATTTGTCTTTCTCTGACTTATTTCACTTAGGATAATACCTCAAGGTTGATCCATGTTATCACAAAAGGTAAGATTTCATCTTTTTATGGTTAACAAGTATTCCGTGTGTGTGTGTGTGTGTGTGTGTGTGTGTGTGTACGTGTGCTTTTCTTGTTGTTCAGTCACTATATTGTGTCTGACTCTTTTTGACCCCATGGGCTGCAGCATGCCAGGCTCCTCTATCCTCTACTATTTCCCAGAATTTGCTCAGATTCATGTTTATTGAGTCAGTGATGCTAACCATCTCATCCTCTGTCATCCCTTCTCCTTTTGCCTTCAATCTTTCCCAGCATCAGGGTCTTTTCTAATGAGTCACCTCTTCACATCAGGTGGTCAAAGTATTGGAGCTTCAGCTTCAGCATCAGTCCTTCCAATGAATATTCAGAACAGATTTCATTTGGGTTGACTGGGTTGATCTCCTTGCAGTCCAAGGGACTCTCAAGAGTCTTCTCCAACATCGCAGTTCAAAAGCATTAATTCTTCGGTGCTCAGCTTTCTTTATAGTCCAACTCTCACATCCATACATGACTGTTGGAAAGACCATAGGTTTCACCAGATGGACCTTTGTTGGCAAAGTTATGTCTCTGCTTTTTAATATGCTGTCTAGTCTGATAATAGCTTTTCTTACAAGGAGCAAGCGTTTTTTAATTTCATGGCTGCAGTCACCATCTGCAGTGATTTTGGAGCCCAGAAAAATAAAGTCTAACACTGTTACAATGTTTCCACAGTTTCCCCATCTGTTTGCCCTGAAGTGATGGGACCAGATGCCATGATCTTAGTTTTCTGAATGTTGAGTTATAAGGCAAGTTTTTCACTCTCCTCTTTGACTTTCATCAAGAGGCTCTTTAGCTCTTTGCTTTCTGCCATAGGGTGGTGTCATCTGCATATCTGAGGTTGTTGATATTTCTCCCGGCAATCTTGATTCCAACTTATGCTTCATCCAGTCCAGTGTTTCTCATGATGTACTCTGCATATAAGTTAAATAAGCAGGGTGACAATATACAGCCTTGACATACTCCTTTCCCAATTTGGAAGGAGTCTATTGTTCCATGTCCAGTCCTAACTGTTGCTTCTTGACCTGCATACAGATTTCTCAAGAGGTAGGTCAGGTGGTCTGGTATTCCCATCTCTTTCGGAATTTTCCAGTTTGTTGTGATCCACACGGTCAAAGGCAATTAGCATAGGGGTGCATGTATATTTTATTTTTATTTATTTGTTTATTTTTAGTTTTGGCTGTGCTAGGTCTTCCTTGCTGTGTGTCGGCTTTATCTAGTTGCGGTGAGTGGGGGTTACTCTTCATTGTGGTGCTCAGGATTCTCTTGTTGTGAAGCACAGGCTTGTGGAACACAGGCTTCAGCAGTTGCAGCACTTGGACTCAGTAGTTGCAGTATGCTGGATCTAAGGTATGCAGGCTTCAGTAGTTTGGGCACAGGAGCTCATTAGTTGTGGCTTGTGGGCCCTGGAGTGTGCAGACTTCAGTAGTTGTTACTCACAGGCTTTGTTGATCTGCAGCATATGGAATCTTCCTGGGCCAGGGATACAACCCGTGTCCTGTGCATTGGGAGGAAGATTCTTATCCATTGCACCACCAGGAAAGTCCCATGTATCTTTTTTTTTAGTATTAAAATTTATTTTTAATTGGAGAAAGTAGTGTATATTTTATATATATATATAAAAATGTGTAAAATAGATAGCTGGTGAGAAGTTGCTGTATAAAACAAGGAGCCCAGCCTGGCGCTCGGTGAGGACCATATATCTTTTGGAATTAACGTTTTTATATTCTTTGGATAAATACCCAGAAATGGAATAGCTGGATCATATGGTAGTTCTATTCTTAATTTTTTGAGGGATCCCATACTATTTTCTATAGTGGCTATACCAATTTGCATTCCCATCAATAGTGTATGAGGCTTCCCTTTTCTCTACATCCTAACCAATATTTGTTATTTCTTGGTTTTTAGATAGTAGCTGCTCTGACAGGTGTGAAGTGATATCTTACTGTGGTTTTGATTTGTATTTCCCTAGTACTGAGTGTTGGACATTTTTTATGTGCCTGTTGGTTATCTGTATGCCTTCTTTGGAAAAATGTCTATTCAACTCTTCTGTCCATTGTTTAATTGGGTTATTTGTTTGTTTTTGTTGTTTAGTTGTATGAGTTCTTTATATATTGTGGATACTAACTTATCAGATATGTGATTTGCAAATATCTTCTCCCCTTCAGTAGATTGTCTTTTTGTTTTATTGATGGTTCCTTTGTGGCTCAGATGGTAAAGTGTCTGCCTACGATGCAGGAGACCTGGGTTCAATCCCTGGGTGGGGAAGGTCCCCTGGAGAAGGAAATGGCACCCCACTCCAGTACTCTTGCTTGGAAAATCCCATGGACGGAGGAGCCTGGTGGGTTACAGTCCATGGGGTCGCAAATAGTTGGACATGACTGAGCGACTTCCCTTCCCTTGCTGTGCAGAAGCTTTTAAGTTTGATGCAGTCCTATTTATTTTTGCCTTGCGTCTCTTGCCTGAGTAGACATATCCAGAAAAATTGCTAAGACCGATGTCAAAGAGCATGCTGCCTATGCTTCTAAGAGTTTTATGGTTTCAAGTTTTTCATTCAAGCTTTTAATACATTTTGAAGTGACTTTTGTGTATAGTGTAACATAACCATCTAACTTCATTTTTTTTTTGCATGTGGCTGTGTAGTTTTCTCAACATCTTTTATTGAAGAGATGCTTTTTTTCTCCATTGTATGTTCTTTGCTCTTTTGTCATAAATTAGTTGTCCATATATGTAAGGGTTTATTTCTGGTATCTCAATTCTGTTCCACTGATCTATATAACTGTTTTTCTGACAATATTATGCTGTTTTGATTAGTATGGCTTTGTAATATAGTTTGAAATCAAGGCATGAAATACCTGCAGCTTTGTTCTCTCTTCTCAGGATTCCTTTGACTAGTCAGAGCCTTTTGTGGTTCCACATAAATTTTAAAGTTTTTGGTTCTATTTCTGTGAAAAATGTCCTGTGAATTTTGAAACTAATTGCATTAAATCTGTAGATTGTTTTTTAGGTAATGTGGACACTTAATAATATTAATTCTGCCAATTCATTTGTGTCATCTTTAGTTTCTTTCAGCAGTGTCTTATAGTTTTTAATGTTACAGGTCTTTCACCTCCTTGGTTAAATTACCAGGTGTGTATTTAAAATTTACAGCACATCTCTGAAGTAGTTACATTTCAAGTGCTCAATAGTCCTTTGTGGCTAGTGGCTATCAAATTGGACAGTGAAGTTCAGCAGTCTTGCTGCCTAGGTTCAAATCCCAGCTCTATAATTAATAGCTGTGTAATCTGGACTAATTGCTTTAATGCATATGTACCTCAATGTGAATATCAAAAAATAAAATGGGAACAATAATTGTACCTGCCTCGTAGGGTGCAGTAAAGATAAATGATAAAATGTGAGTAGAAGGCTTTAGTGTTATCATCTTTGTGGTTATCAGAGCATCCAGAGAACATCCATGGTTTCCAACTAACGAATGTTTATAGAATTGAACTGAATTCTGCTCAGAGTTCCTCAAATAGCAGAGGGATTAAAAAATAATGCATTGACAGATGAATGGATAAAGAAGATATAGTACAGTATACAGTGGAATACTGCATGCATGCATGCTAAGTTGCTTCACTTGTGTCTGACTCATTTTGACTCCTTCAGGGGATATTCCCAACCCAGGGTTTGAACATGAGTCTCTTCTGTCTCTTGAATTGGCAGACAGGCAGGTTCTTTACCATTAGTGCCATCTGGGAAGCCCACAATGGAATACTACTGAGGCATAAAAAGGAATGAAATAATGTCATTTGCAGCAACATGGATGCAACTAGAAATTATCATGCTGCTGCTGCTGCTAAGTCACTTCAGTCATGTCCGACTCTGTGCAACCCCATAGATGGCAGCCCACCAAGCTCCCCCATCCCTGGGATTCTCCAGGCAAGAACACTGGAATTGGTTGCCATTTCCTTCTCCAATGCATGCAAGTGAAAAGTGAAAGTGAAGTTGCTCAGTCGGGTCCGACTCTTAGCGACCCCATGGACTGCGGCCTTCCAGGCTCCTCCATCCATGGGATTTTCCAGGCAAGAGTACTGGAGTGGGGTGCCAGTGCTTATCCTCCTGAGGAACTAGGCTGTTGCAAATCTCCAGCGAAGCCAAATGCTCTAGGCTGCAATTGCTCACATGTGCCACTCTTCACAGACCTGCTCTCAGCTGATGGAACCTCCTTGTAACCCTCCTCTCATTCCCCTCCCACCAGGGTGGCCCACAACCAATGACTGACTAATATGAGGCATAAAACCCCGCTCCATCTTGCTTCAAGTGGGTGTAATTCTTCCATGTGGTTTATGCTCCAGTTCCCTGTGGGTCAGGCCCTTGGGCTACATGTGACCTGACACACATCTTATTTGTCTTGTTCCTTTTCTTTCCTATTTCACTCTTTCCATTGCCTTTTTCCCCCTCAAAAGTGCTCCCTCAGTAAATGCCTGGAAGCCAACTTCAGTCTATTGGTGTCAATACTCTGCTGTCATCTTCCCAAATCATTTTCCCATTCATCTCTGGGGACTGTTCAGACCCATGCTCTGGGCTGGGTGTGCTATTGTGCTGAAAGTGGGCTGAGGGGCTGACTAAACAAATGGGCTCTATTGAAGTGGCCATAATTATCATACTAAGTGAAATAAGTTGGAAAAAACAAATACCATATATTAGCACTAATGTGTGGAATCTAAAGTGAAAGTGAAACTTGCTCAGTCGTGTCCGACTCTTTGCAACCCCATCGACTATACAGGTCATGGAATTCTCCAGGCCAGAATACTGGAGTGGGTAGCCTTTCTCTTCTCCAGGGGATCTTCCCAACCCAGGGATCAAACCTGGGTCTCCCGCATTGCAGGTGGATTCTTTACCAGCTGAGCCACAAGAGAAGCCTGTGGAATCTAAAATATGACACAAGTTAATCAATCTATGAAACAGGAACAGAACTGGGGACATAGAGAGTACACTGGTGATTGACAAAGGGGAAACGGTTGAATTGGGAGTTTGGGATTAGCAGAAGCAGACTGGAATATATAGAATAGACAAGCAGCAAGGTCCTACTATATAGCACGGGGAACTGTACTCAATATCCTGTGATAAACCATAGTGGAAAAGAACAGGGTGAAGTCGCTCAGTCGTGTCTGACTCTTTGCGACCCCATGGACTGTACAGGCTCTTTCATCCATGGAATTTTCCTGGCAAGGATACTGGAGTGGGTTGCCATTTCCTTCTCCAAGGGATCTTCCAGATGCAGGGATTGAACCCGGGTCTCCTGCACTGTAGGTGTGGAAAAGAATATGAATATATATATATATATATATATATATATATATATATATATATATATATATATATAACTGAGTCACTTCACTATACTGCAGTAATTAATACATTGTAAATCAACTATATTTAAATTAAAAAAAGTTGGTGATAAAAGCATACTTATGGATCCTTCATGTTGTTGTAGAGCAGAAATTAACACAACATTGTAAAGTGATTATCCTCCAATTAAAAATAAATACTTTTTCAAAAAAATCAAACATATTTCAATTAAAAATATTAGGGATATAAGGATACTTATGGCTGATTCACATTGTTGTATGGCAGAAACCAACAAAACACTGTAAAGCAGTTACCCTCCAAGAAAAATAAAAATAAATCTTAGGGGGAAAATTAATGCTTTGGAGTGAGAGGTCATAGTTTCAAACTCTAGTTCTTCTCCTTCTTAGCTCCATTCATGACTCCACTCCTCTAGTCTTTTCTGCTCTGTAACACCTATGCTCCTTTATCTCTGGACAGGAAAAGCCACTTTGAGATTGACGCTTATTCCTTGGAAGAAAAGTTATGACCAACCTAGATAGCATATTCAAAAGCAGAGACATTACTTTGCCGACTAAGGTCCGTCTAGTCAAGGCTATGGTTTTTCCAGTAGTCATGTATGGATGTGAGAGTTGGACTGTGAAGAAGGCTGAGCGCCGAAGAATTGATGCTTTTGAACTGTGGTGTTGGAGAAGACTCTTGAGAGTCCCTTGGACTGCAAGGAGATCCAACCAGTCCATTCTGAAGGAGATCAGTCCTGGGATTTCTTTGGAAGGAATGATGCTAAAGCTGAAACTCCAGTACTTTGGCCACCTCATGTGAAGAGTTGACTCACTGGAAAAGACTCTGATGCTGGGAGGGATTGGGGGCAGGAGGAGAAGGGAAGGACAGAGGATGAGATGGCTGGATGACATCACTGACTCGATGAACGTGAGTCTGAGTGAACTCCGGGAGTTGGTGATGGACAGGGAGGCCTGGCGTGGTGCGATTCATGGGGTTGCAAAGAGTCGGACACAACTGAGTGACTGAACTGAACTGAAATGTAGGAACCATAGGGATGTAAGAATGAAGCATAGTGGGAAAGACAAGTAAACCCTGAAAAATGAAGAATGTCGTACAGGTTAAAGCTCCTTTAGATTACTTCCTTCATACTTTATTGGCATTAAAAAATAGCTTTTGCTTTAACAAAACAAACCTTGGTTCCATCTTTTGTGAAACTGAAAACCAAAGCAAAATAATGCAAGCTGTGTGAGGGCAGAGATTGTGTCTGCTTATTTTCCACTTATCCCCTATGCTTAACACAGTGCCTAGTATATAGTAGGCATCCTATTGCTGAATACATAGGTGAGGAAGCAGGAGCTGAGTTTTCCTTTGCAGGATAACAAGGATGCAACAGGAAGTCATTTCATTGTATATTTCATAAGTAATGTGTTAGTTGTCTATTGCTGCATAACAACATAACCCCCAAATTTAGCAACTTAAAATGACACACATTTATTATCTGACAATTTCTGTGGGTCAGGAATCTGGTCATGACTTAGATGGGTGCCCTGAGCTTAGGGTCTCTCACAAGGCTGCCATCATCCCAGTGTTCTACTGGGAAGGATCCATTTCCTAGCTCACTCATGATTGTTGGCAGGATTCAGTTTCTCATGGGCTGTTCTATCAAGGCCTCAGTCCCTTGGTTCCTTGCCATGAGGGGCCCCTCTGCTGACATGTCACAGCATGGCAGCTTGCTTCATCAGAGTGAGCAACCAAGAGGACAAGAGAGAGCACAAGCAAGATAGAAGTCACAGACTTTTGTAACCTAATCACGCACGAGGTCCAGCCCACACCTAAGGGAAGGGAATTATACAAAGGAGTGAAGCACCATGATCTTTGGAGACCACATCAGAATGTGAGTACTACAGATGCTGAGTAGACTGGTTGTTTTGAGTATAGGTAAATGAAAAACTGCATAGATGGTGAAGCTGGAAAGTAGGCTGGAGTTAGGCCAACCGTGGAGGTTCTTGGGATGTCCTAAGTTGTCTGAACTTTGTTCTGATGCTAGCTACTCAAAATGTAATTCATGGATCAGCAGCATTCATATCACCTAAATACTTGCTAGAAAGACAGAAGGTAGGGCTCCTATCACAGACCCACCAAATTAGAGTCTGCTATTTTAACTAGATCCCAGCTACATCAAAGTTTTAAAAATGCTGCTTTTGTTTCTGATAGGGAGAAAACAGCTTTTGTGAAAATACTGAACATGGAAGAGCAGGAATGAATCAAAGATGACTACATTTTTTGAACATACAAATAGGATTGGTCTGCTTATGGCATTAGGAGATTTACAGAAGAATATGGCTGACCCTCAGTATCAGTGATTCCCATACTTAATTCTGCATTAGAGTCACAAGAAGCTTTTAAAATGCTCCTTGGAGAAATGCTGATTCTAGGGCTGGAGCACCATGTAGTGCCAAAAATAAAGTGCTCAAAACACAAAAGGATAGGAGTAGGTCAGAGGGATGCTGGAGCCAAGCTTTAAGAGTTCCCAACATCCAAAGCTGGAAAAATTTGAGCAACAAAATAAATAATACGGTATTATGTTATAATCCAAAGTATAAATATCCATGAATCCATACTGATATAAATGACTGAATAAATGAGAAGCCAATATCCAGGTGCTTAGTCCCTCAGTTGTGTCTGATTCTTTGTGACCCCATGGATTGTAGCTTGCCTGTCCCCTCTGTCCATGGGGGAATTCTCTAGGCAAGAATACTGGAGTGGATTGCCATTACCTCCTCCAGGGGATCTTCCCAACCCAGGGATTGAATCCAGGTATTGAACCCAGGTCTCCCACACTGTAGGCAGATTCTTTACCATCTGAGTCACTAGGGAAGCCCAAAAGGGATCCAGTAACGCAGGCAGAAGTCACTGCAGGTGAAGGCCCAGTGAGGCACCAAGGGAAGGTCATGGTCAAGTATGACTGCAAGGAGCTACAGAAGCGTCTCAACCTGGAGAAGTGGATCTAGGAGTAGCTTGAAGACTGCCCGGCCCCTGTTTTTCCCTCCTCCCTAACCCCTACCCCAGGAAGAGGAGATTCCAGAGCTAGAAATCGATGTGGATGAACTGGACATGGAGACCAATGATACCTCAGCTACCAGGGTCAAGGAGTTGCTGGTTGACTTACAAACCCACTGAGGCCCTCATCTCTGGCCTGCTGGACAAGATCTGGGGCATGAAGAAGCTGAGCACACCCTAGAAGAAGTAAGGGTCCTCGACCCAGGTGAACAGTGGCTCCTACAGGACAATTGCTGGTCCCCTCCCCCAACCTCATAGCAACAGCATTGGGGATGGGGGGTGGCCTGTGGCCAGGCCTGGTGCCATGAACAGGGCTCCCTAAACCCCTGGCCCAGGGGCCTCTTCTTTGCCCTCAGTTTTCCATTTGGGGGGTTTATTATTATTCTTACTAAACTGATGGGATTTTGTGTTTTCATGTTTACTGCAGCGTGGGCCCTCTAATAAAGCTAGGATATGCCTTTGGTGCAGCTAAAAAAAAATCATGTTGATAGTATGTACACTTCAGGATAATGAGAATGGCACCTACCTTCTATGGTGTGTGCTCAGTTGCTCAGTCGTATACAACTCTTTGGGATCCCCATGGACCGTAGCCTACCAGGTTCCTCTGTCCATGGGATTTCCCAGAAAAGAATACTGGAGTGAGTTGCCATTCCCTTCTACAAGGGATCTTCCTGACCTTGGGATCAAATCCACATCTGCCCTGGGAAGCAGATTCTTTACCACTGTGCCACCTGGGAAGCCCACCTCACCTCTGTTGTAATCCTCTCCGAATCTCAAAACCTCAGACAAACCCAAACTGAGGATGACATTCCACAAAATACCTGACCAATTCATCTTATATTTGTCAAGACCATGAAAAACAAGTGAAGACAGAAACTGTCACAGATAGGAGAAGCTAACGAAACATGATGATTAAATGAAAGAGGGATCCTGGATTGGATTTTGGAATAGAAAAAGAACATTAGTGGAAAAACTAATGAGATCAAATAATGAATGAAGAAAGAATAAATCTCTAGTTTAGTTAATAGTAATGTACCAATGTTGATTTCTTAGTTTTGACAAATATACCATAGTTATGTAAGATGTTAACATTAGGGCACTGGGTAGCAGGTATACAGGAATTCTCAGAGCAGTCTCTACAACTTCTCAGTAAACAGACTTATTCCTATATAAAATGTCCATTACAACTCAGTAGATGTCCATGCCTCACTGTCTGAGATTTTGATTCACTATTTCTGGGTGAGGGGGGACAGGTGGTTAAATACCATTCTTTTCTAAAAATTCCCCAGATGATTCTGGTGTGGGGCCCACACTAACTACTGCTCTGTACCAAACTCTTACGGTGATTTCTCTCAAACCACTGTGAAAAGTAACCACGTGATACAAAGCAGTGTTATACAGTGCAAAGAGCACTAGTTTACAGCTCAAGAGACTTAATCCTTCATCTACCATCATTCAGCTACAGAACCTGGATAAACCACTTCATCTCTCTTAGCCTCAAGCTTCTCATCTGCAAAATAGACTAATGACCATTAAATGAAATAAAATCTATAAAATCTAAAAATGTTTCCAACATGTTTACTACTTTAAAAACGTTTAACATTATTTATTTCTGGCAGTGCTGGGTCTTCGTTGCTGCATAGGCTTTCTCTAGATGCAGAGAGCGGGCACTACTCCAGTTGTGGTGCTCGGGCTTCTCATTTTGGTGGCTTCTCTTGCTGCAAAGCACTGGCTCTAGGTGCTCAGGCTTCACTATTTGCAGCACCATGGGCTCAGTAGTTGCGGCTCACAGGCTCTAGAGTGTGAGTTCAGTCGTGGCACTGCCCCGCAGCATGTGGAATCTTCCTGGACCAGGGATCAAACCTGTGTCCCTTGCATCAGCAGGCAGATTTTTAACCATTGGACCACCAGAGAAGTTCTCAATTTTTCAGATTACCATCTAGTTCTGTTATCGCCAACTTAATAAATAATTCCATGAAATCTACAGATGTATAGAACAGTCCTTTGGACTCTGTGGGAGAGGGAGAGGGTGGGACGATTTGGGAGAATGGCATTGAAACATGTATAATATCATATAAGAAATGAATCACCAGTCTAGGTTCAATGTAGGATACAGGATGCTTGGGGCTGGTGCACTGGGATGACCCAGAGGGATGGTATGGGGAGGGAGGTGGGAGGGGGGTTCAGGATTGGGAACATGTGTACACCCATGGCAGATTCATGTTGATGTATGGCAAAACCAATACAATATTGTAAAGTTATTAGCCTGCAATTAAACTAAAAAAAAAAAAAGTCAGAGCTAATATATCTCAAATTAATAACATCCACACTTCATGGTATTACCATATACCCAGTCCAATGATGCTGTCATTACCCCAGATACTTTGGGACTCCTTTAATATAGATAGAAGCCAGTTTTTAGGCCACAAGAGAAAGTCTTTTAAAATCACACCTCATTGACCAAATGTAGCCAGCTTTGTCACCGTTTAACCACCAGACAGTCCTCTAAATGACCCTTGGTTATTTCTAAAAGCCAAAACTGCCCTAAAGGAACAGAGCCTGGGCCATTAGGGGGAAGAAAAGTCATTTGAGAACTTAATAAAAAGATACACAGTCCTCCCCAGAAAAATATATCAGCATGCAAAAAAAAATTTGCCAACAATTTGGATCCCTAGACTTTAAAACTCCCAATCTGGGGAGATAAATGTTTACCATTACTAAGAAAATCCAAATGTTCCGAAAAGACTCAGAAGAAATCCTTTGGAGGCAACTTCTCTGAAGGAAACAAATGCACAACAGAAAAACACTGCGCTTGGGGTGTAAATAAACATCTTAAGATTTGGCTATGTCACTAGTTTGGAGCAAAAAATCACCTTTCTCTTAATGTCAATTTCCTCATTTGCAAAATGCAGAAAAGAGGATTGTGCTACCTCAATGGTTCTCCATGTGTTCATGGAGCAGCCTCACAATCACCTAGGAGGTCATTAAAAGTGCCTACTGAATCAGAAACTTTGGGAGTGGGGCCCGGCCATCTGTGTTTTAACAAGCCCTCCAGGGGATTCTGATGTACACTCAAGTTTGAGAACTGAAAGGTCAGGGCAAGGCCAGGATGAAGGGGCAGGGCGAGGTCAGGACGAAAGGTCAGGGAAAGATCAGGCATGCTGAGGCATGCCCAGGCATGTCGGGACATGCCCCGGCAGAGGGCACTGCAGACACACCCCGGAGATGGGCCGGCAACCAAGCCGACCAATCAGGAGCTGACACGAAGCCCTCGCCGTCCAATCAGGAACCGACACGGAGCCCATGAACACCAATCACCGCTGAGCCCGCGTTTTCTTCCTTATATGGGAGCCCCGGCCCGGCCTATTAAACCCCTTCCCCACCCCTCACACCTCCCAAACTCCACAGACTCCCTTTGCTTCGCAGACCACCCCCCCACCCCACCCCCCACCCCCCCCCCCGCCTCGCTCCCCTGCTTACCCGCCCCCGGGAGTTCTGCCCGAGAGCGACCGCCCAATAAAAGGCCCTGTTCAACGGTCCATAGGGGTGGTTCCTTCCCTCGGCGTTTCTTACAAGAACCACCAAGCTAAATGATCTCTAAAGTCTCTTTGAGCTCTCAAATTCTACAATTTGGAAAGTATAAACTTCAGTAATTCAAAATATAAAACCAAAACCAACAGTTTCAGTCACATATCTGTTAAAAGATTTTCTGAAATTAATTTCTAAGGGAAAAAAAATAAGAATCTTTACTTTTCCCTTATATCCCCCATAGTACCCATGCATACCTATTTACAAATACTGGGCATTCATATATTTACCATGTGGTCCAATTTGGCTGAAAAAGAAAATTCTTTGACCCAGAGGTAGTTGAGAAGAAAATACCTAGTTCAATTTATCTTCTACAGTTATTTTCCCTACCTTCTACCTGCAATCCAAATTATTCCATGGTTTTATTAGCAAAGTAGTAGGGAAAACTGGACTTTATTTTTATCTAAAAGCAATACATAACTTGTTTTCACTGGAAATATACTCAAGACACACCACCAGGACTTATCAAGCAATAATAAAAATAATTATTCTATCTTAGTGCTAACAAATGAACTCAACGGTTTTATGATTTAGTGAGAGAGATATTAAAAAAGAAAACCTACCACGTGTGTTTGTTTAGCATGAAGACTCAGTTTGTCTCAAAATCAGAAGGGAAAGCAATTGAATTAATTGATATTAACTAGTGTTCTGACTGCAGCCATGAAATTAAAAGACGCTTACTCCTTGGAAGAAAAGTTATGACCAACCTAGATAGCATATTCAAAAGCAGAGACATTACTTGGCCGACTAAGGTCCGTCTAGACAAGGCTATGGTTTTTCCAGTAGTCATGTATGGATGTGAGAGTTGGACTGTGAAGAAGGCTGAGCGCTGAAGAATTGATGCTTTTGAACTGTAGTGTTGGAGAAGACTCTTGAAAGTCCCTTGGACGGCAAGGAGATCCAACCAGTCCATTCTGAAGGAGATCAGCCCTGGGATTTCTTTGGAAGGAATGATGCTAAAGCTGAAACTCCAGTACTTTGGCCACCTCATGCGAAGAGTTGACTCATTGGAAAAGACTCTGATGCTGGGAGGGATTGGGGGCAGGAGAAGGGGACGACCGAGGATGAGATGGCTGGATGGCATCACTGACTCGACGGACGTGAATCTGAGTGAACTCCGGCAGCTGGTGATGGACAGGGAGGCCTGGAGTGTTGCAGTTCATGGGGTCGCAGAGTCGGGCACGACTGAGCGACTGAACTGAACTGAACTGAACTGAAATAAGGCTGATGGTAATGGGTTTGATTTCAAACAAGTAAACCAGATATTTAATATAAAGGAATTATTTTAATAAGTATGGTGAGATCAGTTATGTATAATATAGAAGTGCCATTATCTTTAGGAAAAAAAACTTGATACTGTAATATTTAAAAAATGAAGAATACCTGTGAATTTTACTATCATCAAGTATTGAGCTAAGGTGAGTGGTTCGGTTCAGTTCAGTTGCTTGTGTCCAGCTCTTTGTGACCCCATGAACTGCAGCACGCCAGGACTACCTGTCCATCACCAACTCCCGGAGTTCACTCAGACTCATCTCCATTGAGTCGGTGATGCCATCCAACCATCTCACCCTTGGTCGTCCCCTTCTCCTCCTGCCCTCAATCTTTCCCAGCATCAGAGTCTTTTCCAATGAGTCAACTCTTCGCATGAGGTGGCCAAAGTACTGGAGTTTCAGCTTTAGCATCATTCCTTCCAAAGACATCCCAGGGCTGATCTCCTTCAGAATGGACTGGTTGGATCTCCTTGCAGTCCAAGGGACTCTCAAGAGTCTTCTCCAACACCACAGTTCAAAAGCATCAATTCTTCGGCGCTCAGCCTTCTTCACAGTCCAACTCTCACATCCAAACATGACTACTGGAAAAACCATAGCCTTGACTAGACGGACCTTAGTCGGCAAAGTAATGTCTCTGCTTTTGAATATGCTATCTAGGTTGGTCATAACTTTTCTTCCAAGGAGTTAGTGTCTTTTAATTTCATGGCTGCAATCACCTTCTGCAGTGATTTTGGAGCCCCAAAAATAGAGTCAGCCACTGTTTCCACTGTTTCCCCATCTATTTGCCAAGAAGTGATGGGACCGGATGCCATGATCTTCGTTTTCTGAATGTTGAGCTTTAAGCCAACTTTTTCACTCTCCTCTTTCACTTTCATCAAGAGGCTTTTAGTTCTTCTTCACTTTCTGCCATAAGGGCGGTATCATTTGCATATCTGAGGTTATTGATATTTCTCCCGGCAATCTTGATTCCAGCTTGTGCTTCTTCCAGCCCAGTGTTTCTCATGATGTACTCTGCATGGAAGTTAAATAAGCAGGGTGACAATATACAGCCTTGATGTACTCCTTTTCCTATTTGGAGCCAGTCTGTTGTTCCATGTCCAGTTCTAACTGTTGCTTCCTGACCTGCATACAGATTTCTCAAGAGGCAGGTCAGGTGGTCTGGTATTCCCATCTCTTTCAGAATTTTTCAGTTTAGTGGATGGGGAGGTAAAAGGAACAAGACTGGCCATGAGAGAAGTGTTGAAATAGATATGGTATATGGGGATGCATTTTACTCTTCTACTTGAAATTTTTTAATAAGACAAAGCAGAAAATATGCCAATTAAATTATCTGCTGTTTTGAGTAAAAAGCATATAGTGGGATCCTGCCAACCAAATGAATAAACTGGAATTTTAAAGATGTTATTCCTCCATCACAAGGGAAGTAACGTACTTAAATTTAGTATCTATCAATTAAGGAACACAGATAATGTACTAAAACATCCCACTTACCATGAGATTCAAACTGATACTGAGGGAGAGGTAGAGACTGTCAGACCTACGCAACAGTGATTCTCTTAAAGCTCTCACATTACAAGAAAAAAGAAGCACTCTAAGGGATGATTCTGAAATAAGCACAGTTTTTTAAATAGACTCTTTAAAAATGTATGTCCTAGTATTGTCACTTAGGGCTGATTTTGCATCAGAGAAGGATGAACTCAGAGAAATCTCCATGGTAGCACTCTTTGCAACAATCAAAACAGAAACCGGCACTTAATTTCCACATCATTCAAACTGCAACAATCAAAACAGAAACTGGCACCTAATTTCCAAATTATATTCATAGTCAAGTGAAATTGTCAATATTTGAGAAATTTCTCCATTAAACCATCAGGTTCCCACCTTAGACCGTGGCCTTAAGGAAGTAGACAATGAAATTTAGCACACTGTTCCTCTCATACCAATCACTTACAAATAGTAACTGTGGGCAGCAGTTTTGAGTCAATGATTACTGTTCACTGGTAAAATGATGATAGTGGTCACTACATAAAACATCAAATATCTAGATCTGTACTATCCAACAGATCTGTGATGATAGAAATGTTCTATATCCTGTATTTTCCAATGCAGTAGTCTCTCACCATATATGGCTACAGCACTCTTGAAGTGGTGCTAATGGGACCAAGAAGCTAAATTTTAATTTTCATTCACTTAAATAGCTACTTGTGGTTATGGGTTACCATAATAAACAGTATATACAGTTTTAGAGTACCTAAGAAACACATACAGATAAACACACACATTTCACTTAATATCTGACTCACATTTATTAAAAATTGAAATTACAGAAAAGCATGAATAATATTGGCTTTATTAAACAAGCTTAATTAACTTACCTTTGACTAACAAATCAAAGCACTTAATATCACAAAAGGAATTTTGAGCATGAGGTCAATTCCAACCTCTGAAGTTAAAAACAAATGAAAAGCAGCCAAGACATTTTCCAAAGGAGAGAGCAACCACAGATCTCCCTCTAGTGGCAAGAGATAAAGTTGCTGCTGAAAAGCTGAACTGCTTCTGTACCAATACATAAAACTGCTCACAGACATTACTTTTATATAACTTAAGACAAGTCTAGAAGGAAAATAGATCTGGTTTGTGTA
The DNA here is from genome assembly GCF_032405125.1 of Capricornis sumatraensis. NCBI lineage: Eukaryota > Metazoa > Chordata > Mammalia > Artiodactyla > Bovidae > Capricornis > Capricornis sumatraensis. The sequence goes on from NC_091092.1 coordinate 12,535,364, forward strand.
AACAATGTTGGACCTAATCTTCACTTACTATGAATTCTAATGTCTCTAGAAATCTGATCTTTCCAGGAGAAAAGAGATTTGCCAGTGACATCTGGGGAATTGGGACTTACGCAAAACAAAAGCTATGGAGCCTTAACCAAACTGAGCAAAAGAAGAGAGAGATTTTTCTCTGTTGATAAATGTTCTAGGATGGGACATGAAAAGGAGTAGATTCAGAAGTATAAAGTAGTAAGCAGCAGTGGGTTTGTAAAAATCCATGGTACATCAAAAGAGACAATTTAAAATATTACAAGTTTTTCATAACCAAAACACTTTTCATTCTTATAATCAGTTTCAAAAGACAGCTCTGCCACATTGCCATTTTAATTACAACCATACATACTATATAGATTTAACTACTGAATGACTACTTTCAAGTACAAGAGGAAACTTAAAATAGAAGTGACTTGTGTTACAGCTCCTGTTTTTCCCTAACAGCTTCAGGAAAAACAGCTTTTATATACACTGAAGTAAGTACAGAATGTACAGAAGACAGATATATATATACAAAAGTGCATTAATACACTAATACATTTAGCAGAAATACAGGAAAAAAATCCTGGTTAACAATCTGATACATTACAGTATTTCAGACTACTTGAAGATTCTCCAAACCAGTCAACTTCCTACTTGCTTTGGTTATGATATTGATGCTACATAACTAACCTTTGAAACTAAAACAAAAAAATGGAAATTTTTAACCATCTGTGAAATGTTTTACATATACTTGTGTTTATTCTTCATAGCTTTTGAAAACAGTTCTATAAAACTCCCAACGCAAAGATTTAGAATGGATAATACAGATATCTAAATTAGAGTATTCAAAGAGGAAATTAAATTGATCCACTACAGGAACAGACACGGTCTGCTCCATTCCTAAAAGCCTCAGCTTGGTAATCTAACCTCAAAGTCTCAAATTAAATCCAATTGGTCAGCTACTATTAAAGAGCAAGCAGCTCCACAAAACAAGCCATGGCTTCAGGCCACTGTTCCTTAGAACAATTCACAATAGGTAAGTGTTAACTTGTCATTTATACATATTAATTCTACAACTACATTTATATAGTCAAAATGCATATGTATAATTAGACTACTCTCTGCATATGTATAATTAGACTACTCTCTTCTTTTCTACCCCCATCCCTCACCACAAAAAAAAGAACACAGATTTCCACAGGTTCCATTGACCACAAAAGATGTAACAAAGAAATCTAACAATACCTATTGAAATCAGAGAAGACCAAATCAGTTTTTCCAAGTTCAGTATGGATATCAAATGAAAAAAATTAATTTACCATTATGTGATCTAGGTTAAAACATTAATAACCTTAATTTAAAATATAATTGTGAAGGGGGCTGAAAACAAGTAATTTTCATGTTAGAAAAAATATGTAAATAAAATTTTAGTGAGTCAACTCGGCTATACCATGCAACTTCCTATTTTTTTGTCTTAAAATATTTTATTGAAGTATAGTAGATTTCTTACTCTTATTAATAATAGCCAGTTACTTAGAATTTGTAGAGTTCCTTCTAATCTTCTGGAATTTTCCAAAGAAATAAGAATTAAGCATTTCTAAGGAGCTATGTTCCAGATACTACACTGATAAGGATGCCTAGGTCTAAGTCTCTCTCAGATACCTCCTACCACTTAGCATAATTTAATTGTAAAGATAAAACTTATCTTACTTTGTCAGACTTAAAATGAATCCAAAGTTATCACAGTACATGTGTATACAAATATTTATTTTCTACCTAATAGTCCTTTTAAGGATTAAACTTACCTCTAAGTTTAGACATATTGAATGTCAGTGTGCACAACATCAATAATATCATTTGACTGTAACTGGAAATTTTCCTATCAACCATCTCAAACTATAAACTGATTTTAAGTAACCCCTTCCCAGTTTGAAGCAAACATTTTTCTTGTAAACAGAACTGTTAAGTTAAAAGGAAGAGGAATGTTATGCTATTACATAAATGAATACAAGAATCACTAAAGTTAACAAACAAATAAATTTGCTATATAATCTCTGCTTTTGAAGTACTTTTGCCTTGAAAATTATCTTTTCAGAGTTAACTCAATTTTAAAAAATATTCTTGGGAATTCCCTGGAAGCCCAGTGGTTATAACTCCATGCTTTCACTGCCGAGGGCCTAGTTTCAATCCCTGGTCAGGGAACTAAGATCCTGCAAGCTGCACAGTGAGGCCAAAAAATAAAATAAGTAAAATAAAAAATATTCTGCTTTATGAGTTTTATCAGGGGAAAAAAATAAACAAATACATTAAACTATACTTTAGATGACTTCTATGTTCTATGACCTAGCTGGGCCAAAAATCAAGTTATATAAGTGAAACTTAAGATCTGAAGGTTTTCGTTATGTACTCTATTATCATTGATTAGTTCGATATAATGCCTTTGCTTGCTGATATCCAAGAGCATGGGCATTTTATAAAATGAATTACAACATTTAGATTACTTTTGAATTTGGAAAAGCCTAATGTTGACGAAAAGTATAGAGTTCACCTTTAAGGCACAGGAAGCTATAAAGAGTAAGCCACAAACAAAAGACTCTATGCTAGAGAATCCTGGGAACAAGACTTTTCTATTTGTCATGAACTAACATTTTTGGCTTAAATATGAAGACATTTGCTAAATTTCACAATTTTTAAAGCTCATCAGAATCTGGATACCTTTATATAGTAGTTTCTTAAAATTTTTCCTTTATAAGGGGTTTTAGCACTTCTAAGAGCTACATAAAATGAGATGTCTATCCAATCCACGGAGTCATCAAATTTCAAATCAGTTTCTGGCATTAATTCAGCAATATCTAGTTAACCCAAAGGACTGACAAAATGGACAAAACAGCCACCACTTAACTAAAAATGAGACAAGTCTCAAAAAATAAAGTTATTTTACTCTAAGTTCTTCTTGGGACAGAAGAACAGTATAAAGTCCTTTGTACTTCACTACACATTATACTACATTGCCTCACTTAAACTCAGTTGCAAAAATGTAGAAAAAAATACGTCATTTTGTTTAAACTCAAGGTTTCTCCTTTTAAAACCTGTGGTAGGGACTGACAGACTTCTACAAGGTCTCTTTTCCCCAGTTTTGTTGAAATATAATTGACATACACACAAGATCCCTAATAAAATGTTCTGGATAAATGTGATGTGACTTCATTATGCCCTTAATTAAGAAGTCTTATTTTTTAATCATGCCCTCATGTAACAAGGCTTATTTTTAAAGGGAAAGACTTATTTGCTCTAATGTCAATTCTCTACAGTTGAGAATTGACAATGGAGCAAATAAGTCTCACATTTTTATTAATTGGTTAGTCGAGGTTTATACTTTTAAAGAAAAACATTGAGCTGGATTTGTTTTAAATTGAACTTAGAAAGGGATCAGACTAAATTTATTATTTATTCTAAGAAAGAAATAATTCAAACCTGAATTATCTACATGAGGCATTAAGACCAAAAAAAAAAGTATAGCACATTAACAAAGACAAGAATTTTTTGTCTTTTTCTGCTGTTTTATTTGGGGGGGGGGGTAGGTAGAGAAAGACTTTGTAATCTCCCTCTTTAATCATAAGCAAACACAAATTGCTTAAAATTTTTTTCTGTTCTTTATTTCAATCTCCTTACTGAGCTATCTCTAATTTATGATACCATAAAGACTGTGCATCCAGATTTGCACATTTCATGGTGTACTTTACTATAAACACTCAAATCTTTATAAACTTTAAAAATTGGCTTTGTGGCACTTTGGTAAACTTGCTTAACAGTGACTTAAGTTAAATCTATGGTAATAAGACTGTGATTATTGGGAGAGTAGAGGAATTGGTCTTATTAGGATCTTCTTTTACTGGTCACTGTCAAGTAAATTGTTTCCAAGTATTTAACAGATACATGCTGCTCTACGGTCTCCAAAAGGGGCCTGTTTTCCTTGAAGAGTAACTAAAGAGAACAGGCAGTCATTCCCTGGAATTTTGCTTTTGCTAAGAGCAGGTAGAGAATTCAGCTGTATTTGCTCTTCTATTTACTCTTTCTGTATTTAGAAGGGAAAACACAACAAGGTGGACCCTTTCAATCTTCCTCAAGAGTATTCTGGGATTTATCCCGAAGTTCTCTTTGGGCCCTCTAAGCTAGTCAGAAGCACTAAAGAGGGGGTAAGAGGAAAGTCAGAGGGGGTACTCCAACTGACAACCATATACACATATATACTGTTATTTCAGTAAAATTTTATTTTATTTTTTATTTATTTTTTTCAGTAAAATTTTAAAGTATGAATTTAGTAGTCTTCAAAATGTTACAACCATATCACAGACCTCAGTAAAGCTGCGATATATCAATTTTTTCCCTTAGTTTCAATTCTTTAACTTTTGAGGAACCAAAATAAAGTAAAAATTTCAAAACATATGATTGTAAGCAAAGGTTATGCTGAGAATTAAGAATTCACAGCTGAGAATTAAGAATTCGCAGCTGAGAATTAAGGATCTATGTTGTTAATCTTTTTAATGGATTACTTGATATGATACAGTGCAAAAAAAAGTAGGAATCTATCAACCTCTGACTCTAGACTTAAAAAAATATTGACAACTCATCCTACAAAATCATGATTACCTCCCAAGTTTCCACAATAAAAAGAAAATCATGAAAGTCAGAAAGCAGCTTGATTGTCAGTAGTATCAGTTTCCATTTTCTTTAACCCGTGTGAATGTTTAAAGATGTGTGGGAAAATAAAAGGAATCACACTACTTATAATGTTCATGATAACAAACTCTTCACGAAAACATTTAGAGACTCAATGATTTCACATTTAAAATTAGAGTACTATTAGTAGCCAAGAAGCAAAGGTTTTTAAATATCTCACTGCTCAGTGTATTTCTAGCGATTTACAGAGTTTAGCAGAACTGTAAGGGTTTTCTTGAGTTAATTTTGAACATTAACTTGTTCACATGCCATAAAGCTGTTACACCAAATATTTAAAAATTAGAGCTGTGCTGAAAATAAAAAAAACCTACAAAAAGAACTTGACAGAGATGTTTCTTGCCTTTAAGACAGTGTCACAGCCTAAAATTTCAAAAAGCAGTGAAAAGTAGAATTGGTTGTTTTGCTTGCTGGATTTTTCCATTTGAATATTAATCAATGTAGCATTAAGTCTAAAATTCAGCTACTAGTAACATTATTTTCTCAGTAGTCATCACTTGCAGAAAGGATTCTGAATATACATAAACTGAAAAACAAAAACAAACCTAACAAAAGATGTTAGGGCCTATTTTTACACATTTGAGTTAAAATGAATGAAAACAAATAAACCTAATGAAGGCACTATTGTAAACAGCAATCCACATTCTACAACCTCAAAAAAAAGACGTCCACTAGGAATTGAGAATTATGCTATGGCCCTTTAGAAAAACTAAGAAATCATAACATTAAGAAGAAAATGAATTATGATCTCTACACATTCTATACTGACATAATAAATTATCTGTCAGCAGTACCTTGAAATCTCCTAAACTGTTAAAGTACTAGTCTGAAAAAGCCCACTTAACCACTCTGAAGTTTAAATAGTCAAAACATTTACTAAATCAGTGGTTCTTAAAACTAGAGTGTGTGGCAGAATAACCTAGTACCTGTTGAAACACAATGCTATGCCCCTCCCGCAGCATTTCTGATTCACTAGGTCTGGGGTGGGACCCAAGAGTATGCATTTCTAATAACTTCTCAGGTGATGCTGAAGCTACTGCTCCGAGGACCATCTGCTGAGAACCACAGACCTAAATTATGAACGGTACGTCAGCACAGCCCTAACCAAAAGTTTGGTCAAGATGCATGTAAACAAATAAGGATAGAATAATGCTTAGAAACAATGCCGATATATTCACCCTTATTACATCAAAACATCTACATCTGCTTCATGGTCTTCCTCAGTCACTTTCAAGGACAGCACTTCTTCATTAAGGAAGAGCCCACTGAGCCTCTCCTTCCGAGCCTGCCTCTGCTCTTTCAGCTGCCTCTTGCGTAAGGCCTTCTGTTGTAACTTCCGCTGTTTGGATCGCTTCTGTCAAAATAAAAATTTCTAAATCAGTGAGATTCAGTTCTGGCGTACCCACCCCAAAGTACTGTATGGATCAAATTTGATATTTTCTGAATAGAGATGTTCAAATTCCTCTGCAGTACAATCCTGGTTCTAGTAAGTGAGCCATTAGCTTAGACATGAAAACAATTTTTCAAGATTCTATATTTATGGTATTTGACTAGGAAATCTTCTGATTAGGAAGGTTTGAAACTTGATCATTTGACTAGTTATGGATAACCAATCATTTATAAGGCTTTTTTTATATTAAATTAATGTACACTGGTGTCAGTGCAGAGGAAACATGCAGTGAACAATAATGAATACAAATGTAGAGAACACTGTCAAAATCTCTAATGCTTATTCTTTGAAGGCACCTTTCATCCAAAAGCATTAGCAATTTTACAATGGCTGGGAAAGAACCATGTCTTTTTCATATTAAGCAAATGCCATCTTTTAAGCCCATTAGAAACCCAGTGGGTACTCTATTTCTTGCCACTGGTGAACTGATGCCAAAAAAGAATGACCACATACACAGAGGAAACCCTTGGCAACCAACAAAGCTGGCTATGTTTCTGCTACTTTGGTTAAGAACCAAGTAAAGAATCACTTTCCAGGAAAAGTCACCACTGGGTTCCCAAGAGTTATAGAGATACCCTTATCATCTGTAAGTTGGCTCCACACTATCACCACTGCAAGGAACCCAACTTTCCCACTAAGCATCACAGAACTATTCTATATACATTTAAACTTTCTATTTTTTATGCATCCAAAAATACTATAGAGTTTTTTCAACTGTGAAAAGTTGTCAGAAATTAGAGAAAGCATTATTACATTTTAAAAAGAGCTACAAAGAAACATTCATGGTTAAAACTTTAAGAAAACATTTAACACACACACAAGACATACGGGACATTTTTAGGAGCTAATAGACAGCAACATCAGCAACCTAGTGAGATCTGCTTAATAGTAAGTTGCAGTCAGTATTGCAATATTGAGACTCACTCATTATTTCCATCAATTTATCTTACGTAAAACAGACACAAAAATCAGATAAAATTGAAGGTAATATGGCTGTGGGTCAAAACAGCATTTCAAAGCACTCAGTGTAGAGGGCTTTGTTCAACAGCAGAGAATCCTGCTTGCTCAATTAAAATCAAAACCCACAGGCATCTATAGAGCAGGATAATTTTAACTCTTCAAGAACTGTATATGAAGGAATACTAATGTTAATATTGAAAGGTAAAGTTTTGTATTGATTAGACGTTTTACTTTTGAATCCCGAATCCGTTCTGCTGCACTTGCAGACAAGTTGCTGTCACTGTGTGCTCGACTCATGTTGGCACTGGAGTTTGAAGCAGAGTTTCCAACACTGGACCCACTGCTGCTTGCAGAACTGACCATGCTGGCACTGCTGCTGCTGGCACTGGCACTGGCGCCGCTCACTCCACTGGTGCTTGCACAACTAAAGTTGCTTCTCTTCCAGGCCTCTCTTGTGGGCCGTAGGCGAGGGCTATGCTCCTTGATATAGTTTCTGACCTTGGAACAGACAGACAAAAACTGGTTAGTATTGTACCTTGATGTTCTGCCCTCAAAATAATGGAGAAAAGAAGAATATTGTACTTAAAGATTGTCAAAAGTGCTACAGATGCATATAGGTAGACCAGAAAGACAAAAGAAATCTCTAAATGTAGAAACAAGTACCAGGAAAATTCTGGTGTTCAAAATTCTAGAATAAATGTTATAAAGCTATATTTTTTTAAGCATATAAAATATAATCAGTAAATGATAAGCTACTAGCTTCCAGAATTTAGGAGTGTAAGAAAATAACACTAGAAACAGAAACTAACAATAAAATAAATAAGAGTAGGCATTTTTTAAAAGGTTGCCACTTAACTATGCTGCTGATTATATTAGAGTGTTTCCTAGATCTTAGGTAGGGGCCCATAATACCTGTCTTCAAACGCAAGGCATCAATTTACCATACTAGTAAAAAATGGGCTGGAATGTAAAAAATTATATAGTCTGTCTGTTGAGAGAAACACAGAGAAATTTTTCATACATGATGACAAATACAAAAAATTAAAATGTTCACTCAAGTATAGCTCTCAGTAATATTTTGATTCTGTCCACTGGTCGTTTGTAAGATGAGTTAGAATAAATCTATACCTTAGCATAACAACTCCTTAAATTGTGAAGTCAAATTTCAAAACCTATATAACTAGAAAGTAGGTTCTAGATCCAAATGATCCCAGAAAGGTATGGTCACATGAAATGTACATAAAACCTCTTAAAACCACATGTTCTAGCATTACATTTCACAGCAGTGATTTTTGACCTTAATTATCTATATATTTATATACGACTATTCAAGTCATATATGACGATTCAAGTATAAAAAGCAGAGACATTACTTTGTCTACAAAGGTCCATCTCGTCAAAGCTATAGTTTTTCCAGTAGTCATGTATGGATGTGAGAGTTGGACTATAAAGAAAGCTGAGCACCGAAGAACTGATGCTTTTGAACTGTGGTGCTGGAGAAGACTCTTGAGAGTCCCTTGGACTGCAAGGAGATCAAACCAGTCCATCCTAAAGGAAATCAGTCCTGAATATTCATTGGAAGGACTGATGCTGAAGCTCCAATACTTTGGCCACCTGATGCGAAGAACTGACTCATTCGAAAAGACCTTGATGCCGGGCAAGATTGAAGGCAGGAGGAGAAGGGGAGAACAGAGGATGAGATGGTTGGTTGGCATCACCAACTCAATGGACATGAGTTTGAGTAAACTCCGGGAGTTGGCAGTGGACAGGGAGCCTGGTGTGCTGCAGTCCATGGGGTCGCAAAGAGTTGGACACAGCTGAGCTACTGAACTAAACTGCTTCAAGTATACATGTTATAAAACAATGGTATTTTTAATAGCTGTAGAATCTGTATTTTCTTTACATACCTGCTTCAGTTTTTCATCTGTGAGACAGTTAAGTTCAATAATAAACTCACTGTCAGTAGGGGAGATTTGAGCAGAAGGATCAATTATTTTAATAATATCAAGTTGTTCCCGAAGACCCATCTCAGTACTGACTTTACGACTCAGATACTCAATATATTCCACCTATATGATGAAAAATTATAATAAATAAGATGAATGCGAAAACCTCTGATCTTTTAGTGTGCAACTTATAAATATGTTTAAGTATCAGAAACACTTATTTTCCCCCACAAAACAATTAGAGCTCAAATTAATATTTACTAAGCAATCCACATTAATCCAGTAGCTTTAAGTTAGACAATAAATGAAACTTCACATATTCTCCACATATACACTTTTAATTAAGAATGTCAAGATCTCTACCTGTTCATCATTTGTCATTGCACTCCAAGGAAGTTCATCTAAATTCCGGTGCTTGTTTTTCTTTTTAGGAAGCAGGCAAGGTGAACTTGGAATACTGGGTATGACATCAGAAAGTACATCACTCCCGCTGGCAATGTCACTGCCAGGTAACTTCATAAAAATAAGGAGAAGGTAGGGAAAGAAAAATTAAAAGCAAGAGTTTAAATGCCATGTTTCATACTGACTAAAAATTACTGTAATAAAAGACTAATGACAAATACTGAATCAGGAGACATTAACTCTGATCCACTCTTATTTTAGACAAAGCAGCAACATCAACATACTCTTTGTATATGCAGTCAGTTATTCAATGAGCAGTATTTTCCAAAAGCTTAAAATCACAATTGAAGCTTATTAAAATGCTTACTTAAGAATCACTCATCATTAAGGTTTTAAATTCATGTGAATGCAGGCTAGGGTCCAAACAGCATAATGAATAAGGAGCACTAGTCTCTATCTCAAGAAACCTGAGTCATCTGCCACTATCTGGCTCTTTGCCAAACACTGTGGTAGATATACTGCCAAAACAAAGACAAATAAATCATAGCCCTTGTCCTCATGACTGTATTAATAACCTCAAGACAACCAAAATAATTTAAAATATGTTGTTAATATGTATCCATGGCACTGTAACAGGTACATGGAATCTAAAGGAGTCTAAGTCATGGTCCTTACACAAGAACTTTATATTCTACTTGGAAAGATAACACAGTAGCACAAACACATAATTACATAACATAACAAACAACAAATGCATGTTTGAGATGACAAGCCATCAATGGAAATACCTAGCAGCAAATTGAAGCTGCAAGATTAAAGCTTAGAGAACTACTAGGGGACAGGCACTGGGGAGTCAATTGCATAGAAGAGATGTATGAAGCCACAAAAAGGGGGTGAATCACTCTGCAAGGTGACCATGTTTATAATGAAGTAATCTAAATGAGCTATTCCCCCTTAAAAACTACATTTTTACTTTGATAGTCATTGATGAATCCAAGTACATAAGTGACATCCAACAATCTGACTTCCTTCAAAATCTCATTAACTGACACTGCTTGAATGGTTCACCCTTAGCCCAAATGTCAGTGTAATAGTCAGTATTAAGAATGATTGCTGAATGCACGCACAAAGACCATCTTTTTCCGTTTTTAACATCAATAAAACATTTTGCTATTTCCCCTTTGAAAAACTTCAAATCACAAAATTACTATGTTAAAGATCCTCCTGGGGTTCCTAAAACAAAATGAGGTGCTCCTTATCAGATGAAAGGGCTCCCCTACTTAAAACTACTTTGATTAACTAGGTAGAGAAAGGAACTTTCAAAATAGCTATACTCTCAAAACATAAGAAAAAAATTCATCTAAATCTTTAGCAAATATCTGTTAAGTGCCAGACTACATGCTAAGCATTTTAATTTGTCCCTTTAATTCTGTTTACATAGTTGTTGGGGGGTGGGTGGTAAAAAACAGGCAATTAATGGTCCTTTGGCCATTTTCTTTTTCTGGGGAGAAGTAAAAGATCCCAGAGTTCAAATCCCAGCCCCACTGCTTACTAGCTGTGTTATCTTGTAGAGGTTAGTTTCCTTCTTTGAGAATCAGAGTCTTCAGTAAGTTATGGTTACTATCATCCATCTCAAAGGACTGTTGAGAGATTATATGAGGTAACATGCCTGGCACATAGGTGATACTCAATAAATTGAAGTGTGTCCTTTTTTCTGTACCTTGCCATGGTTTTAAAAAGAAAAGAACATGAACTCTGAGAATACTTCATGTTGCTTAAGTGGCTGGGTTAAGTTTCGCATGTTAGTCTCTAAGAATGGCAGCATGGGGAAAAGGAAGAGGCATTCACACAAAGAATAATAAAGCCATAGGTAGAAGGGAAAAAAAAAAAAAACACCAACACAGGACGAGGTTAAGAAGACCTATATAATTAAAACAGAAAATCAGTGCTAGGGATTTAAAAGCTTTACAAATGAACCAGAGCTGTTATATGATATAAAGAAGTAGGCCAATAACATTTCTAAATAGAAGTAATAATGAAATTGGTCTTGAAGGAAGATGAGTTAAAAAGCAGTATGGGGGCTTCCCTGGTGGTTCAGTGGTTAATAATCCTCCTGCCAATGCAGGGGACATGGGTTCAGTCCCTGGTCTGGGAAGATCCCACATGCCTTGGAGCAACTAAAGCTGTGCGCCACAACTACTGAACCTGTGTTCTAGAGCCTGAAAACCACAACTACTGAAGCCCTCGCACTGGAGAGCCTGTGCTCTGCAAGAAGGGAAGCCAGTGCAATGAGAAACCTGCACACCTCAACAGAGTTGCTCCTGCTCGTTGCACCTAGAGAAAGCCCACGCCCAGCAATGAAGACCTAATGCAGCCAAAAATAAATAAGTAAATAAATATTTTAATAAAATATAGTATGGGAACAAAATAGAGGAAAGACTGGAATTAGGAAGCTCTTGTTATGATTTGGGCCTAGATCTGATAGAGTGCCTGATGAACTATGGAATGAGGTTCGTGACATTGTACAGGAGACAGGGATCAAGACCATCCCCACGCAAAAGAAATGCAAAAAGGCAAAATGGCTGTCTGGGGAAGCCTTACAAATAGCCGTGAAAAGGAGAGAAGCGAAAAGCCAAGGAGAAAAGGAAAGATATACCCATTTGAATGCAGAGTTCCAAGAATAGCAAGGAGAGATAAGAAAGCCTTCTTCAGCGATCAATGCAAAGAAATAGAGGAAAAGAACAGAATGGGAAAGACTAGAGATCTCTTCAAGAAAATTAGAGATATCAAGGGAACATTTCATGCAAAGATGGGCACAATAAAGGACAAAAATGGTATGGACCTAACAGAAGCAGAAGATATTAAGAAGAGGTGGCAAGAATAGACAGAAGAACTGTACAAAAAAGATCTTCACGACCTGGATAATCACAATGGTGTGATCACTCATCTAGAGCCAGACATCCTGGAATGTGAAGTCAAGTGGGCCTTAGAAAGCATCACTACGAACAAAGCTAGTGGAGGTGATGGAATTCCAGTTGAGCTATTTCAAATCCTGAAAGATGGTGCTGTGAAAGTGCTGCACTCAATATGCCAGCAAGTTTGGAAAACTCTGCAGTGGCCACAGGACTGGAAAAGGTCCGTGTTCATTCCAATCCCAAAGAAAGGCAATGCCAAAGAATGCTCAAACTACCACACAATTGCATTCATCTCACATGCTAGTAAAGTAATGCTCAAAATTCTCCAAGCCAGGCTTCAGCAATACGTGAACCGTGAACTCCCTGATGTTTAAGCTGGTTTTAGAAAAGGCAGAGGAACCAGAGATCAAATTGCAAACATCCACTGGATCATCAAAAAAGCAAGAGAGTTCCAGAAAAACATCTCTTTCTGCTTTATTGACTATGCCAAAGCCTTTGACTGTGTGGATCATGAGAAACTGTGGAAAATTCTGAAAGAGATGGGAATACCAGACCACCTGACCTGCCTCTTGAGAAATCTGTATGCAGGTCAGGAAGCAACAGTTAGAACTGGACATGGAACAACAGACTGGTTCCAAATAGGAAAAGGAGTACATCAAGGCTATATATTGTCACCCTGCTTATTTAACTTATATGCAGAGTACATCATGAGAAATGCTGGACTGGAAGAAACACAAGCTGGAATCAAGATTGCCGGGAGAAATATCAATAACCTCAGATATGCAGATGACACCACTCTTATGGCAGAAAGTGAAGAGGAACTAAAAAGCCTCTTGATGAAAGTGAAAGAGGAGAGTGAAAAAGTTGGCTTAAAGCTCAACATTCAGAAAATGAAGATAATGGCATCCGGTCCCCTCACTCCATGGGAAATAGATGGAGAAACAGTGGAAACAGTGTCAGACTTTATTTTCTTGGGCTTCAAAATCACTGCAGATGGTGACTGCAGCCATGAAATTAAAAGACACTTACTCCTTGGAAGAAAAGTTATGACCAACCTAGATAGCATATTCAAAAGCAGAGACATTACTTTGCCGACTAAGGTCCGTCTAGTCAAGGCTATGGTTTTTCCTGTGGTCATGTATGGATGTGAGAGTTGGACTGTGAAGAAGGCTGAGCACTGAAGAATGGATGCTTTTGAACTGTGGTGTTGGAGAAGACTCTTGAGAGTCCCTTGGACTGCAAGGAGATCCAACCAGTCCATTCTGAAGGAGATCAGCCCTGGGATTTCTTTGGAAGGAATGATGCTAAAGCTGAAACTCCAGTACTTGGCCCCCTCATGCAAAGAGTTGACTCACTGGAAAAGACTCTGATGCTGGGAGGGATTGGGGGCAGGAGGAGAAGGGGACGACAGAGGATGAGATGGCTGGATGGCATCACTGACTCGATGAACGGGAGTCTGAGTGAACTCCGGGAGTTGGTGATGGACAGGGAGGCCTGGTGTGCTGCGATTCATGGGGTCGAAAAGAGTCAGACACGACTGAGCGACTGAACTGAGCTGAACTGTTGTGATTTGGACCTGGACTAAGGTAAGCAAAAACAGAAAGAAAAATGGGAACAGAAATACAATTTACAAGACTATTTCATAACTGAATAGGTAAGGATAATCGTCAACTGGGGCTACCCAGGTGATGCAGCAGTAAAGAATCCACTTGCCAATGCAAGGGATGCCGGTTCGATTCCTGGGTCAGGAAGATCCCTTGGCGTAGAAAATGGCAACCCGCTCCAGTATTCTTGCCTGGAAAATTCCACAGACGGAGGAGCCTGGTGGGCCATAGTCCATGCAGTTGCAGAGAGTCAAACATGACTAAGCACACGGCACACAATAGTCAAATGACCATATGTGACCAGAAGAAAACTGGCAACATTTCACAGTCATACAACCCATCCAGGTTAACACACAGCCCTTAAAGACCTCATTTTTTTATGGCAAGAGACCTGAAGTAATGTTATATAGATCTTCTAGTCCAACACCTCATTTTATAAGTAAGGGAAAAATGATATCCAGGGAGGGTTATATGGTTAGTGGCAGCATCCAAATCAGGACACAAGTCCAGAACTTTCAACTATATCAGGCTGTCTTGCCTTGCCGGTAGTTGGGAATGAGAGAAGAAATTTGGGGTATGGTAAGTTTGCAGTGATAATGAGAAAACCAAGTACAAATGTTCTTTGAAATTACAATAACCATTTTTCAATACAATATAAAACATGTCACAAAGCAGAGTCTTTTTTTCCCTCCATGGAAACAACAGTAACTGGAAGTTGCATTACTGATTAAGGATTCAGCATCAGATAATGGGTTAGCATTAAATAATAAGGTCACTCAAGCGGAGATGTCAAGTAGCCAATTGGAGATATGGGATTACAGCTGCAGATGTACAGAAGAATTAACTGTATGGATTCCTGTGTATTTATTAGAGCAGCAATTTTCCATTTTATAACTGAATATATTTCAGAGTCAAAATGGTTAATAATTCTCATATTTTTCATGGACAACAATATTTTGTATATTTATATTAGAATCAGTAATTGTGACAAGGAGAATTAAATCAAACCTCTGCCACGTTTTCTGTAGCATGTAGCAAAATTTTATGAGTAAGCTCATTTCTGTAACAGCTGATGTGCAATTTCAAACCGCACCTCTATGTTTCAAGCATGACAGCTCTATTACTCACTTGCTAAATTTTCAATGCTTTCCTGCTCAATAATAAAATAATTTCTCAAGCTCTAAGACTAGTCAAATATATCTTTAACAATAAAAGGACTGCAAGCAAAGAAAACTATGTGCAAGGCAAAATGCTTTGATGCAACTTCAAATGCTTTGATGCAACTTCAAATGCTAAGATGCTTTTCATTCTAAGGTTAAAATCCTGCCTTATCAGGTAGTTAGCATTTCTCTTCCGAGAGAATCTATGAATCATTTATATTTATTTTAGTAGTAACTGAAACATCTGTTTAGAAGAAAGATTTAAACATATGTAGATTTTAATCACAACAGAGGTAATATGAATTTTTTAACTACAGTCAATGATTTTTAGCCTATATTAATCCTAACACATAATTTGTAATTATCTTCTAGGGTAATTTACTATTCATCTCTATGAGATCTCACAAAGACAAGAGAGCTTTTTAAACCTTTCAGCATATTTAAACAGCAAATATCCATGGTAACAGAGTACCTACACTCCAATTTCAGAAGTGGGAAAACACATTACTAAGGCAGGCCTTAGTTTGTTTCAACGTTGTAGTCAGTCGTGTGCATTAATGGTGAGTGGTTGGGAATAGTTTTCTACTCCACTCATAAAATGAATGAAGCAGTCAGCAATTAAGATTTTAAAACGCCTGCCATTTTGCAACATTATGGATGATAAGAACTCTAAATAAGTCACATGAAATAAGCAAAAAAGTAATAATAATTTCTCAGAATTATCAGAACTCCATCTGCATACACTTTATTAAAAATCCTTGTAGTTGGATATTAAATACAAAGTGTGCACTTCAAAAAAATGAGACAGTGGGAAGTAGAGGAGCAAAGAATGAGAATTTGTGATTTGCAGAGGCAAACTATTATATATAGGATGGATAAGTAACAAGGTCCTACTGTACAGCACAGGAAACTATATTCAATAGCCTGTGATAAACCATAATGGAAAAGAATATATACATATATGGGAGTGTGTATGTGTATAACAGAGTCACTTTGCTGTACAGAAGAAGTTAATACAATATTGTAATCAACTATACTTCAATAAATTTTTTTAAATGAGGCACTGAAGAATAAAAAGGTATAATATCTAAACAAAAATGCACACTACATTATTTATAATAGAAAAAACTGAAACAGATATGAATAGAGGAATAAGGTTTCATAAGTTCTGGAATATCTAATACAGGAATATCATGTAGTCATCAAATGAATAATTTAAATATCACAAAAAAGTTTATACATTAAATGAAAATTTTTTGTTACCACATCTTATCCAGAAGAAAAGCGAACACTGCCCAATTCATTCTGTGAGGCAAAGTGATACAAAGGCATCACAAGAAAGGAAAACTACAGACCAATAACTCTTATGACTACTGATGCAAAAATCTTCAACAAAATAGTAGCAAGTCAAATCCAGCAGCAATTTAAAAGGATTATATACCATGAGCAATTACGATTAATCCCAGGAATGCAAGGGTGAATCATTATTAGAAATCAATATACTACATCACACTAACAGAATGAAGAGAAGAAACTGCATGATCATCTCAACAGCCATGCAGAAAAAGCATGTGACAAAAATCTAACACCTTTTCAGATTAAAAACATAGAACTTGGAATAAAAGAGAAATGCCTCAATATGACAATAAAGAACATCTGTGAAAAACCTGCAGCTAACTACTCAATAGTGAAGGACAAAGCTTCTCACCTAAGATAAGGAAAAAAACAAGGATGCCTGCTTTTGCCAGGGGTATCTAGATCTTCTCTATTTCAACATTGTACTAGAGATCTCGTCAGGGCAATTAAGCAAGGGAAAAAAGTATCCAGATTGGAAAGGGAAAAACAGAACTATATATTCATAGATGACATGATCTTAAATACAGAAAACCCTAAAGAATCTATACACAAAAAATTATTAAAAATGAGTTCAGCAAAGTTTCAGGATACAAAATCAATATATGAAACACAACTGTATTTCTATACACTAGCAGTGAATAATCCAAAAAGTGAAATTAAGAAAACAACTCCGTTTACAACTATATTGAAATAATAAAATGTTTAGGAATAAACTGAACCAAGGAACTTAACAACCTAATTAAGCATAGAAAACTATTTTAAAAATCACTGAAAGAAGTTAAAGAAGGCCTAAATACATTCTGGCCCATGTTTATGGACTGGAATATTTAATAATACTATTAAGATAGCAACATTCCCCAAATTGATCTACAGATTCAGTGAAATCTCTATCAAACTTCGAACTTCCCTTTTTGAAGAAGTGACAACCTGATCCTAAACTTTGATAAAAAAAGAACAAAGTTGCAGAAATCATACTTTCTGATTTCAAATCTTGTTACAAAGCTAGAGTCATCAAATCATAAGGATAAGAATATCTTGCCATAGATAGATATATGAATCAGTGGAACAGAATCAAGAGTCCAGAACTAAACCTATATATGTCTATGACTAATTCATTTCCACAAAGGCACCAAGACCATTAGATAAGGAAAAAAATACAGTCTTGTCAACAAGTGGTGGTGGGACAACTGGATATCTACATTCAAAAGAATGAATCTGAAACTCCTACCTTATACCATATACAAAAAGTAACTCAAAAGGACCAAAGACCTAAAATGTAGGAACTAATTAAAGCTATAAAATTCTAAGAAGGAAACAGATGAAAAAATTTGCATGATCTTGGATTAAAGGATGGTTTTAAAAATATGACATGATAAGCACAGAACTCAAGAAAATATAAATTGGAATTCTTTAAAATTAAATTTTTTGTGTATTAAAGGACATTATATCAAGCGAACAGACAAAATCAAGTGAAAAGACAACACACAGAATGGGAAATATTTTTGCAAATCATGTATATGATAAGGGTCTAGTAGTCATCATGTATAAAGTATTCTTACAATTCAATAATAAAAGACAACACAACTTAAAAATGGGCAAAGGATTTGAAAAGACATTTTCCCAAAGAAGATATACAAATAGTCAATAAGATAAGAAAAGATGCTCAACATCATTAGTAATTAGGGAAATGAAAATCAAAATCACAATGACATACCAACCTTACACATAGTAGGATGGCTGTAATAAAAAAGACAGACAATATAAAGTGTTGGAAAGGAAGTGGAGAAACTGGAATTTTCATGTATTGCTAGTAGAAATGTAAAATGGTACAGCCACTTTGGGAAACATTTTGGCAGTTTCCCAAAAAAGTGAACATAAAGTTATCATATGACCCAGCAACTCCCAATGTATCTTCAAGAGAGTTAAAAATAAAAATCCATATGAAAACTTATACCTGAATGTTCATAGTAATATTATTCATAATAGCTCCAAAGTGGAAATAATCCCTCAGTTGATGATGAATTAAACAAAAAGTGATGTATCCATAAAATGGAATATTCAGTCATAGAAAGAAACTGCTATGGACTAGATGCTTGTCACCCCCTAAATCTGTATCTTGAAGCCCTAATCCTCAATATGATATTTGAAGGTGGGGCTTTGGGAGGTAATTAAGCTTAGAAGAAGTCATGAGGGTGGAGCCCTTGTGATGGGACTGGTGACCTTGTAAGAGAACCAAAAGAGGATACTGCAGAAGACAGCATCTGCAAGCCAAGAAGAGCGTGCACACCAGAACCTGTTCATGATGGCACTGTGATCTTGGACTTTCAGATTCCAGAACCATGTGTTTGTTTTTTAACCCACTCAATGATATTTGTTACAGGAGCCCGAGCTGACTTAAGACAGGAATGAAATACTCTTTTGTGCTATAACACGGATGAACTTTGAAAACAGTGAAAGACCACAGACACAAAAGGCCACATATTACATGCTGCCGCTGCTGCTGCTGCTAAGTCACTTCAGTCGTGTCCGACTCTGTGCGACCCCATAGACGGCAGCCCACCAGGCTCCCCCGTCGCTGGGATTCTCCAGGCAAGAACACAGGAGTGGGTTGCCATTTCTTTCTCCAATGCATGAAAGTGAAAAGTGAAAGTGAAGGCGCTTAGTCGTGTCTGACTCTTAGCGACCCCATGGACTGCAGCCCACCAGGCTCCTCCGTCCATGGGATTTTCCATGAGTACATTTATATTAAATGTCCAGATAGGTAAATCCATAGAGAAAGTAGAAGAGTGGTTGCCAGGTGACAGGGGGAAATTAGGACTATCCACTAACAGGTATGGGTTTCTTTTGGAGTGATGTAAATATCCTGGACTTAAATATGGTGGTGGTTGCACAACACTGTGAATATATTAAAATTTATGAATTATAGAATTATTAAAATGGTACCTTTTATCTCAATTTTTAACATTTTTTTATCCATATATTTATAACTACATATGAAATAGAAGCATCTGAAATAAAATAAAATACAAAAATAAAGGGGTTGTAGATTATTTCTTCCTCTTTAAAACCTCTTATTTCTCAGCATAGTATTGTTTATAACTAGGAAAAACTGAAATAAACCTAAATATTCATTATTAAGGAAGTGATTAAATTATGCTTCAGTTATTGAAAAGAATGAGATAAAACAGTTGAAACAGCAGAGGTGACCAGGGATCAAACCTGTGCCCCCTGCAGTGGAAGCACAGAGTCTTAACAGCTGCACTGCTAGGGAAGTCCCTTTATGTGCCTTTTTAACACTGTGCAAACATACTGTATCTGTATAAGCTCTTAATGGTGGTAACCACAGCAGAGTTGGACTTGGAGACTTCTTTTTAATTTTATGCCATTCGGTATTATTTTACATTTTAATAAAAAATTTTTGAAATAAAATGTTTGATTCCTCTTTTGTAGAACAATTTCAAGTATCTAGAAGGCGATATTCAAGCATACAATGAATATAACAGTTGCTGTATGCAAGGAAAGCTTCTTCAAATGTTATTGTCTTTTTTGTTGCTGTTGTTATTCTCTTTTACAATCAGAAAATGGATGTTGCAATAACATGATCTACATTTTCTGAAGGATTGTTTGGAAATGCTGCCTCATAATGACAGCAATTTGCTACAAAGCCATTTTCTGTGTTATAATGTGCCACAGAAGAAAAAACATCTCTACATATGAAGAGAATACAAAATGAGAAATTATATTCCTGACAACAATGAAAAATTATGTATTATGGAGTGGTTTGTGATCTTATATTTAATATGACCCTGGTGTAAAGTTATTATACCTATAAGGACATGAAGGCCATTTATTACTAAAGAGAAAATTTGCTTGGATTAATGCATAGAAAGGTACTGATGATATGTATATTAACAGGAACATTATACAAGTACTAAATTACATGAAAATGTACAAAAGGTTACCTGCAGCATGAGAAGCCTAAAAGGTACATTAGTAAAAATAAAGGATACATATTTCTAATTCTTAATGCTGTCAGAGAATCTCTAGGACTGAACAAAAATTGGGAGAAATTTACTTTGAGGTAGAAATGAAAATACTGAAACAGAAATTCATACTTCTACTTATGGAGTAATACAGGTAATATAAAAAAAAAACCTACCTGCCATTCAAATTCGCTATCTGACCAATCCCAGTATGTGCTAATAGAAGAAGAGACATCACTGCAGACACTCCCTTCAGGAAATAAATCAAAAGATGTGAACTCTTGATCATCTAATAGGGAATAGCAATCATCTTGGTCTCCAACAGAAACGGATGAAAACAGTTCTTCACTGCATTCTGAGCTGGCCACACTTGTTCCACAGGAAGTTAAGTTCCACCTTAAAAACGACACAAAATCAATCACAACAGAAACTACAGAATCCATACAATTTTTTAAGATACAAACAGTTCAGTTCAGTCACTCAGTCGTGTCTGACTCTTTGCGACCCCATGGACTGTAGCATGCCAGGCTTCCCTGTCCATCACCAACTCCCAGAGCTACAAACAAGATATATTTATTACATTTATGAGGAATATGAGCATATTTTTAGATACAATATACGATAATTATTTTCAAAAGAGCTCTATCTTTTAAAGATATATAGTAAAATATTTATGAATGAGTATGCCTGGAACCTATCTCAAAATTATATGCAAGGGATTGAGGAATGAGTACATGTTCAGTTGCTTCAGTTGTCTGACTCTGTGCAACCTTATGGACTGTAGTCCGCCAGGCTCCTCTGTCCATGGGATTCTCCAGGCAAGAATACTGGAGTGGGTTGCCATGCCCTCCTCCAGGAGACCTTCCTGACCCAGGGATAGAACTTGCATGTCTTAGGTCTTCTGCATTGGTAGGTGGGTTCTTTACCACTAGCGCCATGGATAGGGGCATAGATAAAGTATGCTGCCATATGTAATTACTGAAGCTGCATGATGGGCATATGGGGTTCATTACACTATTCTCTACTTTCATATCTGACTGGAGCCAGAATGAATTCAAATTCTTGCTCTGTCATTTGCCTGCTGTTTGATCTGAAACAAAACAAATCTTCGCCAAGCCTGGGTCATCATATTTAAAATGCAGTTACTATGAACATTATATGAGAATGCATACAGAGCACTCAGTGGATATAAAATGTGCTCAATACATGGCAGCTATTATTATTTTTTTTTTAATTATTGGTTTTAGGTTGCGCTGGATCTTTGTTGCTGTGCCCATGTTTCCTCTAGTTGCTGCAAGTGGGGGCTACTTCTCTAGTCACGGTGCATGGATTTCTCATTGTGGCGGCTTCTCTTATTGTGGAATATAGGCTCTAGGGTGCAGGCTGAATAGTTGTGGTGCACAGGCTTAGTTGCTCTGTGGCAGGTGGATTCTTAACCACTGTGGCCGACCAGAAAAATCCACAGCTATTATTATTAAAGGAAGAGGGCAGTCAGTGCAGGGCAGACAAAAGTACCAACACAGTATACAGGCAGAAGCTCAAAGTGTTTCTTATATTTAAGTAACTTTTACAAATCATTGCAAATATGTTAGAATAAGAAAGGAGTCATGAATAAGATTAAAATGACCAATAATCCCACTAATTAGCAATAACTGATCCATAATATTTTGGTACTTTTTTCTACATGCATATGTATATTTTTACAGAATCACTATTGTGTGTGTGTATAGATATTAGTACCCTATTTATTTTCACTTAACATTATATACTGAACATTTACCCAGCTATATTACTTGAAAACATTTTAATGCCTATATAAATAGTCCATTGATTAAACATAATTTATTAAACATTATCCTTCAATAACAGGTACTTAGCTGTTCAAAATTCCATTTTTTGGTATTACAAATAATACTGAAATGAAACCTTTTTATTTATAATTATTTATCCAAACATATAATCTCTCAGGATAAGTAACTTGAAAGGAAATTACTAAATCAAACAATATGAACACTCCTAAGGGTCATAGTATACTTAGCCAAGTACCTTTCTGAAACGTTGCATAAATTTACACTCCTTGCTGCTGCTGCTAAGTCGCTTCAGTAGTGTCCAACTCTGTGTGACCCCATAGACGGCAGCCCATCAAGCTCCTCCGTCCCTGGGATTCTCAAGGCAAGAACACAGGAGTGGGTTGCCATTTCCTTCTCCAATGCATGAAAGTGAAAGTGAAGATGCTCAGTTGTGTCCAACTCTTAGGATTGGGCTGCAGCCTACCAGGCCCCTCTATGCATGGGATTTTCCAGGCAAGAGTACTGGAGTGGGGTGCCATTGCCTTCTCCATTACACTACCTAAAGCAGTCTATAAAAGTGTTCATTTCACAACCTTAATAGCACTGAAATTTTTCGTTTTTAAAATTTTACCTGGTTGATAGGAGAAAAACTTTTTAATATCAATTTTTATTTCTTTGACTACCATCAAGAGCAAAATTAAAAATATTTATTAGCCATTATACTACAGCATTTTACAATGTGTTAGTATTTTTCTTGCTGATTTTGTTAAGAGTTCTTTATACAGTAAGGATATTAATATTTTGTATTATTTGTATGCAGGTCAAGAAGCAACAGTTAGAACTGGACATGGAAAAATGGACTGGTTCCAAATTGGGAAAGGAGTACGTCAAGGCTGTATCCTGTCACCCTGCTTATTTAACTTACATGCAGAGTACATCATGCGAAATGCTGGGCTGGATGAAGCACAAGCTGGAACCAGGACTGCTGGGGGAAACATCAATAACCTCAGATATGCAGATGACACCACCTTTATGGCAGAAAGCGAAGAGGAACTAAAGAGCCTCTTGATGAAAGTGAAAGAAGAGAGTGAAAAAGCTGGCTTAAAACTCAACATTCAAAAAAGTAAGATCATGGCGTTTCGTCCCATCACTTCATGGCAAATAGATGGGGAAACAATGGAAACAGTGACAGACTTTATTTTGGGGGGCTCCAAAATCACTGCAGTTGGTGACTGAAGCCATGAAATAAAAAGATGCTTGCTCCTTGGAAGAAAAGCTATGACCAACCTAGACAGTGTAGTAAAAAGCAGAGACATTACCAACCAGGGTCCATATAGTCAAAGCTATGCTTTTTCCAGTAGTCCTGTAGGGATGTGAGAGTTGGATAAAGAAAGCTAACCAAAGATTTGACGCGTTTGAATTGTGGTGTTGGAGAAGACTCTTGAGAGTCCCTTGGACTGCCAAGAGATCAAGCCAGTCAGTCCTAAAGGAAATCAATCCTGAATATTCATTAGAAGGACTGATGCTGAAGCTGAAACTCCAATACTCTGGCCACCTGATACGTAGATTCATTAGAAAAGACCCTAATGCTGAGAAAGACAGAAGTCAGGAGAAGGGGATGACAGAGGACTAGATAGCTGGATGGCATCACTGACTGTGTATTATCTGTTGCAGGGTTATGCATTTTTCTTTTTGGTCTTGAAACCTACAAATCTGTCTTCTTTTATAAATTTCCACTAGCTTTATATTATTGAGATAATCTTCATTGCTTTGGCAGTAGCCTAGGAAATTAATCCTTAAGACATGAGTTAGTATATCTGATACTAATAAGGTACTGAAATAATGACTTCCTGAAGAATAGCCTATTACTTACCTATTATTAGGTTGTTTCTCATCCTTCATTAAATCCAGTTTTTTTTTCCTTGAATTATGCATTTATTTTTTAATTTCCCCTCGTATTTTATATAGTTAATCTTAATCCCAAAGTTTTTGATTTACAAAATTTGGGCAATCTGACAATTTTATGGCACCTTTTCCTTTGTGATAAAGGTAGAGTATTTTAAAGCACTGAAACACACACAACATAAAACACTGAAACACACAGGTTAACCTAGTATAGTTCCATAATATAAAAGCAGATGTCAAAAAACTTTTATTAATAGGCAAAAACTCAAAATTCATCTAAGAATCCTAGAATACCTTTTAATATTACCTAGCTTTATCACACCGGAGAAGACAATGGCACCTCACTCCAGTGCTCTTGCCTGGAAAATCCCATGGACGGAGAAGCCTGGTGGGCTGCAGTCCATGGGGTTGCTAAGAGTCGGACATGACTGAGTGACTTCACTTTCACTTTTCACTTTCATGCGCTGGAGAAGGAAATGGCAACCCACTCCTGTGTTCTTGCCTAGAGAGTCCCAGGGACAGAGGAGCCTGGTGTGCTGCAGTCCATGGGGTCACACAGAGTTGGACACGACTGAAGCGACTTAGCAGCAGCAGCAGCTTTATCACACGCTTGCTAGGTAAACAGTATACGCATTTTTTAAAAAAGATCAACAAACCTGGTTGAATTAGGTAGAATTAACCTAATTGCTTCAGTCATGCAACAGGGCAATAAAAAGCCTTGAATGGCAATTACAAGTTCTGTCCTTTCACACACTCAACAGACATTTAGTCAGTCAGTATCTTCAAAGTGCCAAGCACTGTGTCATGTACTAGGAAAAGCTGTTAGGTAATTGTTTTAATAAGAATTTCTTCTCAGCTTCAAAAATTTAGCAGATATGTTTTTTTTCTATGAATAATAATGACTCTCTTTTTTAAAAAAAACTATGCCATACTTAATAATTGAAACATTGGGTCACTGACAAGGGAGTCTGGAATTTGTTTGATTTTGTGCTCTTACCTTATGGCAAAATCAGGATGTTCCTCAGTTTTTCAGATCTGTAACTTTTAATAGATATTACAAAGTTCTGGGTATTCTTAGAAGCCTTGGCTCCTTGTTCTTTTCTTTTTTTAATTAACAACAAGGAAACTGATCTCATACTTGAAACAGTCATTTACAAACCGGAAAAACAGCACTTCTGAGTTTTCAAAAAATTCTCTTATCTTCTAATATGCAAATACTATTATTGTTGTTTTAAAACAATGTAGATTAAAAACCAAGTAGGAAGTACTTTCATCCACTGCCAGTGGGAGTGTTATATTGGCACTGATATAATCTGTATATATAGATTTGGTAGATATGTGTATAAAGCAATTTGGTAGTGTATATATAAAGAGCTTTAAAAAGGTTCATTCCTTTGGACTCAGTAATTGCTTTGCTAAGAATCTATCCCTTTTCCCAAACAGAAATTTGGAAAAGAAGATGTATGTATAAACTTGTCCAAGTATTATAATAGCAAATAAAAAAGGGGGGGAGACAAATGCTCCCAAAACTAAATGAGTATAATCATTAAAATCATATTTTCAGACCATTTATTGGAAAAGAAAATAAAAGTGTGAATAACCTGGTTACAAATTATATATATAGCTCGATCCTGGTTTTGAAAATTATATGTGTACAAAAAAATAATAACATTAAAAGTAACAACAGGGAATTCTCTGGTAGTCCAGTGGTTAGGACTTGGTGCTCCCATTCCAGGGGCCCAGGTTCAATCTCTGATCAGGGAACTAAGATCCTGCAAGCCTCATGGTACAGCCAAAAAAGGTAACATCATCAAAATGTTGACACCTGTTATCTGTTGTGAAAAGGATTATAAGTAGTCTTTCAGGTTTTGTATATATGCCCACAATTTTTTCTAATGAGCTTTTATAACAGAAATTCAAGTGATGCTTTCAGACAGTTCTGTTGGCTTCAAATATGTAACGCAAGAGCACCAGGTACGTGTGCTCAGCACTGAACTCTTCAAACTTACAAAGCCCTTAAATCTTATTTCACTAAGAGAAAACTACCTAACACTAAGATCCTAGCCATAACCATGCAATTATTCACAAGGGAGACTCTCTCCATATCTCAAAAGAAAAATGTTGAAAAGAATCCATGAAATGGGGTTTAACTCAGTAACTAGGCTTACTGCCAAAATTTTAGTTAAAAAAAAAAAAAAAAGCCAAGAACACTTATCCGCAAGGCATTTCAGCAATAATATACAGATGAAGGGCTTTCAATGGCATTTTTGTAAAATTAAGAAAAGCACGTGCATCATATACATTCTTCTGAAGCCTTTTTCAGGAAGACCTAACCATTACCTCTGAGAATGAGAATCCAATGAGCACTGTGGAATCAAGTCCTACTGTCAATGATGAAAAGTCATTCCAAAGCCATCCTTTCTCAGTTAACAATCCCCTATCATCACTTGTATTCATCACTGGCGCCCTGCTAGAATTCCCATACAACCACCTTGACCTCTGCTACTCTCTGGAGCCCAAAAGGCCATCAGGGTCCCAAGTTAGAACAGATGACACAACCCCCTACTCGGCTCATTCAAATTTCCAACTTTCATCCCAGCAACTTCAATTGTCTTGAGATCCTTACCCATCCCTCTTACCCCCTCTATAGTTTGGGAAGTAAACAACATTCCATGATATTTCTAAGGCTAATTCTTCCATTTCGCCTTCTGAGTTAATCCCATCCATCTCTTTGTCATCCCACCTGCTCTAGTATTTTTGATTTCTTCTTTTCCTATGGGCTTCTTCTAAGGAGCTAACATAACTATTCTTCGAAAATAAACACTAGACAAGGCAAAAAACAAAGAAACTTTCCCTTTTTTTCCAAATTCTCATCACATCTCCCCTTCCTTTCCCTGTTAAATTTATTGAAAAGTTTCTTCTATTCTCTCAACCTTTGTAACCCCCAGTTCCACTCCTATTGCACTACTGAAATTGCTGTTCTGATTACTCCCCAATCTACATTTCTGACCTGGGTACTTCTCCAAAGCCTTATCCCCATCCTCAATTTGTTGCAACAAATCCCTAAATAAAATTCTTCCTGCCTCTGTAACATAGCTCACTTCATGAAATGTGGTTCTCCCACCTATAACTCACAGCTCTTCTGCAACTCCAATTTTCTAACAAGACAGGAAAACTGTGGGTGGAACAAAAGGCACCCACAGTCTTGGGCTTTTTCTAGTTAATGAGGCTAGAAATGGGGCTCTGAAATCACAGAACTGAGTAACTAACTGCTGTATACAATACGTAGTTCATTTTGTATCCTGCCAATAGGGTGTAGCAAAGTGAGACACTGTCCTCCCACATGCTTTTCACAATTATTCAATGTCAAAGTACTGATGTACTCCTGAAAGAGGAAGAGAAAAACACACTGAGTAGGTCATATTAACCTCCTTCATCTCACAATTATAGGATCTACCAATATCGCTGTAATTTTTTCAATCTGCTAAAGGATATCCTTCATTTGATGACAACGGAAGTTACAGTGGACAAAGGCTGAAAGAAAATCCACAGTTACATCAGAAAAATCCTATCCTCCAAACCAAAAAAAAAAAAAGCCTTAAAAACTATATACATATATATTTCATACTGACGTTTTAAATTAAAAAAATGTTTTTGCACTTACTGAAATTTATTTTATTCTCCCCAAATTCCAGACAAATCCAACTTGGTCATAAAATCCTAAAAGATACTCCTAGGAAAGTGAATTCTCAGAAAGTTGGCTATGTTCATGTTAATTTATTTTCCAGTGAACCTAGACCAGTGACACACCAATATAAGTCACAGGTGACTCTAAGCACAACATTCAAACTTAGGGATCATAAGTACTAGTGCCTTGACCCTCTTGGTTAATTAAGACTGCATAGATACCCCAGAGTCCAGTAAATGAGCGGGCACAAAATTGTCATCATCACAAGGCCCTTATCAATAGCACTATCTAAACAATCTCCACAGTTTTGTTATCAGGTAAGAATGAAGAAGCAAAATAAAGGTAAATCAATTATCTACCCACTGACAAGCTTTCTGTTTTCAATGGGACTTATTTTATAATGATTAAACCCAAGACACGGCGTCCCTGGTGGCTCAGACAGTAAAGCCTCCACCTGCGATATGGGAGATCTAGGTTTGATCCCTGGGTTGGGAAGATCCCCTGGAGGAGGGCATGGCAACTCACTCCAATATTCTTGGCTGGAGAATGCCCATGGACAGAGGAGCCTGGCAGGTTATGGTCCCTGGAGTCTCAGACAGTTGGACATGACTGAGCAACTAAGCACACAGCAAACCCAAGACACAATATCAGTACTCAACTATTCAAATCTGAGTGTTGGATTGTTCCTTGAATTGATGAATAATGTGCTGTGAAGAAAAAAAGTGACCCACATGATTCTGAAATAAAAGAACTCCTTAAACTAAACTTTGCCCACATATATGATTTAGCTGTTTGCTTCTCTCTAAAAAGAGATGACTGGAAGCTTATGGTCCTCTCAAATGCCACCCTGAGGAGGGGATAAGAAGGCAGAACATTCCAGAAGGAAAAAAGATTTAAAAAGCAAGGTAGCCTGGGGCAGAAACATCAGCTGCTCTAAGAATTGCTAACTCTACTTTCCCTAAACTCAGCTGAGAGGAGTACAGAGTAAGATACACTAGACCTGCTGCTACCATTCCAAGCCCTATGAAAAGGAGTTGCTGTTTAGTCGCTAAGTCCTGTCAGACTCTTCATGACCCCCTGGACTGTAGCCTGCCAGACTCCTCTGTCCACTGGAGTTCCCAGGCAGGAATACTGGAGCTGGTTGCCATTTCCTCCTCCAGGGGATCTTCCCGACCCAGAGATTGAACCCTTGTCTCCTGGCATTGGCAGGTGGGTTCTTTACTGCTGAGCCACCAGGGAAGCCCAGGGTAGGAGAGAGGGTCTTGAAAAACAGGCAGTAACTAGAAAAAAATAATGCTTGACTTGGAAAAACTGGGGTTGAACAAGAACCTCCCCCTCTATCTTCATCACCTCATTCTGGAAAACAACCTTGACCTTACCAAGGTCTGATAGACAAGGGGGAGAAAAACAAGGAGAAAATGGGGAGGAGGAGAGAGAACAGAACAGAACAATCTGTAAGAAATGTATTATTCACTGTTCTTCACTCCCCAACACCTCCACACATTTTGGGAGCACTTAACCCCTATCCCCACTCCCCTGCCCTCATCATTAGAGCAGGCTAATCCTGAGATCATTTAACTTTCCTGTGTATATGATTTACTCCAATGCTGCAAAACTTTAATATCAGATATGTGCACAAGTATGTTTATTTTCCAATGCAAACAATTCTAAGCACACTTGATTTCATAAATGTTACATTCATGCTGTAGTCACATCCTGGGCTTCTGTGAGTTAGTCTAAGAAACTGCACCAACCATTTATAACACTGCAGCCATCAGCTCTGTCCCCAGTTTCATCACTGGCTCCAAAGGAGTAATCCTGGCTTTGCCAAACTCGGTTTTATGACCTTGAATAAAATCTTTTCTCTCTGGGCCCCAGTTTCTTCATTTTTTGTAATCAGGATTTGGAACAGTTAAAACCAACTTACCATGAGTTCCTTTTCAAATGTATTACAGTGATGAACTATATCTTTATTTAACCGTAACACCTTGTTTCCAGACTATAACTTTCTTTTAGGTAACAAATATATTTTATACATTTCTAGTACTCAGCAGAAGCTCAGCAACTCTGTAGATTGATTTAAGGGATTGGTGGGGGGAGCATGCAAAAGGTATTAGAATGTGGAAGGATTTGTTTGTGCTCATATTGTAAAATGGACCAGAAATCAGAACTAGACGCCTTCGCGTTAATTCAGCTCCAGTATTTTCCACAGCTGAATCCCTCTCTCCTTCCCTCCTCCCCCCTTTTGCTCCACACACCTTCCCCAGCCTGTTTGTGCGCCCCTATACAGGCTTCCCTGGTGGCTCAGCAGTAAAGAACATGCCTGCCAATGCAGAGACTTAAAGAGGCTGGGGTTCGATCCCTGGGTCGGAAAGATTCCCTGGAGGAGGCCATGGCGACCCACTCCAGTATTCTTGCCTGGAGAAACCCATAGATAGAGGAGCCTGGTGGGCTATGGTCGACGGAGTAGCGAAGAGTGACATGAGCGATTGAGCATGCACATACACTAATACATATAATATGCACCTATGTTATAGGTTGGGGCTGTGTGTAAAACATCTTCAAATTCCCCACATTTGATATAACACAAATGTCTGCATGATATAATTCTCCAGAACACTCCACCTTCTAATAAAACTAGTTAGAGGATGCACCCTCTGAAGAAATTTGTATAAGCAAGCTCATCCTACGCTTCGCTCCATCCCTCCACTGGCGGAGCAAAGCAAAGGATGTGCTTCAGGAAAGAATCTTCCAGATTTAAGCTTATACATTTCGGCAGGGCCTAAAGCGCTAGGGCAGAGTTCATAGAGAAAGGAAAAAAGAGAATCATCTGGTTTTCTAGAGCTTCACTAAAAAATGGGAGGCGGGCTGGAGGTTGGAAACAGCGCTATAAGACGTTTAAAAAATAGAGAAAGGAAGATTCTAGCTTTTAAAGTGCCACCTTTCAAAACGTCGACTGATTTTGATTTTGAGCCTTCCGAAATCCTCTCTATAGCATACCGGAATTGGAAGGGGTTAAACTTTTGCGGGTGAATGGAAACAGGGAAGCATCTAAAAATCAAGGGTGGGGGTTTGGGATTCGCAGGGTACAGATGGGGCAGGAGGGGGAAGGGAAGAGTAGCTGGGTCAGAAGATGAATGGGGTGGGGGGAGAGAGTAAAATGCCGGCCAAAAGGAAAATCGGAGGGAAGGGGTGCAATAGGGAGAGGGAGAGAGAAGGAGCCCGGGAATGAGCGCTGGGTGGAGAAAGGTGGGGGAGGGGGCAACTGGACGCGCAGCCCCTAGGCTGAGGGCCAGGATCGGGGGGAGCCGGCGTTGTGCGACTGCAGTCAGGGGTGTGGTAAATTTGCTCCTGCCCTCAGCAGAGGATTGTACCTGTTGGTGTGGAAGCGGTGGAGCGGGTCCGTGCGATGGCAAGACGAGAGCTGGCAGCCGAAGTCGCTGATGTCCAGGCAGCCCGGCTCCTCGCTCGGGCAGGTGCCCACCCCACGAGGGGGTCCCAGAAGCGGGAAGGGCTCCTCGGGAGTTAGAAACTTCTCGTACGAAGTGGTGGCTGACGCCTCGTCGGACATAGCTGGAGATGGCCTGGCTCGGACTCCCACTCCGGCCCGGGGCTGCTCCCGCGCCGGCCCCTGCCCCCACTCTAACCTGTCCGCGGCCCACTGCTGCCCGGCAGCGCCTGGCGGCTCGCAGGGGCTGCTCCAGGCCTCCCAGTCAGCGCCTCAGTGGCCTCTGCAGCCACCTCAGCTGTCGTCGCGGCTGCCCGACCTAGCCCAGCGTAGCGCCGCCGCCGCCGCCGCCACCCGGCCCGCCCACCGCGCTCGCCACTGGCGACTGCAGCAGTCTGCCAGGCGCCCGCAGGGAGGGGAAGGGCGGCGGGAAGCCGCTCCCTGTGCCCCCTGCTGGCGCGGAGGAGGAACTGAATCTCCGTCCGCCGCAGCCCGCGCCGCCGGCTCCGCCCCGGCCCGCCCCGCCCTTCGCGCGTCGAATCAGGGATTCCAGGAGCAGTAAGAGCCCGACGCTTCAGGCCAACCTCCTCGTCCACTTTCTCACCCTCGGCGGATTACTAAACCGCAAGCCGCAGTCCCAAGAAAAGGGACTTGGCCAAGGTCACACTACGGGTGCGTGAGAAAGAATCCGGAGGCTTTGGTTCCCAGCACAGTCGATCACCCTGTCCCAATTCAACAAGTATTTATTGAACTCCCGCAGTGTGTGTGCCCAGCACTGTGCAATGGGCTCCAGGGGAAGAGGGCCAAGTAGGAAAAAAAAATAGTCCCTGCTTCTCTCTTGATCGCCTAACCCCGAGAACTCTTCGCAACAGCCGGCGGGCTTCTTAGAGTTGCCGGGCACGTAATGCTCTTTTGTGCTCTGTGCTCTTGCTCGCATTATGCATTCTGCTTGGAAAGCCCTGCTTTTTCTCCACTGGTAATCCTTAAAGCCCCAGCTCAAACGTTACCTCCTCTGTGAAGCCTTCCCTGACTCCAAATGAGACTTAGGCATTCCTACTCCTGTAGAAGATATAATACATTAAGGTGCTAAACCTCTTGAACTTGATAAATCAACTTATTAGGTGTCACATGCTTTTCTTTCTTCCTACCTCTTTCTCGTCTCTCATTTCTAGACAGTAGTTCCCGATCTTGGGCGTGTAAAATTTTTAAAAATAGTCGGAGGAAAACACAAGGTTACCAATTACTTATTTTACCAAAGACAATTTTTAAAACTACCTACTACTATTTTACAAAAGGAAGTACATTTTAATATAAGATGATAAGGCCATAATCTCTCAATTTAAAAAAACATTTAATATATTTTATGGAAAAACATCACAATGATCCTTGAGGGAAGCGTAGAAGTAGATGGAAAGGAGAGGAACAGTGAAAGAATGCAGGAGGATGGGAAGGAGAAACGGGGTTGGGAGAAGTGGGGAGTTGCCACATGAGCCCCAAACAGTGTCTTGTCCAGCAACTCCTCAACCGCTCCTTAAAATTTAATGTCTTGCTTCAGTTATTTGGCTACCCTACTGTTGAGTATATCTTCTTTCACTCAATTTAGAGATCAAAGAACAGTGATGATCTATGATGGAGACCTATGGTCTCCAATGCACCCATTTTCAGGGGCCTGGACTAGTGAGACAGAATGGCCCATACCTTAGTGCTCACCAACAAGAGACTTGATTGTCCAAATGAAGCAGGAGTCAAGTGCTGCATTATAATGCAGGTACTCAGGTAATAGCACCAGAAAGTATTAGTAAGAAGCTAACAAAATAGTCTCATTTAAACATATATTTATTTACACATACTATAATAGGACAGTGTTTTTCAAACTGGAATCCAATGACAGAGTCTGAGTTTTTCTACAAGTATGTTTTACATTCAGTTTTAGATATATTCTGGAGTATCTGGATGACTGAATGGCAACAGCTGCCACATAATTAGGACATGTATTTGAGTCTGTTTTTAAAACCAAGTTGGCACAAAGTAATACTGCTTTGTCATGAACTAATGAGAAAAGATATGAAGTGACCCTCCTCCTTCAAGGATTACAACTGAAAATTTTTGTCATTTGAAAGCGGAAAGTGATGGGAAAGGAGAGTCCTCACAAGATGCACATACAAGCATGCTGAAAATCAAGAGTGCACACAGGCCAGTCGGTAGTATGCTTAGGTTTCTAAGGGCAGTTTTGTTTCAGCAAACATCATGTACCACATTAAATGAACATATTTAAAATTTGTGCAGAATTGGTAAATTGAATTTGTATAAGAGCTTTATGAACAGGAGAGTTCATATTTAGTTTTGTTTATATTTAGGAAATAGTAGTATAAAAATTAACATAAATGATTGGGTCTGAGAAAGTTTTTGAGTTCCCTTAAATATATTTTTCAGTTGAGAAACAGTGATAGAAATAATGACAGCCGCACATAGAGAATGTGCACTATATGTATAATGTTTACTTAAATATATGATCTAGAAGTTGATGACTGTTATGCATCCTTCCTTCTTGCTTCACTTCAATTTTCTTGGTTAATTTCTTGGGGGTACCTAGTCTGAATGCATTTACCCAATTCATCCTTCCCTACCATTACAATGAAATGGAATAATTCTGATATGTATATATTAGTTCCCTACATTCTTTGAGGGTCTGGGCCTGGAAGGCAACCCTGGAGTGATCTACCTTCCTCAGGTGCATAACTTAGTATCCAGAGAGATGATGGACTGTAAGAGGGCTGTGAAGAGGCTGACAGGATTGAGAATTAGCAAACAATCTTTATCATTTTGGTTACTATTGGATAGAAATAGATTGAATTTGACACAATGATCTGTGATCTAATCGTTATAATTTTTTCATGTGACAGATGGATGCAACTTATAAGCGTGTATATATCTATGTCTATACCTAGATATATTAGATGTGCTGTGCTGTGCTGTGCTTAGCTGCTCAGTCATGTCCAATTCTTTGTGACTGTAACCCGCCAGGCTCTTCTGTCCATGGGAATTCTCCAGCCAAGAATATCAGAGTGGGTCGCCATGCCCTCCACCAGGGGATCTTCCCAACCCAAGGACTGAACCCAGGTCTCCCACATTGCAGGTGGATTCTTTACCATCTGAGGCACCAGGGAAGCCCAAGAATACTGAAGTGGGCAGCCTATCCCTTCTCCAAGGTATTTTCCTGACCCAGGAATCCAACCAGGGTCTCCTGCATTGCAGGCAGATTCTTTATCAGCTGAGCTACCAGGGAAGCCCCAGATATATTAGATTTTTTATATATATATATATATATATATATATATATATATATATAAAATCAGCTCCCAAAGTATCACCAACACAACTTAAAAAACAAAGCTTGAGTATATTACTTATCACAGCAAGGGAGACCATCTATTCCATAAAGATTTGGCAGTGTCTCAGAGGGAAAAAGTTAAGGATAGAATTGATTAAAATAGGGTGTTTGTTTTAAAAGTAGAGATTTCAGTGTGGAGACTTGACTAGGATTGAGTAAGACTCATGATACAACAGTCCAAGAGTGGTGGAAGCAGCAAGGCAAGAATTGAGGTAAGAAATTCAGAGAATCTTAGGGTGCAAACTTTGTCAATGCTTTCCATTGAAGAGTTGGTGGGTCTTTTGGGAAATTCTTATGAAGGGTATTCAGTGTGTGCTCAGTCACTCAGTTGTGTCCAACCTTTGCAGTGCTTTGGACTGTAGCCCACCAGGCTCCACTGCCCATGCAATTTTTCAGGCAAGAATACTGGAGTGGGTTGCCATTTCCTCCTCAAGGGGGTCTTCCCAACTCAGGGGTCGAACCCATGTCTCCTGCATTGCAGATTGATTCTTTACCACTGAGCCATCAGAGAAGGCCTATTGGGTCTGTGTCTACATTAATTTCTTTGCATATGGATGACCAGTTGTTCCAGCACCATTTGTTGAAAAGATATCTTTTCTCCTTTGTCAAAGATTATTTTTTGTTGGACTCTGTGTTGTTCCACTGATCTATTTGTCTTTTCTTGTGCCAATACCACACTGTTTTGACTACTGTAGCTTTTATAGTAGGTTTTCAAGTTGGGTAGTGTCAGTTCTCTAACTTTGTTCTTCAACATGTGTTGGCTATTCTAGGTCTTTTGACTTTCCATATAAACTTAGGATCAGCCCATCGATATAATTTGTTGGGATTATGATTGGGATTGCACTGAATCTATAGATCACTGGGAGTGCTAATGTAAATAGTATTGTGTTTTTCATTTCAAATGCCACTTGATCATTGCAAGTATATAGGAAAGTGACACTTTTGAATATTAACCTTGTTCCCTGAGGAAGTTCTTGGGATGAGCAATCAACCTGTTTGCCTGGGCAGGACAGTCCTGAAAATAAAGAGATGCTCATGAAGACAGAGGAACAGCAAAGTTATACTAATATAGACATTAAGCATAGTTTTAGTTCTCAGAGTCGAGGCTGAGTGTGGGGATAGGCAATTTGGGCTTTCAGTTTTTCCTTAAATACACTATTAATATCTAAGGTGTGACCATTCTGGATTTTCATTGTTGTTTGGGGTATCACAATCACATGTCAAGTTTCTGTCTATAGTTGTTCTGGTCCCCAAGTTTCCCACAGTGGTTGTTTATATCTCTGTATCAAGCTTTTCTGCTCTTCCTGCTATATAGCCATTTGCTAGATTGTCATAATAATAGCTGTGATAGAGATCATAGATCTGAAACTGAAAAACAATACTAAAAAGTATCATGATCAGAGTTTATATGTTTGATTATGATCAGAATTTGTGGTCCACTTCTCAGCCAGGAGCCATGAGTGCCTATATTAAACCAAGGGAATATATCCCATCCCTGATCTGAAGAGCCTGCCAAACCAGCTATGGGGTTGTTCTCCAAATTACCCAAATTTAGATTTCTTGGTTTACTTCCTGGATTTTTAGTAGTATCAAAGATCTCAGAGGACTTCCCTCATGTTCCGTTGGTTACCAATCCACCTGCCAATGCAGGGGACACAGGTTCAATCCCTGGTCCAGGAAGATTCCTCATGCCACAGTGCAACTAAGCCCATGTGCCCTGAACTCTAGAGCCTGCAAGCCACAACTAGAGAAAGCCTACATGCAGCAATCAAGACCCAATGCAGCCAAAAATAAATAAATAAATAAATAAATCTTGGAGACGACTGTAGGGATGTAGGCACAACATCCTACTGTTAAATTAGCTTATGTTCTCCCTCAAGAAGCCAATCCTATATCTAAGGCAGTTCAATTCTGAACCATGACCCATTCAACTGCATGAACTTCTGGGGCAAAAAGTTCTATCATTTTAAGTGGTTGTATTAGTTTCATAAGGCTGCTATGACAAATTGCCACAAACTTGGTGGCTTTATTCTTGCACAATTCTGAAGCCTAGAAATCTGAAATGTGGCAGGACCACACTCACTCCAGAGACCCTAGAGAAGAAGTGGTCCCTTGTTTCTTTCAGCTTCTTGTAGCTGCCCTTGCATTCCATGGACTTGTAGACTCATTTCTTCAACATCTG
Source organism: Capricornis sumatraensis (assembly GCF_032405125.1). Taxonomy (NCBI): domain Eukaryota; kingdom Metazoa; phylum Chordata; class Mammalia; order Artiodactyla; family Bovidae; genus Capricornis; species Capricornis sumatraensis. The sequence continues at coordinate 12,572,296 of NC_091092.1, forward strand.
CCTTCATCACACTGCCTCCTTTGTGTGTCTCTCAAATCTTCCTCTGCATCACTTTTTAAAAAATATTTATTTATTTGGCTGTGCTGGGTCTTAGTTTCAGTATGCAGGATATTTAGTTGTGGCACGTGGGATCTAGTTCCCTGACTAGAGATCTAACCCAGGCTCCCTGCATTGGGAGCTCGGAATCTTAGCTTCTGGACAACCAGGGAAGTCCTTGTCTCACTTTTTTAAGAACACTTTTCTTCCGACTTTGCGCCTACCCAGAAAATCCAGGATAAGTTCTCCTCTCAAAATCTTTATGAATATTTTTGGCTTAATATATACTGCAATATTCACAGATTTCAGAGGTTAGAAGGTAGAAATATCTTTCAGGGTCTACCATTAAGCCCACTGCAGTGGCATTGTCTCAATCGCTTGATATTCTCTGAACCACAGCATGTAGGGTTTGCTCTACTTTCTGTGCCTTTTATAAAGCATGAAATTAAGAGGCCTGAGAAAAAGAAAAAGAAATCCAGAATTCCCAAAAAGCAGTTAGGGTTTCAGTCCTCTAATTGGAGACCTCTCCTTTTTTTCTTTTTTGAATTATCTGTTTATCCTTTTTCCTAGAAGACAAACTAATAGGGCAGAATGTCTATCAGAGCCAATTCTGATAATGCCAAAGTTTTAGACAAAATATCTATAACGACTGAGTCTACTTTCATCAAATGCAGTAAATGTTACATCCAATTTACAAAAAGATAGAACCAATTTTTACAGCGGAAAAAACTGAAAGATAAATAATAATAGAGATATGACGTACATTCTATACCATGAATATACTAAACATACAGGAAGAACATACATTTACAGAATATCAAGAATAGTAACTAGTTCCTGATCTTAGAGGAAATGCTTTTAGATTTTCACTGTTGAGAATGATATTACTTGAGTCAAGTTGGAGTAAGGCTGATGAACCTAGATTCTGTTACACAGAGTGAAGAAGTCAGAAAGAGAAAAACATTTACCATATATTAATGCATGCATATGTAATCCAGAAAAATAGTACTGTTGAAACAATTTACAGAGAAGAAATGGAGACACAGACGTAGATAACAGACTTGTGGGCACAGCGGGGGAAAGGGAGGTTAGGACAAACTGAGAAAGTAGCACTAACATATATACACTATCACGTGTAAAATACACAAGTAGTAGGAAGCTGCTGCATAACATAAGGAGCCCGGCCTGGTGCTCTGTGACAACCTAGAAGAGTAGAATTGGGGGGAGGGCGCTCAAGTGGGAAGGGATATATATCACACAAACACACACACACACACACACACACACACATATATATATATATATATATGACTGATTCACATTGTTGTATGGCAGAGACCAACACAACATTGTACAGAAATTATCCTCCAATAAAAAAAAAAGAATACCAACTAAAGAAATTCAGTAAATCTGGAGCAGGTACAACAAAACCTATATTTTAATGGAACTCCGTAGGGTAAGTCTGATACACATCTTCACTTAAAAGCCACAGGCCTAGATTCAAATTAATAAGAAGTAAGGTTGTGACCAAGAAAAGGTTTACATTAATAACTAAAATTATAAACGATAATGCTAAACTGCTTTTGCCTAATATTCTCAGGCAAAGTACCACGGGAACTCTGATAAATAGAAATATCATGGAGACCAAGAGCCTTGAGAAATCTCTAGATACTTTCCATTTAGGATACAATTTCTGACATTTTTATGTTAGTAATATTTTGCCCATACAAATGTAACCTAGGGGAAAGTGAGCATCTCTTCTAATTAGACAACTCTCCCTATGCATCTCATCAACAGTAACACTGCTGCTGCTGCTGCTGCTGCTGCTAAGTTGCTTCAGTCCGACTCTGTGCGACCCCATAGACGGCAGCCCGTCAGGGTCCCCCGTCCCTGGGATTCTCCAGGCAAGAACACTGGAGTGGGTTGCCATTTCCTTCTCCAATACATGAAAATGAAAAGTGAAAGTGAAGTCACTCAGTCGTGTCCGACTTTTAGCGACCCCATGGACTGCAGCCTACCAGGCTCCTCCATCCATGGGATTTTCCAGGCGAGAGTACTGGAGTCGGGTGCCATCGCCTTCTCCGAATAGTAACACTAAATAAACATAATAGTTTCTAGCAACTTTTTCTAAGGTAAAAGAAAGAACAAATCTTTGACTGATCGAGGGCCCTTTGGAAAATATCAAATATACCTTTAGGTACAAAATATATCCTGAAAGTTATTTTATTTCATTTTACATTTAGGATTCAACCTTAGGAAGAAAACAAAATCAAGAGTCAAGAAATTTGAATACTTAAAATAGGATAGTTGGTGAAAAGAAACAGTATTTGGCTATTCATATGAAGGGAACAATACAGCATTTAAAAATAAACACAGAAGGTAACATGACTCTCAAGAACCTTAGCTCCTTCATAAGTGAGGAAGCTTTGTTTTCTTAAATAATCAAGGACATGATTAAAGTCAACACAAAGCACAGAAATTATTCTGGTAAAACATGAAATCTTTTTTATTTGGAAGATTACATAAAATAACCCTTCACATTGTAGGTGAAGAAAATAAACAATAAATAGTGTCATGTACTACGCTAGGCCCTTGAAATACAAAATAAATATGACATACTCTAAACCGTCCAACGGAGAAGGCGATGGCATCCCACTCCAGTACTCTTGCCTGGAAAATCCTATGGATGGAGGAGCCTGGTAGGCTGCAGTCCATGGGGTTGCAAAGAGTCGGACACAACTGAGCGACTTCACTTCCGCTTTTCACTTTCATACACTGGAGAAGGAAATGGCAACCCACTCCAGTGTTCTTGCCTGGAGAATCCCAGGGACGGGGGAGCCTGGTGGGCTGCCGTCTATGGGGTCGCTAAAAGTCGGACACGACTGAGTGACTTCACTTTCACTTTTCATTTTCATGTATTGGAGAAGGAAATGGCAACCCACTCCAGTGTTCTTGCCTGGAGAATCCCAGGGACGGGGGACCCTGACGGGCTGCCGTCTATGGGGTCGCACAGAGTCGGACTGAAGCGACTTAGCAGCAGCAGCAGCAGCAAACCGTCCAAGATTTTACAGCCTAGGTAAGGAAACAGGTATGATTTTTTTTAAGTGAAAGAATGTGACAGAGATTGCTAGTTGTTTATCCCTTTCTCCCCATTATTTCTAAGTGATAAAACCTGATTTTCTTGGGTGGGGGTGTGGCTATGTACCCAAATAGGAAAAAATGTAATTTCTCACCCTTTCTTTCAAATAGGGGTGCTCATGCGACTAAACATAGGTCAATGGTATGTAGGTGGAAGTTTTTGGGTGGGGCCTCCTAGAAAGGTTTAAAATTTTGTCCGTGTGTATGTGCACATACATGCACTGGGGTGGGGGAGGAGGAGTGAGGGTGCTTATGAAGTTGTTAAGCTGGGAGGCCATATTGCATTACCTTTTAACTCATTGTGCCTAGGACATGGGTGTGATGGCTGGAGCTACAGCAACTATATTGTTACATTGAGGAAACTGAGCTAGGAAGGCAGAGCTTGAGGTTGAAAAATAAAGCATAAAGATGAAAGGAGAAGCTGTAACAATATTGAACTGCCTACTTTTGGATTTTTTATATAATATAAAAATAATAGGTTTCTTAATGACATGAAAAAACGGTTGTTAACTTATACAACATATAATTATAATACAGTGAGATGCAAGGTCTAAAAGAGGTGTGTATAAAGACCTATGAGTGCACATTAAAGAAAAGGATGAATTCTGCCTAGGAAAAAGGAGACTGGGAAGGTCTTCACAGAGGCAGTGACATTTGGCTTGGGATTTTAGAATATGTGTATCTGTCAACTAGGCCGGAAAAGATGGGCATTGTGTATCAAGAGTGACACTGAAATTCCATATAATTTCTATGGTAAAACTGGTAAATGATGAAAGACAGATGAAGGACTTAGAAAATGTCTTTATTAGAAATGGATAATGTGATAATTAATCATTTACAATCTTAGAAACCTTTAAGGGTTTAGGCAGAAAATTTTTGAGAAATACCAACAGAGGGTATAATAAAATTTACATATCTACCCTCATACAATTTTCTTATTATTTCTGAAAATAAGTTATATTATTCTCCTGTATAATTCTATCCATTCCAATGCTTTAGTACTTCAAAAATTTTAATGAGTAACTCACCATTCTTTAACTGTTCTTTCCAAGACTTCACTTAACAATGATTACAGATAAGTTAGGAAAGTCATTTCTTCTCTTCAGTATACCTGCGTTAAGCAAGTTAACAGAGCATTCTTTCCTATGCTATACTGAAAATCTTGTACAGAACTAAAATACTGAACAAGCTCTATAAATACTGAGATTTATTTGACCAATGTAGAAAGGACTTTTCAGAAACAACCAATAGTTTTCAGATCAGTATAAATTTTTAAATAATGATATTTTCCTCTTATGAAATAGGAAATGTTTATTTCAGTTACCAAATCAAAAACCACCACTTAAAAGACCTTCCATAATCTGATTTTTTTCAAGGGAGGATAAAATAAATATATTTAGCAAAGTAACAAGTAAAAAGGAATTGAAAGGGATCGAGCCCAGGTCTCCTGCATTGCAGGTGGATTCTTTACCAGCTGAGCCACAGGGAAGCCCAAAATAATAAATAACAACATAAAATATACAAATAAATACATTTAAATGATAAATGAAAGGGAATTAATGATCAGAGGTCACACTAAAAGCAAGATATTAAAATACACAGAGAAATAAGTTTTCAGATATGTTTGGGTCTTAATTTAGATGGAAGTTAATTAAGGGTATAATCCCAGTGAAAAAAATCACCTCGGCTCTTTTAAGCCACAAGAGTAGATTTAGCCAGCCGTTTTGGTATGGTGGTTTTACAAAGGCTCTATAATAGGATTTATGTGTTGGGGGAAGAAACTGAATGTGATGCCAGAAGTTTAGTATTTTGTATGTCTGCAAACGTAAATTTAAAAATCTGATCATTTTTAACCAGAACACTTATTCAACCTGAACCTTATGATCAAGGTTTATAATAATGATCCCAATATATCTTCTGAATTATACCAGAATTATTTTAGGATATATTTTTATTATTTGCAAATTGGTAGTCTTGCCTGTTTTTCTTAACATTTCTAGATTAATCAGAGTATCCTTATCAGATACACAACCTTGGGCTTGTTCTTGGCCATCTTCAGTAACAGCTTACAGTTAACAGAAATGAAATAGCCAACAACTGATCAATTTACAATTCATGCTATTAGAGCAGGACTATCTATCACAAAATAATTATAATCTAACCAAAATTTTAACAAGTCTCAAATAGCTTTTTCTAACAATTATAAGTTTTTCCCCCATAGTCTGTAGTGAAAAGAACTACAATGAAGCATGAATGAATTTACTATCTAATTTGAGAGAATGTGGTCTGTTGATATCAGCAAGACAAGAGAAGCTAGGAATAGGCTGGGCCTCATTTTCATTTTTTAGGTTGCAGGGGTGTGTGGGGAGCATGAGTCTTGTAACAGTACTGAAGCTTTTATTCTACAGAGTGCAATTACCCAGAAAAGGAAGCAGCTGTAGTTAGCTGCTAACACCCACAGCTGCTGGGGGAATTGGTCCATCTGCCTTGTAAAGGGAGCCTGAACTGGTCACCAGCAGTGTGTGTACCCTACAGTATAGAAACATTGTCATATGTGTATTAGAACCCCAGATGAGCCCTTAAAAACACATAACTGAAAAATACCACAAAAAGCACAGCAGAACTTGAACACAAACTACATATGACAGTTTCGAAAATTATGTTATGAGAACATCTGGGATGAGATACTGGAAACACATCTCCCTTTCTAAAATTGGGTTTAGGAATAAGGCATATCCTCTCCCCTTACCTACTCTTTTTGCAAAGCAATAGCAGCTGGTGGTGGCTTCTGTGATCAGGGCAAGTTGCCCAGAAGTCAAAGAACCAAATTGCTAAGAATTTGAGGCAGATGAAATCTCTAGAATGGGAATATGGGGTTTAGGATGAAAGGAGCTCTAAGTGTAGGGTCTCTTGTTTATGTCTGAGATCTGCACCCAACCTCTCTGCTTTATTTCTACTGGCCCTAGAGACACCCCTGTCTGCTTGTTTTCCTTCTGTCGATTCTTATGCTTTGTGCCAGGGAAGATTTCCTGACTTCTGGAACTGGATTTCTCTCGGCTTTACCCCTGTGCTGACACTTTCTAATAGCCTGACACTAGAAATAATGGGGGAAATTAAGATAAAAGCTTTCTCATCCTCTCTCTCTCTCCTTTATCTTTTTAAACTTAGCCACTGGAAAATTCCATGGACAGAGGAACCTGAAGGGCTACAGTCCATGGGGTCACATGAATGACTAACACACACACAAACTTTTAAAAAACAATTTATAGGAGCATGCACTGTGTGCTCAGTTGCTTAGTTGTGTCCAGCTCTTTTCAACCACAAGAACTCTAGCCCACCAGGCTCCTCTGTCCATGGGATTTCCCAGGCAAGAATATTGGCATAGCTGACCCACAATGTTGTGTCAGTGTGATGGCCTATATGGGAGAAGAATCTAAACTTAGCCATTTTGAGTAGAAGACCAAGCCCAGGGACTTACCTGGCAGTCCAGTGGTTAAGACGTTATCTTCCAATGCAGAGGGTGCGAGTTTGATTCCCAGTGGGGAGCTGAGATCCCACGTGCCTCATGACCAAAAAAACCAAAACATAAAACTGAAGCAGGGACTTCCCTGGTGGTCCAGTTGCTAAGACTCCATGCTCCCAATGCAGGGGGCCTGGGTTCAATCCCTGGTCAGGGAACTAGATCCTACATGCCATAGCTAAAAAAAATCCTGTATGCCCAAGATTAAAGATTCTATGTGCTGAAACTAAGACCCAATACAGCCAAATAAATACATATTTCAAAAAAACCTGAAGCAATGCTGTAACAGAGTCAATAAAAACTTTTTTAAAATGGTCCATATTAAACACACACACACACACACACACACACACACAAGACTAGCCATCTGTGCTATTGTTGGGGATTGTGAAGAAAAAAAAAGACAAGTTGATTTTTCGGCAATTCAAGTCCAAAGGCGTTCCTGGGTGTGCAGGGTAATGAGTTCTGAAATGCCAAAAGGGAGTAAAGAAGGTCAGGGAGCTACAAAATGGGTACAGGGGTAGGGACAAAGCAGTACTTGGTTTACCTTCAGCAAACTTGGGGACTTACATTCTTTTTCCTTACCAGTCCCTTTACCATCAGCAGCCTTTCTCCTGGAAAAAAAGCAACACTGTGAACTGCCTGAGCATCAGTTGGGAAGTGGGAGTAGGTACGTGTGGAGTGAGAATAACAAGATCCTGGTACTGTAGGGAAAAGAGGGGATTCCTTTTTTGTTTTCAACTAGGAAAGAGGAGATTTCACTGTGCTCTTGGGCTGAGGTGGAAATACCTGATTCTACCCGCTGCTAATGTGGAAATTACTACCACTTTGGCTGGAGTCAGAATAGTATATGAAAGAGTCTCTTGGTACCATCCTAAAACAAGCAAAATCTTTAATAATATCCAAGCTTTAGAGAATGATGAGGTGAGGTGGGGATCCTGGACCTTTTATCTCCACTGGTCTTAGGCAGTATGGGCAGTAATAGGGCCTGTGTGGCACAGTGGGGCACAATAATTGAGTTCATTATGACTTGCTATTTTAGTCATCTTTGCAGCCAGCCTTCAGGGGAGAGACCCTTGCTTTATTGTCTGCTGTCCTTCTGCCTTTGAAGAAAACTTAGCCTTCCTGACCTGCACGGATATTGAGGGAACTCTTATGGAAAAGAAGAGCACTCACAAAGAATTTATGGCAGTTTTCTCAGTGATATTTGAGAAGGGTCAAGTCGTATCTAAAATGCCTTCCCTGGTAGCTCAGATGGTAAAGAATCTGCCTGCAATGCAGGAGACCTGGGTTCGATCCCTGGGTAGGAAAGATCCCCTGGAGTAGGGGATGGCGACCCACTCCAGTATTCTTGCCTGGAGAATTCCATGGACAGAGGAGCCTTGTCAGCCATGGTCCACAGAATCAGAAAGAGTCGGACACGACTGAGCAACTAACGCACACAAGACAAATCAGAGTTTTAAGTCTTGGCTCTATTTGTTAGTAGCTCTGGGTTATCTGCAATCTCACAGTTCTGAATTTTCTTAGTTGCTTAGAAAAACAAAGGAGGGGAGAGAAGGATAATAAAACTACTACCAAAGACCATGAGGATTAAACAACAGAAATGGATGTAAAGCACTTAACATAGTACCTAGTTCACAGATAATCAAATGTTAACCATGATTATCATTTACACTTTATCAGCTAGAAGGTCTTAACTGAGAAGACATATCCATCAACATCAGTAATTGTAATTTCTGTTCCAATATACCACTTAACTCTTTGCTAGGCAATGTTCTAGGTGCTGCCTGCATGTGACTTTTAAAATTCTCACTACAACTCTAGAGGTAGGTCTTACTATTATACCCATTTTACAGATGAGGAAGTCAAGGAACAGCATGCTTAAATCCTTTAACCAAGATTCCATGGTTGGATAAATGGTAGAGTGGAGATTCAAACCCAAAAAGCCCGGTTTACAAAATCGGTACCCTTAACCATGGAGGCATGCAGTTAAATAGACAAGAACTAAAAGGAGATGGGAAATGGAGGGTAGAAAAGGCACAAGATCAAGGTGAACAGTCAAAAACAGCAAATTTAGAGTGTCAGTTGGTTTAGACTTAAAGGAATCATTGTGAACTGTTCATGTTGTCAACTCAACAAGTATATTAAGGTCTTATTTATAAATGAGTAGGTAAGCTTACAAGCCAATTTACAAGCAAGTTGCAAAAACGAGATAACTATAATTGAGGGACTGCTTGCGTGCTAAATCGGGTCGGACTCCGTGCAACCCTATAGAATAGAGCATGCCAGATTATGGGAGTGGGTTGCCATTTCTGGGAATCGAACCTGCGCTTCTTATGTTCCTGCATTAGCAGGCAGGTTCTCTACCACTAGTGCCACCTGGGAAGCCTATAACTGGAGGTCTCACCCTTCGCTTCTTTTACCACGTAAGTGTCGGGGATCTCCCCATGGTGCAATCTGCGTGCCAGGGGTCGTCGATAGTCCAACAAACATGGACGTGAAAGGGTCAATGCCGGGGTTTGGGGGTGGAACAAGCGGAAGCGAAGAGGATTGTGGGAGCTCCTTTGTACGTCGCCCCAGGGCATCCGGGAACTATGCAGTGTTTTTTCTATTATGACCGATCCTAAGTAAGGGCCACCGGCTAACTGAGTCTGGCCACTGCCGGTGCAGCTTCTCTCCGAGGCTGGAAAGCAGAGACCGTCGGCCGGCACCAGGAGAGCAGAGGAAGCGGAAGTTTGTAACGCATGTTTTGAGCTGAAGGTGTAGGCACGTTCTGGCCTCCTGTCGCGCTGGAACAGGGGAACCGAAGTGAAAGGGGGTGAGGAGTCGGGGGAACTGACAGCCTGACGGACCCGGCGGCGAGAAGTGATGACAAGGGTGTCGGAAGAGGGTATGTAATTATATTGTGTAGGTGATGAGTGTGTGAATCTTCTTTGTAGTGTTTGGGGATAGGGGAGGTGGCGAACAGATGAATGGAAGGTAAAATCAGCAGAGTGAAAAAACATTTTGTTGGCAGGGCACCAGCACATGCGAATTGTACCTATATGGGATGATTTTATTGGAGTGATTTTATTGAGCCCCTGGTTTCAGATTCTACTTTGGACGAGTTGACTCCCTTTTGACAAATTACCAAGCACTTGCGCTGTTTTGGGTACTGCACTGGAAGCTCTGTATGAGGAAAGGAATTAACCTTTTTCCTCTACAATTACAGCCTGTCAGTAGTATGCATTTTGAGACAGGCAGTTACAATACAAGGAGATAAAGTGTTTTGAAAACCTGTTGGGGGCCACAAACGCTCCTGAGGGTGCCATCTGGTATGATCTTTGATGTGATGATTTGACATATATTTTAAAGATAAAATAAACAGGGCAAAACTATGTGCAGTTTTCTCCAAGCACGTTCCCTTCCTGGTTAGCTCAGCTATTTGGAGTGTGACTGAGTAGCACTTAAGGCCCATACTCGTTTATACCTGGTGAGAGCATTTATCCATCACAGTGGCACTTGCAGGACCCCTGCTGGAGAGTCAGTCTTACCAGAGAGCAAGACCTCCCTTTACATGCATAGCCTGCAAGCTCTGCTGCTGCTGCTGCTGCTAAGTCGTTTTAGTCGTGTCCGACTCTGCGATCCCATAGACGGAAGCCCACCAGGCTCCCCTGTCCCTGGGATTCTCCTGGCAAGAACACTGGAGTAGGTTGCCATTTCCTGCTCCAATGCATGAAAGTGAAAAGTGAAACGGAAGTCGCTCAGTCGTGTCCGACTCTTCGCGACCCCGCCGTCCATGGGATTTTCCAGGCAACAGTACTGGAGTGGGTTACCATTGCCTTCTCTGAGCTCTGGGTAGGACTAAAATGGCAAAACTCAAGGGCTGTCTGGTCTAAGCATTTGAAACGCTTCTGTGGCAGCTGTTTGGTTTTCTAGCAAACTCAGTTCACAGCTGGGAATTGTGGATTTACTTGAAATTCTAAGCAATCTTTTAAAACTTTTGAATCTTCATACCTTCTGCTTTGTTTGCCAGAGAAACAGCAGTATAGCAGGCAGTCCAAGTCAGTGGTTCTCAAACTTTCCTGTGCATCAGAATCAGCTGGAGGACTTGCTAAAGCTCAGATTGCTGAATTCCACCAAACAGTTGCTGATTCAGTGGGTCTGGCATTGGCCCCCAAATTTACGTTTCCTACAAGTTCCCAGGAGACGCTGATACTGCTCATTCTGGGTGTTCTCGGAACACACTTAGAGATGTACTAGTCTAAACAGGACTGAGATTAGTAACCAGAAAGGACATCTCTAGGGGAAAGTAAGCATATTCCTAAAGGTTAAACAAGTCTGAATTAAGCCATGGTAGATATGAAATAAAACAGATGTGTTTTGGTTGTTCATTTGTATGTTTTAAATGGATGAGCAAAGATGAATCTTCTTGAACTAAACAAAGTAAGATTTGCATCAGTTTTTTTTTTTCACTCATGGGGATCAGAGTTTCTTAAATCATATAAAAAACACAATAGTTGTTTTCTTTTCAGATTCCTTTCTGAGTTATATCCAAATAGGTAGTTATTTGTGCTCTTCAGGTGGCTCTGGTGATAAAGAACTTGCCTGCCAATGCAGGAGACATAATATGGGTTCAAACACTGGGTCGGGAAGATTCTCTGGATGAGGGCATAGCAATCCATTCCAGTGTTCTTGCCTGGAGAATCCCATGGACAGAGGAGCCTGGTGGGCTACAGTCCATGGAGTCACAAAGAGGCGGACATTGACTGAAACTACTTAGCATACAGGCACACACACAGCTAGTTATGTATAGAGCTCACACTTGTGTCATCACCAAAAAAAAAAAATGAGGTGTTCTAACTTCTTGTAATTATGTTTGAAGTTAAAAAATGAAAGGACAGTTGGGACAATCTAATCAACACAGAAATAGTTGTATAAGGAGCCAGAATTGAGATAGTGTGATAAATAGTTTATTTTTTATTTTTTCACCCTCAATGAAATCCCTCCCTCTTCAGAAGAAATAATCAGTTTATTCACTCTAGAGCACAACGGGAACCAGAAACCTTCCTGTGCCAGAGATTAACATGAAACCTTCTTTTATAGATTGACCTAAGCAGCCTACTGGAGGGTTGCTTTTGTTAGGCACTAAGTCATGTCCGACTCTTTTGTGACCCCGTGGACTGTAGCCCACCAGGCTCCTCTGTCCATGGGATTCCTCAGGTAAGAATGCCGGAGTGGGTTGCCATTTCCTTCTCCAGGGTATCTTCCTCATTGGGGATGAAACCCAGGTCTCCTGCATTGGCAGGTAGATGCTTTACTACTGTGTCACCAGGGAATGGCAGTCCCTAGTTCTGCCTACCCTCCAAACTCTTCCATGGGCCTGAAAAAGATCAGGACACATTTTTCAGAAATGTCACCATTCTAGACCTGTTAGTGTCGGCTCCCAAATCCCAGGCCATTTATGAAGCAAAACAAAACCTCAAGACCAATCATGCAGACATACATAAAATGCACACAAAAAAGTCCAAATAAACTGGCTTCGGTCTATTGTGAGCTTTTTCAGTGACCAGCAAGATGCTAGGATGACGAGTGACCTGGACGTTTCAGAAGTCTGAAGGTCTTCCATTACAAGGGAATCAGCAGGACACTGTAAGGGTAGGAAAAAGTTTTCCTCTACTGTCTCAAGGTCCCTGGCTATGTCTGCAAATTAAACTGACAAAGACAGATTAACAAGAGAGAAGCATACAAATGTATTTAATGTAAGTTTTACATGACATGGGAGCTGTCACAGGCAAATAAAGACCCAGAGAAACTGAGTTCAGTATTTTATGCTGGCTTCCCAGGTGACATGACTTAGTGGCTAAACAAACAACAAAATTTTATGCTAGGTTTGACAAAGAGTGGGAATTCATGGAGAAATAAGACAAATTAAGGAGTATAAGGGAAGTGTAGTAAACTGGGGGAGACTTAGCAAGTCCTATTTGTTAGGATTTTCTCTGCATCCCTTTGTATTTGGAGAGAAAAATTATCCTCTTCTCTGAATATAAGGAGGGAACCTCTCACATGAGGATTTTATGACCTGTTTCAGGAGAGAAGAGGGGCGAAGGGGTCAAGTGACCTTGTTTCTGCCATTTACTCAAACTCCTTCAGCTTTAAAATATTCAGTATGCCATGGCACCATATTTTGGGGTAGCATGTTCTGAACCCCATCAGTAATCACACACATGACTCTTGAATATCAGTTAAATTTCACATATGGTTGGTGAGTTGTACACTGATTCCTCCCCTCCTCACCAGTCCTCATCTCTGCCTAATTCGCACTTAGTCTTATAGACAGTATAGCTTTCAATGGAATGTGAGGGGAAAAAAAGGAATAAAAGAAACCTGTGTTAGTTTGAACTATGCATCACTGTGTCCTAAGTGATTCCTAAGTAGGAATGATTTAATTTTGTTACTCGAACACTCAGTAGCTTATGGATCCTGAGAGCAGACCAATGGACGCTAAAGGGAATTTGCGGCCAGGTGTGTCAGAGCAGCAAACACATGATCACCCCTGAATTCAGATTCAGACAAGATTTCTTCTAATCTGGACTTCCTGCTTGTTACGGCTGATTCCCTAAGCAACTTTATTTTTTTTATTTTTGGCTGCATTGGTTCTTCGTTGTAACACGTGGGCTTCTCTAGTTGCAGCATGCAGGCTTAGTTGCCTTATGGCATGTTGGATCTTAGTTCCCTGACCAAGGATAAAACCCATGTCCCCTACATTGGAAGGCAGATTCTTAACCACTGGACTGCCAGGAAGTCCCTAACTTTAAATCAGTATGTATCTCTAACCTGAAGTGGAGTGAGGTTTTCAATCCAGCGCTTAACCACAAGGCTATGGATGTCATTGTTTTCTCTGGAATGTTTTTTCTGAGGATGAGAATTCTTACATCAAGTGAATGAGCACTATAAAGTAGAGGAGAGAAGGGTAATTATCATAGTTAATGCCATGTTGTTTCTTTGAAAAATAAGATTAGAAAAAAAACAGGAGGAAGAGGAGACACAAATATATTCTAGAATCTGGAATCTGCAACTGATGAACCAGTTGCTAGGTGTATAACTTACTGCTTTTCCCACAGTAGAGGCCTGAACAACCATGTGCCTGCAGCCAGGTTGCCCTCAGATCCTGTGACTTGTTGGAGACAGGAGAGTTATTGCTACTATGTATCATGATGACTTTTCTGTACTTGCTAATATGATGAAGAAACCCTGATAACCTACTCTCATACACATACACACGTGCGCACACACACACACAGGCACACACACACATATAGTATCTATGGGAGCATTTTAATAGCTTTCAGAGATCCAAAGAACTCATATAATTGTCTTCCAAAACTGCATGTAAAAGTCTTACTGAAAGCTGGAGATCAGAAGATCAGAAATGGCCTTGCCAGAAATGTGTTTTCTAATTTCAAGGTCCTTAGAGGAGTCACCAGTGCACTGCAACTGAAGACCACCAGGAACATACCTGTGTTTGAGCAAGTTGGTTGCTTACTTACTGAGTCGAGGCAAAATGCACACCACAGGGAGCTGGTAGAATATCTCAGAGGGTGTTAGAAAGGACTTATTATAGGATTTGGACTTGTATTAGGTGATTTGTGGCAGAATTTAAAGAAGTGAGGCTTCGTTCTGAATTGCATTCTGTTAGGAAGCAACAGACAATACATAGGGATAATTCCATGATTGGGTATCTTAATTAATCGTATCTAGCAGCAGCAGCAGCAGCAGAATAGACTAGAAAGAGGCTAATTGGTAAAGTAGAAGCTATTAGCCAGGATAGGAGGGTGTTTTGGCCATTTTGTGGTTTGATCAAAGTTGGCGTTTTGTCTCTTTTCAGACATGGATGCAGTGGTCTTGATTTTGTCAGAGTGGCCTTGTTTGATGTTTATGGTCTGTGAAATTGGTTAGATTACACTCATCAGGAGAACACCAAGACGTAGCTGAGGGCCAGGACAGCTCCCATATGTGAGTGGCTGCTTTTCTCCTCAGAATGATTAGTGCCAAGTCCAGCAGCCTATAGGAGACCAAATTTCCTTTCTGCCAGGAGCTGTATATAGCAAAGAAATGGTTAGATGTGTTGAATAGGAAAGATTGAAGGCTGGGTGTAGATGAAAGCATCTAGTTACCCTCTATCAGAACTTAGGAGCCTCAATGAGAAATAGCAGTCTTCTAAGGTGTTTTTCCTAAAAAAAAAGAAAAATCGTCAGAGTATACTTCAGCAGGATAAATGGATGGGAGGGAAAACATTGTCTTTTTCAGAGATGGCCAGAATAGTATGTCTCATCCCATGCTCTCTTCTATAATGTGACCTTGCCACTCTTCCATTGAAAAGTAGGGTTAACGTCCCCTCTGCTTTGAGTCTGGACAGACTTCTATTATCTAAATCAACAGAATAGCAAGAAATGAGACTCTGTGACTTCTGAGGCCATAAGAGGCAGCATGGCTTGTGACTTATCTTCAGGGACATTGATCTTTAGAGTCCTAAGCTGCCATGTAAGAAGTCTGACTTCCCTGAGGCTGCCTTGTTTTGAGGAAGCCTAAGCCTATGGTGAGGCTACCTACAGGTCCTCTGGTCAACAGCCTCAGCTGATGTCCCAGCTAATAGCAGACATCAAATAGAAGACCAGAGAACAAGACACCTCTAGATGATTAGAGTCCCCCAGCTGCTGTGTCTTCCCAGCTGAGACTCCAGACATCATGGAGTAGAAGCAAGACATCCCTGCCATATCCTGAGTTCCCAAACAGAATCTGAGAGCAAATTTAAATGGTCATTTTACACCACTGAATTTTGGATTGGTTTATCACAAAGCAACAATAACCCAAACGAGTAGAAATGTTGGTTAACACCTAAGGAATGGAGTGAAAGGAACAAGGAAGGCAAGTAATTGTAAGAGGGAAAACAGGCTAGTGACAAAACGTTTTGTTTTGCAGTTGCTGCTGCTACTGCTGGGCTCTTTGATTCCAGAGACCCCAGAGTGGACAGAAAGATGGAAGAGTTTCATTCTAAATGAAACTTGTGTAGATAACAGCATCTTCTTTTAAAATAAGATCTGGAACTATTTAGTTATTTCTTTAATTGAACATCTTGATTAAAACTAACAGAAGTATGTGGAGTTTTTTTTTTTTCCCCCTAAGGAAACAAGTAACATTGATTACCAGTACTTTGTAACCATGGGGTGTCCCTGGTGGCTCAGTCCCTAAAGAATCTGCCTGCAATGCAGAAGACGTGGATTCAATCCATGGGTTTGGAAGATCCCCGAGAAAGAAGTGGCAACCCACTCCAGTATATTTCCTGAGAAATCCCATGGACAGAGGAGCCTGGCGGGCTTCAGTCTGTGGGGTCACACAGAGTCAGACACGACTGAGCAACTAAACCACCACCACTTAGTAACCAGAGGATGAGAGATGCTGATCTCCTCTGTATCACTGCATGGGGCTGAAGGAAACCACAGTGTTATTTCCAATGACATGTATAGATGTTTTATTCTTTTAATCTGACAGAATATGGTTCACTTTTAAAGGTTCCGTATTTGTCTATATGTTATACCCATTGCATAAGTCATTTAATCTGTAAGTTAGAAGTCCTAGTATTTTGTTGGAATTGTGTAATTGGTGAGCCCTCAATGATATTATTGGTTGTAAATGTTGAGTAAAACCATCAGCTGACCTCATGGTTATGGGTCAAGAGCAGAATGTCTCAATCTCTTGGTTCCTTGGAAAAATACATGTGAATTTGGTGTTTGACTCTTTCAGTGTGTTCCGGCGACACTGCACGCCCTTACTGGAACCTTGATCGTCCATTTACTATTATTTGTTCTGCTTACTCCCTCTGTACATTCTTCCTTGAAAACTATCCCTATCTGTTCACACATACCCCAATCTTTTGTGTTACTAAAGGCCCAAGTCAGACAGTACCACTTGTTTGGAAACCTAGATCTCGTGTTCTCTTGGTCACCTTTCCCTGTTTCACTTTTCTGTGACCTTCAGTTTTGCATTGTAGTTATCTGGAACTGTGTCTGACCTTCCTACTAGTCTGTGAGCCCCTGGAAAACAGAATCTATATTAGATTCATTTAGGAGTTCCCCACAACTCCAAGATGGATGTTTTGTTCATCTTTAGGGACTGCAGAGAGGACACCTGAGTCTGGACATGCTAATGAAGATCATACATCTAATTTGTAGCAGAGCTAGGGCCAGAACCCAGGTTTCCTAATTTACAGCTTGATGTTCTCTACTAGATGAAGAAGGAAAAGCGGGGAGAGGAAAAGAGGGACGAAGTAGTATGCTTCATGAGCACAAACCTTTGTATCTGTTTCATTCACTGCTGCAACCCCACTGTGTAGAACAGTGCCTGGCACGTAGTGCACACTCAAAAAATATTTACTGAAATAATAAGTGATTGGGGTAAATAGGCATTCAGGTACAGGGATGATGTACAATGACCTTAGGGGGCATAGGTATTGTTTACTTATCACAAGTTCTATCTCATGTGTTGTCCTGATGCAAGAAAGAATAAACAGAAAGCCCCCAAAACCCAGCTTTTCCTGCACTGGTATTTTCCCACTGCTCTCTTGTACCACTTATCTTTCCCTAGTAGCAATTCTAAAGACTATCAGTCAGCTCCCACTGAGCTCTTTCATCAGTGTTCTGATAAAAGAAAAATATGATGTACTGGACACAAAATGTCTTCATTTTATGTAAAAACCTTCTTGGGAAAGTTAGTATTTCTTTAAAAGAAAAAAAAAAGACATAGCTCATTACTAATGGCTGCCTTTTATTGGCCTTGCTAGGGACATCCCAATGGGACAATGTGGCTGGAGTCTAGAGTTGCCCAAGAGGTCCTGCTCTCTCAGTAGAGATGACCCCAGGTAATGGAGGCCATAGGTGTGGCTGAAAGACAAGAAAGAGGATGGATAAAACCACATACCTTTTAGTCCCCTGTACTCGCTGGCCTGTGGTCATCATCCTGGTAACTCTACCTCAAATCTCACTAAAGAAAATCACCTGCTGTCCCCTCCCAATCTGACTTCTTCCTCCTTGTCTTTGCTTATTGTGTTCTGAAAAAGGTATCTTTTCCTTAGCTCTATTCCAGTCTTTCTTCTTAATTCTCACCCCCAGGCGAAAGTGATTTTGTACAGATTTATATAGGAAAATCATCTCCTTCTCTGTGATACCTGAAAGTACAGTTTCTAAGATTTAAAAATCTAAAGCAGGTATTTCCCTGGTGGTCCAGTGGCTAAGACTCCATGCTTCCAATGCAGAGGGCCTGGGTTTGATCCCTGGTCAGGAAACTATTAATAGATAGCACATGCCACAACCAAGAGTTCACATGCCACAACTAAAGATCCTGTGTGCCACAGCTAAGACCCAGCACAGCCAAATAAATGAATTAATTAAAATAAAATTTTAAAGTGACTAAAATCCGGGGCAGAGGGAGTGGGACTAGGAAACACAGTTTGGCCTCAGTCTAGTCCAAAGCGACATGGTTTATAAGAACCCTCGATATGAGGAGTTAAGGGTGCTTGCTCAGATGAATAACACACCCTCTGGGGGAAGGCTGCCTGTTTTGCAGTTTGGGGTCCATGCTTTGTAGGCTTTGGTGACTCTGGGCAAGTTATTCAACCTGTCTGTGCTGTAGTTCTCTTATCTGTGAGATAGAGATGTGTTAGGGGGATTTGCAGAGTTAATATAGGTGAAGCACTTAGGATGGTGCCTGGCAAACAGTAAGTGCTACTTATTTTTGAATATTAGAGTATAGTTGATTTGCAGTGTTGTGTTGGTTTTGGGTGTACAGCAAAGTGATTCAGTTATACATATACATATATCCACTCTTTTTCAGATTCTTTTTCCATATAGCTTATTACAGAATATTGAGTAGGGTTCCCTGTGCTATACAGGAGGTCCTTGTTGATTATCTATTTTATATATATTTTATACAGCAGTGTGTATATGTTAATGCCAAACTCCTGATTTATCCCTCCCCAGCCTTTCTCCTCTGGTAACCATGTTTTTGAAGTCTGTGACTCGGTTTTGTTTTGAGTTGTTTGTTTGTTTTGTTTTGGCCACACTGCGTGGCATGCAGGACCTTAGTTTCCTGACTCGGGATCAAACCTGTGCCCCCTGCAGTGGAAGCACAGAGTCCTCACCACTAGACCACCAGGGAATTCCCCTGTTTCTGTTCTGAAATAAGTTCATTTGTATCATTTTTTTAGATTCCACATATTAGTGATATCATATGATATTTGTCTTTCTCTTTCTGATATATTTCACTTAGTATGTTAATCTATAGATTCATCCATGTTTAAACAGTAAGTACTGTTTAAATGTTAGGTGTTATATCTGTCATTATTATTATTATCAAAGTTATTAAAACAGACTTTTGTCTGTATGTGCCATCAGGAGCTTAAGGGAAGATGTAAGTGGCACCCCACATGTAATAAATAAGTGTTGAAAGTGTTGTGTAGCTCAGTCGTGTCCAACTCTGTGACTGCATGGACTGTAGCCCACAGGCTTCTCTGTCCATGGGATTTTCCAGGCAAGAATACTGGAGTGGGTTGCCATTTCCTTCTCCAGGGGATCTTCCCCACTCAGGGTTTGAACCCAGGTCTCCTGCATTGCAGGCAGATAGGTGTTAGAGAAGCCAAAAATGCTGAACAGACCTAAAGAATTAAGAAATTCTATCTAAGGGTGTTTTCAGGAGTTTTAATCTTTTACTAAAAACAAATCTGTTACAAGCCATTGCTTGTAATTTTGGAGTTATTCAAGGCACAGTTGCCTAATCTAAGATTGGGAAGATTGATACCTGTGTTTTTCTCTAGTTTTATAATTTAATCTCTTACATTTGGCCTTTGATCAGTTTGGAGTTACTTTTTACATACAGGCTTCCCTGGTGGCTCAGAGGTTAAAGCGTCTGCCTCCAATGCAGGAGACCTGGGTTCGATCCCTGAGTCAGGAAGATCCCCTGGAGAAGGAAATGGCAACCCACTCCAGTATTCTTGCCTGGAGAATCCCATGGACGGAGGAGCCTGGTAGGCTACAGTCCACAGGGTCGCAAAGAGTCAGACATGACTGAGCTACTTCACTTTCTTTCACTTTCACTTTCTTTACATACAACATGAAGTGGGAGTCCGACTTCATTCTTTTTTTTTATTCGTTTCATATATGATATTATACATGTTTCAATGCCATTCTCCCAAATCATCCCACCCTCTCCCTCTCCCACAGAGTCCAAAAGACTGTTCTATACATCTGTGTCTCTTTTGCTGTCTCGCATACAGAGTTATCGTTACCACCTTTCTAAATTCTATATATATGCATTAGTATACTGTATTGGTGTTTTTCTTTCTGGCTTACTTCACTCTGTATAATAGGCTCCAGTTTCATCCACCTCATTAGAACTGATTCAAATGTATTCTTTTTAATGGCTGCGTAACTTCATTCTTTTACATGTTAATATCTAGTTGTTCCAGCACCATCTGTTGAAAAGGCTATTCTTTCTTGAGTGATCTTGGCACTCTTGTTGAAAATCAATTGCTGTAAAAGTCTGAGTTTATTTCTGGACTCTCAGTTCTATTTCTCTGGTCTCTCTGTTTAACCTCCCCCAGTACCAGTCTTAATTACTATAGCTTTGGGGTATTTTTTGAAATCATGAACTGTGAGTCATCTTTTTATTTTTCCAAGATTGCTTTGGTTGTTCTGGACCCTTTGAATTTTCATGTGATTTTAGGATCATCTCATCCGTTTCTGCAAGACAGCTAGAATTTTGATAGGGATTACAGTGAATCTGTAGAAAAATTTATGGAGTATTGCAGTATACTTGCCTGGAAAATCCCATGGATGGAGGAGCCTGGTGGTCCATGGGGTTGCAAAGAGTTGGACACGACTGAGCGACTTCACTTTCACTTTTCACTTTCATGCATTGGAGAAGGCAATGGCAACCCACTCCACTGTTCTTGCCTTGAGAATCCCAGAGATGGGGGAGGAGCCTGGTGGGCTGCCGTCTATGGGGTCGCACAGAGTCGGACACAACTGAAGCGACTTAGAGCAGCAGCAGCCATGTTAACAATGTTAAGTCTTCTGATCAGTGGGCACAGGATTCTTTATATTTGGGGTCACAAAGAGTCAGGCATGACTGAGCGACTTTCCCTTTCATACTTTCATACATATACAAGTCTTGCACATCTTTTGTTAAGTTGAAAGTGAAAGTCAGTCATGTCCAACTCTTTGCGACCCCATGGATGATACAGTCCATGGACCAGCTGAGCCACCAGGGAAGCTCAAAAATAGTGAAGTGGGTAGCTTATCCCTTCTCCAGCAGGTCTTCCCGACCCAGGAATCAAATGGAGGTCTCCTGCATTCCAGGCAGATTCTTTACCAGCTGAACTACCAGGGAAGCCCCTTTGTTAAATTAGTTCCTAAGTAATTTTTATGCTATTATAAATGGAATTGTTTCATTAATTTCCTGTCCGGAGTGTTCATTGCTAGTACAGTTGATTTTTGTATGTTGACCTGAAACCTTGCTGATTTTATTAGTTATAATTGTATTTTTGTGATTCCTTTGGATTTTATGTATAAAATATCTTTCCACCTATAAATACTTCTTTTCCAACATAGATGTTTTATACATCTTTTTCTCCCTTCATTGCCCTGGCTAGAACCTCCAACACAATGTGAAATAGAAGTGGCAAGGATGGAAATCCTTGTCTTGTTTCTGGTTTTATGATGTGTCTAGGTGTGATTTTCTTTGAGTTTATCTTGGAATTTGTTGAGCTTCACAGATGTATAGATTCATGTTTTTCATCAATTTTGGAGCATTTCAGGCATGTTTTCTTCAAATATACTTTCTGTTCCTTACTCTTTCTCTTTCTCTCCTTCTGGGACTCATTATGTATATGTTGGTATGCTCATAGGTCTCTGAAGCTCTGTGAATTTTCCTTCATTCTTTTTTCTTTCTGTTCCTCATTCTGGTCAGTCTCAATTGACCTGTCTTCAATTTTGAGGATTCTTTTTTCTGCCAGCTCAAATCTGCCGTAAACTCCTCCAATAAATATTTATTATATATTTCAACTCCAGAATTTCTGTTTGGGTCTTTTTAAAATAATTTGTCTCTTTATTGGTATGACCTAAATCAAATCCCTTATGATTATACAGGGGAAGTGACAAATAGATTTAAGGGACTAGATCTGATAGACAGAGTGCCTGATGAATTATGGATGGAGGTTCATGACATTGTGCAGGAGACAGGGATCAAGACCATCCCCAAGAAAAAGAAATGCAAAAAAGCAAAATGGCTGTCTGAGGAGGCCTTACAAATAGCTGTAAAAGGAAGAGAAGTGAAAAGCAATGGAGAAAAGGTAAGATATACCCATTTGAATGCAGAGTTCCAAAGAACAGCAAGGAGAGATAAGAAAGCCTTCCTCAGTGATCAGTGCAAAGAAAGAGAGGAAAACAATAGAATGGGAAAGACTAGAGATCTCTTCAAGAAAGTTAGAGATACCAAGGGAACATTTCATGCAAAGATGGACTCAATAAAGGACAGGAATGGTATGGACCTAAACAGAAGCAGAAGATATTAAGAAGAGGTGGCAAGAATACACAGAAAAACTGTACACAAAAGATCTTCATGACCCAGATAATCACAATGGTGATCACTCACCTAGAGCAAGACATCCTGGAATGTGAAGTCAAGTGGGCCTTAGAAAGCATAACTATGAACAAAGCTAGTGGAGGTGATGGAATTCCAGTGGAGCTATTTCAAATCCTGAAAGATGATGCTGTGAAAGTGCTGCACTCAATATGCTAGCAAATTTGGAAAACTCAGCAGTGGCCACAGGACTGGAAAAGGTCAGTTTTCATTCCAATTCCAAAGAAAGGCAATGCCAAAGAATGCTCAAACTACTACACAATTGCACTCATCTCACACACTAGTAAAGTAATTCTCAAAATTCTCCAATCCAGGCTTCAAGAATATGTGAACTGTGAACTTCCAGATGTTCAAGCTGGATTTAGAAAGGGCAGAGGAACCAAAGATCAAATTGCCAACATCCACTGGATCATGGAAAAAGCAAGAGAGTTCCAGAAAAACATCTATTTCTGCTTTATTGACTATGCCAAAGCCTTTGACTGTGTGGATCACAGTAAACTGTGGAAAATTCTTGAAGAGATGAGAATACCAGACCACCTAACCTGCCTCTTGAGAAATCTGTATGCAGGTCAGGAAGCAACAGTTAGAACTGGACATGGAACAACAGACTGGTTCTAAAGAGGAAAAGGAGTACGTCAAGGCTGTATATTGTCACCCTGCTTATTTAACTTACATGCAGAGTACATCATGAGAAACACTGGGCTGGAAGAAGCACAAGCTGGAATCAAGATTGCCAGGAGAAATATCAGTAACCTCAGACATGCAGATGACACTACCCTTATGGCAGAAAGTGAAGAAGAACTAAAGAGCCTCTTGATGAAAGTGAAAGAGGAGAGTGAAAAAGTTGGCTTAAAGCTCAACATTCAGAAAACTAAGATCATGGCATCTGGTCCCATTACTTCATGGCAAATAGATATGGAAACAGTGGCTGACTTTATTTTGGGGGGGCTCCAAAATCACTGCAGATAGTGACTGCAGCGATGAAATTTAAAGATGCTTGCTCCTTGGAAGAAAAGTTATGGTCAACCTAGACAGCATATTAAAAATCAGAGACATTACTTTGCTGACTAAGGTCCGTCTAGTCAAAGCTATTGTCTTTCTAGTAGTCATATATGGTTGTGAGTTGGACTATAAAGAAAGCTGAGCACTGAAGAATTGATGCTTTTGAACTGTGGTGTTGGAGAAGACTCTTGAGAGTCCCTTGGACTGCAAAGAGATCCAACCAGTCTATCCCAAAGGAAATCAGTCCTGAATATTCATTGGAATGACTGATGCTGAAGCTGAAACTCCAATACTTTGGCCACCTGATGCGAAGAACTGATTCATTGGAGAAGACCTTGATGCTGGGAAAGATAGAAGGCAGAAGGAGAAGGGGACGGACAGAGGATGAGATGGTCGGATGGTATCACTGAGTTGATGGACAGGAGTTTGAGTAAGCTCCAGGAGTTGGTGATGGACAAGGAAGCCTGGCGTGCTGCAGTCCATGGGGTCACAAAGAGTCGGATACAACTGAGCAACTGAACTGAACTGAATTCTGTAAATTCTGCTTTTCCTGTTGTGTGTAGCCACTGAAGTCTTGCCCAGATGCATCACTAAGCTTGTAGCTTAGCTGTCAGCTAAAAATTGGTGTGAGTTTTTCTACAGTGTCTTGAACCAATAACCCTCCCACTTAGTACAGACCAGCTCTGTGTGTATTGTGGTACACTCTCAGTGCTCTGGTAAAGTGAAAGTGAAAGTGTTAATTACTCAGTCATGTCTGACTCTTTGGGACCCTGTGGACTATAGTCCATTAGGCTCCTCTATCCATGGGACTCTCTAGGCAAGAATATTGGAGTGGGTTGCTATTCCCTTCTCCAGGGGATAGTCCCAACCCAGGTTTTAAACACAGGTGGCTGAGACGGTAAAGTGTCTGTCTACAATGTGAGAGACCTGGGTTCGATCCCTGGGTTGGGAAGATTCCCTGGAGAAGGAAATGGCAACCCACTCCAGTACTTCTTGCCTTGAAAATCCCATGGACGGAGGAGCTTGGTGCAGGCTACTATCCATGGGGTCGCAAAGAGTCGGGCACGACTGATTGACTTCACTATCCTCCTTTGTAGGCAGATTCTTTACCATCTGAGCCACCAAGGAATCCCCCCAGTGCTCTGGTAAGCAGTTCACAATTCTGTCTTAGCTTTCACTTCGTGTTTTCAGAGACTCAAGGTTAGCCAGAGGTGAGAAATGGGAGCCTTCTATGTCTTTCTTGAGCAGGTACACAGCCCTTGACATGTGTGACTTTTAAATCCTTAGGAATGTATTGTGGCGTTTCAAAGACCTCTGTGGATATCTCATTCCCCAAATCTTAAGTTTTTTAATCAGTCTCTTATTTTCCCACCAGGTGGTGCTAGTGAAAAGAACACGCCTGCTAATGCAGGAGGCGTAAGAGACATGGGTTCAATCCCTGGGTCAGGAAGATTCCCTGGAGGACGGCATGGCAGCCCACTCCAGTGTTCTTGCCTGGATAATCCCCTGGACAGAGGAGTATGGTCCATAGTGTTGCAAAGAGTCGGACACAACTGAAGTGACTTAGCACATTTATCTCAACAGGTATCATGGTTTAGGCAGCTGTGATGTTAAACAATTTTCACTGAAACTGTTTGGCAAATGCCCCCGTAGATGGGGCTTTTCCCACTATCTCATGTCCTGCTGAGTCATGTTAAATAACTGCAAGCCATGGGAAGGAGGCTTTTTCATTGGGAGCTGACAGATCAAATAGTGATAGTGCTCTGAGGTTGGGAGTTTTTCAGGCTGTTTTGAAACAGTAAAGCATCTGCCTGCAATGCAGGAGACCTAGGTTCGATCCCTGGGTCAGGAAGATCCCCTGGAGAAGGAAATGGCAAACCACTGCAGTATTCTTGCCTGGAAAATCCCATGGATGGAGGAGCCTGGTAGGTTACAGTCCTTGGGGTCACAAAGAGTCTGACATGACTAAGCGACTTCACTTCACTTCACTCACCTTGCCCCCACCAGTGACTGTTAGGCTACTGGCTTTCATGGCCTTTTACCATGGGTGTGAGACTGCTGATTTTCAAGACTACCACTGGTCAAGAGAGGGGGATTGAAATAGGGCAAGTTAAAAGGCCTCAAATATCAGTGTTCTTAACAAGACTCAGTAGTTTTCTTGAATAAATGCTCCTCAGATTGGTGTCTGCAAACTTTTGAATCATTTCCAGAGTTCCAAAAACATTTAACACTTTTTGCAAGTGTTCTCATTGCTGTTTTGCAAAAGTGGATTTCCAGAGGTTCCTACCATGCCATCTGAAAGCTCCTACTCATAGATTTTTATTCTCTTTAGGTTACAGTTGGATCTCCATCTAAGGAAGTGTTAGTCACTCAGTTATGTCTGACTCTTTGCAAGCCCATGGACTGTAGCCCACCAGGCCCCTCTGTCCATGGGATTTCCCAGGCAAGAATTCTGGAGTGGGTTAGCATTTCTTTCTCCAAGGGATCTTCTTGACCCAGGGATTGAACCTGGGTCTCTTTCATTGCAGGCATATTCTTTACCATCTGAGTCCCTAGGAAAGCCCTATCTCCATCTAAAATAACAATCTTATGTGGATGTTTGCATCAGAACTTCTTAGCAGTAGACAAGATTTGGATGAACAATGACAATGCTGAAGATGGCCTCTTCCTGTGTCTTGAGAACTCTAAAAGTCTGTTCTGGACTGAGGCTGGGCTGTAATCATGAGCAGGCCAGTGGGTGAAAACTATGGATAGCCAGAGGAGCTAATGTTGTCTTTTCTCCAACTAAGTTGTTTCATTCTATGCTCATAGGCACCTGAAAACCTGGAGGTATATTTGAGCCAAACTTCTCCACAGATGGGCCACTAATTCCTCTTTACTGTTCTCTATATTCTCCAGAAAGTTTATTGGACATGAACCATTCCTTTAGAAGGAATTTGGGAGAGAATGATGTTAAAGGGGATGGGGGTGGGGAAACAAATGCTTATTGAATGAATCAATGAGTAGTGGGCTGGAGAAATCAGGGAAGGCTTCCTGCAGGAGGCATGGGTTTGATCTTATCCTGCAAGAATTGGTGCATGTTGGTTAGTTGAAAAAAATGTGTAGTGAGTAGGAAAGCAGTTTAAATTTAATGCAACCAACTGAAATATCTAATTAATTCTGCTCACTGAGCCACTGTAGGAATATACCTCAGGCTTACCCCTGGGGGAAAGCCAGTGACTAGGCAATGATTAAAAAAAAATATGAGGGAAGCAGTATGTCCTAGTGGTTAGGAATTCAGTTACTGATGTCAGACTGCTTAAGTTCAAGTCCCAGGCTTTCTGCTTATGTGCTTATTAGCTATGTGATCCTGGACAATTTCATCTCTCTGGCCCTATTATCTTTATCTGTGACATAGGAATACCTTCCTGCCTCACAGGTTTGGTGAGAAGATTAAATGGGATAATGCATTAATAATGCAAAATACAGTGCCTTTACTGCTCAGCAAAGGGCAGCAGTATATTTTTTCTTACAGTTTTGAGATATAATAAATTTTAAGGTATACAGTATGATATGATTTATGTATATCATGAAGTGATTATCACAATGTTTAGTGAACATCCATCATCTCATATAGTTACAGAACTAAATTAAAAAAAAAACAATTTTCCTTGTGATGAGAAAATTTAGGATTTACTCTCTTAACTTTGATATGTAACATACAGCAGTATTGTATTTATCATGTTGTACATATATCCCTAAGGCCGGCAGATTTTTAAAAATGTTTATTTGGCTGTACTAGGTCTTAATAGTTGCAGTACTCAAGATCTTCAGTCTTTGTTGTGGCATGAAGGATCTTTTGATTGCATCATGTGGGAGCTTTAGTTTTGGAATGAGAACTCTTAGTTGTGGCATGTGGGATCTAGTTCCCTGACTAGGGCTCAAACCCTGCCTTGGGAGCATGAAGTCTTAGCCACTGGACCACCAGGGAAGCCTGGAAGGTGAGTTTTTTAATTCTGTTTACACATTTAACTGTTTAAATACTGAATTAGTTTTGTTCACTTTTGTGTCTCCCATGCCTTAAACAAATTTGTTGGGTGAATGAATGCCTGCTGGTAAACGAACCTAATACAGCGAGAAGTGCTGTAACAGAGATTGAATACAAGGCACTTTTCAGTACATGAGGGATAGGGTAAGTTATGCTTGACTCTGAGCAGTTCAGGGAACATTTGATTGAGAGGGCTGTTCCCTTCTAGAATTTTAAGTGCAGTCAGATCTATGAGAGTCAACTGCATCCCGGAACTAGGTAAAGCGATGCTGTGGAGCCACCAGGTGGCACTACTACACAGGGATTCAACCTGCTGCTGCTGCTGCTGCTAAGTCGCTTCAGTCGTGTCCGACTCTGTGCGACCCCGTAGACGGCAGCCCGCCAGGCTCCCCCGTCCCTGGGATTCTCCAGGCAAGAACACTGGAGTGGGTTGCCATTTCCTTCTCCAATGCATGAAAGTGAAAAGTGAAAGTGAAGTCGCTCAGTCGTGTCCGACTCTTCGCGACCCCATGGACTGCAGCCCACCAGGCTCCTCCGTCCATGGGATTTTCCAGGCAAGAGTACTGGAGTGGGGTGCCATTGCCTTCTCCCATTCAACCAGCAGAGGAGCCCTTTCCAGCCAAGAGTTCATGTTTCTGTCTGACGCAGTTTTTCTCTCCTCTCCACAGAAACTCAAGCTATGACTTCTTCCATCTTGTTCTGCTGGTTTTGGAGCACTGCCATTCCTACCCAAGGCTCAGTTCAGTTCAGTCACTCAGTCGTGTCCGATTGTTTGCGACCCCACAGACTGCAGTGCACCAGGCTTCCCTGTCCATCACCAACTCCCTGAGCTTGCTCAAACTCATGTCCAAACCCAAGGCTACTTGGGAGCCATCTGATGCTTAAGCTACTCTGTCTTTATCAGGCGAGAGGAGAGAGAGAGACAATGCTGAGTATATTTCCAGTTCTTTGCGTTTTGGACTTCTGACTCCCACACCATTGCCTTGTTTCTCCTGCTCTGCCCTGGATGAAACTAAAAGTAAGGGGAGAAACAAAGCTACCCTTTTTTGAAACAGCAGGCACTATATCAGAAATGTTATATAGTCACATTGTTGACTGGCAGCAGAACCTTGAGAGATCAATTTTGTCATTTATTTTGTCCGTTGCTTCAGCAGTTTTTAACATAGGCTCTGCCAGGCTTATTTCTGCTATACCCCCCACCCAACACCACTGAATTATTTTCAGGCAAATCCCAGATGATTTTTCATTGCATAATTTTATTTTAAAATGCTTTCTTACATTTCTATAAAAAAAATAAGGGCTTTTAAACATCACAGTATCATTATAACGCTTTTAAAAACCCCCAAGAAATAATACCCTAATATTATCAAATATATACCTTCTGTTCAAATTTACCTAGATGTCTCATTTTTAAAACTGTATTTGGTTAATTCAAATCAGGATTCCAACAGAGTTCATACATTTAATTCATTTGATATGTGCGCTATGAGCCATTTTACATAGAGGGAAACTGAGGATTAAGAGATAATCTGTTGAGTATTCAAAAACAATTCTCTATTGAATCAGACCTGGTACCAGTTGTTGGGGATGCAAAGATAAGAAACA
This sequence comes from Capricornis sumatraensis, assembly GCF_032405125.1. Lineage (NCBI taxonomy): Eukaryota > Metazoa > Chordata > Mammalia > Artiodactyla > Bovidae > Capricornis > Capricornis sumatraensis. Next base: position 12,601,296 of record NC_091092.1, read on the forward strand.
CCCAAGTCTCTGCTTCAAGGAACTCGGTCTTATGCTCCTATGATGCTCTGTGACTATATCTGTCACAAGACTTAGTATTTTATTAGTGTGTGGTTTTTTCTCTCATACCAGCTAAGTGGCAGAAGGCAGGGACCAGTTTGTGGTCAACATTGTATTCTTAATACCAAGCATAGTCCTTGGTACCTAGTAGGTGTTTAACAACTATGGGGAAAGGAATAATTTCATCAGAGTGGGCAGGGGGAACCAGTGAAGAGTTTCAAGTAGGGAAGCAGCATGTTAAGACTATCACTGTAGGTTGGTGGCACATGTCATCATTGGGATTGAAGGCATGAGAGACTGGAGGCAGAGAAGGGACCTTTGCTGGAGAGCCAGACTAAAGCAATGGTGGTGAGTATGGAGAAGAGAAGAGAGGCTGGAGAGTTACTGGGGATGTGAGTTTGGGTGTACTTGGTAATTTGTTAGATGTAGAGAATGAGTGTTTCTGGCTTTGATGATGGTGGTGCCACAAATAGATGCAGAGCAAAGAGGAGAAGCGAGTTTGGGGTGGAAGATGAGTTCCATTTTGGAGATGCTAAGTTGTGCCTGTGTGATCTTCAGTAGAATGTGGGAGATCAGAGCCCAGGTCGGAGGTCAGGAGAGAAGATCAGGGGAACACAGCATGAAGGTAGAGCTTGAAAGCCTGATGGTGGATGCCCTCACTGGCAAGGGGACCTGCAGGGAGTGGACTCCGGAGGGAACTCTGCCACTTACCAAGGGAATGGAGAATGAGAAGCCCATGAGAAGGATGAAAAAGGACCAGCCAGGGAGATTGGAAGAAAATCAGGAGAGTGTGTAGTGCCTCAGAAGCCAAAAGAGGAAAACGTTGAGGAGAGAGGGAGTGGGAGTGGTTGGCACTCTTGAGGTAGGTCAACAGGTGGTGGCGGAAGACAGCGCAGTGCTGTGGCCAGAGTGTGGCCAGTCGCGAAGCAGTGGCAGGTGGTGGGCATCCAAAGGCCAGGTGGTCCCTCGTCCCAAAGGGGCCTTGGTCACCCACCTATGGAGTTAAGCCTTCATTCTGTAGATAATGGAGAGTCAAGAGGTTTCAAAAAGGAGTGACCTGGTCAGATTGGAGTGTTCCAGAAAAATCAGGCTGAGGCGGGATGCTGCAGAGGACGTTGTGGAGGAATAGGATAGGATCTTTAGCAGGTAAAATTGGCAGGCACTGAAAATGGCAGCCAACACTCATTGAGCCCTTATTATGAGCCAGGCACTACTCTCAGTGGTTATATGAATTATCTCACATCATTCTCACAACCCATCTATGGGCTAGATAATGTTGTTGACCTCATTTTGTGCCCGAGGAAGCTGAGGTAGAGAGAGAAAACAATTTGCAGGGGGTCAGAGAGCTGGTAAAGGAGGAGCCTAGATTCAAGTCCAGGTGGTTGGTTCTAATCCACTCTAACGTGGTTCACTGCATGCCACTCTTAACTTCTAGATTTTGTTTTGCCTTGATTAGATGTCAGGAGTGAGGGGGTTAGGATTAGATTCAGCTATGAGCACTCAGACATCCAAAATAAGAACAGATTAAACAGAGTAGAGGGTTTCTGTGGTGGCTCAGTGGTAAAGAATCTGCCTGCCAAACAGGAGACATGAGTTTGATCCCTGGGTCAGGAAGCTCCCCTGGAGAAGGAAAGATTCTTCCTTCAGCACATACTCCAATATTCTTGACTGGGAAATCTCATGGACAGAGGAGCCTGGTGGGCTACAGTCCATGGGGTTGCAAAGAGATGGACACGACTGAGCAACTAAACAACAAACAGGATAGAAATTCATTTCTCTTTCATTAAAGAAAGAAATTAATTAAAACCTAAAAAGCTTAATGGCCAGTCATCTCCACAATGTGGCACTTGACTCCATGGCACAGGATAGAGCTCCAGCCAGCATGTTCATGCTGTAAGCAGCAAGATGCCAGGTGGAGGGAAAGAAAGAACAGATACTGGGGACAACTGGCAGTCTGCTACAAGAGACATTCCAGAATTCTGCCATGGGTGATTGCAAGGAGGATGGGGTTACCAGCAGTGGAGGTAGAGAATACAGGAAACCTGTTAGGCCTTTAATATTTTTGTTTGCCCAAGGTCTTTCCCCTCCCTTGGAAGCAAAACCCTCTGTTCTAGGGGAGGACTGCTCCTCTCCTGTCCAGCAGTGGCCGTTTTAGTTTGGGCTTCCAATCCAAGTACCCTATCATCTCCCTAGTCACAGTTGATCTGATGGGTTGATATACAGGCATGTGATCTAAATCAGAACAATCTGAATCCTTCTCTTCACCAACTTAAATGGGGGGAAATGCTGTGGCCCACTTTGTGGGACAGCTTGTAGATGTGTGGCCAGAAACTGTTGGTGGCCCTTTTACAACTACAAAGAAGAAGCATGTCTGAGAGAATGCAGTCAGCGTGCAGAAGGAACTGTGCATTCCTATTGGTGTTCAAGTCTCTGGTCTTGTCCTTGAGACCCATCTACAATCTTGCCCTTAGAGACTTCTGATAAATTCCCTCTTGTGCTCAAGCTACAGCTGCATTTCTGTCAACTTGCAATCAGTAAAATCCTGATTAAAGCTGTGTTCTAAAAGTTAATTCTCGAATCAGTGTAGATATGCTTAAGGTGTGTGTGTGTATTTGGGGGTGGTGGTCATAGTAAATAGCAACCAGAAGCAGGAAGATAATTTATGAGGCTGTTTTAATAGTCTACACGAGGAACAATGAGAATCTGAACTAAGGTGATATCAGTGGGTACTGTAGCTTCTGGCTGGGTTTGCCATGTCTCTTCTAGACCTTGAATCAGTTGCGCATATCTGCATATTGATCATCTCTACCTGGATGGATGGTGTCACCAACCACTGGTTGGATGGCATCACTGACTCAATGGACAGAAGTTTGAGCAAGTTCTGGGGGTTGGTGATGGACAGGGAAGACTGGCATGCTGTATGTAGTCCATGGGGTTGCAAAGAGACACGACTGAACTGAACTGGACCTGGATGGAATGTAACATGTTCCTCTTCATTATGAGAAAATTTTCCTCTATGTCTTTTGTTCTTCAGTTGCTGACTTGTGACCTACTCTTTGTGACACCATGGACTGCAGCATGCCAGGCTTCCCTGTACTTCACTATCTCCCAGAGTTTGCGCAAACTCATGTCCATTGAATCAGTGATGCCATCCAACTGTCTCATCCTCTGTCGTTCCCTTCTCCTCCTGCCCTCAGTGTTTCCCAGCATCAGAGTCTTTTCCAGTGAGTTAGCTCTTCACATCAGGTGGCCAAAGTATTGGAGCTTCAGCTTCAGCATCAGTCCTTCCAATGAATATCCAGGGTTGCTTTCTTTTAGGATTGACTGGTTTGATCTCCTTGCAGTTCAAGGGGTTCTCAAGAGTCCTCTAAAACCACAGTTCAAAAGGATAAATTCTTCAGCACTCAGCCTTCTTTATGATCCATCTCCATCCATACATGACTACTGGAAAAACCATAGCTTTGACAATACAAACCTTGTCGGCAAAGTCGTGTATCTACTTTTTAATACGCTGTCTGTTTTTCATAGCTTTTCTTCCAAGGAGCAAGCATCTTTTAATTTCATGTCTGTAGTCACCATCTGTAGTGATTTTGGAGCCCAGGAAGAAAATAGTCTGTCTCTGTTTTGATTTTTTCCCATCCATTTGCCATGAAATGAGGGAACCAGATGCCATAATCTTCATTTTTTGAATGTTGAGATTTAAGCCAGCTTTTTACTCTCCTCTTCCACCTTCATCAAGAGGCTCTTTAGTTCCTCTTCACTTTCTGCCATTAGGGTGGTGTCATGTGCATATCTGAGGTTATTGATGTTTCTCCCGACGATCTTTATTCCAGCTTGTGCTTCATCCAGCCCAGCATTTTGCATGATGCCCTCTGCATAGAAGTTAAATAAGCAGGGTGACAGTATATAGCTGTGGCATACTCATTTCCCAATTTTAAACCAGTCTGTTGTTCCATGTCCAGTTCTAACTGTTGCTTCTTGTCCTCCATACAGGTTTCTCAGAAGGCAGGTAAGGTGGTCTGTATTCCCATCTCTTTAAGAATTTTCCATAGTATGTTGTGATCCACAAAGTCAAAGGCTTTAGCATAGCCAATGATACAGAAGTAGATATTTTTATGGAATTCCCTTGCTTTTTATATGATCCAGTGGATGTTGGCAATTTGATCTCTGGTTCTGCCTTTTCTAAATCCAGCTTGTACTCTGGAAGTTCTCAGTTCATGTACTGCTGAAGTGTAGCTTGAAGGATTTTGAGCATTACCTTGCTAGCATGTGAAATGAGTACAGTTATGCAGTAGTTTGAGTATTCTTTGGCATTGCCCTTCTTTGGGGTTGGAATGAAAACTGACCTTTTCCAGTCCTGTGGCCACTTATGAGTTTTCCAAATTTGCTGGCATATTGAGTGCAGCACTTTCACAGCATCATCTTTTAGGATTTGAAATAGCTCAGCTGGAATTACATCACTCCACTAGCTTTGTTCATAGTAAAAGCATCCTAAGTCTTCACACTCCAGGATGTCTGGCTCTAGGTGAGTGATCAAACCATCGTGGTTATCTGGGTTACTAAGACCGTTTTTGTACAGTTCTTCTATATATTCTTGCTACCTCTTCTTAATATTTTCTGCTTCATTCAGGTCCATATGGTTTCTGTCCTTTATTGTACCCATCTTTGCATGAATGGTATCTCTAATTTTCTTGAACAGATCTCTAGTCTTTTCCATTCTATTGTTTTCCTTTACTTCTTTGCATTGTCATTTAATAAGGCTTTCTCATCTCTCCTTGCTATTCTCTGGAATTCTGCATTCAGATGCGTATATCTTTTCTTTTTGCCTTTGCCTTTCACTTCTTTTATCAGCTATTTGAAAGGCCTCCTCTGACAACCGTTTAGCCTTTTTGCATTTCTTTTTCTTGGGGATGGTTTTGATCACCACCTCCTATACAGTGTTACAAACCTCCATCCATAGTTCTTCAGGTACTCTGTCTATCAGATCTAATCCCTTGAATCTGTTTGTCCTTGGACATATGTGTAATATCTGCTTAAAAACTCCTCTGCCTTAATTCTAACATCTAGATCTCTAGGGGCTGGTTTTCACTGATTATCTTTCTTTCTTCAGTATGGGTCACATTTATCTGTTTCCAATATGCTCAGTCATTTGAATTTCTTGGAGGACATGTTGTACAGAATCTGGATTCCATTGTGTCCCTCGGAAGAGTATTGATTTTTTTTGTTTTAGCAGGTAGTTAACTTGACAGAACTCAGATTCTATACTCAATTAACCCTGCAGTAAGTAGCAGCCAAAATTTCTATTTAGTTCTTTTAGTTTGAACCGGTGGGAAACTGCCCTGTGAGTACATGGCCAAGTTTGAGGAACCTGTGGGACATTCAGTCTGAGTACATATAAGTCTGGATTAGTGGAGAGAGAGCTGGGATGGAGATGTATAATGCAGAATCTCTGGTGGCTAAGTGATAGATGAGTCCATGGGTGTAGATGATATAACCAGATAACAGAGTAAGAAAACAATTGATAACAAGGCTCAGGAGTTAAAGGAAAACCGTTAAGAAATGAGTCACTTTAGGAGACTAAGAAACAGCCAGAAAAATTCAAGGCACACAAGGAGAGGTGGTATACAAAAAACAGGGGAGGAGAATTTCATGAATGAGTTAGTGGTCAGTAGATTCCAGTTCAGCAGAAAAAGCAAGCAAAACAAGTGCTAAGCAGGCATTGGATTTAACAACTAAGAGGTCTTCACCTCAGGGATCACAGTTTCAGTAGCATGGGGCATTGCTACATTGCAGTTTGAGGAGTGTGAGTGTGTGGTAGACTTCATCCTATGTTCCGTGTTAACAGTTCCTCTCAGTAATCATACCCCTGTCTAGTCACCTGGTCTTGAACCTGGTGAGCTCTGTATATAAGTTTAACTGATGGAATGCAAGAAGTGATGCTGCTTGACTTACAAGGTTAGGTCATAAGAAACTTTGCCACTTTCACTTTGGTCTTTTAGGGCTATGAGCCTTCATCACCCTGTTAGAGAGACCACATGGAGAGATTGTGAGACAACATGGACAGAGCATGAAGCCTAGCTGCACCCAGGATTCCAGAAATCTCTACCAAGGCATCAACCATAAAGGAAACCATCCTGGCTCAACCAGATCAACTTAGCCACCAGCTGGACATCACTAGGTGACTCCAGTAGATGCCATATGGAGCCAGAAGATTGTCCAGTAAGACTTGCTCAAATTTCTCATCCACCCAATAATGACAATAATAGAATGCTTGGGGTGGTTTATTAAACAGCAGTGTGTAACTGGAACATTGGGCGTTGAATCCCTGATAGGTCAGTTGGTAAAGAATCTGCCTGCAATGCAGGTGATCCTTGTTCGATTCCTGGGTCAGGAAGATCCACTGCAGGAGGGATAGGCTGCCCACTCCAGGATTCTTGGGCTTCCCTTGTAGCTCAGCTGGTAAAAAATCCACCTGCAGTTGGGGAGATCTGGGTTCGATCCCTGGGTTGGGAAGATTCCCTGGAGAAGGGAATGGCCACCCACTCCAGTCTTCTGGCCTGAAGAATTCCATGGACTGTATAGAAGATTCCATGTCTGTCTCAAAGAGTCAGACATGACTGAGCGACTTTCACTTCACTCCATTTGGGCATTGAAATAATAAAGATTGTAAATGCATGTTATACTTCCAGTAAGCTTGGAAAGGGAAAGACCAGATGGCAGCTAGAAGGTCTCATAAGATTGTGGGCAGATTTTTTTTTTTTTAAGGTGGTAGATATTTGAGAATGTTTGCATGTTTTGGTGGAAGGAGCTAGGAGATTGAGGAAGTTGAAGATACAGAAGAGAGGGGAGATGATTGATCTGTGAGATTTTGAGAAGGGCAGGGATGAGATCCAAAACTCAAGTAGAGGAGCTGATGTTAGGCATAAGGGTAGTGGGGCACTTTAGTCTCTAAAATAAGAGATGTCTTCCCTCTTCTGGATGTTTAAAAATGTCAGGCTTTCTTATTACTGGAATTAAGAGAATATATGAAGGTTAGTTAGACAGTAATGGATCTCCCAAGCATTTTATGACTGTGGCACTTTCTTTGGCTTATTCACTTAACCCAGACCAGGAAATGACTAGAATTTCCATCCTTAGTTCTATTTTCCCTGTTAACTGAGAGTTTATTCTGTCTAATGAGAATGTTGTGAGCAGAAATAGGTATTGGGCTTGAGGATGGTAATGAAGATTTAGAAGAGCTGTTTTGAGAAGTGAGAGCGGGAACTGACTAAAATTTTGTGGATTTTGTGCCTGGTGGATTTCCATGCATTATTGGATTGAAAACCACAAAAATGAGAGAGCGCTGATCATTATACCTATGATATTTTCTTTAAGGATACACACACTGCAGCCCGCTAGGCACCTTTGTCCATTGGATTCTCCAGGCAAGAATACTGGAGTGCATTGCCATGCCCTCCTCCAAGGAATCTTCCCTACCCAGGAATTGAACTTGAATCTCCTGTGTCTCCTGCGTTGGCAGGCAGTCTTTATCACTGAGCCATCTGGGAAGCCTGATATTTTAAAGTCATGGCATAAAGAGAAAAGACTATCCTTGCATGGATTCAGAGCTGATGTCTTAGGTCAAGGTTTGGTGAGAGTATTGGTCAGAGAGGTTAAAGTGATTGATTATAAGATATAAAATAAAAAATAAGGAAATGATAACGCATACTGGGAGAAAACTAAAGGGATCAAGGAGGTCTTGATAAGCTTGAAGAATTAGTACAGTGTGAATAAGAGAGAGAATGAGGTGAAGAGACAGAAGTAGACTAAACTGTTTCAAGGATAAAGAATTCTAGGTGATCACAATGTTCAGGGTATGAACATGGAAGAAAGTCGTTGGAGGCAGACAAGAAAATCAAGAGAATGAGAGGCCAGGGTACTGCATGAGTGAAAACATGGAACTTGAGAAATTACTTTAGGTAATGGAAAAACTTGAGAGTGGAAAAGAAAACATTAATTGGGATGCCATATCCCTCAGTGAAGGTAAGGGAGTGAACAGAGTTCAGAAGCTGACATAATAAGAAGACTGTGATGTGGTTTACAGAGAAAAATGCATGTATTAGATAAGTTTCCTTCAGGCATGAGCTATGGTGATGTTGGCTGTGAGTTCAATTTCTTGATTTAACAATAAGGTAAATCAAGAAAAGGGAAGAGGAAATTTGCTGACCTATATGTGACACCATCCAGAAATCACGAAAATACTATCTGTTGTGTGCAGTGAACCTATGGAAAAGATGGATAACTAGCTAAATTTGTGGATTTGTAAGATGGGAACCAAACTTTACAAAGCATAATAAACAACATTGTTTTGAGGCTGAGAGCCAAAGATATTTAAGATCTTGTTACTCAGGTCAGGAAAATGTTAGATCCTTCTCAGTATGATAAAGGAATAGTGCATATATAATTCATTATTTTAAGAACTATAAAATGAGATGTCTTTAAACAGAAATACAAATGTATCTATGGCTAATGCTTGTTCATGATTGACAGTAAACCACAAAATTCTGTAAAGCAATTATCCTTCAATTTAAATAAATAAAGTGGCAAAAAAAGATTATATGTTGATTGGTTGATGAGAATGTGACCAGGGGTTTGCAGGAACGTCACCCTGTATGTCCACTAGGAGCAGTGGCTCAGTATTTGCTAGTTCACTGTTCAAGGTAATTCTGTTGGATATAACTACCCCATATAATGAGAACTGATGTGTGTGTGTGTTGAAGTATTTTAATGCAAATTTCAGACATCCTAACATTTCCTTTGTAAATATTTCAGTATGTATCTCCAGCACAGTGATTTTCCAAGTGTGGTCTGAGGACCCTGGAGACACCTGACACCTGAAATCCATTCAAAGTGCCTAGGAACTCCTCCTTTTTCCCACTACATATCTCCATAAGGTTAAATTTTCTTCATGTATGTCAACCAAAATAACCACAACCATACCACAGTGATGAAGCAAGTAAGAATCTAGCTGTCTTATATTAAGGCAAACATTACAGAGCTTTTCAAAAAAGAAAACATTTCTAAATTATTTTTTATTTTGGAAAATAGTTATTTTAATAAAATGTATTGTTTATATTAACATGTAGTGGATTTATTGTTATTTTAATGAATTAATAAATATTTTTAGATATTTTCAGTTTTTATTTTGAATATAATAAATATTAGTAGATCTGTAACCTACATAAGTAAAAGTCTTTAGAGTCCAAGAAAATAGTGAAAGTGAAAGTGAAGTCTCTCAGTTGTGTCCGACTCTGCGACCCCATGGACTGTAGCCTACCAGGCTCCTCTGTCCATGGGATTCTCCAGGGAATAGTCCTGGAGTGGATTGCCATTTCCTTCTCCAAGAAAATAGTAGTGATCTCTTTTTACTCTGTTCACATTTTAAACTATATTATAAAAAAGCTGTCAGAATTTTTAAAAAGAAGCACTAGTGTACTTCCTTTGAACACATTTGCAAAACTTGCCAGAAGGAAGAGGAAGTTTTAAACTATTCCAGCTATGCATGAAAAGGAACTAGCATGCAATGAGTCTAGTAATTAAAGTCACCAAGGCTGCTTTCAACTCTGGAAATCCCACAACAACCTTTTAAAAAACCTTTTTTGTTTTTAAATAATTATGGCCTCACAGGAAGTTGTAAAAGCAGTGCTTAGAGATCCATGTGCTCATCATCAGATTTCCCCAATGATGGTATCTTCAGTTCAGTTCAGTTCAGTTCAGTTGCTCAGTCGTGTCCGACTCTTTGCGACCCCATGAATCGTAGCACGCCAGGCCTCCCTGTCCATCACCAACTCGCGGAGTTCACTCAGACTCATGTCCATCGAGTCCGTGATGCCATCCAGCCATCTCATCCTCTGTCGTCCCCTTCTCCTCCTGCCCCCAATCCCTTCCAGCATCAGAGTCTTTTCCAATGAGTCAACTCTTCGCATGAGGTGGCCAAAGTACTGGAGTTTCAGCTTTAGCATCATTCCTTCCAAGGAAATCATGTACCTGTAAAATGTCAAGTCCAGGAAATTGATATTGGTACAATAATGTTAATTAGGTTATAGACCTTACTCAGCTGTCGTCACTTTTTACATTCTTTCATTTTTGTGTGTGCATGTAGCTCTATACAGTTTTACCCCATGTATAGATTTGTACAACCACCACCACAGTCAATATATAAAACTGTTCATTTATCTCATTTATTCCCTCATGGCTCAGACGGTAAAGAATTTGCCTGCAAAAAGTGCTTACAGTGCAGGTAAAAAAAAAAAAGAATTTGCCTGCAATCTAGGAGACCCAGGTAAGATCCCTGGATCAGGAAGATACCCTGGAGAAGGGAATGACAACCCACTTCAGCCTGGAGAATTTCATGGCAGAGGAGCCTGGCAGGCTACAGTCCATGGGGTCTCAAAGGGTCAAATAGGACTGAGTGACTAACACTTTCAGTTATCTCAAAAGTGCTCCCTTGTGCTACCCCTTTATATTCTCAGCCCCCAGCTCCATCCTTATACCCTGGCAACAATTAATCTCTTCTCAATCTCTATAGTTTGGCATTTATATAAATGGAATCCTATAATATGTAACCTTTGAGGATTGATGTTTTTCACTGAGTGAAATGCCCTTGGAGGTCCATCCTAGTCCCTATATTAATAGTTTGTTCCTTTTTATTGCTGAGTAGTATTCCACTGGATGGATATACCAGAGTTTATTTATCCAGTTGCTAATTGAAGAACATTTGGGTTGTTCCCTGCTTTTGCTATTATGAATAAAGCTGCTCTGATTATTCATATACAGGATTTTTAATCTTTTATTTTTAATTGGAAGGTAATTACTTTACAATATTATGATGGTTTCTGCCATACATCAACATGAATCAGCCATAGCTATGTATATGTCCCCTCCCTCTTTAACCTCTCTCCCACCTCCCTCCCCACCCCACCCCTCTAGGTTGTCACAGAGCACCTGATTTAAGCTCCCTGCATCATACAGCAAAATCCCACTGGCTATCTATTTTACATATGGTAATGTATATGTTTCAGTGCTACTTTCTCAAATCATCCCCCTTCTCTCTCCCTCACTGTGTCCAAAAGTCTGTTCTCTATGTCTGCATCTCCACCGCTGCCCTGTAGATAGGTTTATCCGTACCATATTTCTAGATTTCATATATATGTATTAATACATGATATTTGTCTTTCTCCTCCTTACTTACTTCACTTTGCATAATAGGTTCTAGGTTCATCCACCTCGTTAGAACTGACTCAAGTGCGTTCTTTTTTGTAGCTGAGTAATATTGCATTGTGTATACGCACCACAGCTTCTTCTCATGTCTCTGGGATAGATGCTCCAAAGTTTACTTGTGGGGTCATGGTAAATGTGTGTTTAGTTTTATAAGAAACTGCTAGGATGATTCCTAGAGCCTTACTATTTTACATTCATAGCAGTATTATATAGAAGATTGCATTTTCCACAGCTTTGCCAACATTTGGTATTACTATTTTATATTTTACCCATTCTAATGAGTACACTGCTGCTGCTACTGCTGCTGCGTCGCTTCAGTCGTGTCCGACTCTGTGCGACCCCATAGATGGCAGCCCACCAGGCTCCCCCGTCCCTGGGATTCTCCAGGCAAGAACACTGGAGTGGGTTGCCATTTCCTTAATTGTAGCTTATTGTGGTTTTTATTTGCATTACTCTAATTAGGTAATGATGTTGAACATCTTTTCATGTGCTACTTTGCCATCCATATGTCTTCTTTGGTGAGATTCTATTCATGTCTTTTGCTCATTTTCTTACTGTATCATTTGTTTTTTACTGTTGAGTTGTGAGAATTTGTTATATATTCTAGAAACCAATTATTTGTTGGGTATGAGGTTTGCAGATATTTTCTCCAAATCTGTTGCTTATCTTTTCATCCTCTTAACAGGCTTTATTACAGCACAAGAATTCTTAATTTTGGTGAAAGCCAATTAATATTTTTTTTTCCTTTGTTGTTCAATAACTTAAGTCATGCCCAGCTCTTTGCGACCCCATGGACTGCAGCATGCCAGGCTTCCCTGTACTTCACAGTCTCCCAGAGTTTGCTCAAACTCATGTCCATTGAGTCAATGATACATCCAACCATCTTATCCTCTGTCTTCCCCTTCTCCTCCTGTCCTCAATCTTTGCCAGCATCAGGGTTCTTTTCCAGTGAGTCAGCCCTTTGCATCAGGTGGCCAAAGTGTTGGAGCTTCAGCTTTAACCTCAGTCCTTCCAATGGAATATTCAGGGTTGACTTCCTTTAGGATCAACTGGTTTGATCTCCTTGTAGTCCAGGGAACTCTCAAGAGTCTTCTCCAGCACCACAGTTCAAAAGCATCAATTCTTCAGTGCTCAGCCTTCTTTATGGTCCAACTCTCACATACATACATGACTACTGGAAAAATTATAGCTTTGCTGTTTGGACATTTGTCAGCAGAGTGATGTCTCTGCTTTTTAGAACACTGTCTAGGTTTCCAGAGCTTTTCTTCTGAGGACCAAACATCTTTTAATTTCATGGCTGCAGTCACCATTGGCAGTGATTTTGGAGCCCAAGAAAATAAAATCTGCCACTGTTTCCATTTTTTCCCTGTCTATTTGCCATGAAGTGATGGGACCAGATGCCATGATCTTAGTTTTTAGAATGTTGACCTTTAAGCCAGCTTTTTCACTCTCCTCTTTGACCTACATCAAGAGGCTCTTTAGTTCCTCTTTGCTTTCTGCCATTAAAGTGGTGTCATCTGCATATCTGAGGTTATTGATATTTCTCCTGGCAATCTTGATTCCAGCTTGTGCTTTGTCCAGCCTGGCATTTTGCATGATACACTCTGCATATAAGTTAAATAAGCAGGGTGACAGGGTACAGCCTTGATATACTCATTTCCCAATTTTGAATCAGTCCATTTTTCCATGTCCAGTTCTAACTGTTGCTTCTTGACCTGCATACAGGTTTCTCAGGAGACAGGCAAGGTGGTCTGGTATTCCCATCTCTTTAGGAATTTTCCACAGTTTGTTGTGACGTATGTTATGGTTTTTGGTGTCTAGTTCTTAGATCTTTTCAGCAAGATCGAGGTCCCAAAGATTTTCCTCATGTTTTCCAACTAAAAGTTTTATCAGTTCAGTTCAGTCACTCAGTCGTGTCCGACTCTTTGCAATCCCATGAATCGCAGCATGTCAGGCCTCCCTGTCCATCACCATCTCCTGGAGTTCACTCAGACTCATGTCCATCGAGTCTGTGATGCCATCTAGCCATCTCATCCTCGGTCGTCCCCTTCTCCTCCTGCCCCCAATCCCTCCCAGCATCAGAGTCTTTTCCAATGAGTCAACTCTTCACATGAGGGGGCCAAAGTACTGGAGCTTCAGCTTTAGCATCATTCCTTCCAAAGAAATCCCAGGGCTGATCTCCTTCAGAATGGACTGGTTTGATCTCCTTGCAGTCCAAGGGACTCTCAAGAGTCTTCTCCAACACCACAGTTCAAAAGCATCAATTCTTCAGTGCTTAGCCTTCTTCACAGTCCAACTCTCACATCCATACATGACCACAGGAAAAACCATAGCCTTGACTAGATGGACCTTAGTCAGCAAAGTAATGTCTCTGCTTTTGAATATACTATCTAGGTTGGTCATAACTTTTCTTCCAAGGAGTAAGTGTCTTTTATAAAAGTTTTATAGTTTTATATTTTATACCTAAGTCCATGTTTTATTTTTAGTTAATTTTTGTATCTTATGCAAAGTTCAGGTTGAAGGTTTTTTTTTTTTGCCTGTGGATGTTCCATTATTCAAGCACCATTTTAAAAGAGGTATTCTTCTATTGAAATTTTTTACACCTTTGTCAAAAATCAGTCGGGTATATTTGTGTTGGTCTGTTTCTGGGTTCTTTCTTTGTTTCCTCTGACCTGTGTCTCTCATTCCTCTAATATCACACTGTCTCAATTTGCTATATCTATATAATAAATCTTATCATTAGGTAGAGTGATTCTTCTCAGTTTATTCTTTTTCAGAATTGTTTTAGCTATCATAGTTACTTTGAATTTCCTCACAAAGTTTAGAATAAGCTTCTCTATATCTATGAAAAATCTTCCTGGGTGTATGTATGTGTGTACTCAGTCATATCCAACTCTTTGTGACCCCATGGACTGTAGTCTGCTAAACTCCTCTGTCCATGAGATTTCCCAGGCAAGAATACTGGAGTGGGTTGTGTTTTCCTACTCCAGGGGACCTTCCCAACCCAGGGATTGAACCCACGTCTCCTGAGACTCCTGCATTGGCAGGCGGATTCTTTACCACTTGGCCAACTGGGAAGCCCTGTGAATGCTTTACAGGTATTTAATGTTCTAGTGAGTGCACTGTTGTTGTTGTTTATTGACTAAGTCGTGTCTGATTCTTTGTGACCCCATGGACTGCAGCCCGCCAGGCTCCTTTGTGCATGGCGTTTCCCAGGCAAGAATACTGCAGTGCGTTTCCATTTCCTTCTCTAGAGGATCTTCATGACCCAGGGATGGAACCCACATCTCCTGCATTTCCTGCCTTAGCAGGCAGATTCTTTACCGCCAAGCTACTTGTACTAATTGTTTTAAACCTAGAGATCACTTTGGGGAGAACTGATGTCTTTCCTATATTAAGTCTTCTAGTCAGTGAATGCTGCATGTCTCTTTGAAAGGTTGCTGCTGAACCACAAAAGACGCCAGGATTCTTGGCCTCTGGAGGAGAAGAATTAAATCTGGGGCCAGAGATGAGGCTTGATCACTCAAAGCTTTTGTGTAATAAAGTTTTATTAAAGTATAAAGGAGATAGAGAAAGCTTCTGACATAGACATCAGAAGGGGGCAGAAAGAGTGCCCTGCTGCTAGTCTTAGCTGGATATTATATAGCTACTAGCAGTCTGCTAATTAGAGAAAGGAGATGTCTCAAAACTCAGAGAATGTCACCAGGGCCCTCACCCACAACATGCATTGAGATAACATTGGCACCAGGTGAGTCATCCCGGACCATGAAACAATTGACATAAATCTTGAAGAAAGGCAGATTTCCAAACAAATATATAGTTTCATTAACATAGATTAGGAGAACAGTGTATGAGTACAACATACTGGTTTGTCAAGTCAGTTCTGAGCCTTTAGGTGGAACCAAATTGAAGACAGAGTCTAGGATAAATGCATAGTACATTAACATAGCTTAAGACAAACATTTCCGTAAGAAAAATGCATTGGTTAGCTCAAGGTTTGAGAAAAGTTAAGTTCAGGTGGAACCAGGTGTCATTATGGCAACACAGAATTTTAAGAAAAGCCTCTTTTTAAATTTGTATAAAGAAGGGGGAAAATATAACATTAGTTTGTTTCCTCCTGCCATTTAAGAGAGAGAGAAAAAATGTCTGACACTTGCAGCTTATTTCCTCTGTTTGGAGACCCCTGGCCTTCCTATCTGTTATCCTCTCATCTCCATTCATTTAAATCTTTGCTTTTTTCCTTGCTTGCTTTCATCAATTCGGCAGGAAGGGATATAGTTATAAAACTGCTAGGTTCTCGGTGGCTTAAGATCTGTAAACCCTGCAGCCTTAGTTGCCTCCTTTGTGGTGACAGCTCCCTCGTAAGGTCATGACGAGGATTTAAAGAGACATTGCAGATGTAAGTCCTGCCTCTGACATGTTTATGTTCCTTCTTATTGATCCTGTTTTTAGCTTTGGGGCCTATCACATCCTGTCTGTAAACCCACATGGCAATAATAGTGGGACTGACTTCCAAAGGGTTGTTGTGAGAAAGTAATGTGAGAATTGAAGTAAAACACTGAAGGGACTGCCAGATACAGAGTAAGGGCACCGTGAGCAGTGGCTGTATTAATATTATATGAATGTAGGGAGGTAAAACTGTAATTTCTCCCTGATAGTTTCACTGAAAGAAACTGTTGACAGAAATCAAATATCTAGTCCAAAGACCTGCCAGCACAAGGCAGGTTGTAGGATCTTGCTGATGGTTTGGGAGACTGTAGGAAGTTCATCTCAACACAGCAGACAACATGAAAAAAAATCTCAGAGCCAAGTGCCTGCTATGACCTGATTTTTATATGTTTGTTTTTGTATAAAAGCAGATCTGGAAGAACATAGACCAGACTAGACTGTGAGGAATCAGATTAGCTTTCACTTTTACTTTGTTCCTTTCTGTATTTGAAAGCTGTTTTATTTTAATTGAGCATATGCTACACTGAACAATGTTAAAACAAATTATTTATTTAAAGGCCAGCCAATAAATTAGCCAATCAGCAAATTACACAAATGAATCTCAGGGCAGTTTCACTCACACTTCTCTTCCATTCAGCTTCCTGCCTGGCTCTTGAGCTCCTGGTCTCCTTGGCTTAGCAGCTCCCATTTCCCAGAGTTCCTTCTGCAAAGAAGTAAAGCTGCTATCTTCGTCTAGATCCAGGCCATCTCAGCTGGATCCTCACTCCCTTCTCCAGCTAAACAAGCATCCCTGCAGGTGTGTTCCTAAGCAAAGACAGTTCTGTTCCAAGAGGAACTATTTGGTTAGCTCTTAAAGGATTTTTATTCTCACCCTCTTCTACATGGGTAAAGGAGCCTAAAGCTACTGAGTTTAATAAAGTTCCCTGTGAAGAGGCTGAGAGGGAGGGCTTAGGTAATCTGTCTACAAGCTCGTTCAGAAAGTTTGGAGAGAAGCATTTGATGCAGTTGTAATGGTATTCTGTGGCACAGTGCTTAAAATGCACTGGGCACTCTTTAAAGCTTTGCAAATGCTCACACATTTAATTCTTACCACAACCCTTTGAGGGACTTCCTGTTATTACTCCAGTTTACCGATGAGGAAGGTGAAGCACAGAGCACAAATTCATACAACTTGTAACAAAAAGAGCCAGGGTTTCAAGACTGTCCAAATCATGTCCCTCCTCTCTTGATCAAACTGCCCAACCCCTCCATAGGGAACCTGACTGGCCACTTTTATACAAAGTACAATATTCAGATTGGAATCACAGTATCACTACTCAAAGAGCTCAGACAGTGCTCAATCACCCAGCCAGTACCCAACTCCCAAAAGCTAGATTCAAGAATATGGTTTAGTCAGTACAGTATAGCAACATGTCCTGCTTGAAACTAAATTTCTGATTATCTTCTTTTTCATCCATATGTTATTGAGGGTAGTTGCATTTTCACAAAAGGAGGATGTAGCATGGCCAAACAAAAAAGCCAAAAAAATTTCTCATTCCAGAAAATGCAAGTGAGGTCATCCATTTTTTGATTTGAGTACCTCAAGATGTGATATTTAGCTAAGGTGATGGTAAAATGGTTGGAACTTGTGGATCTAGAAGTCTACAGAAACCTGTGACTGTCTTGAGGCTGAATTCTGCCATTGGTCTTCAGCCAGAGAAGTACCTGAAACTGCTGGAAATGGATAATTAAACATGTAGAACTGAATGATAATGAAAGATCTGAGTTTCAGCCAAGCTTGTAGAATACACCTCAAACAACACTCGAAAGCAAATTTAAAGCTAAAGAGTATATATTTTAAATGAAGACTGCAAAAGAGACTGAAAATATATGCAGCATATGTCCAATATAATAATTTAGTTAAGGTATAAGGGAACATCTGGTGAAGATAAGAGTAGAAATCAAAGAAGTGGACAACAAACAATAGAAAAGTCAGCTAAACCAAATTTGTCTAAAAGACTAGTAAACTTTTGGAAAAATCTACTGAGAATAAAGGAAATTAAAAAAAAAAAAACGTATTCCAAATGCCACTAGATTGTACACTTAAAATGGGAGATTTTATGTTATATGAATTTAACCCCAATAAAAAATATTCAGAATGGAAAAAGGGGAAATATAAGTATGGATAGAGTACAGAAGAATCATAGCATTTAATATGATATTTAGTAAGTGCTGTAAAAATAACCCATTAAAAATATGAAGGATTATAGATGAATCAAGAGTCAAAAATGTTGATAATTCTTGAAGCTGGGTGATGGGAGATGGGGGTTCATTATACCATTCGATATACCTTTGTGTGTATTTGAAAAGTTCATTAAAGAAGTTTAGATACAACTCCCCAAACTATTTGAAAGTTTAGGTAATTTTGTGATTTCTTAGAAAGCTGAGTGCCAAAGAATTGATGCTTTTGAACTGTGGTGTTGGAGAAGACTCGAGAGTCCCTTGGACTGCAACGAGATCCAACCAGTCCATTCTAAAGGAGATCGGTCCTGGGTGTTCTTTGGAAGGAATGATGCTAAAGCTGAAATTCCAGTACTTTGGCCACCTCATGTGAAGAGTTGACTCATTGGAAAAGACTCTGATGCTGGGAGGGATTGGGGGCAGGAGGAGAATGGGACGACAGAGGATGAGATGGCTGGATGGCATCACTGACTCGATGGACCTGAGTCTGAGTGAACCCCGGGAGTTGGTGATGGACAGGAGGCCTGGCGTGCTGCGATTCATGGGATCACAAAGAGTCGGACACGACTGAGCGACTGAACTGAACTGAGAGCTAATTGGCCTTTAAATATTACATGTTAAAGTCTATAGTAGGTCAGGGTTAAAGAGTCTTAGGGGCACATTAAGAAATGAGGAAAGCTGATGATTAAGATTCCCAAAACATCACACTATTACTTCACCACCAACTAGTCAAAAGCAAGTCATTGAGCTGTAGACTTTACCCCAAGTGTTGCCTTTAACCATTCCCTGCAAGCCACTGGGAAGTTCAGTCTTTGAGCATGAGCTGCCCGTTTTCCTTGCATGGTGCCCTGTAATAAACACTGTATTTGTTTCACAACCAGTGTTGGTAGATTGGCCTTGCTGAGTGAGTGAGAGGCAACAGAGACTCGAGTTTGGTATCATTAGTTCTGTTTAAATAATGTTAAAAAAACAGTGTTGGAGATTCATATTTGAGTTGTAAAGCTCTAAAGAAAAGCCATAAAATAATAATTAATAATAAAAGTAATAGCTATAACTATCATGAGAGTGGTTTCCTTTAGGGGAAAGTCAACAGGTTACGATTTTACAGTGGCTCACAGGGATTTCAGGAGTTCTGCTAATGTTTTATTTCTTGATCTTTGTGGTGGTTTGCTGTACAATAATTCATTAAGGTGTATATTTACATTTTATGCTTTCTGTTTTTTCCCCCTTAAATAAGAATGTTTTAGAACCTGGAGATAATATTAGGATCTATATCAGGGTTTATTATGAGAATGAAATGAAACCATGTTGAGCTCTTAGAATATGCCTGGTACTGTGTAAGAGCTTAGTAAGTGTTAGCTATCTACAATAAAAGTTTGCTATTATTATTGTCTTATTATTTGTTCTCAATATTTCTCAGCTTGCTGTTAGTCTTTTATTTCTGCCAATGCTATCTTTTGTTATTGGCCTTTACTGTATAATTTCTTTCATCACTCCTAACCATAGAAAGTCTTCTGCAGTCCAGAGATTTAATAAATATTTATTTTCTTGCAGTTTTAAATGGTGTTGCTTTTGAACATTTGATTCTGTTCATTCCCTTCATAACAACAATATATTATTAAAAATTAGTGCACACATGCATAAAATCTGCATTTATTTCTCAAATTTATCTGGAATTCATATTTAATGTCATGGTAGAAAGTAAACAGATCTTTTTTCAAATCAGGTAATTAAGTCCCCCCAGTACCACTAATTGAACAATTCATCTCTCCCCAACTGACTTCTGTGGCTTTCACTTCTTGCATATGTTAAATTTACAACCGTTTGCACTTAAAACATAGAAATGGTATGTGACTGCAACTGAGGAGGGGGAGGGGATGTTGCCAGGCAGTTGCCACCTGGAGAGAAAGGGAAAGAAAGGGTAGAAAAGTCTTTTTTTGTGTCAAAGAAAGGTTCCTTAAAGATTCCATCCCTGAGTGTTACACACAAGCCACTTACTCTTATGACGTTTGGCTAATCACTTCCTGTGCATAGACCTCAGTCTCCTCATGTGTCATGCACAGATAGTGACCGCATCTACATCATACAGGACAGTGCCTGAGAGCTAACCTGAATAAGCTTTGGAGTCAGCCAACCAGGAGTGTCATCCGCGGTTCATCATGAACTAGCTGCATGATCCTAGGTCATTTCCTACCTTTCCAGCTTGTTTCCTCATCTGAAATATGTGGTGTGCATGCATGCTCAGTTGCTCAGTTGTGTCCAACTCATTGTGACCCCATGGTCTGCCAGGTTCCTCTGTCGATGGGATTCTGTAGGCAGGAATACAGGAATGGGTTGCCATTTCCTTCTCCAGAAATATGTGGCAGTTAATAGTAATTAATATTAATAGTCAATTAGAAATAGTGATAGCTACCCTCTGAGATTGCTATGAAGATTAAAGAGCTATATTCCATTAAAGGGCTTAGAACAGGAGTTCCTGACACCTAATATGCTTTTAGTAAGTCACAGTTGTGGTGATTTTAATTTCTGTCACTATTATTATGGAACAGTCAGGAAGAGAAAGAAGTTGCAGCAAAGAAGACTGAGAGGCATCAAAAAGATCTTAGAAGGGGAAACTATGAGACTGGGGTGTCAGAGAAGATCATATCTAGAAGGAGGGAGATAATGCAAAAGAAGGTATTTCAAAGGCTAGCATCTCCTGGCAAAACTCATTTCATCTCGCAGCATCTAATAAGATTAGGGAGAAAGAAAGGAAGAAAACCCATAATCTTAAATGAAACCTATCAGACAAAAAATTATCTAAAAGCTTTCTTTTGGCTATTACCCTCAGTCTGATCTGAATCCCCATGTCTCCCATGTATTCCAAACAGGGAAAATACATACTTCTTGCATAAAAGAAAAGCCAGTGTCATGTGAAATGAAATAAACTCACAGATTTGCATCATTTTGTAGAAATAAAATTTAAGACAATTTCAGCTTTAAATGACATAGAAGAGGATAGAGGCTGGAAGAAAGGGGGGATGAATTAGAGGTTATCAAAGAAGTGGTCTATACTGAATCCCCAAGCTAACTCCACTGTAAAGGAGGGCATTGGTTGGTGTAGCATTTATTTATTTTTCTTTATACTCTGTCTGGTCCCAGAGAGAAATTATGACGGCATAAACTTAATTTGTGTAAATCAGTCAACAAGTGATTATGGAGTAAAATTGAGAAAAGGTGAGTAGAAAGAGGAGTGATATTTTAATCTTGGATAAATAGGGGGCAGATTCCTTCCAAGGGCAGATTTAGAGGATAGGATGGAGGCTCTAAGCCTATAAGAGTCTGAGAATGTTGGGCTCCCCCATGGCTTTGGGGGCCTGATTGGAGCTACATCTTGCCCCGTGGTGGGACAGGGATCCCCTGTATTTTCACATGCCCTGGCATCCAGATGGTTTTTCATCTTTCCCCAGTGATTTCAATTTCTTGGGTCAGAGGGAGTTTTGCTGGGAGTTCTTGGGCTTCTGGCGTCCCCTAGTATGTAGCTAGGGTGAAGCCAGAGTCGTCCCAAGCCTCCTGGTACTAAACTCTCATGAGCAGCTGCTTTTTCTGCAGTTGAGGGGGAGGCAGAGGGTAGTGTCAACCCAAAGGGTAGTCTTGTTGCCACAGGGTGTTGTTCAGAAGCATTAGTAGTAGCAATTTAAGGAATCTGCTCAGGGAAGGGAACACCACCCCTTCCCAAAGTGAACAGGAATGGAGCCCCTGAAATACAACACCCATTTCCTATTATTGCCCCCTCCCCTGTCTTTCATCAGATTTCTCAAGATGTATTAGCTAAGAAAGCACTGGGGCATTATTTTTAATATATATATATTTATTTATTTATTTGGCTGTGCAAGGTCTTAGTTGCAGCACGCAGGATCTTTTAGTTGAGGCATGTGAACTCTTCGTTGTGGCATATGGGATATAGTTCCCTGACCAGGAATTGAAACCCAGGCCCACTGCATTGGGAGCACAGAGTCTAAGCCACTGGACCACCAGGTAAGTCCAATGGACACAGATTTAGTTCAGTGCCATAGGTCAGTTATGATAGGGGACTCTTTGGGAGATAGCTCCTTTCAGCTTACATTTTCCTCATCTGTAAATGAGGTTGATAAAACTCCACTTCGCAGTATGAGTTCCCCCATTTATAGCTTCTGTATTTAGTTTTCTTATTATTTTCCTTCTGTATTCCTAAAAGTAATCTCACACAGAGACAGAAAACTTGATGCTTATAAATTGACATAGAAGTCCACAACATATATTGTTTGGTGAAAAAATACACAGCATAGAACAACAGTTATATTTGATCACTTTAATCTGTATAGCATATCTATCTTGGTACACAGGAATAGGGAGATATCTAGAAGGCCATTCATCCAAGGACTAACAATGGTTATGCAAGAGTGGGGAGTTTCAGGTAATTTGTACTTCAGTTTTTATAGTTTCCTTCGGTCCTTGAAGGTTTAATAATAACTTGTACTCCTTTCACAAAAGGAACAAAATCATCAAGGAAATAGACACACACATAGACCCTTAGGCAGATGGAGGGAGAAGCAGGGACAGAGGTCAGGCTGTCTTCTTCATTTTGCTGGTATCTACAACCTCTTCTTCCCCAAAGAAAGCCACTTCGTGGATTAATTCATGCACATAGAAGCCTCCCCCAGCCTACCCTAGTTTTCCCCACCAGCAGTCTCTGAATACAGTTAAGTGTTCACTTAGGGCTGGGTCTAGCACCTTACTGTGGCTCAGAGAGGTCACTGTGTTTGCCTGGGATCTCTTTTGATGTCTCCTCCTCTGTATGTGTCAGCTCTTGCAGGGTGATGATCAGATTCTCAAAACACCTGGCCCTTGTTGCTCTTACTGTCACTGGTTTCCTTTGAGTGGCCCTCCTCACCACAGTATATTTTCTCTTCCTGGCTCTACGTATATCCCCAGGACCATCATTCTTACATGCAGAACCACCACTGGTAGAAGGAGATTGAGCTTGAGAACTGTTTATGGGATCAATGACCAGTATTTGATCCTGAAGTCTGGCCCTGACCCTGAGGGGAGGGGCACCTATGGATGTAAGTGGAAGGTTCTGAGACTCCACCAGGATCACATCCTCATGTAAGTCATTAAGGGTATCATCTACTTCTATCACAGCACAATCAGCAGTGCTGATGGCTCTTGACTGGGGGCCCTGAAATGCCATGGGGCTTACTGCCCTCTCCGTGATTAGCTCAGATCTTTTGGGCCACTTCCGTTTCATAGAAGTATCATTCCAATCCTCTTCCTCCCTTATCGTCCTGATTAGCTACAGGCAATTGGGGAGACACTCCTGCTCATTTGCATACATCCTGAGAAGATTCTTCAGCCTGAAGAACAGGTCCCCATTCAGCTCAGCCCCTAAAAGGAGATGGTGCAGGCGTGTCTGATTTGCATCTTTCTCAGCTATGATCCCTGCCTGAATAGCATTCTGGAGCTGCACTTCTAAACGGATCACATAAAGGGAGGCTTTCTCCCCTTGTGCCTGCAAGGTGTTAAAAAATTTGCCATGGGCAGTGAGACTGGTTTCAGAATCCCCAACACCAACTTCATGGCATGCAAGAAATTTGCCACACTGAGGTTGGGGTTGGCTGTCTGCAGTAAACGCATCACCTCCTGTGCGGGGCCCCTCAGAGTTTTCATCAAGCACTTGAGCTTTTCCTATTCAGACATATTCCAATCTGGCAGGGCCCCGTTGACTTGTATCAGCCAGTTTTCAAAGGTTTCTTCCTCCTGGGCTGGCACCACCCTCCCAGAGAACAATTTCGTCTTTCCTTCTGCCATGTTGACCCTTGAAGGACCAAGACTCCCCTTCCCCCTCAGGGACCTCAACATGGAATGGGCCCAGGGTGGCAAGGCTGTATTCTGCTGCCAGTTGTTACCCACACGTGCAATGATGCTGGCCATGACTGACGATGATCGTCTATATGAATGTAACAAAATGCTCAGTCTTTCTAGAAAAGCCTAATCTGCAGGAGAAATCCCCAAAGCAACATTCCTGGGCTCCATCTTCCTTGTATCTCAGTAGGGTCTGTAAAGAAAAGGAGAGGGGGAAAGGTTAGTAAGGTAGTCGACTGCATGGAAGCAGTTTGCAGTCGCTTCCTTTATGTTCCTGAACACCCTGTGGGTACATTTTCCATTCGATTACTGCCCTGAAAATATCCTGCAGGAAACTGGCAATTACAACCTTCAGGAGTTAATGGGCGTTCCCGTGCTAGCAGGGTGCTTTTCTGATCTACAACTATCCGGAGAATCCTCCAGGAAGAAAGGCAACAGCAGCTTAGAATTCTAGGTGAAATAGTGCTTAGAGCCCATATTGGGCTCTCAAAATAGAAGGCAGTGGTCTAAGTCTCACAGATTTGTGGTAGCCAATAAGATCTCCATGCAACTGACGGTTTCAGGTCTCAATCACACCCCCTTCTCAAAGTTTCCCCCGTTATTTTTCAGATTCCTATGTGAGCTTGGAAACAAGTGCACGCCTTTATTTCATTATCCGTTTCTGCAACAAGAGCTTGCGTTAGAAAGCTGGATTCCGAGGTAGGTTGACCTCTGTCCACGAGAGATTGCAGAACCGTCTTCAGGCCATGGCGGAGGGCAAAGCAGGGAGGGAAGGGTTAGAAGGAGTTTCATCCCTCATCTCGCTCCCTCGACTCCTCCCTCCACAGTAGTCAGACGGAGAATTCCCTCTCCCACCTTGTGAATACAAGCCAAAGCGACCCCTTATTACGTACCCCCGAACCCACTCCGGGAAACCGTTGTCCTACCAGCCCCGCAATCAGCCGCACAGAAATCTAGTTCGAATTCGAATTGGGTGGCCTGCCACGGAGAGAGGGAATGGGAGTTGGACACACACCCCCACATATTCCTCACCAGGAAGGGATCAGGAGATGCAAAGGGGGTTCAAGGCAGACAGCTTGTGATCCCCCCTGCTTCCCGCCCCCTAACTACCCCCCTGAAAACGTCCTCCTGTCAATCTAGGCAAATCCTACCCATTTGGCATCATTCAGTGGAACCCACTCCCGTCTCTGCACAGCCGGGCCGCTGGAGTGCTCCTTTGGCTGCCTTTCAGCCCTCGCGATTCGGTAGAGAGCCGCCCAGTCGTGATGGAGCTCTTCCCTCCTCTCTCCGGGACAGGCAATCGCGCCCTTTTTCTTTACCTGTTCTCGGCCGGTGGATAGCGAATGCTCCGGCGTGGACAGGGGTGGATGCCCCCTTCCGGTCGCCGTGGCCCTGCAGGGGAAAAGGATGACGCCTCCTCTACCGCTAACCAACTCGGAGCCTCCAGACGGAGCCTCTTTCCCCAGCTTTGGGTAGCTGAGTCGAGGCAGCTCGGTTCCCAAGGCAGCAGCGGCCGTCCCCGCCCACTCGCTGGGCGCTCCCAGCAGCCGCCGCTTCTTTTAACCTCTGCGGGTTGAGACAAAGAGCATGATGAGCCGGTTGGCGAGGCCAATCAGCGGGGCGAGGGGGCGGCCTCCCCGCGCAGCCTCCTGCTCAGGGCCATTGCTAGCAAAAAGGAGTAGCTGGCCGGCGGGGGCTGCGGCACACAGGCGCGGAAGCCAGTGCGGTGTCAAGTGCAGCTCGGACTCTCGGACCCTGCCGATTGGCATTTTACCGTGAGTTTGCTGCTTGCCCCTCGCTTTCTTTCTCTTTCACCTCTTCCACCTCTGCTGTCCTCCACGCTTTGAGACCGGATGTCTTCAACACGAGGTGGATCAGACATCAAGCGAACAGTGAAAGTTCCTCACCTTTGTACAGAGGGAAGGGGGAAAAAGCATTTACCGAGCGCTTTCTACGTGCAAATGGGCTTGCACGGACAACTCGTTTATTCTTCTCAACAGCCTTGCGAAGGAGGTAGCAGTATGCCCTTTTAACAGAGAGGGGACTTAAGCACCCAGTCACTATGCTTAGGAAGTGCAGAGGTAAGAGCTTACACTCAAGTCTACAAGTCTGATTTCAAAGGCTGCCGCCTGCTCCTCTCTACTCTCAGATTGAGGGTTAGTTGAGAAAAGCCAAAGCCAAAGTGGAGATGGGAAGGCCCATTTGGAACTATATAGAATTAGCGAGCAACGACTATTATCTCCATTTGTCAGATGAGGAAACAGGCACAAGGTTAGGCAGCTTGCCCCACATCACACAGCAAGTAAATATCAGCATCCGGTTTTACTGTTGTTTTCCAAATACCAACTCTTCGCCCATCTGAACTGCCTAGAGGGCATTTTTTTTACATAAGTGGTCTTAAGCCAGCTCAGCTGCAGTCTTAGTGTGCTGGTAGTGCTGAGGAAGGGCTTGGAGAGGCAACGCAAAGAGGGATAGGGGAAGATGTAGGAAACTTGCATGGTACCCATTGTACAGAATAAGAAAACTGAGGCCTTTTTCTTTCTCTGCTTTACACTACAACAAGCTGCTTGCTTTTTCTTTCAGTAAAACATTATTTTTACAGCTTATGACCTGAAAGGAGACAAGATTCAGAGAGGTAAAATGACTTGCCTGAAATTAAAAGGTGAAGCCAGAACTTGGATGATATCTCTCTGACACCAGAATCCATGCTATTAACCACAGTATGGGTATGAAGCTGGCTGCCTCAGAATCATTTTGAAAAGTGTGTTAGAAATACAGATTCCTAACCTCTGCCTCTGGGGGATTCAGATTTTCTAAGAACTAGGGCTGGGGAGGGTGATTTATATTTTTAACCAGTGCTGTAGTTAATTCTGAGGTGTAGAGTGGTTTGTGAACCATTGCTAGAGACACTACGTTATGCTTATGGCAATAAGTAAATGAAGATGTGGCCAATGTATCTCTCCATATGGTAACTGTTGTGAAATATAACTTGACAGCAGAGGTTCCTACCTAGGGTCCTTCCTGAAATTGTTTGTGAAGAGTAGAATTTCAACTATGTATATTCTTCTGAGTCCACAGCTTTGTAGATGTTCAAATGAGTCTGTGGCCCAGAAATGGTTAAGAGCCACTCCCCTACAATCTTTCTTCCTAACATTTTCTCTTTCAACTTGTACTTGAGGAAGAAGTATGAGAAACGGAGCATAATTTGATCTAACCCCCTAAATACAGCTCTCTGCCGCTGATATAGCTCTTTCATTTCCTGGCTTGAGGACACGTTGCTAGGTTGCCCTTCTGTGAGCTCTTGAGGGGACCTCTCCTTTGCTGGATTTGGAATCACTGGCTGCAGAGAAGGAGCAACTCCATGGAAACAGCATGCAGGGCTGTCCAGAGTGAATGGGCCGTGAAGCCCGTGACAGAGAAATCTGCACCATTTTCCGTGACTTCTGGTTCTTGAAGAGCAGGTCTTACTTCCCTTATGTAGATTGTGGTTAGGAGGCCCTCTTCCGGACTTGTTCTTGATTCCTGATGTTTGGAAGTAAGTGAATAATCTGATGTCTTGTGATTGCTGTTGGGTTGTGTTCAACCTGCCAAGGAACTTTACCTGTTCCTTTCTGCCTTCTCATTGGCTACCTCAATACATAGAGTTCCTTGGAGTAAACAATGCAAATTTGGAGCTTAAGTACTTTCCATCTGAGGACTGTGCACTTTCTCATGGGTGCAACAGTAGCAAGGGGATGGAGGGTGGAGGATGTAGGAAGTAGAGTGAAGGCTCACCTCACATAATCGGGGGTGATGCTGGCACAGCTCTTGGATTTCCTTCAGACTCTTGCTCTGCTCCCCAATATCATGACACCTGACCCCGGGTCTCTTGCAGACTCTTATTCTGTGTTTAAATTGGCTTCACTGCCAAAGTAGGTGATCTACAGTTGGAGTTGGTAGGGGTGGGATCAAGTAGGACAAAGAATAGATCCTGTAGCTCTAACAAAAAATAGTGGAAAGAGAAAGATTGTAAGCCAGTGCCTTGACTGGGCCCTTAGAACAAAGTGAAGGTCTCTTTGTGCAAGGCTGGGAGGAGGATTTGCTGAACTGGCTCCAGTTAGATAAAGGTATCCCTGATCTCTGGCATCAGTGTGTGGGAATGCTTCCCAATTCATGGCTCTAATGACACCACATTTTCCAACTGTAACAAAGGAACCTTAAAAGACTGAAAATTATGAAGGTAATGCTATTAGTTGAAACAATAATAGCTGCCCTTGGCTGCCTGCCTTCTTGGTGCCAGGGACTTTCCATTTGTTATCTTATTTAAGCTTCTCAGCAATGCTGAGATAGGCATTGTTATCCCATTTTGTAAATAGGCAAACCGAGTTTCAGGGAGGTTAACACACCTTGTAAGCGGTGGCACTGGGACTCCAGTCTGGGGCTGTGTCAGACTCCAAAGACCATGAAAACTCTTCTGTGTTGCCTTCCAAACAAACAATTTAAACAAAAAATCCTTTCATTTTATTTTTAAAATCAATTTTAATTGCTATAGAGTTTATTTACCATCTTGTGTTAATTTCTGCTCTACAACAAAATGATTGCTATATATATATATACACATATATACACATATATGTATAAAGCTTCCCAGGTGGCACTAGTAGTAAAGAACCCCCTGCCGATGCAGGAGACATAGGAGACACGGGTCCATCCCTAGTTTGGGAAGATCCCCTGAAGGAAATGGCTACCCATTCCAGTATTCTTGAATACCATGGACAGAGGAGCCTGGTGAGCTACAGTTCATAGGGTCGCAAAGAGTTGGACGTGACTGAAGCTAGTTAGCATGCACATATGTTCAGTTCAGTCGCTCAGGTGCATGCAACTCTTTGTGACCCCATGGACTGCAGCACGCCAGGCTTCCCTGTCCGTCACCATCTCCTGGAGTTTACTCAAACTCATGTCCAGCAAGTCGGTGATGCCATCCAACCATCTCATCCTTTGTCCGTCCCCTTCTCCTCAAGCCTTCAGGCTTTCCCAGCATCAGGGTCTTTTCCATTGAGTCAGTTCTTCGCATCAGGTGGCCAAAATATTGGAGTTTCATTTTCAGTATCAGTCCTTCCAATGAATATTCAGGACTGATTTCCTTTTATGGACCACAGCCTTGTCTAACTCAATGAAACTATGAGCCATGCCATGTAGGGTCACCCGAGATGAACAGGTCATGGTGGAGAGTTCTGACAAAATGTGGTCCACTGGAGAAGGGAATGGCAAGCCACTTCAGTATTCTTGCCTTGAGAACCCTGTGAACAAACATATGTATATGTATGTATGTATGTATGTATGTATGTATGTATGTGTGTGTGTGTGTGTATATATATATATATATATATATATATATATCAGTTCAGTTCAGTTCAGTTCAGTTCAGTCACTCAGTCGTGTCCGACTCTTTGCGACCCCATGAATCGCAGCATGCCAGGCCTCCCTGTCCATCACCAGCTCCCGGAGTTCACTCAGACTCACGTCCATCGAGTCCGTGAAGCCATCCAGCCGTCTCATCCTTGGTCGTCCCATTCTCCTCCTGCCCCCAATCCCTCCCAGCATCAGAGTATTTTCCAATGAGTCAACACTTCTCATGAGGTGGCCAATGTACTGAAGTTTCAGCTTTAGCATCATTCCTTCCAATGAAATCCCAGGATTGATCTCCTTTAGAATGGACTGATTGGATCTCCTTGCAATCCAAGGGACTCTCAAGAGTCTTCTCCAACACCACAGTTAAAAAGTATCAATTCTTCGGCGCTCAGCCTTCTTCACAGTCCAACTCTCACATCCATACATGACCACAGGAAAACACATAGCCTTGACTAGATGGACCTTAGTCAGCAAAAAATGTCTCTGCTTTTGAATATGCTATCTAGGTTGGTCATAACTTTTCTTCCAAGGAGTAAGCGTCTTTTAATTTCATGGCTGCAATCACCATCTGCAGTGATTTGGGAGCCCCAAAAAATAAAGTCTGACACTGTTTCCACTGTTTCCCCATCTATTTCCCATGAAGTGATGGGACCGGATGCCATGATCTTCGTTTTCTGAATGCTGAGCTTTAAGCCAACTTTTTCACTCTCCTCTTTCATCAAGAGGGTTTTTAGTTCCTCTTCACTTTCTGCCATAAGGGTGGTGTCATCTGCATATCTGAGGTTATTGATATTTCTCCCGGCAATCTTGATTCCAGCTTGTGTTTCTTCCAGTCCAGCGTTTCTCATGATGTACTCTGCATATAAGCTAAATAAGCAGGGTGACAATATACAGCCTTGACGTACTCCTTTTTCTATTTGGAACCAGTCTGTTGTTCCATGTCCAGTTCTAACTGTTGCTTCCTGACCTGCATACAGATTTCTCAAGAGGCAGGTTAGGTGGTCTGGTATTCTTATCTCTTTCAGAATTTTCCACAGTTTATTGTGATCCACACAGTCAAAGGCTTTGGCATAGTCAATAAAGCAGAAATAGATGTTTTTCTGGAACTCTCTTGCTTTTTCCATGATCCAGCGGATGTTGACAATTTGATCTCTGGTTCCTCTGCCTTTTCTAAAACCAGCTTGAACATCAGGGAGTTCACGGTTCACGTATTGCTGAAGCCTGGCTTGGAGAACTTTGCGCATTACTTTACTAGCATGTGAGATGAGTGCAATTGTGCGGTAGTTTGAGCATTCATTGGCATTGCCTTTCTTTGGAATTGGAATGAAAGCTGACCTTTTCCAGTCCTGTGGCCACTGCTGAGTTTTCTTAATTTGGTGGCATATTGAGTGCAGCACTTTCACAGCATCATCTTTCAGGATCTGAAACAGCTCAACTGGAATTCCATCACCTCCACTAGCTTTGTTCGTAGTGATGATTTCTAAGGCCCACTTGACTTCACTTTCCAAGATGTCTTGCTCTAGATTAGTGATCACATCATCATGATTATCTGGGTCGTGAAGATCATTTTTGTACAGTTCTTCTGTGTATTCTTGCCACCTCTTCTTAATATCTTCTGCTTCTGTTAGGTCCAGACCATTTCTGTCCTTTAACGAGCCCATCTTTGCATGAAATGTTCCCTTGGTATCTCTAATTTTCTTGAAGAGATCTCTAGTCTTTCCCATTCTGTTGTTTTCCTCTATTTCTTTGCATTGATTGCTGAAGAGGGCTTTCTTATCTCTTCTTGCTATTCTTTGGAACTCTGCATTCAGATGCTTATATCTTTCCTTTTCTCCTTTGCTTTTTTCCTCTCTTGTTTTCACAGCTATTTGTAAGGCCTCCCCAGAGAGCCATTTTGCTTTTTTGCATTTCTTTTCCATGGGGATGGTCTTGATCCCTGTCTCCTGTACAATGTCCCGAACCTCATTCCATAGTTCATCAGGCACTCTATCTATCAGATCTAGGCCCTTAAATCTATTTATCACTTCCACTGTATAATCATAAGGAATTTGATTTAGGTCATACCTGAATAGTCTAGCGGTTTTCCCTACTTTCTTCAATTTGAGTCTGAATTTGGTAATAAGGAGTTCATGATCTGAGCCACAGTCTGCTCCTGGTCTTGTTTTTGTTGACTGTATAGAGCTTCTCCATCTTTGGCTGCATAGAATATAATCAGTCTGATTTCGGTGTTGACCATCTGGTGATGTCCATGTGCAGAGTCTTCTCTTGTGTTGTTGGAAGAGGGTGTTTGCTATGACCAGTGCATTTTCTTGGCAAAACTCTATTAGTCTTTGCCCTGCTTCATTCCGCATTCCAAGGCTAAATTTGCCTGTGACTCCAGGTGTTTCTTGACTTCCTACTTTTTATTCCAGTCCCCTATAATGAAAAGGACATCTTTTTTGGGTGTTAGTTCTAAAAGGTCTTGTAGGTCTTCATAAAACCGTTCAACTTCAGCTTCTTCAGCATTACTGGTTGGGGCATAGACTTGAATAACTGTGATACTGAATGGTTTGCCTTGGAGACAGAGATCATTCTGTCATTTTTGAGATTGCATCCAAGTACTGCATTTCAGACTCTTTTGTTGACCATGATGGCTACTCCATTTCTTCTGAGGGATTCCTGCCTGCCGTACTAGATATAATGGTCATCTGAGTTAAATTCACCCATTCCAGTCCATCTTAGTTTGTTGATTCCTAGAATGTTGACGTTCACCCTTGTCATCTCTTGTTTAACCACTTCCAATTTGCCTTGATTCATGGACCTGACATTCCAGGTTCCTATGCAATATTGCTCTTTACAGCATCGGATCTTGCTTCTATCACCAGTCACATCCACAACTGGGTATTGTTTTTGCTTTGGCTCCATCCTTTCATTCTTTCTGGAGTTATTTCTCCACTGATCTCCAGTAGCATATCGGGCACCTAATGACCTGGGGAGTTCCTCTTTCAGTATCCTATCATTTTGCCTTTTCATACTGTTCATGGGGTTCTCAAGGCAAGAATACTGAAGTGGCTTGCCATTCCCTTCTCCAGTGGACCACGCTCTGTCAGACCTCTCCACCATGACCCACCCATCTTGGGTTTCCCCGCAGGCATGGCTTGGTTTCATTGAGGTAGACAAGGCTGTGGCCCTAGTGTGATTAGATTGACTAGTTTTCTGTGAGTATGGTTTCAGTGTGTCTGCCCTCTGATGCCCTCTTGCAACACCTACCATCTTACTTGGGTTTCTCTTACCTTGGGCGTGGGGTATCTCTTCACAGCTGCTCCAGCAAAACACAGCCACTACTCCTTACCTTGGAGGAGGGGTATCTCCTTACCACCACCGTTCCTGACCTTCAACATGGGATAGCTCCTCTAGGCCCTCCTGATACACACACAAATATATATATATATATGCACATTCTTTTAATATTCTTTTCCATTATATTTTTTCATAGGATACTGAATAGAGTTATCAGTGTTATATACAGTAGGACCAGAGATGGTGATGGCACCCCACTCCAGTACTCTTGCCTGGAAAATCCCATGAACGGAGGAGCCTGATAGGCTGCAGTCCATGGGGTCACTGAGAGTCCGGCACGACTGAGTGACTTCACTTTCACTTTTTATTTTCATGCATTGGAGAAGGAAATGGCAACCCACTCCAGTGTTCTTGCCTGGAGAATCCCAGGGACGGGGGAGCCTGGTGGGCTGCCATCTATGGGGTCGCACAGAGTCAGACATGACTGAAATGACTTAGCAGCATACAGTAGGACTTTGTTGTTTATCCATACTATATATAAAAGCTTACATGTGCTAACTCCAACCTCCCACTCCATCCCTTCCCCAACTCCTTCCCTCTTGGCACCTACCAGTCTGTTTTCTGTATCCTTGATTCTCTCTGTTTCATAGATAGATTCATTTCCAACAAACAATTTAAAATGCACTCTGCAGATGACCCAGTTTATTAGACTGATTTCAGCCTTTAGAGCAATGTTGTCATCTTACCTATATTCCTGGGATTTCATTTTTAAAATACAACTACTAATATAATGTATGGATCAACTTGTATACTGGGTACCATACTAAGTATTTTGACTAACTATTTTGTATACTTCATCTCATGCAAGCTTCATGACAATCATTTTACAGGTAAGAGTACCTGAGGTTCAGAGAGTGGAAGAGACTTGGCCAAGGTCATAAAGCTAGGAAGTGGAGCAGTGAAATTCAAACCCAGGGCTATCTGATTCTACAGCCTGTATCCTTATGCTATAATACACTGCAGTGGGGCAAACAAATAAGGCCCTCATTATAAACTGACATTCTGTCAGCCGCAGATCTCTCTCCTTCCCTCAGCCTGCATCCAGAACCGGGTGCGACTCATGCTTTTAGGCATCTGTGCTTTAGGCCACTTCCTCAGCCTAGAACTCCTGCCCTCGCTCCTCCTCTAACTAGAACCTGCACATGGGTCAAGAATCAAGTCAGATGCCCCCTCTCAGAGAAATTTTAGACTGCTCCCTATGCTCAGTCAGTCAGTTCAGTCACTCAGTCATGTCCAACTCTTTGTGACTCCATGGTCTGCGGCATGCCAGGCCTCCCTGTCCATCACCAACTCCCAGAGCTTGCTCAAACTCATGTGCAGCAAGTCAGTGATGCCATCCAACCATCTCATCCTCTGTCATCCCCTTCTCCTCCTGCCTTCAATCTTTCTCAGCATCAGGATCTTTTCCAGTGAGTCAGTTCTTCACATCAGATGGCCAAAATATTGGAGTTTCAGCTTCAGCATCAGTCCTTCTGATGACTATTCTGGACTGATTTCGTTTAGGATTGACTGCTTTGATCTCCTAGCAGTCCAAGGGACTCTCAAGAGTCTTCTCCAACACCACAGTTCAAAAGCATCAACTCTTCAGTGCTCAGCTTTCTTTATGGTTCAACTCTCACATCCATACATGACTATTGGAAAAGCCATAGCTTTTGACTATATGGGCCTTTGTCAGCAAAGTGATGTCTCTGCTTTTTAATATGCTATCTAGGTTTGTCATAGCTTTTATTCCAAGGAGAAAGCATCTTTTAATTTCATGGCTGCAGTCACCATTTGTAGTGATTTTGGAGCCCAAGAAAATAAAGTCTCTCACTGTTTCCCCATCTATTTGCCATGAAGTGTTGGGACCAGATGTCATGATCTTCATTTTTTGAATGTTGAATTTTAAGCCAGCTTTTTCACTCTCCTCTTTCACTTACATCAAGAGGCTTCCCTGATGGCTCAGTTGATAAAGAATCTGCCTGCAATGCAGGAGACCCTGGTTTGATTCCTGGGTCAGGAAGATCCTCTGGAGAAGAGAGGCTTCCCACTTCAGTATTCTTGGACTTCCCTTGTGGC
This sequence comes from Capricornis sumatraensis, assembly GCF_032405125.1. Taxonomy (NCBI): domain Eukaryota; kingdom Metazoa; phylum Chordata; class Mammalia; order Artiodactyla; family Bovidae; genus Capricornis; species Capricornis sumatraensis. The sequence goes on from NC_091092.1 coordinate 12,635,934, forward strand.
TCAGCTGGTAAAGAATCTACCTGCAATGCGGGAGACCTGGGTTCGATCCCTGGGTTGGGAAGACCCCCTGGATATTTCCCTATGCTAGGTGAAATATATTGCTCTTATGTTCTGCTCTGTCCTTGATTAGCATAAGCTTTGTTTTGCCTTCCAGTATAGTTTAGCTCATGGTTGACCTGTCTCCCTCACTAGATTCCCAAGCCCTCCAGGGCTGGTACCAAGTCCTGTTCACCCCTACTTCACAGTGACTTACCCGCAGTGATTGACATGTGTTTGTGAGCAGACCAAAGGACTGGCAGAGGGATGCCTGGAATGAATGGACACATATAGGGCTGGATCCTGGCGTGATCATGCAGGCTGTGCATCTGGGCTAGACAATCCAGGGGAGTCTGGAATCCTTTCCACCCATCTTACAAGGTTATAAACATAGGAGATACATCACAGGGCCCGGGGGCAACTGCTCTAGGCTGACTCCAGGCTTGTTCTGAGCCCCTACTTTGGAATTCTTGTGTAAGGGGCCAGGCTGTCCAGGATTGCTTTTTTAATTTTTTTAAAATATAAATTTATTTATTTTAATTGGAGGTTAATTACTTTACAATACTGTATTGGTTTTGCCATACATCAACATGAATCTGCCACAGGTATACACGTGTTCCCCATCCTGAACCCCCCTCCCTCCTCCCTCTTTTGTAACACCTTTGCATTCACAGAAGAAAGGTCTTCCTCGCCTCCCATGTGGACACAGGATTTGTCCCACCATACCACTTTAAATGGTTCTGAGTGTGCTGCAGGAGCATGTGCAGCATCCGTATAGGTGTGAGGTGGGGAAACATCTTTAAAAAAAATACAGTTGGCTGAGGCCACCATGGATGGTCAACCACTTTATGTCATTTTGTCATTCTTTACAACAACCTTTTGAGGGAGGTCTCTTGTCCCTCGTCTGTAGCCAAAGAAATTGAGACTGAGTGAAGTGTCTTGCCTAAGGTCATACAACTAAGCAAATGGTGGAGGCAGAATTCAGACTCAGGACTGTCTGCTCCCAAAGGCTGGCATTTTAACAGGGAAATACATGGGAGAAAAATTGACTCCCTCTCCCCCATAAAACAGGATGAGTTAGATTTATAAAATTATGACAGATATTTCAGGTAAGGTGCTTCTAAATTATTGTTTACTTTTAATCCCTGAAAAAGATTGGTCAAAACAGAAGGAACCAGGGATAGAAAAGCACAATTCCTCTATCAAATACTGGCCTGAATTCCTCTCCATCAACCCCCTGCCACATGCACAGTATGAGGATGCCTGGAGAGCATCCCCCGACCCTACCCCTCAGTGTCTGCTCATTTCATAATTGAGATGCTTGAGGCTCCAAGATGTTAATATATTTCTAAAGGTCACACAAGAAGTTGAAAAGAGAACTGGCACTGAGAATTGTGGTCTGCCAAATTCTAGCCCAGTTTTCTTCCTGCTAAATCGGCCTGCCTCACAGTCAATCAACACATGTTTACAGGTTACTCAGGAAAATGTGGGGAGGAAGCGGAACATTACTGCATTCTGAGATAGAAGAGGGGACAAACGCTTCCCTCACCACCCATCCTTATGCAGATGCAGATAAAACTTGGAGAGAAATCCTTGGTAGGATAGCTGGGTAATTTTGGGCTCCCCTGTGGCTTTGGGGGCCTGATTGGAGCTCCCCTCCAAGGAGAGGGGTCCGCTTTGGCTCCTGAGACATGGAGGGGCTACCATGGGCCCAGGAGTGCCCTGGAAGGAAGCAAGGAGTGGGCCTCTTGAGCCTGTGCTCCTGGCCAGTTCTCAGCTAAAGGGTCCAAAACAGAGGAGCCTTCCCAGCCTCTTGGCCATGAGGGTTAAGGAGGTGAGCCTTAAGGGCCTGCGAACTGCTGAGGGTAGGGGAGGGCTGGTGGCAGAGCACAGGAGGCTGAGCCTCTACTCCCTCCCCCTAGACAGACTGTGGCTTGAGAGGGGTGTGGTTGTAAGGTCCGGTAGTAGACTGTGGATGGAGCAGGAGCAAGAAGCTAGGGAGAAGCTTATGGGGGTCATTCTGGAAGGAGAAGCACTTCAAGGCAAGTTCTTGAGTGCGGCAGCCCAGGGAAGGCTGCAGTGAGCTTCTTGCCGGGCCTGGCTTCTAGCCCACCCCCAGTTCCTCAGCCTGGTGACCCCTTTGTCCCTATCGGATGGGCTAGTGTAACTAGAGCTCCAATAGCCCTTGCTTCTAGGGACTACACAGCCCAGGGTTCTGTGTGAAACCTCTGGGTCTGCAGTTTCTACCAGGCTTCCTGTCCATCTAAATGTGAGTCTGATGCCCAGTCATGGCACCCTGTGCCCCTCTCCCCCTCTCTCCCACCACACCACTTCCTGTTCCTCTCCACACACCATTCCCAAGCCGCACACCCTGTCCTCTCACCCCTAGTTCCTTCCTGACAACTCCCTCAGGTTCTCAGATCTCCACTGACCATTCATTTCTTCTTGATCCCAAAATTCTTTCACGGGCCCTGGCTCCCCAGTTACCTTTCATACTACTCCATCTGCTCCCAGACTACTCCCAGGTAGGAGCAATAGCTTGGAATCTTTGCACAGCCTCTTCCCTCTAGTATAGTGGCTCTGAAGCAGGGCAGTTTTATCTTCTTCCCTCACCCCAAGGACATAAGGTAATGTCCTTAGATATTTTTGTTTGTTATAGCTGTGCTGTGCTGTGCTTAGTCACTCAGTCATGTCCGACTCTTTGCCACCCCGTGGACTGTAGCTCGCCAGGCTCCTCTGTCCATGGGGATTCTCCAGGCAAGAATACTAGAGTGGGTTGCCTCCTCTTGCTATAACTGGGTAGGTCACAACTTGTGCCATAGGATACCACTAAACATCATCCGACACACAGGGTGGGCACCTGTGATGAAGAATTATCTGGCCCCAAATGTCAATAGCCTGTACATTGAGAACACCTGCACTGTTATACAGCAACAGGTCTACAAGGTTAAGCTCAGAAACTGTCATGTATGGAGTCTTTTCTTGCTAAACTTCCAGGAATAGTTACTCTTTCTGTTCCTCAATTGGGAGAGGGGAGCGGGGTGTTGCCATGAAACAGCTAGCACTTCATCAAGAATCTATGAAAAAAGAAGCAAGGAGCTTCCCTGCTCCCTAAATTTACTACCATCTTTTAGAGAAAGTACTGGACTACAACCTTTGAATGCCTTTCTGCCTGTACAAGATAGTGCCACTTTTTGGACTGGGAAGAGCAACTTATTATTTTAGCAGTTTATCAAATGCAAAGTTTCATATGGTGAATGCAGTAAGGATGGGGAGCCCTACTTCACTAATTTTATTTTCTTCATTCTTCAACCTTCTTTGAATATGAGAATATTTGCTGGGTCAGAAAAACACCCTAGAGGCGACTGTGTTCAGCAAAACTAATTGCCTTTGTTTTAATTTAAGGTGGAGGAATTCTTTCTTAAGAGTGTACATATTTCTCAGAAACTGGCCCAGAAAATTACTTGTTTCTTTAGAGCAGAGTTTCTTGAGCCTCTGTTTATAACTAAGCAATGAAGATGCTTGCCAAAAGATTTCATTGGTCAGTCTAACTTCTTTTTTTCCACTCTTGCCAGTTTCTCCCATCTGCACCCAGGTATCTTCAGCATGGGGGAACAAAACCACTCTCCTGGGAAGGAGCTTCAGCACTGGACACGAAAAGAGGCTGCAGGAAAGAGAAGCTGGCACTCCCACGCCTACGCCCTTGGTGCCATTTCCAACTTTATGTCTACTTTTCTGACCTTTCCTATCTATAAGGTTGTGTTCCGGCAACAGATCCATGCTGTGGCGGTGTCAGAGGCTGTGCGGCAGCTTTGGCATGAAGGCCCTCAATACTTCTACCGGGGAATCTATCCACCTCTTCTCTCCAAGACATTGCAAGGGACTCTGCTGTTTGGGACTTACGATAGCATGCTGTGTTTTCTCTCCCCTGTTGGGCCACACTCCCTGGGGAACCGCTGGGCTGCAGGGCTTATGTCTGGTGTGGTGGAGGCTGTGGCACTTAGCCCCTTTGAGAGGGTGCAAAATGTGCTCCAGGATGGTCGCAAGCAAGCTCGCTTTCCCAGCACGTTCAGCATTCTCAAGGAATTTCACTCTTATGGGCTTTGGGGCCGGCTGTCGCGGGGTTACTATCGCGGTTTCTGGCCTGTCCTTCTCAGGAACAGCCTGGGGAGTGCTCTGTATTTCTCCTTCAAGGATCCCATCCAGAATAGCTTGGCAGAGCAAGGCCTGCCCCGCTGGGTTCCTGCCTTGGTGTCTGGGAGTGTCAATGGAACAATCACCTGCCTAGTTCTGTATCCTCTGATTGTGCTGGTTGCCAATATGCAGTCCCACATTGGCTGGCAGAGCATGCCAAGCTTATGGGCCTCTATCCAGGATGTGTGGGACACTCGGGGCCGAAAGGTATTTCTGATTTACCGGGGAGGTTCCCTGGTCATCCTAAGGTCCAGTGTAACCTGGGGCCTCACTACTGCTATCCATGACTTCCTGCAGAGGAAGTATCATTCCAGGAAAGAGCTGAAAGACTGACTGGCTGCAGGCAGTGTGGTGTGGCCATGGCAACTTGTTATTCTAAGCCTTCCTGGGGTGGCTTAAATAGCTTGCTTCTTTGGCCTGGTCACCTAATACAACTATTCTTCAAAATCTTTCAACTGTCAGTACACTCAAGAAGGTTCCAACTACCAGCCTACTATGTAAAGACAAAACCCAACAGAGTTCCTTGGTTAGAAAAAGAAATTCACCCCTGTTTATCCACAGCTTCAAGCAGACCCAGGAAGGCTTTAAGTAACATGTCACCTGCATGAAATATCATTCCTTTAAGGAATTTGCTGATGTTAAGAGGAAACTCTAAAAGATGACCTTAATCAGACACTGTGAGTTCTGGGACCCCTCCAGTTGTCTTCTGGGCCAAACTGAGTGGAGGACCAGGAATTCCAATTTCAGAGAACTAAGCTTGACTCTTGGTATGGGGATTCCAGAGACTTTTCAGATGGCTACGTTTTCATGACACTGTTCACTACCCCTGCCACCAGCACTCTCCCTTTTCAAAGTTGTGGGTGCTAGTTTCAGGGTAGTGGTTGTGGCTGGAAATCCTGAATTAGACTTGCCTCAACTGATCAGATGCCACAAGAGCTGGTGGGAATGGGAAGAAGTGTGGTCCCTGGATGGATGCAAAGAATAGACTTTGAGGGAAGAGGTTTAGTTACATGCAGAATAGAAAATTCTACTATTGGATTGGTGTTACACGTTGGGACATTTCTGATAGCAAGTCAATAACATTGCCTAGCAACCACTTGAGTTTCCCTAAGAAATCTGGAACTGAAATGACTATATCTCTTCATCAATAATTGCGTATTTTATTGCCATGGATAAATATAATTACTGTGACATAAGTTAAAGATCTGAAATTGTAGCCTGTCATTTAAAGCCATTCAAAATATGGCCCCCATAAAATTTGTAGCATATTATCACACCATTCCCACTTACACAGATCCCATACCCTAGCCAAACTGGAGTATTGTTCTCTCCTCAAACATGCCACTAACTTTCCCGCCCATAGCCATGCTTTGGCCCACTCTGTCTTCTCCGCCTCCAATACCTGTTCTCTACATGCCAGTCCACCAAAATCCTTCCAGTTCCTCAAAGCCCAGCTCAGATGCCACCTTCTCTAAAGGAGCCTCTTCTGATTGCCCCTACTGAATGTGATTGCCCTTACTGAATGTGATTGCCCCTAAGTGAATGTGACGTTAATCTCTTGTGATGTCTCTCTCCAATTACACTTCATACATGGCACTGATTCCATTATGTCACTGAGCTCATGTGGTCCTCTGTTCTTGATGTTCTTCAATACCTCCTACTAGACTGTAAAACTCCTTGAAAGCAGGGATTCTTGTATATGTTTTTAAATCTCCCATTGTGCCTAGGTGCTCAATAATGTTGGCTGAATTATTGAATTGATTATCAAGCTGTGATATGGTCTTAATCCTCAGGGTGCTATCCCTTGTACATGAAGATAATGTTATTGATTCATTGTCATGAAGACATCTGCCTTTAGGGTGTGATTTTTGTTTTATTAGTGGATTTAGTTTTGTGCTAATGATAATGATGCTGATGCCAATAATAATACCAACAATAAGTAAAAGTGACTTTCAACTGGGACATTTGATGAGTTTGTGTTATTGGTGGCATGTTTATTATTGGCAACACTTTGGATCTGAAATTCACAGAGACATTGCCTAATGGCCCAATATTTATTTTTCACTCTGGAATTTTGAGGATTTCCAAGGTGACATACATTGCAGTTTTTCCCTTCTAGATGATATCATGTAATGATCTCCACGTGCACCTCCTTCCTTACCAAACCAAAATTGTCATTTATAATGATCTGACTATAGATCCTGGCTGTGGGGATTCCTCACGGAATATCAGAGAAGTTAAAGACATGGCTGTAAGCATTATGAGATCCGAAAGCATTTGCCAGCAAGGTCAACAAAAAATGGCTGGTCCAGAATTGCTGCAGTTGCATTCCCATGTCTGATCCCTCTGCAGACCTGGATGTGGTGGGTCAGTACTCTGCTTGTAGATTCAGTGACAGGGAGCACAGAGTCTGCACCAGGGAAGGAAAAGTAGAAGAGCAGTTAGTTCTACTTAAAGGCTAGCTCTCAGAATACAAAAAATCATCATTTAGATAATGACTTCAGTGTATAAGCTGAAAAGAAGAGGATAAACTATGGTACTCTCCCACTTTTTTATTCAAGATAAAATATGGTGCTCCCCCGCATTTATTTCTAAGCACACTGTCCATTTTCACTTATGTCACTATGTCAGTCCATGTCTGTTCCTTCATTTTAACTTATTTAGAAATAAGTTCAAGCTTCTAGAAAAGCTGCCGACATAAATAGAGTTCAAAGAGCACTCATATACGCTTTATCCCAAATCACCTACTATTAACATTTTACACCATTTGCTTTATTACTTGAGCACTCATTCTCTCCACACACATGATATTTTTTGCCGAACTGAGTTGCAATTTTTAATATTTCTAGATTCAATATTTGTACATTCAAATTCTTTTAAAAAGATTGAGGGCTTTATGACCCTGGCACAGTTATTATTGAATAAATGAAAGCTCACAGCAGATTTTAAAGGTACATTAGTGGTAATTATTTAAATTTACTATGTTTGTCTTTTAAAAAATTTTACATTTTCATTATGTATGCTAATACTTGAAGTTATGCAATTATAAACATGAGTTTACAACTAAAGCATGTTATAATTGAAATTATTTATTTTTACAAATCGGTTCATATAAAATTTTAAAATTACAGAGGCTGGGCTTCCCTGGTGGCTCAGTGGTAAAGAATCTGCCTGCCAATGCAGGAGACCCCAGTTCAATCCCTGGTCCTGGAAGATCCCACATACCACGGAGCCACTAAGCCTGTGCGCCACGACTATTAAGCCTGTGCTCTGGAGCCTGGAAGCCACAACTACTGAGCCCGTGTACCCTAGAGCCCGTGCTCTGCAACGAGAGGCCACTGCAGTGAGAAGCCCGTGCACTGCAACTAGGGAGTAGCCCCACTCTCCGAAACTAGACAAAAGCCCTTGCAGCAATGAAGACCCAGCACATCCAATAAATAAACAAATAAAATTATATTAAAAACACATAGGCTGATCAACTTTTCCCATTTAAATCTTCTGAGTAAAATTTGAGAGTGTAATAGCTTTCTAGTAGTTTTAAATCTCAATATTTAGTTTTGTGGTGTTAATATTGTTTTCTGACATTTAAAAATTGCTTTTGGATTTAAGATCAATAAAATGAGATAATAAATACCTATGTCTGTTTAAAACTTATAAAATGCAGAATTTAACACTAAAGCTACTTGGTATAAAAAGGTAAAAGAATAAAAATTCCTGTATGAACTCTGTGTATTTTGGTCTAAATATAAACTACTGCAGTTTCCTAAAGCTCAAAGTGAAATAATAAGTAACTAATGTATTACAACTATAATCACAATTATATGGTTTATTAAGACAATTCTGCTTTTAATATTTATTTTTAAACATTAATAGCATTGTAATTTATGCGTTTGAGATAACCGCATATAGTGTAGTAAAGTTAATTAAATAATGGTATGTAGGAGACAAACAGCATGATAATTCAGGAAAAAACTGAAAAGTTTCCCTAAAGAATAAGGTGAAGATGCTGTAGTTCCCTCTTCCGTTCCCTTTCCAACTTCTCTTTGTCTTTCTTTTCCTCAAATCTTCAATGCTTCCTCCTTCACCCTCAGTCCCAGTTCATGACCTTACTTTCTCTCTCACTAGGAAAAGAGAAGGATTCAGAACTACCAGTTAGACGGACATAGTTAGACGGACATTTATAAAGTTACTGCACATGTAATGACCACCCAAGACAAGAAATTCAACATCTTGATAACCCCCACCACTATGCCTCCTGCACTCCACGCCCCTCACTGATGCCATTCCTCCACCCATCCTAGAGATAACTCCTATGCTGACAAATATGATATCATTTCTTTACTTTTCTTTATAGATTTATCTTCCTGTCACTGGGAGGGGAACCCCTTCCAGGGCCCTAGAGTGGGCTCTTGTCTAACAGTCGAAAAGGAATTGTCCGAGGAGACACATGTACTGACAAAGCAAAAGGCTTTATTGGCAAGGGGTGCCCACGTGGACAGAAGCAGGGAAAGGGAACCTGGGAGAACTGCTCTACCACGTGGCTCAAAATCTTAGGATTTATGGTAATGGAGTTAATTTCCTGGTTGTCTCTGGCCAACCATCTTGCCCGTGCCTATATTTGGTCTGATTCAAGATCCTTCCTGGTGGCACGTGCATCTCTCGGCCAAGATGGATTCCAGAAAGAAGGTTTCTGGGAGGTTGGCAGGACATATTATTGGCTAGTGTCTCCTCTCTCCTTTTGGCCCCTCCTGAATTCTTCCAGCTGGTGGTAGCTTGTCAGTTCTGTGCTTCTTATCAGGACCTCCTGATGTGAGATAACTCATGCAAGTGGTTGTTATCCTGCCTGGCCAGGGCAGGCAGTTTCAGTCAGTGGTTCCCTAACATTCCATATAAGCATCCCTAAACAATGCAGTTTTATTTTACAGATATTCGAACTTTATGTACTTGGAATTGTGACTAGCTTCCCAGGTGGCACAGTGGTAAAGAATCCATCTGCCAACACAGGAGACTCAAAAGACATGGGTTTGATCCCTCATTTGGGAAGATACCTTGGAAGAGGAAAATGGCAACCCATTCCAGTATTCTTGCCTGGAGAATCCCATGGACAAATGGCTACAGTCAGGCCAGCTACAATCCATGGGGTTGCAAAGAGTTGGACAAGACTAAGCATACATGCACACCTTTCATATTATTTGTGAGATTCATCCTCATTGCTGCAAGTAGTTCTAGTTATTTCATTTTTCTAAAATAAATTTACTTTCAGTTCAGTTCAGTTCAGTTGCTCAGTCATGTCCAACTCTTTGCTACCCCGTGGACTGCAGCACACAAGGCCTCCCTGTCCATCACCAACTCATGGAGTTTACCCAAACTCATGTCCATTGAGTCGGTGATGCCATCCAACCATCTCATCCTCTGTCGTCCCCTTCTCCTCCTGCCCTCAATCTTTCCCAGCATCAGGGTCTTTTCAAATGAGACAACTCTTCGTATCAGGTGGCCAAAGCATTGGAGCTTCAGTATCAACACGTTCAATGAATATTCAGGGTTGATTTCCTTTAGGATTGACTGGTTTGATCTCCTTGCAGTCCAAGGGACTCGAGAGTCTTTTCCAACACCACAGTTCAAAAGCATCAATTCTTTGGCACTTAGCCTTCTTTATGGGCCAACTCTCACATCAGTACATGACCACTGGAAAAACCATAGCTTTGACTATACAGACCTTTGTTGGCAAAGTGATATCTCTGCTTTTTAATACACTGTCATATTTTGGCATACTGTAGATTTGTCATAGTTTTCCTTCCAAGGAACAAGCACCTTTTAACTTCATGGCTGCAGTCACCATCTGCAGTGATTTTGGAGCCCAGGAAAATAAAATCTGGTACTGTTTCCATTTTTTCTAAATTGCCTTGCCTCATGATTATTTTTATGTATTTTATATCCTTTACTTGACAGGTCACTGGGGGCAGAGAAAGTGTCTTTTTCATCTTTGTGTTCTCCATGATACCGAATACAATCTATTACACATTGTGGATACACAATAAGTGTGTTTTGATTAACCTGATAGCTAATACCAGAGGGATGGATAAAATAGAGTTATCATTCGTAAGAATTAATGTAAATTGTATGTATACTCTGTGCCAGGTACTATACCAAAGCTTTACAATAATTATTTAATCTATCACACAATCCCATGAGATAAGCACCATTACTAGTTTTTATTTGCCCAAGATCTCATAGTCAGTAAGTTAGAGCCTGGGGCAGAATCATCTGACTCTAAATCTTCTGCTTTAATCAGTGTGTTATAATGCAAAGCAATATGGTGGGAACTCAAAACATTTTGAGTTTGGAAGAGGGTTAGCAGATGAGAGACTAGCTCTTATTTCCTGGAGGATTTAGCATCTGGGTTTAGAAAGCTAGATTAGGGCTAAATTGTGGATGTCTTTGAATGCCAGGTATGGTATGAGAAGTCATCTCCCTTTCCCTGATTTCCATCTGTACCAGTCTAGATGCTGATAACCTTCTGAGGCCCAACATAAATACCTGATATGATATGAGAACTTCCACAATCCTCCAAATCACATTGAATTGCCCCTGCTTCCATAGTACTTTGTCTACATCTCTGCCTTGATGCATAACATTACTTTCTTAATCGCAATAGTCTGTGGATGTGTCTATCTTCTTCACATTTTAGAAATTCTTTGACAGCAGGCACCCTATTTTATCAGAATATAAGGGAATGTGTATATATATTTTCCTCATTTCCTCTTTATTATATATCTATAAAATCATGTACAGATGTGAGAGTTGGACCATAAAGAAGGCTGAGCACTAAAGAATTGATGCTTTTGAACTGTGGTGCTAGAGAAAACTTTTGAGAGTCCCTTGGATAGCAAGGAGATCAAACCAGTCAATCCTAAAGGAAACCAACCCTGAATATTCTTTTTTTTTTCTTTTAATAGTCTTATTCATGTATTTTTACATTAGGATATCAAGTGATTATTGATTTTTTTTATAAAATAATATTTTTATTGTTTTCTCTGCTTGCAAAAGAAATATAGATTCATTCTAAGCAACTCCAATATAGAAATATACAACATAGAAACCAACTGCTGTAATCCAAACTCCCAGACCCAAACACACTGTTACTACACCAATGTGCTGGTCTAGGTTCCTTTAGACTCTTATTTCAATGTACAAACCAAAATACAATTTTCTCCATGCCAGATAATAAATACACAGCAACCTCAGTTTTAATGGCTATGTAATATTCTGTTGTGTACTATGATTTAGTAGATCAATCCTTACTTTGTGGGCATTTGAGCTGTTTTCAGTTTGTTTTTTTTTTTTTAACTTTTCAATACTGTATTGGTTTTGCCATACATTGACATGAATCCACCATGAGTATACATGAGCTCCCAACCCTGAACCCCCCTCCCACCACCCTCCCCATATCATCATTGGAAGGACTGATGCTGAAGCTGAAGCTCCAATATTTTGGCCACCTGATGCAAAAATCTGAATTCTTGGAAAAGACCCTGATGCTAGGAAAAACTGAGGGCAGGAGGAGAAGGGGGCAACAGAGGATGAGATGGTTGGAGGGCATCACCAACTCAATGGACATAAGTTTGAGCAAACTCTGGGATATAGTGAAGGATAGGGAAGCGTGGAATGCTGCAGTCCATGGGGTCATAGAGAGTCAGACAGGACTTAGTGACTGAACAGCAGCAATATGAATAGCTACACTGCTGCTGCTGCTGCTAAGTTGCTTCAGTCGTGTCCGACTCTGTGCGACCCCATAGATGGGAGCCCACCAGGCTCCCCCGTCCCTGGGATACTCCAGGCAAGAACACTGGAGTGCGTTGCCATTTCCTTCTCCAATGCAGGAAAGTGAAAAGTCAAAGTGAAGTCGCTCAGTTGTGTCCGACTCTTAGCGACCGCATGGACTGCAGCCCACCAGGCTCCTCCATCCACGGGGTTTTCCAGGCAAGAGTACTGGAGTGGGGTGCCATAGCTACACTAGTGATGTATAAAAAAAGATGTAGAATTCAACAATCAATTAGAAAATTCAGTATGAAAATAACCCTTTCACAGTAGCCCCCAAATCTAAAAGGCAGCTAAAAAGATAGCTAACAAAGATGAATACACCATTACACATAAAAACATAAAATTGTACTAAAGGACATTTCAAAAATATCTGAAAGTAAAGAAATAAACTTAGTAAGACCTATACAGAGTATGGGATTTTACCTATACACAATCTAAGATATTAGGCTGCTCTAGTTTCACGGATTCTGGCATAAGACATGAGAATCTTGGGTGAGAGACAAAGGACTTTATTATAATTGTTTAATATAAATTTATTTATTTTAATTGGAGGCTAATAACTTTACAATATTGTATTGGTTTTGCCATACATCAACATGAATCCGCCACGGGTGCACACTTTATTATTGACAATAAAAGCAGTAACCAGAGCTCATGATGATTTGTGTCTATCCCTAATACCCGCCACCTTCCTAACCAAGTCCCAAAAGGATGATATGAAGGACGCTGAACACATACTGGATTCCATTACAGGAGAGGAACAATGAGTTTGGAGGTTCCACTGATTTTATAGAAAGTAAAAACAAGCCTGCTCTTTTTCTATGGGGAGGTATTTCCTCACCCTTCATTGCAAACATAACCCTGAGAAATGGCTCAGAAAAGCAAACTTCAAGGATTGCATTTTGGCATACTCAGCAAGAAAATACAGGGATACAAAGGGACCACGGAGGATTGTTTTCTCCCAAACACTATTGCATTTATACATGGGAAGACTTCATGTCAATAAATTAGCATGCATGTGTGCTAAGTCGCTTCAGTCCTGTCCGACTCTTTGTGATCCTATGGAATGTAACCCACCAGGCTCCTCTGTCCATGAGATTCTCCAGGCAAGAATAATGGACTGGATTGCCATGCCTTCCTTCAGGGGATCTTCCCCACCCAGGGATCAAACCCAAGTCTCTATGTCTCCTGCATTGGCAGCCAGGTTCTTTACCACTAGTATGACTTGGGAAACCCCCCAAAAGTTAGCAATTCACCTCAGATTAATCCATAAGTCCAGTAACACTCCAATCAAAATATTAATATTAACAAGACCATTTTTTGTGGAACTTGAAAATTGATTACACAATTCAAAAGGCATATACAGAAAACTTGGTTTCCCTGACAGCTCAGTTATAAAGAATCCACCTGCAATGCAGGAGACACCAGTTCTATTCCTGGGTCAGGAAGATCTGCTGGAGAAGGGATAGGCTACCCACTCTAGTATTCTTGGGCTTCCCCTGTGGCTCAGCTGGCAAAGAACCTGCCTGCAATGTGGGAGACCTGGGTTCAATTCCTGGGTTGGGAAGATACCCTGGAGAAGGGAAAGGCTACCCACTCCAGTATTCTGGCCTGGAGAATTCCATGGACTTTATAGTCCATTGGGTCACAAAGAGTTGAACACAACTGAGAGACTCACTTTCACCTTCTTTATACAGAAAATTGATTTATGAAGGATGTTGCACTGCAAAAGAGTGGAGAAAGGATTGATACAGAATGGTCTTGATCTGGGGACTGATTTTATGTGTGTCTTCATTTTGTGAATATTCATCAAGATGTACAGTTAAGATATTTCCTTTTTCTGTATGTGTGTTATACTTAAGTAAAAACCTTTTGAAAACCTGCTTAATAGTATACTTTCTCACCAGTAGAGTTGCATGTTTGAGTAGAGAAACTCAAACAAGTTTGTTTAAGCTACACTTATTGTAAATCAAATAAGGATGGCTTATAAACAAAACCAACAAAATAGGAATGAAGAAAAAAATTTCTTGGAATACAGAGAAATTTTTCAAAATATGTTACAGGCCAATAATTAGAATCTAAAAGTACCCATGAGAAGCAATATTAAGAAGACAAACAGGGGTTTTGCTGGTGGTTCAGTGGTAAAGAATCTGCCTAAAATGCAGGAGACACATGTTCAATGCTTGGTCCAGGAAGATCCTTACATGCTGTGGAGCAACTAAGCCTATGTGCCACAACTATTGAGCCTGTGCTCTAAAGCCAGGAAACTGAAATTACTGAAGCCCGTGGGCTCTAGAGCCTGTGCTACCCAAGAGAACCCACTGCAATGAGGAGCCTATGCATTGCAACTAGAGAGTAGGCCCTGCTTGCCACAGTGAGAGAAAAACCTGTATGCAGCAACTAAAAGCCAGTGCAGCCCTCCAAATAAATACAAAAATAAATCAATAAAATTATTTTTAAAAAGAAGACAAAAGAAAAATGGGTAAAGGACATCAAAAGATAATTCAAAGAAGAGGAAGTATGTTTGTTCAGAAAAACCTACAAAGAGATGCTCACCCAAAGAAATGATATGGGAAAGTCAGGTTCAACATTAGGGAGATGTTCATTTTCACGTCTTAGACTGGTAAAAAAAAAAAAAAAAGAAAGAAAGAAAGAAAGAAATTTAAAGGTACTTACCTGCAAGAAATTGGGGGAAATGGGGACACTTCTACAGCTGATGTGTGTGTAAATAGATGTAATTAGCATTTGGCAGTGTCTACTGAGGTTGAAAGTGCTGCACTCAATATGTCAGTAAATTTGGAAAATTCAGCAGTGGCCACAGAACTGGAAAAGGTCAGTTTTCATTCCAATCTCTAAGAAAGGCAATGCCAAAGAATGCTCAAACTACTGCATAATTGTACTAATCTTACACGCTAGTAAAGTAACTCTCAAAATTCTCCAAGCCATGCTTCAACAATACGTGAACTGTGAACTTCCAGATGTTCAAGCTGGATTTAGAAAAGGCAGAGGAACCAGAGATCAAATTGCCAACATCCAACAAATTGCTGGATCATTGAAAAAGCAAGAGAGTTCCAGAAAAACATCTATTTCTGCTTTATTGACTATGTATGCCAAAGCCTTTAACTGTGTGGATCACAATAAACTGTGGAAAATTCTGAAAGAGATGAGAATACCAGACCACCTGACTTGCCTCTTGAGAAATCTGTCTGCAGGTCAGGAAGCAACAGTTAAAACTGGACATGGAACAACAGACTGGTTCCAAATCGGGAAAGGTGTACATCAAGGCTGTATATTGTCACCCTGCTTAGTTAACTTATATGCAGAGTACATGAGAAACGCTGGGCTGGATGAAACACAAGCTGGACTCAAGATTGCCAGGAGAAATATGAATAACCTCAGATATGCAGATGACACCACCCTTATGGCAGAAAGTGAAGAAGCACTAAAGAGCCTCTTGATGAAAGTGAAAGAGGAGAGTGAAAAAGTTGGTTTTTTAACATTCAGAAAACTAAGATCATGGCATCCAGTTCCAACACTTCATGGCAAATAGACGGGGAAACAATGGCAGACTTTATTTTTGAGGGCTCCAAAATCACTGCAGATGGTGACTGCAGCCATGAAATTAAAAGATGCTTACTCCTTGGAAGGAATGTTATGACCAACCTAGACAGCATTTCAAAAAGCAGAGACATTTCTTTGCCAACTAAGGTCTGTCTAGTCAGGGCTATGGTTTTTCCAGTAGTCATGAATGGATGTGAGAGTTGGACTGTAAAAAATGTGAGTGCCGAAGAATTGATGCTTTTGAACTGTGGTGTTGGATAAGACTCTTGAGAGTCCCTTGGATTGCAAGGAGATCCAACCGGTCCATCCTAAAGGAGATCAGTCCTGAGTCTTCATTGGAAGGACTGATGTTGAAGCTGAAACTCCAATACTTTGGCCACCTGATACAAAGAACTGACTCATTTGAAAAGACTCTGATGCTGGGAAAGATTGAAGATGGGAGGAGAAGGGGCTGACAGAGAATGAGATGGTTGGATGGCATCTCTGACTCAATGGACATGAGTTTGGGTAAACTCCGGGAGTTGGTGATGGACAGGGAGGTCTGCCATGCTGCAGTCCATGGGGGTCACAAAGAGTTGGACATGGCTGAGCAACTGAACTGAACTGAATGAGGTTGAATGGGCTTTCCAGGTAACACTAGTGGTAAAGAACCTGCTTGCTGATGCAAGAGGCATAGAGATGGAGGTTCAATCCCTGGGTTGGGAAGATTCCCTGGAGGAGGGCACGGCAACCCATTCCTGTATTCTTGCCTGGAGAATCCCACGGACAGAGGAGCCTGGAAGGCTACAGTCCATGGGGTCACAAAGAGACAGACACAAATGAAGCAACTGAGCATGCACACAGAGTGAGGTTCAAGATGCACATACTCTGTCATTTAGCAATTCCAGTTCTAGGAAATATATTTATAGAGTAATAGGCTATAAGAAGAGTATTCATTGCAGCATTCTTTGTAATAGAAAAAAGAGTAGCTACTCAAAAATGTCCACAAGAATGAAATGCATAAGGAAACTATTAAAAAATAGAATATTATATACCAGTTAAAATGAATGTACATAGCATGAACATGGATAAATTTAAAAGAGTATAATGTTGGGTGAAAAAATTGAGTTGTGGGCAATTACATGCAGTGCGATATAACATTGTAATACAAAAATTATGATAAAATTCATTAAAAAAAACCCGTATCTTGTCCAATTCTAGGTACTAGACTCAGTGAACAAAACAGAGATCTCTGCGCTCGAGGACTTTACATCTCAATGGAGGAATACTGAAATAAAGCAATAAGCATACTAAGTAAATAAGTTGAATATTGTATTAGAGAATGATGAAAGCAGAACAGAGTAAGGCAGATAGAGTAGGGCTGTGCAGGTTGCTGTATTAAATAAGCTAGTTCATATAGGCTTCATTGAAATGGTGGGATTAAAGCTCAACATTTAGAAAACTAAGATCATGGCATCCAGTCCCATCACTTAATGGGAAATTGATGGGGAAACAGTGGAAACAGTGGCTGACTTTACTTTTCTGGGCTCCAAAATCACTGCAGATGGTGACTGCAGCCATGAAATTAAAAGACGCTTGCTCCTTGGAAGGAAAGTTAGGACCAACCTAGATAGCATATTCCAAAGCAGAGACATTACTTTGCCAACTAAGGTCCGTCTAGTCAAAGCTATGGTTTTTCCAGTGGTCATGTATGGATGTGAGAGTTGGAGTATAAAGAAAGCTGAGCACCGAAGAATTGATGCTTTTGAACTGTGGTGTTGGAGAAGACCCTTGAGAGTCCCTTGGACTGCAAGGAGATCCAACCAGTCCATCCTAAAGGAGATCAGTCCTGGGTGTTCATTGGAGGGACTGATGTTGAAGCTGAAACTCCAATACTTTGGCCACCTGATGCGGAGAGCTGACTCATTGGAAAAGACCCTGGTGTTGGGAAAGATTAAGGGTGGGAGGAGAAAAGGACGACAGAGGATGAGATGGTTGGATGGCATCACCGACACAATGCACATGTGTTTGGATGGACTCCAGGAGTTGATGATGGACAGGGAGGCCTCTAGTGCTGCGTTTCATGGGGTCCCAAAGAGTCGGACATGACTGAGCAACTGAAATGAACTGAACTGAACTGGAAAAGGGAAAATCAGACATAGATACATACATATAGGGAACAAAATGTGGGGAGGTATAGGGAGATTTCAGCTATTTTCAAGCCAAGGAAAGTGGCCAGGAATGGAGGCCCCTTATGCATTCACACCTTGCAAAAGATCCAACGCAGATGAAATTTTGATTTGGACTTAGAGCCTCCACAAGGAGGAGACAATAAATGAATGTGTTTAATTGACCTAATCGCTAGCATTTTGTACAGGAGTTCTCAGTTCAGTCGCTCAGTCGTGTCCGACTCTTTGCAACCCCATGAATGGCAGCATGCCAGGGCTCCCTGTCCATCACCAACTCATGGAGTTCACCCAAACTCATGTCCATCGAGTCAGTGATGCCATCCAGCCATCTCATCCTCTGTTGTCCCCTTCTCCTCCTGCCCCCAATGCCTCCCAACATCAGAGTCTCTTCCAATGAGTCAACTCTTCTCATGAGGGGGCCAAAGTACTGGAGTTTCAGCTTTAGCATCATTCCTTCCAAAGAAATCCCAGGGCTGATCTCCTTCAGAATGGACTGGTTGGATCTCCTTGCAGTCCAAGGGACTCTCAAGAGTCTTCTCCAACACCACAGTTCAAACGCATCAATACTTCAGCGCTAAGCCTTCTTCACAGTCCACTTCTAACATCGATACATGACTACTGGAAAAACCATAGCCTTAACTAGACGGACCTTAGTTGGCAAAGTAATGTCTCTGCTGTGGAATATGCTATCTAGGTTGGTCCTAACTTTCCTTCCAAGGAGTAAGCATCTTTTAATTTCATGGCTGCAGTCATCATCTGCAGTGATTTTGGGGCCCCCCCGAAATAAAGTCTGACACTGTTTCCACTGTTTCCCCATCTGTTTCCCATGAAGTGATGGGATCGGATGCCATGATCTTCATTTTCTGAATGTTGAGCTTTAAGCCAACTTTTTCACTCTCCTCTTTCACTTTCCTCAAGAGGCTTTTTAGTTCCTCTTCACTTTCTTTTTCGGTATGTTTATTTCTAGGTGTTTTATTTCTCTCTCTTTTTATGTGTTTTAACTCACCCTAGTGGCTTTTCAGCAATAAAAGTGATCATTTTTTGAGAAATAACCACTATAAATCATTAATCAATTCCAGTATGTGTGGTATTTGGGGGACCTAAATAAGGTTTAAGACAAGAATGTATAATTTGCAAAATGTTACATATTTTTAGTGTGTATGTGTAAGTATTCCTATTTCTCTTTGTGTTCTGTATTTGGAGAATGGGATTCTGTCATTCTCTTCATACTGATCACTGGTTTTGATAAATTCTGGAGATAATAGCTGTTCATTTCATTCCTATGCTTTTCAGGAGCACTCTGCTGGGGAAGCCAGGACATTCTGCTCATGCCACTGTAGGTCAGCCAGGAGAAGATTCTGTGTTGGAGTAAAATGTCCACCAAGTGACCTGAGTCACTCTGATGCCTGAAAGAGCTGGAGCTGTGGAGGACTGTCATACTCTCTCAGGAAGCTTTAACTGATGATTTCATTTTCCAACTTAGGTGGCTTTCACTGAGTTTGGCTGAAAGTGAAAGTGAAGTCGCTCAGTCATGTCCGACTCTTTGCGACCCCATGGACACCAGGCTCCTCTGTCCATGGGATTTTCTAGGCAACGGTACTGGAGTGGGTTCCCATTTCCTTCTCCATGAGATCCTCCCGACCCAGGGATCCAACCCAGGTATCCCGCATTGTAGACAGACACTTTACCATCAGAGCCACCAGGGCAGTTGGGCTGACTGGGGCAGGGCAGGAGTGGGGAGGTGGGACGTCCGGTGTCACGTGACATGAGCTGCCATAGTAACAGGCCTCCCTGCCTTGCATCCAATCAAATATGGACAGTGTCTGTGACGTCAGGGAAAGCCGGGCCTATAAATTCGGCCAACGGCCTTCAACGGCCTCACTGTTCTTCCGGGCTGTGCTATGGAGAATGGTGGCGCTGCCGTGTGGGAACCATCCTCTGACGGCCCTGACGAAGATGTGATCACCATAGAAACCAGCACCTCCGAAACTGAGCCCTCTGAACCGGAGATGGCGAAAGCAGAGACCTCCAAACCAGAGCCGTATGATGCGGAACCAAAAAAGGCAAAGCAGAAGACAGCTAAGGGCCGCCGTTGCCGTCGCCGTCGCCGCCGCTGCCGTCAGGGCAATTTCTCCAGCTTTGCTACCTATTTCCCTAGGGTGCTGAAGCAAGTACATACAGGCCTGAGTCTTTCCCGTGAGTCCGTGAACGTCCTGGATTCGTTTGTGAAAGATATGTTCGAGCGGATTGCCGAAGAGGCCGGGCGCCTGGCCCACAGCAACAAGCGCTGCACCATCATGACCGAAGACATCGAGACCGCTGTGCGTCTTCTGTTGCCTGGGGAGCTCGGCAAGTATGCCACGTCCGAGGGCACCAAGTCGGTCATCAGATACCACCTCTCCAGATGAACTGCCTCAGGACTGTCGCAAACTGACCATCGCAAACCAGACTTAAGGGTTCTCCCCTTAGGCCCTACATTTAATCTTTAAAACATTTCTACCCCAAAGAAAACATTAAAAACCTCATTAACTTTGCTTCAATATGTGTCGGTTGTGTCATTTGTTCGATGGAAAATCGTGTTCTTTTTTCTTAACATGTTGCAACTCGTCACTTTCCTAAGTGGTTATTTCTATTCGTGCTTTCTCAGTGATTTTAGGGATCTTTATGGTCAAAATTCTTTCCCTAAAAGTTTCATTGGCCTTTTCCATTTTCATTCTCCCATCGATACTTAGGTATCATCCAGAGATTTTTATATGAGTATAGCAACCGATAAAAACCAGTGTGGTCTTCCCGGGTGGCTCAGCAGTAACGAATCCGCCTGCAATGCAGGAGTCGCAGGAGAGGCAGGGTCCATCCCTGGGTCATAAAGATCCCCGGGAGGAGGGCATGGCAACCCTCTCCAGTATTCTTTCCTGGAGAATCCCATGGAGAGAGGAGCCTGGTGGGCTACAGTTCATAGGGTCTGCAAAGGGTCGAACACCACTGAAGCAAGGTAGCACACAGGCTCACAAAGAGCAGTGTGTGTGTGTGTGTGTGTGTGTGTGTGTGTGTGTGTGTGCATGTGTGTGTGTGTGTGTGTGTGTGTGTGTGCTCAGTCACTCAGTCATGTCCAACTCTTTCTGACCCCATGGACAGGAGCCCGCTGGGCTCCTATCTCTTTGAAATTTTCCAAGCAAGAACACTGAATTGGGTTGTCATTTCCTACTCCAGGGGATCTTTCTGACCAAGGGATAGAAGCTGTGTCTCTTTCGTCTCCTGCATTGGCAGTCAGATTCTTGACCACTGCACCAGCAGTAACAGATATAAAAATCACATTCTATTCCTTCAATCCCAATTCACTTCCATGTGTAAAGTAGGACTCAAACATAGTGTAAAATAAGAAAATTCTAAATTTCTGGAATCAAGTGCCGTATCTTTTGAAATTACCTTATCCAGATTTTTCTGATCTCATTTTTTGTTTGCAACCTAGAACATTTTGCTTTAAAAAAAAGAAAACAAAAATCCTGACTGAATTGCAGACTTGCAGGGATGATGGGAGAGTCCAGTGACAGAGAATGTAGCCACAGTCTCCACAGTAGCAGCCAATGAAGGACTGGTAGCCCATGAGCCAAAGCAATTGGCCCAACGTATGGTGGAGTGAGGAGAGATGAACAAATAACACCCTTCCTGTGACACTCAGCCTAGAGATGGAGAGGGAACATGGGGTGATAGTTTCCCTGATGTTTTTCCATTCAAGCACCTGCTTTTAACCATGGCGATTGAAGTACAGACATCCATTTCTTGGGGCTTCCCAGGTGGTGCTAGTGGTAAAGAACCTGCCTTCTTATGTGGGAAACGAAGAGCCATGGATTCAGTCCCTGGACTGGGAAGATGCCCTGGAGAAAGGCATGGCAACCCACTCCAGTATTCTTGCTGGAAGGTCCCATGGACAGAGGAGCCTAGCGGGTTACAATCCATAGGGTCTCAAAGAGTCAGATACGACTGAAGCGGCTTAGCATGCACACATCCATTTCTTGGGTCTTCCCAGGTGGTGCCGGTAGTAAAGAACCTGCCTGCAATGCAGGAGACACAGGAGACCCAGGTTCTGTCCCTAGATGGAGAAGGTTCCCTGGAGGAGGGCATGGAAACCCACTCCAGTATTCTTTCCTGGATAATTCCCAGGGACAGAGGAGCCTGGTGGGCCACAGTTCATAGGGCCACGAAGAGTGGGACACAACTGAAGAGACTTAGCACACATGCATGCACCCATTTCTTGTTGAGGGAGATGCCTCTAGCTCCTTGCATCAAAGTAACGAGGAGGATGTTCAGCAGTTAAGAGAAATGAGATGACTTATTCTTCTACCTCCAGTATTTGACTGCTATTGCTTATGATAGTATTTACTGAATTTAATGTGCATTGCGTTTTCTTCTTGGTGCATTGACATTTTTATTTCTAAAAGTATATTGCTGAATTTCAAACTAGTTGGTGATTTTCCTATTCCTTTTATTTTTGTTTTGAGATATGTTTTTTTAAATTAATTAATTTTTTATTGAAGGATTATTGCTTTACAGAATTTTGCTGTTTTCTGTCAAACCTCAACATGACTCAGCCTAGGGTATACATATATCCCCTCCCTTTTGGAACTCCCTCCTCATCCCACCCCTCTAGGTTGACCCAGAGCCCCGGTTTGAGTTTCCTGAGCCATCCAGCAAATTCAAATTGGCCATCTATTTTACATATGGTAATGTAAATTTCCATGTTACTCTTTCTTTGCATCTCACTCTCTCCTCCCCTTTCCCTCTGTCCATAATTCTATTCTCCTATTTCTTTTTTAAAAGATTGATTTCAGGATTACTGCATCCTTGGAGAGAGAGAAAGCACTCTGCGATTTCAGTCCTGTTTAATTTACAAAGCTTTTCATTAGAACTTAATATTTCATTATATTTTAAACTATTCATTCTGAACTTTAAGCAACAAGGATATGCTGTACAGCACAGAGAAATATACCAATTATCTAATAATAAATGTAAACAGAGTATAATATATAAAACAACTGAAGCACTATGTTGTAAACCTGAACAAATATAATATTGCAACTCATGAATATATCCATAAAAAAATTTAAAGTTGAGAAGAATTTATCAGTACCACTGTTATTGGATGTAAAAATCTGTGAAGGATTTGATTCTCAGCAAAACAATGAGAGAAAAGCTAGGAGGATCTACAAAATTCCAACCTCCTGACTACAGCTGTAGTATTTCCTCTAGGTCAGTCATGACAGAGTTCGGTAAGTTCTGAATTATTTTCCCAGCAATTTCATTTCCCAGTTTATTCTCATTCTCCCAAAGTGTACTATGGAGTGCTTCAGAAGCAGTTTATGTGTGCTATACAATAGATAGAGTGAAGAAACTGATATACAAAATTCCAATTTTCTTTTTTTCCTCTCTAGATTTCTTATGTGTTGTCCTCCCTTACACTCCCAGTCTTCACTCTCTAGAGCAATTTTGCTGCATCTGTAACATCTTTCAACAGTGATCCTATTGCATTTCTGTATTTACAAACACAAAATACACAAAGCATGATAGCAGTGTCTTAGGGAACTGGCACAGTACCACAGTTCCTTCCCCATTAATCTGCAGTCTGATTTTCATAGAAAGGCATACAACACAATGGACATTAAATTCAGTAAATATTCTCTTAAGCATTAGCAGTCAAATACTTGAGGTAGAAGAAGGAGTCATCTTATTTCTCTTAACTGCTGATCCTCCTCTTCTTTTACTGATGCAAAGAGCTAGGGACATGTCCCACAACAAGAAATGGATGCATCTGTGTGTGCTAAAGCCTCTTGAGTCATGTCAGACTCTTTGTGATCCCATGGACTGTAGCCCACTAGGGTCCTCTGTCCATGGGGCTTATCCATGCAAGAATACTGGAGTGGGTTTCCATGCCCTCGTCCAGGGAACCTTCTCCACCTAGGGATCAAACCCGGGGCTCCTGTGTCTCCTGCATTGCAGGCAAGGTTCTTACCACTGATTCCAACTGCGAAGCCCCAAGAAATGGATGCCGGCATCTAGGTGGTTTGAGTCGTTTCTGACTCTTTCAGACTCTATGGATTGTAGCCCACCAGGCTCCTCCGTCCATGGAATTTTCCAGGTAAGACTATTGGAGTGGGTTTCCATGCCCTCTTCCAGGGGATCTTTCTGACCCAGGGATCAAACCTGCCATTCCTGCAACTCCTGCATTCTAGGCGGATTCTTTGCCGCTGAGCCACCCGGGAAGCACACACTGCTCTTTATCGGTTGCAAATCCCATGGACAGAGGAGCCTGGTGGGTTGCAGTCCACGGGGTCGCTAGGAGTCGGACACGACTGAGCGACTTCACTTTCACTTTCATCCACTGGAGAAGGAAATGGCAACCTACTCCAGTGTTCTTGCCTGGAGAATCCCAGGGACGGGGGAGCCTGGTGGGCTGCTGTCTCTGGGGTCGCACAGAGTTCGAAACGACTGAAGCGATTTAGCAGCAGTAGCAGCAGCAGCATATCCCATATAAAAATCCCTGGACGATACCTAAATATAGGTGGGAGAGTGAAAATGAAAAAGGCCAATGAAACTTCTAGGGAAAGAATTTTGACCATAAAGATCCTTAAAATCGCTGACTGATAAACCACGAATAGAAATAACCATTTAGGAAAGTGACGAGTTGCAATACCTTAAGAAAGAAAGTACACGATTTTTCCATCAAACAAATGACACAACCGACCGTATTTGAAGCACACTTGATGAGGTTTTTAATGTTTTCCTTGGGATGGAAACGTTTTAAAGATGGAAAGTAGGGGACACGTAAAGAAGCCAGAGTGGATGGACGTGGCTCTTTATCACTACAGGTCTTTTCCCTTCAACTGGTTCTGGTAAGAGTCTTTGGTTTGCGATGTTGCAGTGGTCATGAGGCAGTTCATCTGCGGGTGTTGTATCTGATGACCGACTTGGTGGCCTCGGACACTGCGTGCTTGCCGATCTCCCCAGGCAAGAGAAGACTCACGGCTGTCTGGATCTCCCCACTCGTGATGGTGCAGTGCTTGTTGGAGCGGGCCAGGCTCCCGGCCTCTTCAGCGATCTGCTCAAACATATCCTTCACGAACGAATCCATGAGGTTCATGGCCTCGTGAGAGAGACTCAGGCCGGTGTGCACTTGCCTCAGCACCCTGGGGAAATATGTGGCGAAGCTTGGAAAGTTGTCCAGATGGCGGCGACGGCGGCGGCGGCGGCCCTTAGCTGTCTTCTGTTTCGCCTTCTTTGGCTCAGCATCATAGGGCTCTGGTTCGGAGGGCTCGGTTTCCGAGGTCTCTGTCTCAGAGGGCTCCGTTTCTGAGGTCTCTGTTTCAGAGGACTCCGTTTCAGAGGGCTTTATTTTGGAGGTTCCGGCTTCGTTGGTGCCCAGGTCTTCCTCAGAGTTGTCAGAGGATGGCTGAGCCATGTCAGAGCCACCAGTCCCCACTACTCAGAAGAAAGGACATGCGGGAATTGAAGGCAGTTGGCGGAGTTTATAAGCCCTGCCCTCCCTGAAGTCACAAACACTGTCCATATCTGATTGGATAAAATGCAAGGCAGGAGGCCTGTTACTATGGCAGCCCATGTCACGTGACACTGGACGCTCCACGCCCAACTCCCACTGCCCCTCCCCCACGTTTAACCACACAGACAGTCAAACTCAGTGGTATCTTTAAACTTTCCGTGACTTCCACCAGGAAAATCTTTGCACTCTGCCCCATGAAGGAGCCAGCCAGTCATCTATTCACCTCAGCTGATTTATGTCTATTGTTGATGCAAGAGAAGTTTCAAAGATGTCACCAAAGTCATCTAAGTTGAAAAATGTAATAATCAGTTAGAGCTTCCTGAAAGAGTCTGACTGATCTCCATAACTCAAGCTCTTTCAGACATCAGAATGACTCAGGTCACTTGGTGGACATTTTACTCCAATACAGAATCTTTTCCTTCTGATTGACCTACAGTGCCAGGAGCAGAAACTCCCGAATTCCTCAGCACAGTGCTCCTGAAAAGCATAGGAATTAGTTGACCAGCTATTATCTCCAAAACTCATCAAAGACAATGATCACTATGAAGAGAATGACAAAATCCCATTTGCCAAATACAGAACACAAACAGAAATAGGGATACATACTAAAAATATTTAACGTCTTGCAAATTTTAAACTGTTTTCTTAAACATTATTTAGATCCCCCAAATACCACACAATCTGGAATTGATTAATGATTTATAATGGTTATTTCTCAAAAAATGATCAATCTTATTGCTAAAAAACCACCAGAGTGAGAGAAAAAGAATAAAAAGAGAGAAATAAAACACCTAAGAATAAATGTACCTAGGTGGTGGTGAAAGACCTGTACTTAGAAAGAATAAGACCCTGATCAAAGACATGGAAGATAATATAAACAGAGGGAAAGGTCTACTTTGTTTATGGATTCGAAGAATTGATATTCTTTAAAAAACCATGCTATCAAAGGCAATCCACATATTCAATGCAATTCCTATGAAAATACCAGGGCATTTTCCACAGAACTAAAACAAACAATTTTAAATTTTGTATGGAAAGATGAAAGACCCTGAATCGCCAAAACAGTCTTCAAGAAGAAGACCAGAACTGGAGGAATCGGGTTCTCTGATTTTGGTCTATAACAGAAAACTACAGTAAATCCAATCAGTGTAGGACTGGCACAGAAATAGACACATGGATCCATAGAACAGGAGAGCTCAGAAATAAACCTATGGGCTTATGGTGAGTTCAGTTCAGTTCAGTCTCCCAGTCATGTGTGACCCTTTGTGACGCCATGGACTATACCACACCAGGCTTCCCTGTCCATCACCAACTCTCAGAGCTTACTCAAACTCATGTCCATCAAGTCGGTGATGCCATCCAACCATGTCATCCTCTGTCATTCCTTTCTTTCCCGCCTTCAATCTTTTCCAGCATCAGAGTCTTTTCCAAGGAGTCAGTCCTTCACATCATTTGACACAATATTGGAGTTTCAGCTTCAGCATCAGTCCTTCCAATGAATATTCAGGACTGATTTCCTTTAGGATTGACTGGTTGCATATCCTTGCAGTCCATGATCAATTAATCTACAATATAAAAAGGCAAGAATGACCCTGTATGCAAGACAGGAAAAAAGACACAGCTGTGTATAACGGACTTTTGGACTCAGAGGGAGAGGGAGAGGGTGGGATGATTTTGGAGAATGGCATTCTGTCATGTATACTATCATGTAAGAATTGAATCGCCAGTCTATGTCTGACGCAGGATACAGCATGCTTGGGGCTGGTGCATGGGGATGACCCACTGAGATGTTATGGGGAGGGAGGGGAGGGGGGTTCATGTTTGGGAACACGTGTAAGAATTAAAGATTTTAAAATTTAGAAAGCAGCTAGAAAGATGGCGGAGGAATAGGACGGGAAGACCACTTTCTCCCTCACAAATTCCTCAAAAGAACATTTCAATGCTGAGCAAACTCCACAAAACAACCTCTGTAGGCTGGCAGAGGACAGCAGGCAACCAGAAAAGCAGACCATTGTCTTCAAAAACAGGTAGGAAAAAATATAAACGACGAAAAAGGAGACAAAGGAGGAGGGGAGGGAACTCCGTCCCGGGAAGGGAAGCCCGTCCCGGGAAGGGAAGCCCGTCCCGGGAAGGGAATTTTAAGAAGAGAGGTTTCCAAACACCAGGAAACACTCTCCCTGCCGAGTCTGTGGCGAGTCTTGGAAACCCAGAGGGCAACATAACAGAAAGGAAAAATAAAGAAATAATTAAAACCAAGAGATTACAAGCCCAACAGTAACTCCCCCAGCGGAAAAGCAGCACAGATGCCTGCATCCGCCATTGGGAAGTGGGGGCAGGGCAGGGACGCGCGGGAGGCGCGGGCTGCAGTGCTTTGTAAGAATCGGGCAGGCACGCCCCACGCGCAACCAGAACGATCTAACTTGCGCTAGCAAACCAGACTGTGGGATAGCTACAGCACGAAAAGCTCGAACATAAGACGCCGCCAGGACCGAGCACAGAACAAAGGACGGAACGGAAAAAGCCGGCTGCAGACCATCCCCCGCCGGGGACAGGCAGCCAGAGCCGTAAGGACTGGAAAGGGGCAATTGCAGACCCGGAGAGACTTTACTTACCTAACTGCAAGCGGGCTTCTTTGCTAAGACTTCTGGGGGTGCTGGACAGTCACAATCTGCCTCACGGGGGACGCCAGCGGTCCACCCAGAAAGTTGAGCAGCAGCGACAGAAAAGGTGACAAGCCGCGGCGATCACGCTCGCCAAACTCCTGAGCTACTCGGACCTGGGAAGGGCACAAAGCGCAGTCCCAGCCGAATCTGGGCCTCTGAGGGCTGCCTGAGCGCCAAACATGAGCGGCTTGGACCGGGAAGTGCACGCAGCCTAGGGCCAGCCCCAGACGGTTCCCGACTGTGCATCGTAGAGCCGGAGCGGTTTGTGCGCCGCGAGAAGGGACAGGTCAAGCGGGGCTGTGACACTGTGAGCACACGACAGCACTATTTGTTTGCGGCATCCCCCCTCCCCACAGCGCGACTGAACTAGTGAGCCTGAAAAACCAGCAAACGGAAGAAGTTAAACAGAGGGAACCACCTTGGAAGTGATCCCACACGGCCCAAAACATCAGAGAAGAGCCAGATATATTTTTACTATTTTAAAAATCATTCCTTTTTTTTTTTCTTTTTTTTTTTCTCTTTTTTTTTCTAACCTTTTTTTTTAATTGTTAAATCTTCTATTTCTCCTCTAATTTTTATTACTATAACCTATTATTACTATTTTTAAAAAAAAAGACTTTTTTTTTTTTTTTTAAGGCAAACACCATATACAGCCTTTGGATGGTTGTTGGTGGGGTTTTTGTTTGTTTGTTTGTTTTGTTTTTTTTTTGTTTGCTTGTTTTTTTTTTAATAATTCTTGGTTTTTTTTCTTTCTTTCTTTCCTGCTTTTTCCTTCTGCTTCTTTTCTTTAATATTGTATTTTTGAAAATCCAACCTCTACTCTAGATTTTTAACCTTTGCTCTTAGGTTTTTGTTGTCAATTATGTTCATTTAAAAACCCAAACTTCACTACCCAAGTTTACCTGAGAGCGAGATTACTGGCTTGACCACTCTCTTCTCCTATAGACTCTCCTTTTTCTCCACCTGGTGGCCTCTGTCTCTTTTCTCCCCCATCTCTTCTCTATCCAACTCTGTGAATCTCTGTGTGTTCCAGACAGTGGAGAACACCTAAGGAACTGGTTACTGGCAGGATTTGTCTCTCTCCTTCTCATTCCTCTCTCTTATCCTCCTGGTCACCTCTGTCTACTTCCTCCCTCTCCTCTTCCCTGTATAACTCCGTAAATACCTGAGCGGGCCAGACTATAGAGCGCACATAAGGAAGTGACTACTGCCTAGCTTGCTCTCTCCTCTTTTGATCTCACCGCATCTCATTCCAGTTACCTCTAACTACCCCCTCCATCTTCTCCTCTCCTTGTAACTCAGTGAACCTCTCTGAGTGTCCCTCAATGTGGAGAAACTTTTCATCTTTAACCTAGATGTTTTATCATCGGTGCTGTATAGATGGAGAAGTCTAGAGGCTACTGTAAAAACTGAAGACCAGAAGCAGGAGGCTTAAATACAAAACCTGAAAACAATAGAGAACTCTTGAATTCAGGGAACATTAAGCAATAGGAGCTCATCAAATGCCTTCATACTTACACTGAAACCAAGCTCCACCCAAGGGCCAACAAGTTCCAAAACAAGACATATCACTCAAATTCTCCAGCAACACAGGAACACTCCCCTGAGCTTGAATATACAGGCAGCTCAAAATTATTCCAAAACCTTTGATGTCTCATAACCCATCACTGGTCACTCCACTGCACTCCAGAGAGAAGAAACCCAGCTCCACCCACCAGAACTCCAACACAAGCCTCCCTAACCAGGAAACCTTGACAAGCCACTGATAGAACCCCACCCACAGTGAGGAAGCTCCATAATAAAGAGAACTCCACAAATCACCAGAATATAAAAAGACCACCCCAAACACAGCAATATAACCAAGATGAAGAGACAGAGGAATACTCAGCAGGTAAAGGAACAGGAGAGTTGCCCACCAAACCAAACAAAAGAGGAAGAAGTAGGGAATCTACCTGAGAAGGAATTCCGAATATTGATAGTGAAAATGATCCAAAATCTTGAAATCAAAATGGAATCACAGATAAATAGCCTAGAGACAAGGATTGAGAAGATGCAAGAAAGGTTTAACAAGGACCTAGAAGAAATAAAAAAGAGTCAAAATATAATGAATAATGCAATAAATGAGATCAGAAACACTCTGGAGGCAACAAATAGTAGAATAACGGAGGCAGAAGATAGGATTAGTGAAATAGAAGATAGAATGGTAGAAATAAATGAATCAGAGAGGAAACAAGAAAAACGAATTAAAAGAAACGAGGACAATCTCAGAGACCTCCAGGACAACATGAAACGCTCCAACATTCGAATTATAGGAGTCCCAGAAGAAGAAGACAGAAAGAAAGATCATGAGAAAATCCTTGAGGAGATAATAGTTGAAAACTTCCCTAAAATGGGGAAGGAAATAATCACCCAAGTCCAAGAAACACAGAGAGTTCCAAATAGGATAAACCCAAGGCGAAACACCCCAAGACACATATTAATTAAATTAACAAAGGTCAAACACAAAGAACAAATATTAAAAGCAGCAAGGGAAAAACAACAAATAACACACAAGGGGATTCCCATAAGGATAACAGCTGATCTTTCAATAGAAACTCTTCAGGCCAGGAGGGAATGGCAAGACATACTTAAAGTGATGAAAGACAATAACCTACAGCCCAGATTACTGTACCCAGCAAGGATCTCATTCAAATACGAAGGAGAAATCAAAAGCTTTACAGACAAGCAAAAGCTGAGAGAATTCAGCACCACCAAACCAGCTCTCCAACAAATTCTAAAGGATATTCTCTAGACAGGAAACCGAAAAGGGTGTATAAACCCGAACCCAAAACAATAAAGTAAATGGTAACGGGATCATACTTATCAATAATTACCTTAAACGTAAATGGGTTGAACGCCCCAACCAAAAGGCAAAGACTGGCCGAATGGATACAAAAACAAGACCCCTCTATATGCTGCTTACAAGAGACCCACCTCAAAACAAGGGACACATACAGACTGAAAGTGAAGGGCTGGAATAAGATATACCACGCAAATAGAGACCAAAAGAAAGCAGGAGTGGCAATACTCATATCTGATAAAATAGACTTTAAAACAAAGGCTGTGAAAAGAGACAAAGAAGGCCACTACATAATGATCAAAGGATCAATCCAAGAAGAAGATATAACAATTATAAATATATATGCACCCAATATAGGAGCACCGCAATATGTAAGACAAATGCTAACAAGTATGAAAGGGGAAATCAACAATAACACAATAATAGTGGGAGACTTTAATACCCCACTCACACCTATGGACAGATCAACTAAACAGAAAATTAACAAAGAAACGCAAACTTTAAATGATACATTAGATCAATTAGACCTAATTGATATCTATAGGACATTTCACCCCAAAACAATGAATTTCACCTTTTTTTCAAGTGCTCATGGAACCTTCTCCAGGATAGATCACATCCTGGGCCATAAATCTAAACTTGATAAATTCAAAAAAATCGAAATCATTCCAAGCATCTTTTCTGACCATAATGCATTAAGATTAGATCTCAATTACAGGAGAAAAACTACTAAAAATTCCAACATATGGAGGTTGAACAACACACTTCTGAATAACCAACAAATCACAGAAGAAATCAAGAAAGAAATCAAAATATGCATAGAAACTAATGAAAATGAAAACACAACAACCCAAAACCTGTGGGACACTATAAAAGCAGTGCTAAGAGGAAAGTTCATAGCAATACAGGCATACCTCAAGAAACAAGAAAAAAGTCAAATAAATAACCTAACTCTACAACTAAAGCAACTAGAAAAGGAAGAATTGGAGAACCCCAGAGTTAGTAGAAGGAAAGAAATCTTAAAAATTAGGGCAGAAATAAATGCTAAAGAAACAAAAGAGACCATAGCAAAAATCAACAAGGCCAAAAGCTGGTTCTTTGAAAGGATAAATAAAATTGACAAACCACTAGCCAGACTCATCAAGAAGCAAAGAGAGAAAAATCAAATCAATAAAATTAGAAATGAAAATGGAGAGATCACAACAGACGACACAGAAATACAAAAGATCATAAGAGACTACTATCAGCAGTTGTATGCCAATAAAATGGACAATGTGGAAGAAATGGACAAATTCTTAGAAAAGTACAATTTTCCAAAACTGAACCAGGAAGAAATAGAAAATCTTAACAGACCCATCACCAGCACGGAAATTGAAACTGTAATCAGAAATCTTCCAGCAAACAAAAGCCCAGGTCCAGACGGCTTCACAGCTGAATTCTACCAAAAATTTAGAGAAGAGCTAACACCTATCCTACTCAAACTCTTCCAGAAAATTGCAGAGGAAGGTAAACTTCCAAACTCATTCTATGAGGCCACCATCACCCTAATACCAAAACCTGACAAAGATGTCACAAAAAAAGAAAACTACAGGCCAATATCACTGATGAACATAGATGCAAAAATCCTCAACAAAATTCTAGCAATCAGAATCCAACAACACATTAAAAAGATCATACACCATGACCAAGTGGGCTTTATCCCAGGGATGCAAGGATTCTTCAATATCCGCAAATCAATCAATGTAATTCACCACATTAACAAATTGAAAAATAAAAACCATATGATTATCTCAATAGATGCAGAGAAGGCCTTTGACAAAATTCAACATCCATTTATGATAAAAACTCTCCAGAAAGCAGGAATAGAAGGAACATACCTCAACATAATAAAAGCTATATATGACAAACCCACAGCAAACATTATCCTTAATGGTGAAAAATTGAAAGCATTTCCCCTAAAGTCAGGAACAAGACAAGGGTGTCCACTTTCACCGCTACTATTCAACATAGTTCTGGAAGTTTTGGCCACAGCAATCAGAGCAGAAAAAGAAATAAAAGGAATCCAAATTGGAAAAGAAGAAGTAAAACTCTCACTGTTTGCAGATGACATGATCCTCTACATGGAAAACCCTAAAGACTCCACCAGAAAATTACTAGAGCTCATCAATGAATATAGTAAAGTTGCAGGATATAAAATCAACACACAGAAATCCCTTGCATTCCTATACACTAATAATGAGAAAGTAGAAAAAGAAATTAAAGAAACAATTCCATTCACCATTGCAACAAAAAGAATAAAATACTTAGGAATATATCTACCCAAAGAAACTAAAGACCTATATATAGAAAACTATAAAACACTGATGAAAGAAATCAAAGAGGACACTAATAGATGGAGAAATATACCATGTTCATGGATTGGAAGAATCAATATAGTGAAAATGAGTATACTACCCAAAGCAATTTACAAATTCAACGCAATCCCTATCAAGCTACCAGCCATATTTTTCACAGAACTAGAACAAATAATTTCAAGATTTGTATGGAAATACAAAAAACCTCGAATAGCCAAAGCAATCTTGAGAAAGAAGAATGGAACTGGAGGAATCAACTTGCCTGACTTCAGGCTCTACTACAAAGCCACAGTCATCAAAACAGTATGGTACTGGCACAAAGACAGACATATAGATCAATGGAACAAAATAGAAAGCCCAGAGATAAATCCACACACATATGGACACCTTATCTTTGACAAAGGAGGCAAGAATATACAATGGAGTAAAGACAATCTCTTTAACAAGTGGTGCTGGGAAAACTGGTCAACCACTTGTAAAAGAATGAAACTAGATCACTTTCTAACACCGCACACAAAAATAAACTCAAAATGGATTAAAGATCTAAATGTAAGACCAGAAACTATAAAACTCCTAGAGGAGAATATAGGCAAAACACTCTCAGACATAAATCACAGCAGGATCCTCTATGATCCACCTCCCAGAATTCTGGAAATAAAAGCAAAAATAAACAAATGGGATCTAATTAAAATTAAAAGCTTCTGCACAACAAAGGAAAATATACGCAAGGTGAAAAGACAGCCTTCTGAATGGGAGAAAATAATAGCAAATGAAGCAACTGACAAACAACTAATCTCAAAAATATACAAGCAACTTATGCAGCTCAATTCCAGAAAAATAAACGACCCAATCAAAAAATGGGCCAAAGAACTAAATAGACATTTCTCCAAAGAAGACATACGGATGGCTAACAAACACATGAAAAGATGCTCAACATCACTCATTATCAGAGAAATGCAAATCAAAACCACAATGAGGTACCACTTCACACCAGTCAGAATGGCTGCGATCCAAAAATCTGCAAGCAACAAATGCTGGAGAGGGTGTGGAGAAAAGGGAACCCTCCTACACTGTTGGTGGGAATGCAAACTAGTACAGCCACTATGGAGAACAGTGTGGAGATTCCTTAAAAAATTGCAAATAGAACTACCTTATGACCCAGCAATCCCACTGCTGGGCATACACACCGAGGAAACCAGAATTGAAAGAGACACATGTACCCCAATGTTCATCGCAGCACTGTTTATAATAGCCAGGACATGGAAACAACCTAGATGTCCATCAGCAGATGAATGGATAAGAAAGCTTTGGTACATATACACAATGGAGTATTACTCAGCCGTTAAAAAGAATTCATTTGAATCAGTTCTGATGAGATGGATGAAACTGGAGCCGATTATACAGAGTGAAGTAAGCCAGAAAGAAAAACACCAATACAGTATACTAACACATATATATGGAATTTAGAAAGATGGCAATGACGACCCTGTATGCAAGACAGGAAAAAAGACACAGCTGTGTATAACGGACTTTTGGACTCAGAGAGAGAAGGAGAGGGCGGGATGATTTGGGAGAATGGCATTGTATCATGTATACTATCATGTAAGAATTGAATCGCCAGTCTATGTCTGACGCAGGATACAGCATGCTTGGGGCTGGTGCATGGGGATCACCCACAGAGATGTTATGGGGAGGGAGGTGGGAGGGGGTTTCATGTTTGGGAACACATGTAAGAATTAAAGATTTTAAAATTTAATAAAAAAAAAATTAAAAAAAAAATAAAAAAAAATAAAAAAAAATTAAAAAATTAATAAGAAATAAAAAATAAAAAAAATAAAATAAAAAGGCAAGAATGTACAAATGGAGAGAAGACAGTCTCTTCAATAAGTGGTGCTTGGATAATTGGATAGCTACATGCAATAAAGTAAAATTAGAACATTCTCTAGCAGCATATACAAAAATAAACTCAAAATGGACTGAAGACCTAAATATAATACATATGTTGTGTAGGAAGTCATTTTAAGATTCCATTAGATATTTTAATGAGCTGTGTTTCTTTCACATTTGTAAATTCAGACATTAAATGAACACATCAGTTATATTTTTTAAAAAAACCCACTGAAAATAACCACAGTTGGGTTTTGAGGGGATAACTGGGACCTCAAAAGTCTCTGATACACAGGAAATCTAGGATGCTGATGGGAAAAGCAGAGTTTGATGTTGAAGATTGGAAGGAGGAGTAACACTGGTGATTATTCACTTCAGTTGATGATTGAGGAAATAAGAGTGCCTAGTGCGCAATCACCTTGCAATGTTGTGGATCACTGTGAAGGCAAAATAAGGGAAATGGCTTCACGGCTTAAATAACAATTGCCGGTCTCAACTCACGAATGATGGTGTTGATAGGATAGGCATACTCCATTCAGAAACCTTCTCAACATTACCGTTGTTTATGGATTCACATAAAAAGAGGACTCCGACACAGCATAGAAGTTAAGTGCAACAGAAAATTCAGGGGAAAAAAAAAACCCATTTCACACTTCCTAGAATCACAAGTTTCTACCCTAACGTGTTCAGCTAATCTAATGTCATTCTTTTTCAACCCTCATTCTATTGTTTTTGAAGTGGAAAACCTTCATGATTTGCAACTTAACACCATAGGGATGGTGAGAGCATTCATTCAGTCAGAGAAGCTAAAAAAGTTCATGTTGACTCCATGTCAGCCAAGGAGGGACTCAACCTGGTAGGCACAGTCACTGAACCACTCTACAGTGAGGTTTTCCTGACTGAACCAATAACTGTCTTCCTGGAGTGTTCAGGTCTGGTGACAGCAGGTGACAGGTTTGATTATTTATCTACTCTGACAGTAGGGTAACAAGCACAATTATCTATAGTTGGTCTTATAAAACTAATCAAGGTCATATATATATATTACCAGTGGTAGGAAATGGCTTGGTAGTAAAGAATCCACCGCAATGCAGGAGACCTAGGTTTAATCCCTGAGTCCAGAAGATTCCCTGGAGTAGGAAATGGAAACCCACTCCAGTATTCTTGACTGGAAAATTCCATGGACAGAGGAACCTGCTAGGCTACAATCCATGGAGTCACAAAGAGTCACACACGACTGAGCGAGGAACACTTTCAACACTTTCTCAAGTATTCTAGAGCTCCTGTACAAAATGCTAGTGATTAGGTCACTTAAACAACATTCATTTATTGTCTCATACTTGTGGAGGTTCTAAGTCCAAATCAAGGTTTCATCTGAATTGATCTTATGCAAGGTGTGAGGCCTCTCCTTGGCCTGCAGATAACTGAAATCCCCATATACCTGTCCACATTTTCTTTCCTCTGTGTATGTGTCTATGTCTGATTTTCCCTTATTACATGGATATAACTCATTTAGATTAAGACCTACTCTAATGAACATATTTGAACTTGTTTGCTTGGTAAATGCTCATCTCCAAATATGATCACATATGAATATGAGTGTTTATGGCATAGATATATTAATTTTAGAGGCACAAATTCAAGCCATAGGAGATATGGATTTTGAACTAAACATGGGAACATTTCCTGCCTCTTCCATCATGTTGATGTATGGCAAAACCAATACAGTATTGTAAAGTAAAATGAATAAATAAATAAATAAATAAATAAAAAGAGAGTCTGATCCAGTATTATGCATGGTTTTGCCTTTGTGTGACTCTATCAGAGGATTACAGAAACCATCCTTCTCTTGATGAGCCTGCTTGGTAGGAAATATCTCGATCGCAGCACTGTTTTTAATAGCCAGGACATGGAAGCAACCTAGATGTCCATCAGCAGATGAATGGATAAGAAAGCTGTGGTACATATACACAATGGAGTATTACTCAGCCGTTAAAAAGAATTCATTTGAATCAGTTCTGATGAGATGGATGAAACTGGAGCCGATTATACAGAGGGAAGTAAGCCAGAAAGAAAAACACCAATACAGTATACTAACACATATATATGGAATTTAGAAAGATGGCAATGACGACCCTGTATGCAAGACAGGAAAAAAGACACAGCGGTGTATAACAGACTTTTGGACTCAGAGGGAGAGGAAGAGGGTGGGATGATTTGGGAGAATGGCATTCTATCATGTATACTATCATGTAAGAATTGAATCGCCAGTCTATGTCTGACGCAGGATACAGCATGCTTGGGGCTGGTGCATGGGGATGACCCACAGAGATGTTATGGGGAGGGAGGTGGGAGGGGGGTTCATGTTTGGGAACACATGTAAGAATTAAAGATTTTAAAATTAAAAAAAATAAATAAAAATACAAAAAAATAAAAATAAAAATAAAGAAAAAAAAAAAGAATAACCTCCATTGATCTCAAATCTCCCTTTGGAAAATAATTCAAGTGAAATACATATAATAAAGTGTTTCCCTTAACCATCTCCAACGTCATACAAGGGCAGTTTTTTATGCTTTTCCCTCTCCGTAATTTTTTTCCTCAAAACTGCTCCATTTATGACTCTGTGGATATGCACTTTTCACAATCGAGGAGGCGAATTACCAATAAATGTCAGATATTAGAGGAGGCAAAAAGAAGAGGGCCATGAGGTATATGAGAAAACTCTGTATTCCTAAATCAGAAAAGTTAGTTATTCAGGCCAGGTCTGTCTGTGTTCCATTCACCAAGAAATCTGTACTTACATTCTCCTTGCTGTCTATCTGCGTGTTTCTTTGCCTATATAAATGGTTACGATGTCTATAATGGTTAGAAATTTCAGTCCACTTTGGTGTGAAAGCTGTGGCATGCAGTATCAGATTCCACTAAATAGTAGGTGTCCCCCTCCTAGTAGTAAGTAAAGAGAAAGCCAATCCAAAGAAATCACCATAGTATAGTGAACAAAACACTTATTTCTATAGCCTTACCCTGTGTATGCCACCCAAAAATATCGCAAGAAGCTTGACTTTGATTTCAGTGGCTATTAGATTCAGGAATATTGCTTGTCCCTGAGTACTCCTTCCAATAAGAAGTCTTGTCTGTTTCCCCCTCCTCTTGAGCTGATGAAGCCTTTGATTATTTTGAGCAATGAATAAAACTAGTGGAAATTGTATTAGGCCATTTACCAGCCTAAGGTTTAAGAAGGAATGTCCTTCTGCCTTGCTGTTTGAGGACATAGAGCTACCATGGAAAAGGTTAGTCTGTCCTGCTAGACCTCCCCACAAGAAAAGAGGCCCTTTCAGCACCAGGTATGTGTGTGAAGGTTGCCTAGAACTTTGCAGTGTAGCTTAGGTATCAGGTGATTATCACTGAATGGTCTTAGGATGGTTCATATTTTTAACAGATATTTATATTTCACATTTGGAAATTGTGTTAAACATTTTTTAAATGTTCTCATTATAAATTGTGATATACAACGTTATGCTAAAGAGTATTTTAAATACTCAGATGTGCTTGAAAAGTGGCTCAAATCAATAGACAGCTGACACACACACATAATTCTAACTGATTAATTGACTATACCCATAGTGAAAAACTGGACTTTCTTTCTCAGAAGAAAGGAAGGACCAAAGAAAATTCTAATTTTTGTCTTTAGCTATGGGTGAGGAATAAAATGTTGATAAAGAATTTGTAACCAAAAGAGTGCCCTGATGTAGCTTTGGTATTCTAATTAATACTGTCAGCATGGCCCAAGTAATTTCTGTTTGCAAACGTATGGCAAATGCAAATCTAATTGCATCTAGAGGAGCTTAACCCTAATTGAGGCTTCTACAAGTATTCCTACAATTAATGCCCCCTCTCCGAGCAAATACAGCTTCCCCCTCCAAAATGACAGCATCAGCATAAACTATAAACCAAGATGGAAACCTGCAAAGACTAATAATCAGATACGAAGTACAAGAAATATACCTAACATATTTAAATAGATGATAAGATGCATAAGACATGAGTAATAAATAGCTAATTATCAGAAGACAAATAAGCTTTCTAGTACTGAAATCATAAAAGAAGAGTAAAGAAATTTTAAACAGCTGAGACAGAAATGGAGAAGGAATATATGATCTAGAAAATAGATGAAAGAAATACTACAAAATACTTCATAAAGAGAATAAAAGAATTAAATGGAGGTCAAGAAACCTAAGAAATGGACTAAGAAAATATATCTCCTCGGACTACCAGAAGTGATAAACTTTCTTAGGAGTTGCTTTACCATAGTTGTTTTGTCAAAAGTTTTCACTTTCATCACAGGTTCAAAGGATTTATTAACAAAATGAGCTACTCATTATATACAAATAAACAATACAAGTGTTTATTAGAGAATTATCTAAATTATTTGCAATATACTAACATTAAAAAAAGAGAGAGAAATAGAGCAGAGGATACATCACCTATCTGGGCGATTTATTTGTAACTCCATTTTGTTTTCAAGATTTTATTTTTACTATCATTATTCTGAATTCTTTTTCAGGTAGATTCCGTATCTCCTCCCCTTTTATTTGGTTTGGTAAGCATTTATCCTGTTCCTTTACCTGCTGAGTAATTCTCTGCAATTTCATCTTGCTTAGATTGCTGTGTTTGGGATGGCCTTTCCGTATTCTGGCAGTTTGTGGTTCCTCTTTATTGTGGAGGTTCCTCCCTGTGGGTGGGGTTGGATGGGTGGCTTGTCAAGGTTTCCTGGTTAGGGAAGCTTGTGTCGGTGTTCTGGTAGGTGGGTTTGGATCTCTTCTCTCTGGAGTGCAATGAAGTGTCCAGTAGTGAGTTTTGATATGTCTGTGGGTTTGTTGTGACTTTGGGCATCCTGTATATTGAAGCTCAGGGCTATTTTTCTGCATTGCTGGAGAATTTGCGTGGTATGTCTTCCTCTGGAACTTGTTGGCTCTTGGGTGGCGCTTGGTTTCAGTGTAGGTATGGAGGCTTTTGGATGAGCTCTTATCGATTAATAATCCCTGGAGTCAGGAGTTCTCTGGTGTTCTCAGGTTTGGACTTAAGCCTCTTGCCTCTGGTTTTCAGTCTTATTCTAATAGCAGTCTCAAGACTTCATCTATACAGCACTGATGGTAAAACATCCAGGTTAATGATGAAAAATTTCTCCACAGTGAAGGACACCCGAAGAGGCTCATAGAGTTGCATGGAGAAGAGAAGAAGGGAGGAGGGAGATAGAGGTCACCAGGAAGAGGAGAGGGGGAATCAAAAGGGGAGAAAGCAATCTAGCCAGTAATCAATTCCCTATGTGTGCTTCACCAGAGAAGGCAATGGCACCCCACTCCAGTACTCTTGCCTGGCAAATCCCATGGACGGAGGAGCCTGGGAGGCTGCAGTCCATGGGGTGGCTAAGAGTTGAATACGACCGAGCGACTTCACTTTCACTTTTCACTTTCCTGCATTGGAGAAGGAAATGGCAACCGACTCCAGTGTTCTTGCCTGGAGAATCCCAGGGACAGGGGAGCCTGGTGGGCTGCCATTTATGGGGTCACAGAGTCAGATACGACTGAATTGACTTAGCATCATGTGCACTCCACAGTCCAGAACACTCTGAGGTGTTCATGGAGTTACACAGAGAAGAGAAGAGGGAAGAAGGAGACAGAGGTGACTAGGAGGAGAAGAAGGGGAATCAAAAGTAGAGAGACAGATCCAGGCAGTAGTCAGTTCCCTAAGTGTTATCCACAGCCTGGAATACCCAAAGAGGTTCACAGAGTTAGGTAGAGAAGAGAAGGCGGAGGGAGGAGATAGAGGCGACCTGGTGGAGAAAAAGGAGAGTCAAAAGGGGGAGCGGGGAATCAAGCCAGTGATCACACTCCCAAGTAATAATGGGTAGTGAGAATTGGGTTCTTAAAGGTACACCATTGATAACAAATACCAAAAAGCAAAGATTAAAAATCTAGATTAGATGTAAGACTCTCAAAAACACAATATTAAAAAAAAAAAGAAAGTCACAGAAATTATCAAATATATATATAAAGTTTGCTTTACAATAGGGTCTGTTTTTGCAAGGTAATAATAGGTTATAAAAATGAAAAGTAAAGGAGTAATAGAGCACTTAAAAATAAAAAAATTTTAATTAAAAAAAAATAATAAAACTATATCTAGAAATTTCTCTGGAACTGTTGCAGACAGTGTGGGGTCAGTTCAGTTTCAGACAGTTCCTTGATCCAGCTTATATGTCTCAACATCTATAGGCCCCTTCCAATGTAGTCGGTGCTAACTACAGGGTTTTAATCTGTTGCACCTGTCACTTCAAAGCGATTCCCTCAGTTTATTTTAGCTTCTTCTGTTTTCTGGTCCCTTCAGTGTCTAGTTTCTGCCCTGACACAAGGGGGCGAAGGTGGTCACTTATTTAGGCTCACTTGGTCAGTCGTGCTGTGGGGAGTGAGGAACACTGCAAACAAATATCACTAGCGTGTGTGGGGAGTGCTCGCAGTGTCTCAGCCACACTGGGTTTGGCCCCCCTCATGGCGTGTATGTTTTCCCAGTCTACACTGCTCAGGCTCTAGGTTGCTCTGCCAGGAACTGTCTGAGGCAGGCCCTAGGTTGTATGCACTTTCCAGGTCTAAGCCGCTCAGGTTCAGGTTCTCGGGTTCTCCACAAAGGAACACAGACTCAGTTGGCCCTGCCTTTTGAGCCCTTCCCAGGTCCGTGCAGCTCAGGTGACCAGGTACTTGGCGAGTACACTCTCCGCAGGTGTGCAGCACATCTTATCACGTCCCCTGTCCCAGCTGCTCAGTTTCCTGGGTGTGCAGCAGGAGCACCGTCTCAGGTGTCCCATGTGTCTCCTCTGGGGAGCTGATCTCTGGCTGTGACCCTCCCGGCAGATGTCAACCGTCCAGGATCCCTGGAAGACTTGGTTAGCAACTGGGAGCCTGCTCACATTTTGGGAGAGGATGCTGTCTCTGGGCTGAGATTGCCCCTTTCTGGCTCTGGCTGTCGCCGCCTGCCTCTCTGCCTTCAGCGGGGGATGGGCCAGTCCACAGCCAGCTAACTCTCCTCTGGTATTCACTCAGTCCTTTGTTCTGTGAGTGGACCTGGCAGTGCCTTAGCTTAGAGCTTTTTGCAGGAAAGTTCTCTCTCTCTCTCTCTCTCTCTCTCTCTCTCTCTCTCTCTCTCTCTCTCTCTCTCTCTCTCTCTCTCTCTTTTTTCTCTCTCTCTGGCTATCCCACAGTTTGGGTTGACATGAAGATCTGCTGGAGAAGGGATAGGGTACTCACTCCAGTGTTCTTGGGCTTCCCTTGTGGCTCAGTTGGTAAAGAATCTGCCTGCAATGCAGGAGACCTCGGTTTGATCCCTGGGTTGGGAATATCCTCTGGAGAAGGGAAAGACTGCCCACTCCAGCATTCTGGCCTGGAGAATTCCATGGACTGTATAGTTCATGGGGTCACAACAATTCGACATGACTGAGTGACTTTCACTTTCATTTGATGAAAGGA
This sequence comes from Capricornis sumatraensis, assembly GCF_032405125.1. NCBI lineage: Eukaryota > Metazoa > Chordata > Mammalia > Artiodactyla > Bovidae > Capricornis > Capricornis sumatraensis. The sequence continues at coordinate 12,678,526 of NC_091092.1, forward strand.
CTTTGATTTCAAAGGAGACCAAGAAAAACTAACACCAGATCACCTGCTAGTAGATGTGCCTGTGTGGTACCTCGGGATCATCTTGCACACCTGGAACAAAATTTTCAGCAAGAAGAGCTCTTGGTAAAGCCCTGTACATTGTCAAAGACAGTGTCATGGGCCAGTTTGAAAACAGCACTTTTAGTAAGTCATGTATTTTCTCTCATGGTCATTGTATTCTGGGAGAAGTCATTTCAAGGAACCTACAACACTACAATATATTTAATTGTGCTTGGATGTAAATTCAGAAATAAAGTAGGAGCACTAATAAACAATGTTTAAAAGGCACAACAGTTAGGATATGGAGTGAAGACTGGAAGACCAAGGATAATTAAAACACAGGAAATCTAAGAAAGAGAGGAATAATGGGGTTCAATGTTGAAGAGGATAATACCAAATAAGCAAACATGGTTACTGACTTCAAAAGGTGATTAAGAGAAAGGGCAGCTCGTAAGCAATCATGATCAAAAAGTGTGGTTTACTGAAATGATAAACTAAGGGAAATTACTGATTTTAAAACAAATGGAAAGTATCAACTCAGACAAAATAGTTTTACTAGGACAAAAATACGCTATTCATTGGAGAAGGAAATGGCAACCTACTCCAACATTCTTGATGGGAGATACCATGGAAAGAGAAGCTTGATGGGCAACAGCCCATGGGATCCCAAGAGTCGACATTTTCTATCTGCTCCCTAGCAACTTCCCATCACACTTCAGACCTGCCTTATCTCCACAAATTCACTAGCGAGAGGCTCTGGAGTGAAAGGACCTAATTAATGGCCCAGGAAACCTACCTGAGTAAGGTATTTCCTCCTCAGAATACTAACGTGATTTAAGAGTGGAAATTTTTAATGGGATTTATGTGAATAAGCTGAAAGACAAAAGACATGTGAATCTCAATTGTAACAACAATGATGTGCGTGAATGTTTGATATTTCTTAGGTAACTAACATGCTCTGAAAGCAAAGATGGTATTGTGAAAAAACATGGATGTCAAAGGAAAGCCCAGTGTAATGTTTGCTGATGAAATGCCACTGTCATTCCTATTTAGAGTTAGGAAGGTGATAAGATAATTTCCTGAGAGCATTATGATTTGAAAGTTTTGAGGAGTATTAGGCATGAATTCTTAAAACTCTGGAAGTTACTGCTGTTCTAGGTGGGAGAATGAGGGTAAAAAAGTAAATGAAGTTTTGATGAAAATAATTTTGATGATAAAGACCCCCAAAAGGCAAACCTTGAGCAATAACTAATAGAATGGCCATTAAGAAAGTGGTGAAAGGAAATGTGGTTAGGGAAAATCAGGATTTTCCTTTGAAAAACTGCACTAGAATCATATATTCTTGTAGATCTGATAATGTGAGATAGTGTTTCCTTCACCATTAAAGGGTTTCAATAAGGGGGAAATAGCACAGGTCCAAAACCTAGAGCACATCCAATTTTTGAGAGCTACAAGTCTTTCCCATCAAGTGAGTGGCTCTGCAAAAAAAAAAAAAAAAAAAACAGGGGAAATGGCATTGGTCCAAAAACTAGAGCACATCCTATTTTTGACAGCTCCAAGTCTTTCCCGCCAATGGTGTGGCTCTGCCAAAAAAAAAAAAAAAAAGCCTTTGGTTTGTGATGCTCAGGTGGTCCTGAGGCAGCTCATCTGCAGGTGGTGTATCTGATGGCAGCCCTGGTGGCCTCAGACACATGGTGCTCCCAATCTCCCCTGGCAGCAGCAGGTGAAGTGTGCTGAGAATCTGTCTGGAGGTGAGAATCAACCCTTGATGGGAAGGGCCAGGAAGGAGGCATATCTGATCCACCCTCAATGATATTGTTCAGAAAATAATTCACACATGACATTTAAGGAAATGCCAAAATTAATGAGAAAGTGCTTCACAACCTGCTAGACACAGATGGGCATAGAAGTGCAAAGTCAGCTCCTTGTACACAGAGTAGTGCTCCTGGAAATCATGGAGATTACTGGCCTAATATTTTCTCCAGTTCTGATCAAAACCCTCATGACATCAGGAAAGAGAAATTGCAATATCAGAGTCTCTACATAGAGAACACAAACTGAAATATGATGGTATCATATTATTAAAAATATTTAGTATATACCAAATTTAAAATTTTTTTGACATAATTTAAGTTCAGAAAAATAACCCACATGGTGAATATACATAAGAGTTCTTAGTTGAGAAAAAAATGTTACCTCACTGTTTAAGAAGCCACAATGGGATGAAAATGGAATCAATAATTGAGAAACTCATAAAAATTAAAATCATGTAACTTTCAAGAATATATGATAATAGTCAAAGGTATTTATTCAATAGATTTATGTGGAAATAAATCACAGAAATTGAACCAAAAAAAAAAAGACTTTAGTAGAATTTAAGAAATGGGAGTCATCAATGTGGTTTCATTCCCAAGGACTAGGCCTCTTATGGTGTTTCCTCTTAGACATTTAAGGGACAGCTAATTCTACTATTAATAAGATGATTTCAATCACGAAGGGGGAAAAGCCAAATTTACAGTGATGAAATCTTACTAATTAATATCTGAAAAATTCTGTTTACAACTAAGAATTTAAAAATCTTACCTGAAATATTATTAATCAACTTGTTATTTTTTGATGCAAGGGACAAAAGACATATTCAGGACCATTTTTGAATTCATATCATTAAACCACCATGATTAAAAAGCAGCCAAGAAGCAAACCATAGCGAATGAACCATACCAACATACTCCATAATCTCCAAAGGCCAAACCTTCCAAGAAAGCTGTGATTGGTGTATCCTGTGTCACCCTATAACAGATTGACTCAATGACAAGGACCAACACCCCTTGCCTACCTCAGTCTCAAAGGCTGAAGGTGCTAGTAAGACTCCTATTTCTTCGGCCCAGAACAGTGTTCACACTTAGAGTCAAGGATTTTGACTCAGGAGCTGCAGGCTTTTCACCGGCTGAGCCAGTCCCAAGTGGAGTTTAAGCTGCTCTGATTGGAAGCTTCCAGCATCCTCAAGACGTAGAGGTGCAAGCCTTGAAGCTTTTTTGCTTCAATTATTTTAGCACTGTGTTTGGGACCTTTCATATTTTCAAATGATTTCTATGATACAAATAATGTCAGCAAGGTTTGAATGGGGTATATTTATCCTATTAATACTATTTTCTCCAAGTTCCTGCTCATCTTTTGTTATTAAACATAAACTTCTTTCCATATGTTGTCATTTCAGCAAACTGCAGTGCTAAATTATGATTGTTCACTAAGTGCCCTTTTTCCTCAATCACCTACTGAAGTCAGTTATCATATGTGCTTATTTGGCTTTAATCTCTTCAGCATCAATCCCCACTGTTTCACTCTTTTTTAGATTTCCTGTGTTTCAGCCATCCTTGAGCTTTACGAAGAGTGTGTGTAAGAGCATCCTGAGGTACAAAGAGGTATTTACTTGCAGATCTGTTGGTGGTAGTTTTTCCTAGTCTCCTTGGAAGTGAATGTTTTGGAAATATTTTCATAAAATTCATATCACATTCAAGCATATAAGTTATATTCCCAGTGGCTTAACTTTCATAATCTTTAGTCTAATGGACACAAGACAGTTTTTGAGAGGTAACAGCAGAACAGGGTTCCACACTGGACCAAATAAAAAAGGTCTTTAGAGCCCTCCGTGATCAGGAAATTGTCCCCGTCACGGGCACACAACTCAGAGCAGTTGAGTTCTTTCCTAGTCTTGCCCTAGTCTGTCTCCTGAGCTTTTGGGTACCTGAAATGTTAAAACTTTCTGTTTTACCCCTTCACAGTGCTGTCCCTTTTCTCAAGGCTTGAGCAAAAGTTTTGATTTCTGTAGGTTATCCATCGTTTGTCTCACTGTTTGACTGAGTGACATCCTTGTGAGGCTTAAGCATTCTAGTCAATAGGGAAATTTAAAACTTATTTTACAAGCAGAAAAATGGATACCAAACATAACAGAAATAATTAGTGTTTAAAGCAAATGAAAATTAACATTTTAAAGCATATATAAGGACTGAATTGACAGTTATCTCTCATTACCGAGATGGACAGTCAGAAACTTTTTGAAAATAAATACAACTATTCAATCTTCAAATAGTTGAGGACAATCACATGAGAGCAGTCACCTTGTTTTCTCTTAAGTAGTCATTAGTGTTGGAGAAGGAAATGACAACCCACTGCAGTATTCTTGCCTGGAAAATTCAATGGGCAGAGGAGCCTGGCAGGCTACAGTCCATAGGGTTGCCAAGATGTGGACACAACTGAGCAAGTGAGCTCACCAGCAGTCACTACTGTTCTCTTCTTTATTATTGTTATAGGAGTATCTACAAAACATTGCTTATAACCAAACAACAATTTTACCAAACAGAGAAAAGCCCTATGTGTACACTACTAATTTTGAAGCAATGTGATATAAAGTGTACTGGGAACCATGAAAAAAAGAGGGAGCTACAAATAGAATACTGATACATACCAGACAGATCAACAGAAGCATTCAGCCAGCCCACAGATACATGAGAAGCAATAAATAATTGCTGCTTTAATTTACTAAATTCTGAAATAATTTACAATGCAACAATCACTAAATGATACATATTATGAAAAAATCAAGTTTATCACAGTTGCAATTGATGTGAAAGCCTTGATTTATCAAAATTAATCATTTTAAGTAAGACTTTCCATCAACATTCTATGCTTGCATGGGTTAGAATTAAGAAACTAACTACACCACCCAGTAAGCATCAAACCACTATTTATGTGTGGAAAACACCAATGTGCTCTTAATATAATGGAAGTGTGAGGAGATATGCCCATCTATAACTCAAAATTCATGTCTCATATGAGTTGTATTCATTCTCCCTAAAATCCTATGCTGACGTCCTCAACATAGTACCTGACATGTGATTGTTTATGGAGATACAATCTACCCTAGAGGAATGAAGTTCAACTGTATTCATTAGGATGCCCCCAATCCAAAAAGACCTGTAGCTATGTAAAAAGAGGAAACGTGGACACAGAGACTCTCACACAGGAAGGAAACTGAACAAATGTAGGGGTGTCTTTGCCACTTTGACAAGAAAAGGTGAGAGACTGGAACAGACGCTTTCTTAATACCACTCTGAAGGAATCAAATCAGCTGTCATCTTGATTTGGACTTCTCACCTCCAGAAATGTGAGACCTTAGTTATGTGCAGTTCAAGTAAACCAATCTCAGGCATTTTGTACATTAGCCCAGGTAACTAATATGATATTACTAAATCACCACAATTAGAATCATTTAAGCAATTCAGCAAAGACAGTGCAGGCAAAGAATGGCACCTGATACCATCCCTGTTACCAAAGCTGAACATCCAGGAAGGGATATACTCCATGGATGCTGGAAAACTGGCTTGAACTTCAGACAATGAACATTTTGAACAATGGCTGTGGCTCACTCAGGCTGGTCCCTGATTGGCTAATTCAGAGCAGAGTGGCCATTGCACTTCTCTGACTGGACGTCCCACCATCAGAGGGGAATATCACTAAGGGTGTCATTTTCAAAACTTGAAGAGTAAAGCCTGGACAAGAAAAGAGATGGTTCACCTGAACAAGTTAGAGTAAACCATTCAGTTAGAAGATTAAGTTTTTTCTGAGTTGATTAGAATCTGTAATAATTTTTTTCCTTACAATGATTTAATTATTCATTCACTGTGTTTGAATCCACACTTCAGATGAATTGCATAACACAAGTAATGGAGAAAAGAGTTTCAATGAGGTATATTTGACCTATCAATACTATTTCCCATGCATTGGTAATTATAAGTTGTTGATTAAGCAGTGAAGGTTTTCCCTCATTTCCTCTTCACAGTAAACCACATTTGGGTGTTGGCACTAGCTGCCCTTCTTTCCAAAAGGGCCCACTAAAGTGTATAATCAGGATCGCTACTCCCCCTTCCACCTTCAACAACAATAACAAAATTCCAATTTTCTTTTTTTCTCTCTAGATTTCTTATGTGTTGTCCTCCCTTACACTCCCAGTCTTCACTCTCTAGACCAATTATGCTGCATCTGTAACATCTTTCAACAGTGATCCTATTGCATTTCTGTATTTACAAACACAAAATACACAAAGCATGATAGCAGTGTCTTAGTGAATAGGCACAGTACCACAGTTCCTTCCCCATCAATCTGCAGTCTGATTTTCATAGAAAGGCTATTATCTCTTGAGCTCTGGTCACTCAACCACACTTTGAGTCAGCAGCTGTGGCTCGCAGGCTGCCAGTCCCCCACTGGCTGCACCAGTGGAGATAGATGCTTGAAATGCTTTCTCTGGACTTGCTCTGATGGATATAAAATTGCAGGTCATGAGAGTTTGTGTTTTAAAGAGCAAAAGATTCTCTGCTAGAAAATAACTGATTAGATACATCTATGAATTTCTAAAACAATTTCAAAACCTAGGGAATTACAAAATTAAAATGTGTGTGAAATATTTGTTTTGCCATTTCTGTATTATATATCCACCCCCACTCATATATTTAAATGTTTGATTAACAAGGATATGTGGAAAATAAGTAAATGAACTGGGCTATGTGGGACAAGTATACTAGAGGTAGTAGATGGGTATATCACGTTCTTCACTATATCTGTTGCATATCACATAAAATGCTTCTGAAAAATTCCATAATACACATTGGGAGGTGAATAAAATGAGAAATTAAAATACTAGGAAAATAATTTAGAATTTATAGAACTCTATCATGGAAGACCTAGAGAAGACACTATAACTGGGATCAAGGAAAGGTTGGAATTTTGTATTTCCTCCTAACTTTTCTCTCATTGTTTGACTGAGAGTGACATCCTTCTCAGATTTCCCCATCCAAATCCTGTCACACTGAAAAGTTTGTTTTAACTTAAAATTTCTTATGAATGTATTTGCGAGTTACAATATTCTTTGTTCAGGTTTACAACTTAGTGACTCAATTGTTTTATATATTATACTCTGTTCACATTTATTAATAAATAATTGCTGTATTTCTCTGTGCTGTACAGCATATCCTTGTTGCTTATTTTCAAGTTCAAAATGAGTAGTATAAAATAAAATGAAATATTAAGTTCTAATGAAAACCATAGTAAATTACAAAGGACTGAAATCTCAGAGTGCTTTATCTCTCTCCAAGGATGAAGTAAGCTTGAAATCAATCTTTAAAAAAGGAATAGGAAAATCACCAACTACTTTGAGATTCAGCAATATACCTATAGAAAAAAAAGTCAATGCACCAAGAAGAAAACACAATGGACATTAAATTCAGTAAATATTCTCTTAAGCATTAGCAGTCAAATACTTGAGGTAGAAGAAGGAGTCATCTTATTTCTCTTAATTGCTGATCCTCCTCTTCTTTTACTGATGCAAAGAGCTAGGGACATGTCCCACAACAAGAAATGGATGCATCTGTGTGTGCTAAAGCCTCTTGAGTCATGTCAGACTCTTTGTGATCCCATGGACTGTAGCCCACTAGGGTCCTCTGTCCATGGGGCTTATCCATGCAAGAATACTGGAGTGGGTTTCCATGCCCTCGTCCAGGGAACCTTCTCCACCTAGGGATCAAACCCGGGGCTCCTGTGTCTCCTGCATTGCAGGCAAGGTTCTTACCACTGATGCCAATTGCGAACCCCAAGAAATGGATGCCGGCATGCTAGGTGGTTTGTGTCGTTTCTGACTCTTTCAGACTCTATGGATTGCAGCCCACCAGGCTCCTCTGTCCATGGAATTTTCCAGGTAAGACTACTGGAGTGGGTTTCCATGCTCTCTTCCAGGGGATCTTTCTGACCCAGGGATCAAACCTGCCATTCCTGCAACTCCTGCATTGTAGGCGGATTCTTTGCTGCTGAGCCACCCGGGAAGCACACACTGCTCTTTATCGGTTGCAAATCCCATGGACAGAGGAGCCTGGTGGGTTGCAGTCCACGGGGTCGCTAGGAGTCGGACACGACTGAGCGACTTCACTTTCACTTTCATTCATTGGAGAAGGAAATGGCAACCTACTCCAGTGTTCTTGCCTGGAGAATCCCAGGGACGGGGGAGCCTGGTGGGCTGCTGTCTCTGGGGTCGCACAGAGTTGGAAACGACTGAAGCGATTTAGCAGCAGTAGCAGCAGCAGCATATCCCATATAAAAATCCCTGGATGATACCTAAATATAGGTGGGAGAGTGAAAATGAAAAAGGCCAATGAAACTTTTAGGGAAAGAATTTTGACCATAAAGATCCTTAAAATCGCTGACTGATAAACCACGAATAGAAATAACCATTTAGGAAAGTGACGAGTTGCAATACATTAAGAAAAAAGTACACGATTTTTCCATCAAACAAATGACACAACCGACCGTATTTGAAGCACACTTGATGAGGTTTTTAATGTTTTCCTTGGGATGGAAACGTTTTAAAGATGGAAAGTAGGGGACACGTAAAGAAGCCAGAGTGGATGGACGTGGCTCTTTATCACTACAGGTCTTTTCCCTTCAACTGGTTCTGGTAAGAGTCTTTGGTTTGCGATGTTGCAGTGGTCATGAGGCAGTTCATCTGCGGGTGTTGTATCTGATGACCGACTTGGTGGCCTCGGACACTGCGTGCTTGCCGATCTCCCCAGGCAAGAGAAGACTCACGGCTGTCTGGATCTCCCCACTCGTGATGGTGCAGTGCTTGTTGGAGCGGGCCAGGCTCCCGGCCTCTTCAGCGATCTGCTCAAACATATCCTTCACGAACGAATCCATGAGGTTCATGGCCTCGTGAGAGAGACTCAGGCCGGTGTGCACTTGCCTCAGCACCCTGGGGAAATATGTGGCGAAGCTTGGAAAGTTGTCCAGATGGCGGCGACGGCGGCGGCGGCGGCCCTTAGCTGTCTTCTGTTTCGCCTTCTTTGGCTCAGCATCATAGGGCTCTGGTTCGGAGGGCTCGGTTTCCGAGGTCTCTGTCTCAGAGGGCTCCGTTTCTGAGGTCTCTGTTTCAGAGGACTCCGTTTCAGAGGGCTTTATTTTGGAGGTTCCGGCTTCGTTGGTGCCCAGGTCTTCCTCAGAGTTGTCAGAGGATGGCTGAGCCATGTCAGAGCCACCAGTCCCCACTACTCAGAAGAAAGGACATGCGGGAATTGAAGGCAGTTGGCGGAGTTTATAAGCCCTGCCCTCCCTGAAGTCACAAACACTGTCCATATCTGATTGGATAAAATGCAAGGCAGGAGGCCTGTTACTATGGCAGCCCATGTCACGTGACACTGGACGCTCCACGCCCAACTCCCACTGCCCCTCCCCCACGTTTAACCACACAGACAGTCAAACTCAGTGGTATCTTTAAACTTTCCGTGACTTCCACCAGGAAAATCTTTGCACTCTGCCCCATGAAGGAGCCAGCCAGTCATCTATTCACCTCAGCTGATTTATGTCTATTGTTGATGCAAGAGAAGTTTCAAAGATGTCACCAAAGTCATCTAAGTTGAAAAATGTAATAATCAGTTAGAGCTTCCTGAAAGAGTCTGACTGATCTCCATAACTCAAGCTCTTTCAGACATCAGAATGACTCAGGTCACTTGGTGGACATTTTACTCCAACACAGAATCTTTTCCTTCTGATTGACCTACAGTGCCAGGAGCAGAAATTTCCTGACATCCTCAGCACAGTGCTCCTGAAAAGCATAGGAATTAGTTGACCAGCTATTATCTCCAAAACTTATCAAAGACAATGATCACTATGAAGAGAATGGCAAAATCCCATTTGCCAAATACAGAACACAAACAGAAATAGGAATACATACTAAAAATATTTAACATTTTGCAAATTTTAAACTGTTTTCTTAAACATTATTTAGGTCCCCCAAATACCAGACAATGTGGAATTGATTAATGATTTATAGTGATTATTGCTCAAAAACATGATCACTCTTATTGCTAGAAAGCCACCAGAGCGAGAGAAAAAGAATAAAAAGAGAGAAATAAAACACCTAGGAATAAATGTACCTAGGTGGTGGTGAAAGACCTGTACTTAGAAAGAATAAGACCCTGATCAAAGACATTGAAGACAATACAAACAGAGGGAAAGGTCTACCTTGTTTATGGACTGGAAGAATTGATATTCTTTAAAAAACCATGCTATCAAAGCCAATCCACATATTCAATGCAATTCCTATGAAAATACCAGGGCATTTTCCACAGAACTAAAACAAACAATTTTAAATTTTGTATGGAAAGATGAAAGACCCTGAATTGCCAAAACAATCTTCAAGAAGAAGAGCAGAACTGGAGGAATCAGGTTCCCTGATTTTGGACTAGAACAGAAAACTACAGTAATCCAATCAGTGTAGTACTGGCACAAAAATAGACACATGGATCCATAGAACAGGAGAGCTCAGAAATAAACCTATGGGCTTATGGTCAATTCAGTTCAGTTCAGTCTCCCAGTCATGTGTGACCCTTTTCGACCCCATGAACTACAGGACACCAGGCTTCCCTGTCCATCACCAACTCTCAGAGCTTACTCAAACTCATGTCCATCAAGTCAGTGATGCCATCCAACCATGTCATCCTCTGTCATTCCTTTCTTTGCCGCCTTCAATCTTTCCCAGCATCAGAGTCTTTTCCAAGGAGTCAGTCCTTCACATCATTTGACACAATATTGGAGTTTCAGCTTCAGCATCAGTCCTTCCAATGAATATTCAGGACTGATTTCCTTTAGGATTGACTGGTTGCATATCCTTGCAGTCCATGATCAATTAATCTACAATTTAAAAAGGCAAGAATGTACAAATGGAGAGAAGACAGTCTCTTCAATAAGTGGTGCTTGGATAATTGGATAGCTACATGCAATAAAGTAAAATTAGAACATTCTCTAGCAGCATATACAAAAATAAACTCAAAATGGACTGAAGACATAAATATAATACATATGTTGTGTAGGAAGTCATTTTAAGATTCCATTAGATATTTTAATGAGCTGTGTTTCTTTCACATTTGTAAATTCAGACATTAAATGAACACATCAGTTATATTAAAAAAAAACCCACTGAAAATAACCACAGTTGGGTTTTGAGGGGATAACTGGGACCTCAAAAGTCTCTGACACACAGGAAATCTAGGATGCAGATGGGAAAAGCAGAGTTTGATGTTGAAGATTGGAAGGAGGAGTAACACTGGTGATTATTCACTTCAGTTGATGATTGAGGAAATAAGAGCACCTAGTGAGCAATCACCTTGCAATGTTGTGGATCACTGTGAAGGCAAAATAAGGGAAATGGCTTCACAGCTTAAATAACAATTGCCGGTCTCAACTCACGAATGATGGTGTTGATAGGATAGGCATACTCCATTCAGAAACCTTCTCAACATTACCGTTGTTTATGGATTCACATAAAAAGAGGACTCCGACACAGCATAGAAGTTAAGTGCAACAGAAAATTCAGGAAAAAAAAAAAACCCATTTCACACTTCCTAGAATCACATGTTTCTACCCTAACGTGTTCAGCTAATCTAATGTCATTCTTTTTCAACCCTCATTCTATTGTTCTTGAAGTGGAAAACCTTCATGATTTGCAGCTTAACACCATAGGGATGGTGAGAGCATTCATTCAGTCAGAGAAGCTAAAAAAGTTCATGTTGACTCCATGTCAGCCAAGGAGGGACTCAACCTGGTAGGCACAGTCACTGAACCACTCTACAGTGAGGTTTTCCTGACTGAACCAATAACTGTCTTCCTGGGGTGTTCAGGTCTGGTGACAGCAGGTGACAGGTTTGATTATTTATCTACTCTGACAGTAGGGTAACAAGCACAATTATCTATAGTTGGTCTTATAAAACTAATCAAGGTCATTTATATATATTATCAGAGTTAGGAAATGGCTTGGTAGTAAAGAATCCACCGCAATGTAGGAGACCTAGGTTTAATCCCTGGGTCCAGAAGATTCCCTGGAGTAGGAAATGGAAACCCACTCCAGTATTCTTGACTGGAAAATTCCATGGACAGAGGAACCTGCTAGGTTACAATCCATGGAGTCAGAAAGAGTCAAACACGACTGAGCGAGGAACACTTTCAACACTTTCTCAAGTATTCTAGAGCTCCTGTACAAAATGCTAGTGATTAGGTCACTTAAACAACATTCACTTGTCTCATACTTGTGGAGGTTCTAAGTCCAAATCAAGGTTTCATCTGAATTGATCTTATGCAAGGTGTGAGGCCTCTCCTTGGCCTGCAGATAACTGAAATCCCCATATACCTGTCCACATTTTCTTTCCTCTGTGTATGTGTCTATGTCTGATTTTCCCTTATTACATGGATATAACTCATTTAGATTAAGACCTACTCTAATGAACATATTTGAACTTGTTTGCTTGGTAAATGCTCATCTCCAAATATGATCACATATGAATATGAGTGTTTATGGCATAGATATATTAATTTTAGAGGCACAAATTCAACCCATAGGAGATACGTATTTTGAACTAAACATGGGAACATTTCCTGCCTCTTCCATCATGTTGATGTATGGCAAAACCAATACAGTATTGTAAAGTAAAATAAATAATTAAATAAATAAATAAATAAATAAAAAGAGAGTCTGATCCAGTATTATGCATAGTTTTGCCTTTGTGTGATTCTATCAGGGGATTACAGAAACCATGCTTCTCTTGATGAGCCTGCTTGGTAGGAAATATCTCGATCGCAGCACTGTTTATAATAGCCAGGACATGGAAGCAACCTAGATGTCCATCAGCAGATGAATGGATAAGAAAGCTGTGGTACATATACACAATGGAGTATTTCTCAGCCGTTAAAAAGAATTCATTTGAATCAGTTCTGATGAGATGGATGAAACTGGAGCCGATTATACAGAGGGAAGTAAGCCAGAAAGAAAAACACCAATACAGTATACTAACACATATATATGGAATTTAGAAAGATGGCAATGACGACCCTGTATGCAAGACAGGAAAAAAGACACAGCTGTGTATAACGGACTTTTGGACTCAGAGGGAGAGGGAGAGGGTGGGATGATTTGGGAGAATGGCATTCTATCATGTATACTATCATGTAAGAATTGAATCGCCAGTCTATGTCTGACGCAGGATACAGCATGCTTGGGGCTGGTGCATGGGGATGACCCACAGAGATGTTATGGGGAGGGAGGTGGGAGGGGGGTTCATGTTTGGGAACACATGTAAGAATTAAAGATTTTAAAATTAAAAAAAATAAATAAAAATACAAAAAAATAAAAATAAAAATAAAGAAAAAAAAAAAAGAATAACCTCCATTGATCTCAAATCTCCCTTTGGAAAATAATTCAAGTGAAATACATATAATAAAGTGTTTCCCTTAACCATCTCCAACGTCATACAAGGGCAGTTTTTTATGCTTTTCCCTCTCCGTAATTTTTTTCCTCAAAACTGCTCCATTTATGACTCTGTGGATATGCACTTTTCACAATCGAGGAGGCGAATTACCAATAAATGTCAGATATTAGAGGAGGCAAAAAGAAGAGGGCCATGAGGTATATGAGAAAACTCTGTATTCCTAAATCAGAAAAGTTAGTTATTCAGGCCAGGTCTGTCTGTGTTCCATTCACCAAGAAATCTGTACTTACATTCTCCTTGCTGTCTATCTGCGTGTTTCTTTGCCTATATAAATGGTTACGATGTCTATAATGGTTAGAAATTTCAGTCCACTTTGGTGTGAAAGCTGTGGCATGCAGTATCAGATTCCACTAAATAGTAGGTGTCCCCCTCCTAGTAGTAAGTAAAGAGAAAGCCAATCCAAAGAAATCACCATAGTATAGTGAACAAAACACTTATTTCTATAGCCTTACCCTGTGTATGCCACCCAAAAATATCGCAAGAAGCTTGACTTTGATTTCAGTGGCTATTAGATTCAGGAATATTGCTTGTCCCTGAGTACTCCTTCCAATAAGAAGTCTTGTCTGTTTCCCCCTCCTCTTGAGCTGATGAAGCCTTTGATTATTTTGAGCAATGAATAAAACTAGTGGAAATTGTATTAGGCCATTTACCAGCCTAAGGTTTAAGAAGGAATGTCCTTCTGCCTTGCTGTTTGAGGACATAGAGCTACCATGGAAAAGGTTAGTCTGTCCTGCTAGACCTCCCCACAAGAAAAGAGGCCCTTTCAGCACCAGGTATGTGTGTGAAGGTTGCCTAGAACTTTGCAGTGTAGCTTAGGTATCAGGTGATTATCACTGAATGGTCTTAGGATGGTTCATATTTTTAACAGATATTTATATTTCACATTTGGAAATTGTGTTAAACATTTTTTAAATGTTCTCATTATAAATTGTGATATACAACGTTATGCTAAAGAGTATTTTAAATACTCAGATGTGCTTGAAAAGTGGCTCAAATCAATAGACAGCTGACACACACACATAATTCTAACTGATTAATTGACTATACCCATAGTGAAAAACTGGACTTTCTTTCTCAGAAGAAAGGAAGGACCAAAGAAAATTCTAATTTTTGTCTTTAGCTATGGGTGAGGAATAAAATGTTGATAAAGAATTTGTAACCAAAAGAGTGCCCTGATGTAGCTTTGGTATTCTAATTAATACTGTCAGCATGGCCCAAGTAATTTCTGTTTGCAAACGTATGGCAAATGCAAATCTAATTGCATCTAGAGGAGCTTAACCCTAATTGAGGCTTCTACAAGTATTCCTACAATTAATGCCCCCTCTCCGAGCAAATACAGCTTCCCCCTCCAAAATGACAGCATCAGCATAAACTATAAACCAAGATGGAAACCTGCAAAGACTAATAATCAGATACGAAGTACAAGAAATATACCTAACATATTTAAATAGATGATAAGATGCATAAGACATGAGTAATAAATAGCTAATTATCAGAAGACAAATAAGCTTTCTAGTACTGAAATCATAAAAGAAGAGTAAAGAAATTTTAAACAGCTGAGACAGAAATGGAGAAGGAATATATGATCTAGAAAATAGATGAAAGAAATACTACAAAATACTTCATAAAGAGAATAAAAGAATTAAATGGAGGTCAAGAAACCTAAGAAATGGACTAAGAAAATATATCTCCTCGGACTACCAGAAGTGATAAACTTTCTTAGGAGTTGCTTTACCATAGTTGTTTTGTCAAAAGTTTTCACTTTCATCACAGGTTCAAAGGATTTATTAACAAAATGAGCTACTCATTATATACAAATAAACAATACAAGTGTTTATTAGAGAATTATCTAAATTATTTGCAATATACTAACATTAAAAAAAGAGAGAGAAATAGAGCAGAGGATACATCACCTATCTGGGCGATTTATTTGTAACTCCATTTTGTTTTCAAGATTTTATTTTTACTATCATTATTCTGAATTCTTTTTCAGGTAGATTCCGTATCTCCTCCCCTTTTATTTGGTTTGGTAGGCATTTATCCTGTTCCTTTACCTGCTGAGTAATTCTCTGCAACTTCATCTTGCTTAGATTGCTGTGTTTGGGATGGCCTTTCCGTATTCTGGCAGTTTGTGGTTCCTCTTTATTGTGGAGGTTCCTCCCTGTGGGTGGGGTTGGATGGGTGGCTTGTCAAGGTTTCCTGGTTAGGGAAGCTTGTGTCGGTGTTCTGGTAGGTGGGTTTGGATCTCTTCTCTCTGGAGTGCAATGAAGTGTCCAGTAGTGAGTTTTGATATGTCTGTGGGTTTGTTGTGACTTTGGGCATCCTGTATATTGAAGCTCAGGGCTATTTTTCTGCATTGCTGGAGAATTTGCGTGGTATGTCTTCCTCTGGAACTTGTTGGCTCTTGGGTGGCGCTTGGTTTCAGTGTAGGTATGGAGGCTTTTGGATGAGCTCTTATCGATTAATAATCCCTGGAGTCAGGAGTTCTCTGGTGTTCTCAGGTTTGGACTTAAGCCTCTTGCCTCTGGTTTTCAGTCTTATTCTAATAGCAGTCTCAAGACTTCATCTATACAGCACTGATGGTAAAACATCCAGGTTAATGATGAAAAATTTCTCCACAGTGAAGGACACCCGAAGAGGCTCATAGAGTTGCATGGAGAAGAGAAGAAGGGAGGAGGGAGATAGAGGTCACCAGGAAGAGGAGAGGGGGAATCAAAAGGGGAGAAAGCAATCTAGCCAGTAATCAATTCCCTATGTGTGCTTCACCAGAGAAGGCAATGGCACCCCACTCCAGTACTCTTGCCTGGCAAATCCCATGGACGGAGGAGCCTGGGAGGCTGCAGTCCATGGGGTGGCTAAGAGTTGAATACGACCGAGCGACTTCACTTTCACTTTTCACTTTCCTGCATTGGAGAAGGAAATGGCAACCGACTCCAGTGTTCTTGCCTGGAGAATCCCAGGGACAGGGGAGCCTGGTGGGCTGCCATTTATGGGGTCACAGAGTCAGATACGACTGACGTGACTTAGCATCATGTGCACTCCACAGTCCAGAACACTCTGAGGTGTTCATGGAGTTACACAGAGAAGAGAAGAGGGAAGAAGGAGACAGAGGTGACTAGGAGGAGAAGAAGGGGAATCAAAGGTAGAGAGACAGATCCAGGCAGTAGTCAGTTCCCTAAGTGTTATCCACAGCCTGGAATACCCAAAGAGGTTCACAGAGTTAGGTAGAGAAGAGAAGGCGGAGGGAGGAGATAGAGGCGACCTGGTGGAGAAAAAGGAGAGTCAAAAGGGGGAGCGGGGAATCAAGCCAGTGATCACACTCCCAAGTAATAATGGGTAGTGAGAATTGGGTTCTTAAAGGTACACCATTGATAACAAATACCAAAAAGCAAAGATTAAAAATCTAGATTAGATGTAAGACTCTCAAAAACACAATATTAAAAAAAAAAAGAAAGTCACAGAATTTATCAAATATATATATAAAGTTTGCTTTACAATAGGGTCTGTTTTTGCAAGGTAATAATAGGTTATAAAAATGAAAAGTAAAGGAGTAATAGAGCACTTAAAAATAAAAAAATTTTAATTAAAAAATAATAATAGTAAAACTATATCTAGAAATTTCTCTGGAACTGTTGCAGACAGTGTGGGGTCAGTTCAGTTTCAGACAGTTCCTTGATCCAGCTTATATGTCTCAACATCTATAGGCCCCTTCCAATGTAGTCGGTGCTAACTACAGGGTTTTAATCTGTTGCACCTGTCACTTCAAAGCGATTCCCTCAGTTTATTTTAGCTTCTTCTGTTTTCTGGTCCCTTCAGTGTCTAGTTTCTGCCCTGACACAAGGGGGCGAAGGTGGTCACTTATTTAGGCTCACTTGGTCAGTCGTGCTGTGGGGAGTGAGGAACACTGCAAACAAATATCACTAGCGTGTGTGGGGAGTGCTCGCAGTGTCTCAGCCATACTGGGTTTGGCCCCCCTCATGGCGTGTATGTTTTCCCAGTCTACACTGCTCAGGCTCTAGGTTGCTCTGCCAGGAACTGTCTGAGGCAGGCCCTAGGTTGTATGCACTTTCCAGGTCTAAGCCGCTCAGGTTCAGGTTCTCGGGTTCTCCACAAAGGAACACAGACTCAGTTGGCCCTGCCTTTTGTGCCCTTCCCAGGTCCGTGCAGCTCAGGTGACCAGGTACTTGGCGAGTACACTCTCCGCAGGTGTGCAGCACATCTTATCACGTCCCCTGTCCCAGCTGCTCAGTTTCCTGGGTGTGCAGCAGGAGCACCGTCTCAGGTGTCCCATGTGTCTCCTCTGGGGAGCTGATCTCTGGCTGTGACCCTCCCGGCAGATGTCAACCGTCCAGGATCCCTGGAAGACTTGGTTAGCAACTGGGAGCCTGCTCACATTTTGGGAGAGGATGCTGTCTCTGGGCTGAGATTGCCCCTTTCTGGCTCTGGCTGTCGCCGCCTGCCTCTCTGCCTTCAGCGGGGGAGGGTCCGGTCCGCAGCCAGCTAACTCTCCTCTGGTATTCACTCAGTCCTTTGTTCTGTGAGTGGACCTGGCAGTGCCTTAGCTTAGAGCTTTTTGCAGGAAAGTTCTCTCTCTCTCTCTCTCTCTCTCTCTCTCTCTCTCTCTCTCTCTCTCTCTCTCTCTCTCTCTCTCTTTTTTCTCTCTCTCTGGCTATCCCACAGTTTGGGTTGCTATCTCACATTAGCTCCCTCAGATTGTCTTCAGGGCATTCAGGCCCAGTCCTTCCCCTGAGCAATGCATCCTGCGCCTCCCTGTTCAACCCCCACCTGCTGGTGGTGGATGCGAGGGTCTGGGCTACTTCTCTGTTGGGAGTTGCTGTTAGGCACATAAGCTGTGGGGTTTATTTTTTTATTTTTCCCCTCCCAGTTATGTTGCCCTCTGACATTCCAAAACTCCCCACAGAGCCACCGGTGAGAGGGTATCCTGGTATTTGAAACTTCTCCTCTTTCACGACTCCCTCCCCAGGATAGGTCTCTTTCCCTAACTCTTTTGTCTCTCTTTTTATCTTTCATATTTTGCCCTACCTCCTTTGGAAGAGAATGAGCTGCCTGTCTGGGTGGCTGGTGTTCTCCACCAACGTTCAGAAGTTGTTTTGTGGAATTTGCTCAGCATTCAAATGGTCTTTCAATGAATTTGTTGGGGAGAAAGTGGTCTCCCCATTCTATTCTTCTGCCAACATAGGACCGCCCCTTTCAGTCTGGTTTGTTTGAAACCCCAATGTTTCTTCAGTTATGTTTGGTATTCGTTTTAGTTTTAAAATAAGACACATTTTCCCCCATCAATTAGAGTATCAAAACCTCTAAAAGAAGTCACTGTCAGGCAAACAGGCAAAATATGGACAACCACAGAAATCAACAGTGTTCTTCAGGCCCTGAGCAAAGAGACAGCACCACACTGGAGATACAAAACAGAAAGTATTTTAATTTTTTCTTCAGAAATACATGAAAAGAAAATCATTTTAAGAAATACATAAACTCAAGAGAAAATAACTGGGCAAGGCAGGATACTAAAAGACCTTAATCACTCAGTGCTATGGGGTTCAAATGGGGCCTGATCAAGGATGTTCTTTTATTTAGTGCTCTTGGTCCAGTGTAGAATTCTGATGAGTTATCACCCTTCAAAAACTGTCTTGGAGATCATTAGACTAAGGCTTTGAAATAAATGAATACATAAACTCAAGAGAAAAAAACTGGGCAAGGCAGGATACTAGAAAGACCTTAATCACTCAGTGCTATGGGGCTACAAATGGGGCCTGATCAAGAATGTGTTTTTTTTTGTTTTTAGGTTTTTTGGTCCAGTGTAGAATTCTGATGAGTTACCAGCCCTCCATAACTGTCCTGGAGATCATTAGACTAAGGATTTGAAATAAATGAATTCCCTGATACTGATCATTTTTATTCTTGTGTATGATAAGAATTTTATGACAATAGTTGGGGCTTCTCTGATAGCTCAGTTGGTAAAGAATCTGCCTGCAATGCAGGAGACCTTGGTTCGATTCCTGAGACATGAAGATCTGCTGGAGAAGGGATAGGCTACTCACTCCAGTGTTCTTGGGCTTCCCTTGTGGCTCAGTTGGTAAAGAATCTGCCTGCAATGCAGGAGACCTGGGTTTGATCCCTGGGTTGGGAATATCCTCTGGAGAAGGGAAAGGCTGCACACTCCAGAATTCTGGCCTGGAGAATTCCATGGACTGTATAGTCCATGGGGTCACAACAATTCGACACGACTGAGTGACTTTCACTTTCATTGGATGAAAGGACTTTGATTTCAAAGGAGACCAAGTAAAACTAACACCAGATCACCTGCAAGTAGATGTGCCTGTGTGGTACCTCGGGATCATCTTGCACACCTGGAACAAAATTTTCAGCAAGAAGAGCTCTTGGTAAAGCCCTGTGCATTGTCAAAGACAGTGTCATGGGCCAGTTCGAAAACAGCACTTTTAGTAAGTGATATATTTTCTATCATGATCATTGCATTTGGTGAGATTTTAGGAAACCTGCAACACTACAATATACTTAATTATGCTTGGACGTTATGCATTTGTAATTTCAGAAGTAAAGCAGAAGCAATACTAAACAATATTTAAAATACACTACAGTAAGGATGGCAAGTGAAGACTGGGGGTCCAAGGATGATTCAGTGCAGTGCAGTTCAGTTCAGTTCAGTTAAGTAGCACAGTCGTGTCCGACTCTTTGTAACCCCATGAACCGCAGCACGCCAGGCCTCCCTGTCCATCACCAACTCCCGGAGATCCCCCAAACTCACGTCCATGGAGTCAGTGATGACATCCAGCCATCTCATCCTCTGTCGTCCCCTTCTTCTCTTGCCCCCAATCCATCCCAGCATCAGAGTCTTTTCCAATGAGTCAACTCTTCCCATGAGGTGGCCAAAGTACTGGAGTTTCAGCTTCAGCATCAAGGATGATGAAAACACAGGAAATCTAAGAAAGGGAGGAACAATGGGATTTGATGTTGAAGAGCATAAGACCAAATTAGCAAATGTGATTACTGACTTCAAATGGCGATCAAGAGGAAGGGAAGCTTGTGAGCAATCATGATCTAACAGTGTAGTTTACCGAAATGATAAACTAAGAGAAAGAACTTTACTGATATAAAAACAAATGGAAACCATCAACTCAGACACAATAGTTTTACTAGGACACACAGACGCTATTCAATGGAGGAGAAAATGGCAACCCACTCCAATATTCTTGCCTGGGAGATACCATGGACAGAGAAGCCTGACGGGCTATAGCCCAGGGTGTCCCAAGAGTCAGACATGACAGCGACAAAACAACCACCACCCCACTCAACTTTTCCAACATTACTTGTGTCAGGGAAATCATCTGGAAACAGAACTGAGGACCCAAACACAGCACAGAAATAATTAGAGCAAAATGTTCAAGAAACATTCGTTCAAAAAGTATCCAAAGCAGAAGAAACTGAAGTTATTATTAACTGAAGTGACTGCTTCAGATTAATCACATTTGGTTTCTTCCCAAAAATACATCCTCCTATCTTTGAAGAAAGGGAAGCATTCTTGACTTGCAGATCAGCATCGTGAGGATTCTGGAAGCAACCAATCAGAGAAGCCCACTTGCCACTAAGAATTGGCTCAGCCAATGAAAAGCCTGCAGATTCTGAGGCACAGCCATTGACTCAAAGTATGAACACCTGTCCTGGGCTGAAGAAAAAGAAGTCTTCCAGGAACGTCCAACCTTTGAGATTGAAGTGGGAAAGGGATATGATTCCTTGCCATTAACAGTGATTATAATAATCACCCCTGCCTAGATCCTGTTTTCCTTCTCTAGCTATAACATTTTTGAAGTATTCTTTGTTCTTGTCCAAGCAATCGACCTGACAGGAATAGAACCCGCTAGGTTGTCTTGGCAGGAAGAAATCACACCCAGCTTTTAATACACGGGTCAAGGAAATGGGCAGCTCCTGGTTCC
The DNA here is from genome assembly GCF_032405125.1 of Capricornis sumatraensis. Taxonomy (NCBI): domain Eukaryota; kingdom Metazoa; phylum Chordata; class Mammalia; order Artiodactyla; family Bovidae; genus Capricornis; species Capricornis sumatraensis. Next base: position 12,699,893 of record NC_091092.1, read on the forward strand.
TGATCCATCATTTTCCTCATTCTTCTGTCACACCTGGATGAGAGGAAAATGAGTGTGGGGTGGGGGAAAAGTAACTTTGAAGAAACTGTGCATTTATGATTTTTCCATATTGTAAGGAAGTTAAAAAGTAGGATCACTGGTGGACATTAGTGGAGCAAGAAAGCACCCCAGATCCCTGTTAGCAGGTCATGAATCCAGGCCTTGACCTCTGGCATTGTGATAAGGCCATTCCTGATTTTCATGACCTCTGCTGTTTCCTCAGGATTCTTCTGAAATCTTATGAGCTGTCCATAAGTAACTCTCGCGCTTCCAACATCTTCCTACAGAAGGGTAGTGAAGAACAATGTCAGATCTTGTGTGTTGAAGTCAGCCAAATACTATTTGGCTTTGGGAAGACATGATACTTCTCCAGGTATTTTACATATGCCATTGGTAAGTTGGTAATTTACCATTGGTAATTCCCTTAAGGGGGAATTATGTTCATTAGTTCTGTGCTGTTTATAACGGTTGCAACGCCATAGTGAGTTGTATTACTTCTAGGAACTCAGTGACTTTTCCTAGATGGGATACACCCAGAGTACTGAATGGCTTTACCCAAGGTCACATAGCTACTGACTAGATTTGACTCCAGGAACCTGGGTGATCTCTGGAATCTCATTCCAATGTCGTATCACCCTTTCATTTCTAGAGCATATCTGAGGCACCTAGAAACTATGCCTCTCTGAATTATCCTACTGGACAGAAAATCGTTTAAAATAGAAGGAAATGAAACCTAGATTCCCTTCTCCTACCAGCATCTCCACCTCCAACATGGGATGCCAGACACTGAGGGTTATTTCTGCTTCCCCTCTAACCACATGTTTTCCTGACTACCCCCTATCTGGGATGGATTCCCTTCTGCTATGCTCCTCAAACGACAGGACACAGCTCTGTCACAACATCTAATATATTTTCAATATCTGTCAAAAGTATCTGCTTCCTTTTTCTAGTCACTAACCAGTTCACATAGTCAACTTTTGTGATTCCCAGCAGCTAGCAGTGCCTGATGTCGTAGGTAGTCAGTAAATGTTTGTTGACTAAAGGAATGCAGGTGGGATCTAAAGCCTACAATGAAATTTGCTGAACTTCATGAGGATAGCATAATTAAAATACTGTAGTTGGAGAACTGAAAATGACTTGAAAGTGGCCATAGCTCTTTTTCTTTTTCTTTTTTCCTCTGTACTAATAAGCAGTTACCAATTTCTATCCTCTTGCCCAGAAGAAGAAACAAAATAATACTGCGACATAATGTTGCACAGTTTACATGGATGATTTCACACAGATCTGACAGTTTTATTGCCTTTCTGAGAGTTCACCTTTCCCCGGTTCTGGGAAGTTGGGAGCAGGCACATGATCACCCTTCTAAAGGATCTCTAAAAGCCTGGGAGGTGAGTGCTGTTTATGTTGCTGATGGACAAAGAATAGACCCATTAGTGGAATTTTGAGTCAACTTCCATGCCTCACCCAGTTCAGGACACAAGTGTGCCAGGATCAGAGCTCAGGTCTCTCCCTGACACCCGTGGAAAGTTTCATGCTCCTTGTGTCCCAAGGCTTCCCTAAGCAGGGCTTAGGGGAGGCTACTGTGAGGAGAAGCAGGGAATGGGTAGGATGCTCCCGAGGCCCGCCAGTCAAGGCAGGGGAGAGTCTGGGTGATCCTTGCTCCCCCACTAAGGCTAATAACGTCTGGCAGCCAAGGCAGGAGGAGAGCTGGAACCTAGAACTCAGCCAAGGATGGGCTCTTCCCTGTGTCTTAGTGTGGGAGGCCTCTGGAACATCTGGCGGGCCCAATGAGACAGTTCATAGACCCCTAAAGCACTCACCTGTAGGAGACCTGCCTCTAGTGGCTGGGCAAGTCCTAGCTGAGCCCAGTCCCGCCACCCTGATTCCCTCAGGCCAATGGCCGGAAGTGTTGGCATTGTGTTTTGCTGAGGATTACCAGCCTTTTAGACTGTGAGATCATTATCATGGGTTCTCAGGCCAGTGTAAAGGCATACAAATTTGGAGTCCACCGAATGAAATGTAAAATACCCTCTGCTCTCTCCATCACCACACGTGATGCAGGCGTGCAGCAAAAGTTATCTCCACACCTAATAATCCACTGCAGGCTTGATAAACGGTCCTCGTTTTTACCAAGGACCTATTGGAGGGAAATGCTCTGCCTTGATTACAAGAGAATGCAATCCTTTTCAGGCTAATGATCCTCTTCAACGGATGTTTGTTTAACCTCTGTTTAACAATTTCTCTTGAAAATAGCTGGGGACCCACTGAATCCAACTTCTTTTATTATCTAAAGGTTTTTGTCAAGCAGCCTCCCTCTGCAAGTCCAAGTAAGGACGCAGGTGTCCCTCCTCTGGTGTCTACTTCTCTCTGTTCTCCCACCCACCCATTCAGAGCCATTCCTTGTTCACTTAATCTCACATAGAAGTCAACTCAGACTTGATTTCCGGCCAGGACACTTACTTATGTGGGGAGCTTGGGTTGTACTTAACCAAATGTCTCAGAGCCTCAGTCTTCTTGACAGCGAGACTTTCACCTGCTTGTCCTGTGAGGAAAATATAAGAACAGAGTTTAAGTTCTAGATAGATGAGCATAACATATCCAGCAGAGTGCCTGCTACCTAGAATCCTAAACCGCTCAAAAAAAAAAAAAAAAAAAAAAAGGTTTTCTATGGCGATTTGTGTGGAGCTGGCTCCTGAAGAGTGAGGAGGGTTAAAATGTGACCCCAAACTCTATGACATTACAAATGAACGAAGAGCTGAGTGTTTGCCTATAGAAGGCTGCACCTGATCACAACCATGATGAATATCATGAAGGTTCAGGGAATGGGAAGAGAAACCGCCTGAGAACCCACCGTAGGCCTGTACCAGACACTGCACTTGTCAGGCTACGTCTACACTCTCATTCAGGCTTAATCCCAGCCCCTCTGTAGGGGCATTGTCAATAGTATACCCTTTTTACATGTGCAGGTGAAGACGCTGAAGGTTAGGGGAGTTACAGTAGGCTGGGTCCTGAAGTCATCTTCATAGAGGAGGTAGGATTGGAGCCAAGACTGGGAAGGTGAATAAGATTAGGAAGGGAGAGGGCGAGGGGCGAATTTTCACTGGAGTGAGGAGGAACAGCTGGCCCACGGAGACCTGAGTTGGCAATGCCCAAAGACACCGAGGAAACGTGGCATTCCATCTGCGTTATTTCACTGAGTCCTCACAACAATCTTATAGACCCTCTTCCACAGAGGAGGACTGAGGTTCAGAGAGGTCAAGTCACTTATCCAAAGCACCACATCTAGGAAGGACAGCTGGTGTTTCAATCCAGGTCTAACTGGACTCCCAAACTTCTGTCCTAATCACTCTTACTGCTGATTATAGACGCACTGCTCCAAGTATTTACAGGACGCAAACACTGTCACCCTGTTGTGTGTCTATTCCCTGTTCATGTGCTATGCAGTACTATTTGTCTCTAGAGATCAAAGGCACCAGAATTCCGAGGAGAACAAAACTTGGAGGAGTGAGGCATTCTCCTTTTCCCACTCACCCCTCGTGCTCTTTAATTCCCCAGTCCCAAGTGATGTCTTTACCCTTTCCCCAGGGTTTTCCCTTGAAGTGTGTCCACATGCCCTGATTTTCCCTGTTGTCCCAGCACAATTCTTTGTAGTGGTCCTTTGACTCTCAAAAGGGTCTGCATAATTGGACAAGAAATTATACAGTGATCATCCCTATGAAGAGGCGAACAGCTTCACACATCATGTCCCTCTGCAACCCTGGCATACCTGCTGGGCAGGTGCTCCTGCGTGAGATTTGAGGTCGACCTGAGGGGAGTAGCACACCTCTCCATGAGACGGAATATACGAGAAACACATTGTAAAGGTGCTTTTGAGGGCTTTTGTGTACATTCTAGTGTGTTGGTCCTGGAGCAGTCAAGAATAAGGGGTAGAAGCATGCATGGAATACAGAATGTGCTCTACTTGGGAGCCAGTGCCACTGAATTCAGATACCCTCTCAGCACAGTTGTGCATGAAATATGTGGAGCATGGAGAATTGAGGACTCTAACAAAAACAGGTGATAAAAGACGAGGTATGGGTTCATGCCCACTCCAGTAGCCCCTGCTTTGCCTTAAATCAGAGTCTAGCTAGGCCCTGGGTGTGGACTTCTACAGGGAAATTGAAACCCCCAGGACACAGTAGGACTTCAGGGACTGTTGAAGGAATCCAGTGGCCAAGGGTAGAGAAGCCATGAGAAAACAGAGCTCTGACAATGCTGGCAGCTGTCCTCATGAGTCTGCGTGGGAAAGGACCTAACTAATGGCCCAGGAAACCTACCTGAGTAAGGTATTTCCTCCTCAGAATGCTAACGTGATTGAAGAGTGGAAAAATGTTAATGTGATTTATATGAATAAGCAGAAAGAGACGTGTGAGTCGCTGTTAAAATGACTCTAGTGCATGTTTGATATCTCTTAGCTAACTAACATGCTTTGAAACCAAAGATGGTATTGTGAAAAAACATGGACATCAAAGGAAAACCCAATATAATGTTTGCTGATGAAATGCTACTGTCACTCCTATTTAGAGTAGGAAGATGACAAGACTATTTTCTGAGAGCGTTATCATTTGAAAGTTTTGAGGAATGCTAGGCATGAATTTTGGAAGAAGCACAAGCTGGAATCAAGATTGCTGGGAGAAATATCAATCACCTCAGATATGCAGATGACACCACCCTTATGGTAGAAAGTGAAGAGGAACTAAAAAGCCTCTTGATGAAAGTGAAAGAGGAGAGTGAAAAAGTTGGCTTAAAGCTCAACATTCAGAAAATGGAGATCATGGCATCCGGTCCCCTCACTTCATGGGAAATAGATGGGGAAACAGTGGAAACAGTGTCAGACTTTATTTTGGGGGGCTCCAAAATCACTGCAGATGGTGACTGCAGCCATGAAATTAAAAGACGCTTACTCCTTGGAAGGAAAGTTATGACCAACCTAGATAGCATATTCAAAAGGAGAGACATTACTTTGCCGACTAAGGTTTGTCTACTTAAGGCTATGGTTTCTCCAGTGGTCATGTATGGATGTGAGAGTTGGACTGTGAATAAGGCTGAGCGCCAAAGAATTGATGCTTTTGAACTGTGGTGCTGGAGAAGACTCTTGAGAGTCCCTTGGACTGCAAGGAAAATCCAACCAGTCCATCCTACAGGAGATCTGTCCTGGGTGTTCATTGGAAGGACTGATGCTGAAGCTGAAACTCCAATATTTTGGCCACCTCATGTGAAGAGTTGACTCATTGGAAATGACCCTGATGCTGGGAGAATTACCATTAAGAAAGTGGTGAAGTCATATATGCTTAGGGACAGTAAATGATTTTCCTTCTAAAAACTGCACTAGAGCCATTTTTCTTGTAGATCTAATAATGTGAGATAGTGTTTTCTTCACCATTAAAGATTTTCAAAGAGGGGGATATGGCACAGGTCTGAAAACTGGAACACATCCTATTTTTGAGAGCTCCAAGTTTCTCCCACCAAGGGTGTGACTCTGTAAAAAAAGAAAAGAAAAAAAAAAAAACCTTCAGTTTGTGATGTTCAGGTGATCCTGAGGCAGCTCATCTGTGGGTGGCGTATCTGATGGCAGCCCTGGTGGCCTCAGACACATTGTGCTCACCAATCTCCCCTGGCAGTACCAGGTGCAGAGTGCTGTCTGGAGAGGATCTGTGCAGAGGATCTCTCTGGAGGTGAGGATTGAGCCCTTGATGGAAGGAGCCAGGAAGGAGACATATCTGATCAACTCTCAATGATACTGTTCAGAAAATAATTCACACATGACGTTTAAAGAAATGCCAAATTTAAAGAAAAAGTGCTCCACAACCTGCTAGACACAGATGGACATAGAAGTGCAAAGTCAGCTCCTTGTACACAGAGTAGTGCTCTTGGAAATCATGGAGATAACTGGCCTAGTATTTTCTCCAGGCCTGATCAAACTCTCATGACATCAGGAAAGAGAAATGGCAAAATCAGAGTCTCTATGTAGAGAACACATACTGAAATATGCTGGTATCAAATTATTAAAAATATTTAGTATATATCAAATGAAAAAAGATGTTGACATAATTTAGGTTCTGAAAAATAACCCACAGGGTGAATGTATATAAGAGTACTTGTTTGGGGAAAAAAATGTTACCTCATTGTTTAAGAAGCCACCATGGGGTGAAAAAGGGAACTAATAAGTGAGAAACACACAAAAATTAAAATCATATAACTTTCAAGAATATACACTAATGCAGTCAAAGGTATTTTAAAAATATATTTATGTAGAAATAAGAAATTGAACCAAAAATAAGACTTTGAAAGAATTGAAGAAATGGGACTCATCAATGTGGTTTCATTCCCAATGATTAGGCTTCCTATGGTGTTTCCTCTTGGACATTTAAGGGACAGCCACTTCTACTGTTAAAAAGGTGATGTCAGTCATGAAGTGGGGAAAGCTGTATTTTATTACTAGAAAATGTACTGGAAAGTTACAGTGGTGAAATCTTACCATTCAATATCTGAAGAGTTCCATCTACAACTAAGAATTTAAAAATCTTACCTGAAATATTAGCAATCAACTTCTTGCCATTTTTTGATGCAAGGGACAAAAGACATATCCAGGACAGTCTCTGAATTCATATCATTAAAGCACCATGATTAAACAACAGCCAAGAGACAAACCACAGGGAGTGAACCATACCAATACACTCCATAAGCTCCAAAGGTCAAACCTCCCCAGAAGGCTGTGATTGGTGTATCCTGTGTCACACTATAACATTTTGGCCCAATGGCCAGGAACCACATCCCTTGCCTACCTCAATATCAAAGGCTGCAGGTGCCATTAAGACTCCTATTGCTTCAGCCCAGGACAGTGTTCCCACCTTGAGTGAAGGGTTGTGCCTCAGGAGCTGCAGGCTTTTCATTGGCTGAGCCAGTCCCAAGCGGCGCTTGGGCTGCTCTGATTGGATGCTTCCAGCATCGTCACAAATCAGAGGAGCAAGCCACGAAGGCTCCCAATTTTCCAAAACGGGAGGGTGTACTCTTCAGGAGAAAACCAAATAAGATTGATCTGAACCAGTCAGAAAAGTAACTTCAGTTTCTTCCACTCTGGATATGTTTTGCTTCTGGAACATTTTGCTGTACTTATTTTAGCACTGGGTTTGGGACCTTGACTATATTTCCAAATGAATTCTATGATACAAATACTGTTATCAAGGCTTGAATGAGGTATATTTATCTTATTAATACTATTTTCTCCAGGTTCTTGCTCATCTTTTGTTATTAAACATAAAGTTCTTTTCAAATGTTGTCATTTCAGCGAACTCCAGTGTTAAATTATGAGTGTTCACCAGGTGTCCTTTCTCCTCGAATACCTACTGAAGTCAGGTAACATTTGTGCTTATTTGGCCTTAGTCTCCTCAGCATCAACCCCCACTGTTTCACTCTTTGTTAAATTTCCTGTGATTCAGTCGTCCTTGAGCTTTACCAAGAGTTCTTCTCATCCAAAATTTTGTTCCAGGTGTGTAAGGGCATCCTGAGGTACTACAAAGAGCTATTTACCTGCACGTCCTTTGGTGATAGCTTTTCCTGGTCTCCTTGGAAGTCAATGTTTTAGAAATATTTTCATAAGATTCTTATGATATTCAAGCATGTAAGTTATACTCCCATTCCTGTGGCTTACCTGTCATAATCCTTAGTATAATGGCCCCAAGACACTTTTGAGAAGTAATGGCAGAACAAAGTTCTACTGTGGACCAAAAAAAAAAAAAAAACAAGGCCTTTAGAGTCCTCCTTGATCAGCAAATAGTCCCCTTCACCAGCACACACTCGAAGTGGTTAAGCTCTCTAGTATCCTGCTTTGCCCATGTCTTTCTCCTGAGCTTGTGGGTTTCTGAAATGTTAAAAAGTTGCTGTTTTGTCCCTTCAGGACAGGGCTGTCCCTTTTCTCAAGGCCTCAAAAGTGGTTTTGATTTGTGTAGGTTATCCATCATTTGTCTCACTGTTTGACTGAGTGTCATCCTTTTGAGGTTTAAACATCCTAATCAATAGAGAAATTTAAAACTTATTTTACAAGCAAATAACAGATACCAAACATAACGGAATGTAATCAGTGTTTAACACAAATGATAATATTTTAAAGCATTTGTAAGGACTGAATTGAAAGTGTATGTTCCATCACTTTTGAGATGGACAGTGAGAAACTTTTCAAAAGTAAATACAGCTATTCAGCCTTCAAATAGTTGAGGAAAATTACATGAGTGAAGTCACCTTATTTTCCCTTAAGTTAGTGTTAGAGAAGGAAATGGCAACCCACTCCAGTATTCTTGCCTGGAAAATTCAATGGACAGAGGAGCCTGGCAGGCTACAGTCCATAGGGTTGCCAAGAGCTGGACACGACTGAGCTACTGAGCTCAGCAGCAGTCACTACTGTTCTCTTTTTTATTATTGTTATAGGAGAATCTAGAAAACATTGCTTATAACCAAACAGCAATTTCCCAAACAGAGAAAAGTCCTACATATACACTATTAATTTTGAAGCAATGTGATATAAAGTGTACAAGGAACCATGCAAAAAAGAGGGAGCTACAAATTGAATACTGATTCATACCAGACAGATCAACAGAAGCATTCAGCCAGCCCACCGATACATGAGAAGTGATAAATAATTGCTGCTTTAATTCACTGAATTCTGAAATAATTTACAATGGAACAGCCACTAAATGATACATATTATGAAAAGTCAAGTTTTTGACAGACTGCTGACTTATTTGAAACCTTTGATTTATCAAAATTAAAAAGTTTAATAAGACTTTCCATCAATATTTCATGCTTACATAGCATAGAAGAATGAAGAAACTGTAACTACACCACCCGGTAAGCATCAAACCACAGTTTATGTGTGAAAAACACCAATGTGCTCTTAATATAATGGAAGCGTGAGGAGATATGCCCACCTATAACTCAAAATTCATGTCTTATGTGAGTTGAATTCTTCTCCCTAAAATTCCTATGCTGATGTCCTAAACCCTAGTACCTGACATGTGATTGTTTATGGAGATACAATCTAACCTGGACGAATGAAGTTCAACTATATTCATTAGGATGCCCCCTAATCCCAAATGACCTATAGCCGTAGAAAAAGAGGAAATATGGACACAGAGACTCTCCCATAGGGAGGAAACGGAACAAATGTAAGGGTCTCTTTGCCACTCTGACAAGCCAAGATGAGAAGACTGGAACGGACGCTTTCTTCACACCACTCTAAAGGACCCAAATTAGCTGTCATCTTGATTTGAACTTTCACCTCCAAATATGTGAGACCCTAAGTATCTCAAGTAAACCAAGCTCAGGCATTTTGTACATCATCCCAGGTAACTAGTATGATATTAAATGACCACAATTAGAATCATTCAAGCAATTCAGCAAAGACAGTGCAGGCAACAAATGGCACCTGATGCCGTCCCTGTTACCAAAGCTGAACATCCAGGAAGGGATGTACTGCTTGGGCGCGAGAAAAGTGGCTTGAACTTCAGACCAATGGCTGTGGCTCACTCAGGCCAATCTCTGATTGGCTGACTCATAGAAGAGTTGCCCTTGCACTTCTCTGATTGGACGTCCCACCATCTGAGGGGAATATCGCTAAGGTTGTCATTTTCAAAGTTAGAAGAGTAAAGCCCGGACAAGAGAAGAAACAGTTCACCAGAACAAGTTAGAATAAACCATTCAGTTAGAAGATTTAAGATTTTTCGAGTTAGATTAGAATCTGTAATAATTTTTTTCCTTACAATGATTTAGTAATTCATTCACTGTCTTTGAATTCACACTCCAAATGAATTGCATAACACAGGTAATGGAGAAAAGAATTTCAATGGGGGTACATTTGACCTATCAGTACTATTTTACATGCATTAATGATAATAATTTGATAATCAAGCAGTGAAGGATTTCCCTCATTTCCTCTTCACAGTAAACCACACCGTTAGATCGCGATTGGGTACTAGCTGCCCTTCTTTCCAAAAGGGCCCACTAAAGTGTATAATCAGAATCACTACTCCCCCTTCCATCTTCAACAACGATTAACAAAATTCCAGTTTTCTTCTTTTCTTTCTAGATTTCTTAGGTGTTGTCCTCCCTTACACTCCCAGTCTTCACTCTCTAGACCAATCATGCTGCATCTGTAACATCTTTCAACAATGATCCTATTTCATTTGTGTCTACAAATGCAAAACACCCAAATCTCCTAAAAACAGAACTGTCTTAGTGTATTCGATATCTTGAAATTACTTTTGGCAGTGACCATCGCTTTGTGACCAGTGTGCAAAACTAACCATCAGTTCAGTCACTCAGTCTTGTCCAACTCTTTGCAACCCCATGGACTGCACCATGCCAGGCCTTCCTATCCATCACCAACTCACGGAGATCACTCAAACTTATGTCCATTGAGTCAGTGATGCCATCCAACCATCTCATCCTCTGTTGTCCCCTTCTGCTCCCACCTTTAATCTTCCCCAGCATCAGTCTCTTCAAATGAGTCAGTTCTTTGCATCAGGTGGCCAAACTATTGGAGTTTCAGCTTCAGCATCTGTCCTTCCAATGAATGTTCAGGACTGACTTCCAGTAGAATGGACTGGTTGGATCTCCTTGCTGTCGAAGGGACTCTCAAGAGTCTTCTCCAACGCTACATTTCAAAACCATCAATTCTTTGGCACTCAGCTTTCTTTGCAATCCAACTCTCACATCCATACATGACCACTGGAAAAACCATAGCCTTGACTAGATGGACCTTTGTTTGACAAAGTAATGTCTCTGCTTTTTAATATGCTATCTAGATTGGTCATAACTTTCCTTCCAAGGAGTAAGCATCATTTAATTTCATGGCTGCAATCACCATCTGCAGTGATTTTGGAGCCCCCAAAAATAAAGTCTGCCACTGTTTCCACTGTTTCCCCATCTATTTGACATGACTCGATGGGACAAGATGCCATGATCTTCGTTTTCTGAATATTGAGTTTCAAGCCAACCTTTTCATTCTCCTCTTTCACTTTCATCAAGAGGCTCTTACTGCCTCTTCGTTTTCTGCCATAAGGATGGTGTCATCTGCAAATCTAAGTTCATTGATATTTCTCCCGGCAGTCTTGATTCCAGCTTGTGCTTCGCTAGTCCAGCATTTTGCATGATGTACTCTGCATATAAGTTAAATAAGCTGGGTGACACTACACAGCCTTGATATACTCCTTTCCCGATTTGGAATCTGTCTGTTGTTCCATGTCCATTTCTATCTGTTGCTTCTTCACCTGCACACAGATTTCTCAGGAGGCAGACAAGGGGGTCTGGTATTTCCATGCCTTGAAGAATTCTCCACAGTCTGCTGTGATCCACACAGTCAAAGGCTTTGGCATCCTCAATAAAGCAAAATTAGATATTTTTCTGGACCTCTCTTACTTTTTCGGTGATCCAACACATGTTGGCAATTTGATCTCTGGTTCCTCGCCTTTTCTAAATCCAGTTTGGTAATGCATTTCTGATTCATAGGAAGAAAAACTGATGTTTTGAAGCAGCAACTATTAGCAACATAGACATCAAGGCATTTTCTGAAGTCACTCTTTTCAAAGTGTGACTTGAAAAGTTCACACTTTTGAACTTGAAAATTTCACACTTGTTTCTCCTAGAAGTCAGCTGTACACTTCTGATTTTTTTTTCCAGTGGATACTCCAATTTCTAATTGCTGCAACAATAAGGTATGCACTGGATTTCATGGTTGATTTTAATTTAGGTTGCAGAGTAAGACCTTTTTTTCCCCTTCAAATTCCTTCAATTTAATTTTCAACATAACAGAATAATACTAAGAAATGAGCTTCATGAGGGGGCTTATTGCCAAATTCTTTTTTTTTAATTAATTTATTTTAATTGGAGGCTAATTACAATATTGTAGTGCGTTTGCCATACATTGACATGAATCAGCCATGGGTGTACATGTGTTCCCCATCCTGAACCCCCCTCCCACCTGCATCCCCATCCCATCCCTCTGGGTCATCCCAGGGCACCAGCCCTGAGCACCCTGTCTCATGCATCAAACCTGGACTGGTGATCTGTTTCACATATGATAATATACATGATTCAATGCTAGTCTCTCAGATCATCCCACCCTCGCCTTCTCCCACAGAGTCCAAAAGACTGTTCTATACATCTGTGTCTCTTTTGCTGTCTCACATATAGGGTCATCGTTACCATCTTTCTAAATCCCATGTATATGCGTTAGTATACTGTATTGGTATTCTTCATTCTGACTTACTTCACTCTGTATAAAAGGGTCCAGTTTCATCCACCTCATTAGAACTGAGTCAAATGAATTCTTTACAATGGGTGAGTAATTGTGTATATGTACCACAGCTTTCTCATCCATTCATCTGCCAGTGGACATCTAGGTTGTTTCCATGTCCTGGCTATTGTAAACAGTGCTGCGATGAACACTGGGGTACACGTGTCTCTTTCAATTCTGGCTTCCTTGGTGTGTATGCCCAGCAGTGGGATTGCTGGTCATATGACAATTCTGTTTCCAGGTTTTAAGGAACCTCCACACTGTTCTCCATAGTGGCTGTACTAGTTTGCATTCCCACCAACAGTGTAAGAGGGCTCCCTTTTCTCCACACCCTCTCCAGCATTTATTGCTTGTAGACTTTTGGATAGCAGTCATTCTGACTGGCGTGAAACGAGGACCTCGATTCTTTTTCTTTATCTCATGAGGTTCTGCCAGTTTAAAGAAAATCTTTTTTTTTTTTTTTTTTTTCTGTCCTGTAGAGCCATGTCCCTTTCCTGAAGGGCTCAGGAAAAGTTTGATTTTGTGAATTATCAGGATTTTATCTCAGTGTTTGGCTGAGAGTGGTGTACTTTTCAGGCTCTTATATCCTACACAGTAGGAAATAATTACAAATGTAGGTGTAAATAATACTTTGTACCAATTGCGAATGACAGACGATCTTCTCCCTCACAGAAGGAAGAAGAGATAAAATACTAAAATGACATTACTGAACATTCGCAGAATTGTGAAAATGACTGTGGTGGGCCCACCTTGTTTCTCATAAGTGGTGACCAGTGTTCTTTTAATAAGATGGAAGAGGAAGGAGATATGCCCACAATTAGTTCAAAATATGAATCTCTTATGGGTTGATTTTGTGGCTCTAAACTTAATGTATCTGTGCCATAAACACTCATACTCATATGTGATGATATTTGGAGATAGAGTATTTACCAAGTAATCAAGTTAAAATATGTTCATTAGAATAGGTCTTAATCCAAATGAGGTATATCCATATAAAAAGGGAAAGTCTCTAGATGAAAGTGAAAGAGGAGAGAGAAAATGTTGGCTTAAAGCTCAACATTCAGGAAACTAAGATCATGGCATCCAGTCCCATGACTTAATGGGAAATAGATGGGGAAACAGTGGAAAGAGTGGCTGACTTTACTTTTCTGGGCTCCAAAATCACTGCAGATGGTGACTGCAGCCATGAAATTAAAAGACGCTTGCTCCTTGGAAGGAAAGTTATGACCAACCTAGATAGCATATTCCAAAGCAGAGACATTACTTTGCCAACTAAGGTCCGTCTAGTCAAAGCTATGGTTTTTCCAGTGGTCATGTATGGATGTGAGAGTTGGAGTATAAAGAAAGCTGAGCACCGAAGAATTGATGCTTTTGAACTGCGGTGTTGGAGAAGACCCTTGAGAGTCCCTTGGACTGCAAGGAGATCCAACCAGTCCATCCTAAAGGAGATCAGTCCTGGGTGTTCATTGGAGGGACTGATGTTGAAGCTGAAACTCCAATACTTTGGCCACCTGATGCGGAGAGCTGACTCATTGGAAAAGACCCTGGTGTTGGGAAAGATTAAGGGTGGGAGGAGAAAAGGACGACAGAGGATGAGATGGTTGGATGGCATCACCGACACAATGCACATGTGTTTGGATGGACTCCAGGAGTTGATGATGGACAGGGAGGCCTCTAGTGCTGCGTTTCATGGGGTCCCAAAGAGTCGGACATGACTGAGCAACTGAAATGAACTGAACTGAACTGGAAAAGGGAAAATCAGACATAGATACATACATATAGGGAAGAAAATGTGGGGAGGTATAGGGAGATTTCAGCTATTTTCAAGCCAAGGAAAGTGGCCAGGAATGGAGGCCCCTTATGCATTCACACCTTGCAAAAGATCCAACGCAGATGAAATTTTGATTTGGACTTAGAGCCTCCACAAGGAGGAGACAATAAATGAATGTGTTTAATTGACCTAATCGCTAGCATTTTGTACACGAGTTCTCAGTTCAGTCGCTCAGTCGTGTCCGATTCTTTGCGACCCCATGAATGGCAGCATGCCAGGGCTCCCTGTCCATCACCAACTCCCGGAGTTCACTCAGACTCATGTCCTTAGAGCCATGATGCCATCCAGCCATCTCATCCTCTGTTGTCCCCTTCTCCTCCTGCCCCCAATCCCTCCCAACATCAGAGTCTCTTCCAACGAGTCAACTCTTCTCATAAGGGGGCCAAAGTACTGGAGTTTCAGCTTTAGCATCATTCCTTCCGAAGAAATCCCAGGGCTGATCTCCTTCAGAATGGACTGGTTGGATCTCCTTGCAGTCCAAGGGACTCTCAAGAGTCTTCTCCAACACCACAGTTCAAACGCATCAATTCTTCAGTGCTAAGCCTTCTTCACAGTCCACCTCTAACATCCATACATGACTACTGGAAAAACCATAGCCTTAACTAGACAGACCTTAGTTGGCAAAGTAATGTCTCTGCTGTGGAATATGCTATCTAGGTTGGTCATAATTTTCCTTCCAAGGAGTAAGCATCTTTTAATTTCATGGCTGCAGTCACCATCTGCAGTGATTTTGGGCCCCCCCCCAAAATAAAGTCTGACACTCTTTCCACTGTTTCCCCATCTGTTTCCCATGAAGTGATGGGATCGGATGCCATGATCTTCATTTTCTGAATGTTGAGCTTTAAGCCAACTTTTTCACTCTCCTCTTTCACTTTCCTCAAGAGGCTTTTTAGTTCCTCTTCACTTTCTTTTTCGGTATGTTTATTTCTAGGTGTTTTATTTCTCTCTCTTTTTATGTGTTTTAACTCACCCTAGTGGCTTTTCAGCAATAAAAGTGATCATTTTCTGAGAAATAACCACTATAAATCATTAATCAATTCCAGTATGTGTGGTATTTGGGGGACCTAAATAAGGTTTAAGACAAGAATGTATAATTTGCAAAATGTTACATATTTTTAGTGTGTATGTGTAAGTATTCCTATTTCTGTTTGTGTTCTGTATTTGGAGAATGGGATTCTGTCATTCTCCTCATACTGATCACTGGTTTTGATAAATTCTGGAGATAATAGCTGTTCATTTCATTCCTATGCTTTTCAGGAGCACTCTGCTGGGGAAGCCAGGACATTCTGCTCATGCCACTGTAGGTCAGCCAGGAGAAGATTCTGTGTTGGAGTAAAATGTCCACCAAGTGACCTGAGTCACTCTGATGCCTGAAAGAGCTGGAGCTGTGGAGGACTGTCATACTCTCTCAGGAAGCTTTAACTGATGATTTCATTTTCCAACTTAGGTGGCTTTCACTGAGTTTGGCTGAAAGTGAAAGTGAAGTCGCTCAGTCATGTCCGACTCTTTGCGACCCCATGGACACCAGGCTCCTCCGTCCATTGGATTTTCTAGGCAATGGTACTGGAGTGGGTTGCCATTTCCTTCTCCATGGGATCTTCCCAACCCGGGGATTCAACCTAGGTATCCCACATTGTAGACAGACACTTTACCATCAGAGCCACCAGGGGGAGCTGTGCTGACTAGGGGTTAAACATGGGGGAGGGGCAGGGCAAGAGTTGAGAGGCGGGGCATCCGGTGTCACGTGACATGAGCTGCCATAGTAACAGGCCTCCCTGCCTTGCATCCAATCAGATATGGACAGTGTCTGTGACGTCAGGGAAAGCCGGGCCTATAAATTCGGCCAACGGCCTTCAACGGCCTCACTGTTCTTCTGGGCTGCGCTATGGAGAATGGTGGCGCTGCCGTGTGGGAACCATCCTCTGACGGCCATGAGGAAGATGTGATCACCATAGACACCAGCACCTCCGAAGCTGAGCCCTCTGAACCGGAGATGGCAAAAGCAGAGACCTTGAAACCAGAGCCGTATGATGCGGAACCAAAAAAGGCAAAGCAGAAGACAGCTAAGGGCCGCCGTTGCCGTTGCCGACGCCGCCGCTGCCGTCAGGGCAATTTCTCCAGCTTTGCTACCTATTTCCCTAGGGTGCTGAAGCAAGTACATACAGGCCTGAGTCTTTCCCGTGAGTCCGTGAACGTCCTGGATTCGTTTGTGAAAGATATGTTCGAGCGGATTGCCGAAGAGGCCGGGCGCCTGGCCCACAGCAACAAGCGCTGCACCATCATGACCGAAGACATCGAGACCGCTGTGCGTCTTCTGTTGCCTGGGGAGCTCGGCAAGTATGCCACGTCCGAGGGCACCAAGTCGGTCATCAGATACCACCTCTCCAGATGAACTGCCTCAGGACTGTCGCAAACTGACCATCGCAAACCAGACTTAAGGGTTCTCCCCTTAGGCCCTACATTTAATCTTTAAAACATTTCTACCCCAAAGAAAACATTAAAAACCTCATTAACTTTGCTTCAATATGTGTCGGTTGTGTCATTTGTTCGACGGAAAATCGTGTCCTTTTTTCTTAACATGTTGCAACTCGTCGCTTTCCTAAGTGGTTATTTCTATTCGTGCTTTCTCAGTGATTTTAGGGATCTTTATGGTCAAAATTCTTTCCCTAAAAGTTTCATTGGCCTTTTCCATTTTCATTCTCCCATCGATACTTAGGTATCATCCAGAGATTTTTATATGAGTATAGCAACCGATAAAAACCAGTGTGGTCTTCCTGGGTGGCTCAGCAGTAACGAATCCGCCTGCAATGCAGGAGTCGCAGGAGAGGCAGGGTCCATCCCTGGGTCATAAAGATCCCCGGGAGGAGGGCATGGCAACCCTCACCAGTATTCTTTCCTGGAGAATCCCATGGAGAGAGGAGCCTGGTGGGCTACAGTTCATAGGGTCTGCAAAGGGTCGAACACCACTGAAGCAAGGTAGCACACAGGTTCACAAAGAGCAGTGTGTGTGTGTGTGTGTGTGTGTGTGTGTGTGTGTGCATGTGTGTGTGTGTGTGTTTGTGTGCTCAGTCACTCAGTCATGTCCAACTCTTTCTGACCCCATGGACAGGAGCCCGCTGGGCTCCTATCTCTTTGAAATTTTCTAAGCAAGAACACTGAATTGGGTTGTCATTTCCTACTCCAGGGGATCTTTCTGACCAAGGGATAGAAGCTGTGTCTCTTTCGTCTCCTGCATTGGCAGTCAGATTCTTGACCACTGCACCAGCAGTAACAGATATAAAAATCACATTCTATTCCTTCAATCCCAATTCACTTCCATGTGTAAAATATGACTCAAACATAGTGTAAAATAAGAAAATTCTAAATTTCTGGAATCAAGCGCCGTATCTTTTGAAATTACCTTATCCAGATTTTTCTGATCTCATTTTTTGTTTGCAACCTAGAACATTTTGCTTTAAAAAAAAGAAAACAAAAATCCTGACTGAATTGCAGACTTGCAGGGATGATGGGAGAGTCCAGTGACAGAGAATGTAGCCACAGTCTCCACAGTAGCAGCCAATGAGGGACTGGTAGCCCATGAGCCAAAGCAATTGGCCAAACGTATGGTGGAGTGAGGAGAGATGAACAAATAACACCCTTCCTGTGACACTCAGCCTAGAGATGGAGAGGGAACATGGGGTGATAGTTTCCCTGATGTTTTTCCATTCAAGCACCTGCTTTTAACCATGGCGATTGAAGTACAGGCATCCATTTCTTGGGGCTTCCCAGGAGGTGCTAGTGGTAAAGAACCTGCCTTCTTATGTGGGAAACGAAGAGCCGTGGATTCAATCCCTGGACTGGGAAGATGCCCTGGAGAAAGGCATGGCAACCCACTCCAGTATTCTTGCTGGAAGGTCCCATGGACAGAGGAG
Organism: Capricornis sumatraensis; assembly: GCF_032405125.1. Classification (NCBI taxonomy): domain Eukaryota; kingdom Metazoa; phylum Chordata; class Mammalia; order Artiodactyla; family Bovidae; genus Capricornis; species Capricornis sumatraensis. Next base: position 12,718,002 of record NC_091092.1, read on the forward strand.
CCTAGTGGGTTACAATCCATTGGGTCTCAAAGAGTCAGACACGACTGAAGTGGCTTAGCATGCACACATCCATTTCTTGGGTCTTCCCAGGTGGTGGCGGTAGTAAAGAACCTGCCTGCAATGCAGGAGACACAGGAGACCCAGGTTCTGTCCCTAGGTGGAGAAGGTTCCCTGGAGGAGGGCATGGAAACCCACTCCAGTATTCTTTCCTGGATAATTCCCAGGGACAGAGGAGCCTGGTGGGCCACAGTTCATAGGGCCACGAAGAGTGGGACACAACTGAAGAGACTTAGCACACATGCATGCACCCATTTCTTGTTGAGGGAGATGCCTCTAGCTCCTTGCATCAAAGTAAGGAGGAGGATGTTCAGCAGTTAAGAGAAATGAGATGACGTCTTCTTCTACCTCCAGTATTTGACTGCTATTGCTTATGATAGTATTTACTGAATTTAATGTGCATTGTGTTTTCTTCTTGGTGCATTGACATTTTTATTTCTAAAAGTATATTGCTGAATTTCAAACTAGTTGGTGATTTTCCTATTCCTTTTATTTTTGTTTGTTTTGAGATATGTTTTTTTAAATTAATTAATTTTTTATTGAAGGATTATTGCTTTACAGAATTTTGCTGTTTTCTGTCAAACCTCAACATGACTCAGCCTAGGGTATACATATATCCCCTCCCTTTTGGAACTCCCTCCTCATCCCACCCCTCTAGGTTGACCCAGAGCCCCGGTTTGAGTTTCCTGAGCCATCCAGCAAATTCAAATTGGCCATCTATTTTACATATGGTAATGTAAATTTCCATGTTACTCTTTCTTTGCATCTCACTCTCTCCTCCCCTTTCCCTCTGTCCATAATTCTATTCTCCTATTTCTTTTTTAAAAGATTGATTTCAGGATTACTGCATCCTTGGAGAGAGAGAAAGCACTCTGCGATTTCAGTCCTGTTTAATTTACAAAGCTTTTCATTAGAACTTAATATTTCATTATATTTTAAACTATTCATTCTGAACTTTAAGCAACAAGGATATGCTGTACAGCACAGAGAAATATACCAATTATCTAATAATAAATGTAAACAGAGTATAATATATAAAACAACTGAAGCACTATGTTGTAAACCTGAACAAATATAATATTGCAACTCATGAATATATCCATAAAAAAATTTAACGTTGAGAAGAATTTATCAGTACCACTGTTATTGGATGTAAAAATCTGTGAAGGATTTGATTCTCAGCAAAACAATGAGAGAAAAGCTAGGAGGATCTACAAAATTCCAACCTCCTGACTACAGCTGTAGTATTTCCTCTAGGTCAGTCATGACAGAGTTCGGTAAGTTCTGAATTATTTTCCCAGCAATTTCATTTCCCAGTTTATTCTCATTCTCCCAAAGTGTACTATGGAGTGCTTCAGAAGCAGTTTATGTGTGCTATACAATAGATAGAGTGAAGAAACTGATATACAAAATTCCAATTTTCTTTTTTTCCTCTCTAGATTTCTTATGTGTTGTCCTCCCTTACACTCCCAGTCTTCACTCTCTAGAGCAATTTTGCTGCATCTGTAACATCTTTCAACAGTGATCCTATTGCATTTCTGTATTTACAAACACAAAATACACAAAGCATGATAGCAGTGTCTTAGTGAACTGGCACAGTACCACAGTTCCTTCCCCATTAATCTGCAGTCTGATTTTCATAGAAAGGCATACAACACAATGGACATTAAATTCAGTAAATATTCTCTTAAGCATTAGCAGTCAAATACTTGAGGTAGAAGAAGGAGGCATCTTATTTCTCTTAATTGCTGATCCTCCTCTTCTTTTACTGATGCAAAGAGCTAGGGACATGTCCCACAACAAGAAATGGATGCATCTGTGTGTGCTAAAGCCTCTTGAGTCATGTCAGACTCTTTGTGATCCCATGGACTGTAGCCCACTAGGGTCCTCTGTCCATGGGGCTTATCCATGCAAGAATACTGGAGTGGGTTTCCATGCCCTCGTCCAGGGAACCTTCTCCACCTAGGGATCAAACCCGGGGCTCCTGTGTCTCCTGCATTGCAGGCAAGTTTCTGACCACTGATTCCAACTGCGAAGCCCCAAGAAATGGATGCCGGCATCTAGGTGGTTTGAGTCGTTTCTGACTCTTTCAGACTCTATGGATTGTAGCCCACCAGGCTCCTCTGTCCATGGAATTTTCCAGGTAAGACTATTGGAGTGGGTTTCCATGCCCTCTTCCAGGGGATCTTTCTGACCCAGGGATCAAACCTGCCATTCCAGCAACTCCTGCATTGTAGGCGGATTCTTTGCCGCTGAGCCACCCGGGAAGCACACACTGCTCTTTATCGGTTGCAAATCCCATGGACAGAGGAGCCTGGTGGGTTGCAGTCCACGGGGTCGCTAGGAGTCGGACACGACTGAGCGACTTCACTTTCACTTTCATCCACTGGAGAAGGAAATGGCAACCTACTCCAGTGTTCTTGCCTGGAGAATCCCAGGGACGGGGGAGCCTGGTGGGCTGCTGTCTCTGGGGTCGCACAGAGTTCGAAACGACTGAAGCGATTTAGCAGCAGTAGCAGCAGCAGCATATCCCATATAAAAATCCCTGGACGATACCTAAATATAGGTGGGAGAGTGAAAATGAAAAAGGCCAATGAAACTTCTAGGGAAAGAATTTTGACCATAAAGATCCTTAAAATCGCTGACTGATAAACCACGAACAGAAATAACCATTTAGGAAAGTGACGAGTTGCAATACGTTAAGAAAGAAAGTACACGATTTTTCCATCAAACAAATGACACAACCGACCGTATTTGAAGCACACTTGATGAGGTTTTTAATGTTTTCCTTGGGATGGAAACGTTTTAAAGATGGAAAGTAGGGGACACGTAAAGAAGCCAGAGTGGATGGACGTGGCTCTTTATCACTACAGGTCTTTTCCCTTCAACTGGTTCTGGTAAGAGTCTTTGGTTTGCGATGTTGCAGTGGTCATGAGGCAGTTCATCTGCGGGTGTTGTATCTGATGACCGACTTGGTGGCCTCGGACACTGCGTGCTTGCCGATCTCCCCAGGCAAGAGAAGACTCACGGCTGTCTGGATCTCCCCACTCGTGATGGTGCAGTGCTTGTTGGAGCGGGCCAGGCTCCCGGCCTCTTCGGCGATCTGCTCAAACATATCCTTCACGAACGAATCCATGAGGTTCATGGCCTCGTGAGAGAGACTCAGGCCGGTGTGCACTTGCCTCAGCACCCTGGGGAAATATGTGGCGAAGCTTGGAAAGTTGTCCAGATGGCGGCGACGGCGGCGGCGGCGGCCCTTAGCTGTCTTCTGTTTCGCCTTCTTTGGCTCAGCATCGTAGGGCTCTGGTTCGGAGGGCTCGGTTTCCGAGGTCTCTGTCTCAGAGGGCTCCGTTTCTGAGGTCTCTGTTTCAGAGGACTCCGTTTCAGAGGGCTTTATTTTGGAGGTTCCGGCTTCGTTGGTGCCCAGGTCTTCCTCAGAGTTGTCAGAGGATGGCTGAGCCATGTCAGAGCCACCAGTCCCCACTACTCAGAAGAAAGGACATGCGGGAATTGAAGGCAGTTGGCGGAGTTTATAAGCCCTGCCCTCCCTGAAGTCACAAACACTGTCCATATCTGATTGGATAAAATGCAAGGCAGGAGGCCTGTTACTATGGCAGCCCATGTCACGTGACACTGGACGCTCCACGCCCAACTCCCACTGCCCCTCCCCCACGTTTAACCACACAGACAGTCAAACTCAGTGGTATCTTTAAACTTTCCGTGACTTCCACCAGGAAAATCTTTGCACTCCGCCCCATGAAGGAGACAGCCAGTCATCTATTCACCTCAGCTGATTTATGTCTATTGTTGATGCAAGAGAAGTTTCAAAGATGTCACCAAAGTCATCTAAGTTGAAAAATGTAACAATCAGTTAGAGCTTCCTGAAAGAGTCTGACTGATCTCCATAACTCAAGCTCTTTCAGACATCAGAATGACTCAGGTCACTTGGTGGACATTTTACTCCAACACAGAATCTTTTCCTTCCGATTGACCTACAGTGCCAGGAGCAGAAATTTCCTGACATCCTCAGCACAGTGCTCCTGAAAAGCATAGGAATTAGTTGACCAGCTATTATCTCCAAAACTTATCAAAGACAATGATCACTATGAAGAGAATGGCAAAATCCCATTTGCCAAATACAGAACACAAACAGAAATAGGAATACATACTAAAAATATTTAACATTTTGCAAATTTTAAACTGTTTTCTTAAACATTATTTAGGTCCCCCAAATACCAGACAATGTGGAATTGATTAATGATTTATAGTGATTATTGCTCAAAAACATGATCACTCTTATTGCTAGAAAGCCACCAGAGTGAGAGAAAAAGAATAAAAAGAGAGAAATAAAACACCTAGGAATAAATGTACCTAGGTGGTGGTGAAAGACCTGTACTTAGAAAGAATAAGACCCTGATCAAAGACATTGAAGATAATATAAACAGAGGGAAAGGTCTACTTTGTTTATGGATTCGAAGAATTGATATTCTTTAAAAAACCATGCTATCAAAGCCAATCCACATATTCAATGCAATTCCTATGAAAATACCAGGGCATTTTCCACAGAACTAAAAAAAACAATTTTAAATTTTGTATGGAAAGATGAAAGACCCTGAATCGCGAAAACAGTCTTCAAGAAGAAGACCAGAACTGGAGGAATCGGGTTCTCTGATTTTGGTCTATAACAGAAAACTACAGTAATCCAATCAGTGTAGTACTGGCACAAAAACAGACACATGGATCCATAGAACAGGAGAGCTCAGAAATAAACCTATGGGCTTATGGTCAATTCAGTTCAGTTCAGTCTCCCAGTCATGTGTGACCCTTTTCGACCCCATGAACTACAGCACACCAGGCTTCCCTGTCCATCACCAACTCTCAGAGCTTACTCAAACTCATGTCCATCAAGTCGGTGATGCCATCCAACCATGTCATCCTCTGTCATTCCTTTCTTTCCCGCCTTCAATCTTTCCCAGCATCAGAGTCTTTTCCAAGGAGTCAGTCCTTCACATCATTTGACACAATATTGGAGTTTCAGCTTCAGCATCAGTCCTTCCAATGAATATTCAGGACTGATTTCCTTTAGGATTGACTGGTTGCATATCCTTGCAGTCCATGATCAATTAATCTACAGTTTAAAAAGGCAAGAATGTACAAATGGAGAGAAGACAGTCTCTTCAATAAGTGGTGCTTGGATAATTGGATAGCTACATGCAATAAAGTAAAATTAGAACATTCTCTAGCAGCATATACAAAAATAAACTCAAAATGGACTGAAGACCTAAATATAATACATATGTTGTGTAGGAAGTCATTTTAAGATTCCATTAGATATTTTAATGAGCTGTGTTTCTTTCACATTTGTAAATTCAGACATTAAATGAACACATCAGTTATATTAAAAAAAACCCACTGAAAATAACCACAGTTGGGTTTTGAGGGGATAACTGGGACCTCAAAAGTCTCTGACACACAGGAAATCTAGGATGCAGATGGGAAAAGCAGAGTTTGATGTTGAAGATTGGAAGGAGGAGTAACACTGGTGATTATTCACTTCAGTTGATGATTGAGGAAATAAGAGCACCTAGTGAGCAATCACCTTGCAATGTTGTGGATCACTGTGAAGGCAAAATAAGGGAAATGGCTTCACGGCTTAAATAACAATTGCCGGTCTCAACTCACGAATGATGGTGTTGATAGGATAGGCATACTCCATTCAGAAACCTTCTCAACATTACCGTTGTTTATGGATTCACATAAAAAGAGGACTCCGACACAGCATAGAAGTTAAGTGCAACAGAAAATTCAGGAAAAAAAACAAAACAAAACCCATTTCACACTTCCTAGAATCACAAGTTTCTACCCTAACGTGTTCAGCTAATCTAATGTCATTCTTTTTCAACCCTCATTCTATTGTTTTTGAAGTGGAAAACCTTCATGATTTGCAACTTAACACCATAGGGATGGTGAGAGCATTCATTCAGTCAGAGAAGCTAAAAAAGTTCATGTTGACTCCATGTCAGCCAAGGAGGGACTCAACCTGGTAGGCACAGTCACTGAACCACTCTACAGTGAGGTTTTCCTGACTGAACCAATAACTGTCTTCCTGGGGTGTTCAGGTCTGGTGACAGCAGGTGACAGGTTTGATTATTTATCTACTCTGACAGTAGGGTAACAAGCACAATTATCTATAGTTGGTCTTATAAAACTAATCAAGGTCATTTATATATATTATCAGAGTTAGGAAATGGCTTGGTAGTAAAGAATCCACCGCAATGCAGGAGACCTAGGTTTAATCCCTGGGTCCAGAAGATTCCCTGGAGTAGGAAATGGAAACCCACTCCAGTATTCTTGACTGGAAAATTCCATGGACAGAGGAACCTGCTAGGTTACAATCCATGGAGTCAGAAAGAGTCAAACACGACTGAGCGAGGAACACTTTCAACACTTTCTCAAGTATTCTAGAGCTCCTGTACAAAATGCTAGTGATTAGGTCACTTAAACAACATTCACTTGTCTCATACTTGTGGAGGTTCTAAGTCCAAATCAAGGTTTCATCTGAATTGATCTTATGCAAGGTGTGAGGCCTCTCCTTGGCCTGCAGATAACTGAAATCCCCGTATACCTGTCCACATTTTCTTTCCTCTGTGTATGTGTCTATGTCTGATTTTCCCTTATTATATGGATATGACTCATTTAAATTAAGACTTACTCTAATGAACATATTTGAACTTGTTTGCTTGGTAAATGCTCATCTCCAAATATGATCACATACGAATATGAGTGTTTATGGCATAGATCCATTAATTTTAGAGGCACAAATTCAACCCATAGGAGATACGTATTTTGAACTAAACATGGGAACATTTCCTGCCTCTTCCATCATGTTGATGTATGGCAAAACCAATACAGTATTGTAAAGTAAAATAAATAAATAAAAAGAGAGCACACTGGTGACCACTTATGAGAAACAAGGTGGCCCCACCACAGTCGTTTTCACAATTCCGTGAATGTTTAGTAATTCCATTTTAGTATTTTATTTCTTTTTCTCTCTGTGAGCGAGAAGATAGTGGGTCATTTTCAATTGTTACAAAGTGTTCTTCACACCTGCAGTTGTAATTATTTCGTATTGGGTAGGATATAAGAGGAGGAGGCAATGACAACCCACTCCAGTACTCTTGCCTGGGAAATCTCATGGATGGGGGAGCCTGGTAGGCTGCAGTCCATGGGGTCGCGAAGAGTTGGACACGACTGAGCGGCTTCACTTTCACTTTTCACTTTCATGCACTGGAGAAGGAAATGGCAACCCACTCCAGGATTCTTGCCTGGAGAATCCCAGGGACGGGGGAGCCTGGTGGGCTGCCGTCTATGGGGTCGCACAGAGTCGGACACGACTGAAGTGACTTAGCAGCAGCAGCAGCCAAACATTGACACAAAATTCTGATAATCCACGAAAGCATACATTTCCTGAGCCCTTCAGGAAAAGGACACGGCTCTACATGACAGAAAAAACAAACGGCGTTCTTTAAAGTGGCAGAACCTCATGAGATATGGAGAAAGAATTTAGGTCCTGTGGCAAGATACTAGAGAGATCCTCGCTGAGTAGTACAGGTATGAAGTGGACAGTGCCTTTTCAAGAATGGGCAATGAAGGTCTGTATATTTTGGTCCAATATAGAAGAATTGTGATGGGCTGTTATACCTCCAGGGCTCTCTTTGGTCACTGCACTAAATATTTAGGAAATGTGAGTCCAATTATCAAGAATAGTATTTAGCATTGGGTGGAAAATTAGAGAAATCTCATGAGAGAACTTTTAGAAAAGAATATGATTCCAAAGGAGAGCAGGAAATTCTTCCACCCAAGCAATGGCAAGAAAATATCTCTAGGTGGGACCTTGAGATGATTGTAGACAAGCTGAATATAATTTTGGAAATGAAAAGCTCATTTCAGAGCCATTGCATTTTTGAAAAGAGAACTATGGACCCATAGGAAAAAGACATTATTTCACAGATAACTTCATTTCTATTGTGCTCATTGTTGCTGCTTTCAACATCCCAGGGTTTACCCCTATGACATACAAATGTTTTTCCAGTCAGTTCTTATAGATTGTTATTATGTGAGAATTCCTGTCAGCAAACCTAACCCACTAGCATATTTTTACTGGTCTAGGTGTGCTTCACATTTAGTGAATCCAATAATCAAATACAGGCGTTAGGAAACCAGTTGTACAACCGCATCATGTAGTCCATGAAGACAGAAGTGCATGGGTGACTGACACTTGCCACCTAGGAAGGAGGCAGAGAAATGAGGTTCACTGCTGAAGACCAAGAGGGGAAATGAGCATATGTAACTGTTCACTTCACAGGGTGATTGAAGAAAACAGGCACCTAAAGAATAATCACGACCTAGTGGTGTTGGCTGCTGCAAACACAAATTAGCACAAGGGCTTTACTGCTTAAATAACAAACTATAAGTCTCAACCCCAGGGAAATAGTTCAAATGTTTTTTCAACATCATCTGTATGATAGAATTTATTGTAAAACATAAACGAGAGCTGAAATTCGTTCAGTTCAAAATATTGCAGAAATAACTGCAGTATTCCTCTATACAGAGGCATTGTGAAATTCATCGATCTTTGAGAAGTGAAGATAAGCAGAAGTCATAGAGCATGGTAGGGCTGATGCTTGAGCAGGTATTTTGTCATGCACCTGAGCGAAATTTATTTTAAGTAGGAGTAACATGCAAGGTTACTGTGCTTGTGGAAGTCAATGGACTGGCTTATGTAATATATCCGTGTAATATAACTGTCTGAAAACGCGAGTCCTTTACCATACTCTGGTAGGTGAAGAGCATTACCCAGAGCCACATAGCTACTGAATTAGAACTGACACCAGGATCCAGATGATTTCCTGAATCTCACTTCAGTGTCTGATCCAGTATTATGCATGGTTTTGCCTTTGAGTGATTCTATCAGAGGATTACAGAAACCATGCTTCTCTTGATGAGCCTGCTTCATAGGAAATATCTCGATATAAAAGCATAACCTCCAATGATCTCATATAATCCTCTGGAAAATAATTCAAGTGAAAAACATATAATAAAGTGTTTCCCTTAACCAAACTCCAACATCATACAAGGACAGTTTTTTATGCTTTTCCCTCTCCCTAATTTTTTTCCTCAAAACTGCCCCATTTATGACTCTGTGGCTATGCACGTTCCACAATCGAGGAGGCGAATTACAAATAAATGTCAGATATTAGAGGACCCAAAAAGAAGAAGGCCATGAGGTATATGAGAAAACTCTGTATTCCTAAATCAGAAAAGTTAGTTATTCAGGCCAGGTCTGTCTGTGTTCCTTTCACCAAGAAATCTGTACTTACATTCTCCTCGCTGTCTATCTGCGTGTTTCTTTGTCTATATAAATGGTTACGATGTCTATAATGGTTAGAAATTTCAGTCCACTTTGGTGTGAAAGCTGTGGCATGCAGTATCAGATTCCACTAAAGAGTAGGTGTCCCTCTCCTAGTAGTAAGTAAAGAGTAAGCCAATCCAAGGAAATCATCATATTACAGTGAACACTTATTTCTATAGCCTTACCCTGTGTATGGCACACAAAAATATTGCAAGAAGCTTGACTTTAATTTCCATGGCTATTAGATTCAGGAATATTGCTTGTCCCTGAGTACTCCTTCCAATAAGAAGTCTTGTCTGTTTCCCCCTCCTCTTGAGCTGATGAAGCTTTTGATTACTTTGAGCAATGAATAAATAAAACTGGTGGAAATTGTATTAGGCCATTTACCAGCCTAAGGTTTAAGAAGGAATGTCCTTCTGCCTTGCTGTTTGAGGACATAGAGCTACCATGGAAAGGGTTAGTCTGTCCTGCTAGACCACCCCACAAGAAAAGAGGCCCCTTTCAGCACCAGATATGTGTGTGAAGGTTGCCTGGAACTTTGCAATGTAGCTTAGGTATCAGGTGATTATCACTGAGTGGTCTTAGGATGGTTCATATTTTTAGCAGATATTTATATTTCACATTCGGAAATTGTGTTAGAAAATTTTTAAATGTTCCCATTATAAATTGTAATATACAAAGTTATGCTAAAGAGTATTTTAAATACTCAGATGTGCTTGAAAAGTGGCTCAAATCAATAGACAGCTGACACACACACATAATTCTAACTGATTAATTGACTATACCCATAGTGCAAAACTGGACTTTCTTTCTCATAACTAAGAAAGGACCAAAGAAAATTCTAATTTTTGTCTTTAGCTATGGGTGGGGAATAAAATGCTGATAAACCATTTGTAACCAAAAGAATGCCCCGATATAGCTTTGGTATTCTAATTAATACTGTCAGCATGGCCCAAGTAATTTCTGTTTGCAAACGTATGGCAAATGCAAATCTAATTGCATCTAGAGGAGCTTAACCCTAATTGAGGCTTCTACAAGTATTCCTACAATTAATGCCCCCTCTCCGAGCAAATACTGCTTCCCCCTCCAAAATGACAGCATCAGCATAAACTATAAACCAAGATGGAAACCTGCAAAGACTAATAATCAGATACGAAGTACAAGAAATATACCTAACATATTTAAATAGATGATAAGATGCATAAGACATGAGTAATAAATAACTAATTATCAGAAGACAAATAAGCTTTCTAGTACTGAACATCATAACAGAAGGGTAAAGAAATTTTAAACACCTGAGACAGAAATGGAGAGAGAATATATGATCTAGAAGATAGATGAAAGAAATACTACAAAATACTTCATAAAAAGAATCAAAGAATTAAATGGAGGTCAAGAAACCTAAGAAATGCACTAAGAAAATACATCTCCTCGGCCTACCAGAAGTGACAAACATTTCTTAGGAGTTCCTTTACCACAGTCGTTTCGTCAAAAGTTTTCACTTTCATCGCAGGTTCAAAGGATTTGTTAACAAAATGAGCTACTCATTATATACAAATAAACAATACAAGTGTTATTAGAGAATTATCTAACTTACTTGCAATCTACTAACATTAAAAAAAGAAGAGAAATAGAGCAGAGGATACATCACCAATCTGGATTTCGAACAGCATTCAGACTTAAACAGCTCTGGGAAGTCACATGACACAGCACATCTGGAGCCCCAATTGGGAAAAGGTCCCAGGCAGCCCGTCCACTCCGTGGGTGAGACTTCAAAGACTGCAGTTCCGGGTTCCCTGCTTATAATCCCAGGCCACAAACTGATTATCATCTTCAATCTGTAAGCAAAACTGCAGCTGTGGTACGATGTTAATTTTTTCCAATGCTGTTTGCTTTGTTCTGCAAATCTTGGAAAGTTGCTAAATCCTGGAATGGTTGGCCAGACCTCATCCAGGCACTTAACAAACTGCAAGATCCACTTCCTATCTATCAATTGTGTTTCTCTTCCACACTCACAGTAGATGTGGCTGACAGCCACAGCAGTAGTCAGGGCAGTGTCCAGGTTGGTCAGAAGCAAAGTCAGAGGCCTATTGTGCTGTCTCTGAAGCCTAAACAAGAGTATTTATTTAATTTCCCCAGGAGAAATATCAATAACCTCAGATATGCAGATGACACCACCCTTATGGCAGAAAGTGAAGAGGAACTCAAAAGCCTCTTGATGAAAGTGAAAGTGCAGAGTGAAAAAAATTAGCTTAAAGCTCAACATTCAGAAAACGAGGATCATGGCTTCAAGTCCCATCACTTCATGGGAAATACATAGGGAAACAGTGGAAACAGTGCCAGACCTAATTTTTCTGGGCTCCAAGATTACTACAGATGGTGACTGCAGCCATGAAATTAAAAGACACTTACCCCTTGGAAGAAAAGTTATGACCAAACTAGATAGCATATTCAAAAGCAGAGACATTACTTTGGCAACAAACGTCCGTCTAGTCAGGCTATGGTTTTTCCAGTGGTCATGTATGGATGTGAGAGTTGGACTGTGAAGAAAGCTGAGCGCCGAAGAATTGATGCTTTTGAACTGTGGTGTTGGAGAAAACTCTTGAGAGTCCCTTGGGCTGCAAGGAGATCCAAAGAGTCCATTCTGAAGGAGATCAGCCCTGGGATTTCTTTGGAGGGAATGATGCTAAAGCTGAAACTCCAGTACTTTGGCCCCCTCATGAGAAGAGTTGACTCATTGGAAAAGACTCTGATGCTGGGAGCGATTAGGAGCAGGAGGAGAAGGGGACGATAGAGGATGAGAAGGCTTGATGGCATCACTGACTTGATGGATGCGAGTCTGAGTGAACTCTGGGAGTGGGTGATGGACAGGGAGGCCTGGCGTGCTGTGATTCTTGGGGTCGCAAAGAGTTGGACATGACTGAGCGACTGAACTGAACTGAACAGATGTATTAGGGAAAGGAATTCAACCCATAGAAGACAAGAATTTTGAGTGTAGGTGGGCATAGCTGTTGAATTTTCCATTGCATTGAAACCAATTTTTTTTCACAGATAAATGCTGATATGACATTTACTAGGTGGTATAGTCGCAATTTTTAATTCTTCAAGCATATACATGTAGAATATTGAGGGAAAGTCTTACTTATATAGAAGTTTTTGATGAATGAGGTTATCCAAATCTTTGTGCAATTTGGAAAATATTGAATTTTTGATAATCACAAGTCATTTATCAATGGATGCATTAAAAATTATGTCAGAACTTAGTGCATTAAGGGAGCGATTATTTATGGTTTCTTATATATCTATGACTGTTTCTGCTGATGTGCTAGTAAGTGTAAGATTTTTGTAGCTCCCTCTGTTTTTCATGGTCCCTTGTACAACTTATATAACATTGCTTCATAATTAATAGTATATAAGACACTTCTCTGCATTCTAAAATGGATGCTTGATAATAAGTAATGGTGTGTACATACTCATATCATAATAATAATAATACAGAGAACATTGGTGAGCACTTAAGGGAAAATAAAGTCACACCACTCATGTAAATTCCTCAACTATTTCAATAGTGAATAATTTTATTCACGTTATAAAAGTTTCCGTTTTCCCCCTCTATTTGAAGAGAGAAGTTACTGTTTCATTTCAGTCCTTATAAATTCGTTATGGTTTTTTAAAATTAATATATTTATTTTACTTAAAAAAGTTTATTTATTTAATTGGAGGCTCATTACTTGACAATATTGTAGTGGTTTTTTTCATACATTGACATGAATCAGCCATGGGTGTACATGTGTTCCCCATCCTGAACCCCCCTCCCACTTCCCTCCCCGTCCCATCCCTCTGGGTCATCGCAGTGCACCAGCCCTGAGCACCCTGTCTCATGCATCGAACCTGGGCTGGTGATCTGTTTCACATATGATACTATACATGATTCAATGCTAGTCTCTCAGATCATCCCACCCTCGCCTTCTCCCACAGAGTCCAAAAGACTGTTCTATACATCTGTGTCTCTTTTGCTGTCTCACATGTAGGGTCATCGTTACCATCTTTCTAAATCCCATGTATATGCGTTAGTATACTGTACTGGTATTCTTCATTCTGACTTACTTCACTCTGTATAAAAGGGTCCAGTTTCATCCACCTCATTAGAACTGAGTCAAATGCATTCTTTGCAATGGGTGAGTAACTGTGTATATGTACTACAGCTTTCTTATCCATTCATCTGCCAGTGGACCTCTAGGTTGTTTCCATGTCCTGGCTATTGTAAACAGTGCTGCGATGAACACTGGGGTACACGTGTCTCTTTCAATTCTGGCTTCCTTGGTGTGTATGCCCAGCAGTGGGATTGCTGGTCATATGGCAATTCTGTTTCCAGGTTTTAAGGAACCTCCACACTGTTCTCCATAGTGGCTGTACTAGTTTGCATTCCCACCAACAGTGTAAGAGGGCTCCCTTTTCTCCACACCCTCTCCAGCATTTATTGCTTGTAGACTTTTGGATAGCAGTCATTCTGACTGGCGTGAAATGAGGACCTCGATTCTTTTTCTTTATCTCATGAGGTTCTGCCAGTTTAAAGAAAATCTTTTGTTTTTTTTTTTTCTGTCCTGTAGAGCCATGTCCCTTTCCTGAAGGGCTCAGGAAAAGTTTGATTTTGTGAATTATCAGGATTTTATCTCAGTGTTTGGCTGAGAGTGGTGTACTTTTCAGGCTCTTATATCCTACACAGTAGGAAATAATTACAAACGTAGGTGTAAAGAAAACTTTGTACCAATTGCGAATGACAGATGATCTTCTCCCTCACAGAAGGAAGAAGAAATAAAATACTAAAATGGCATTACTGAACATTCACAGAATTGTGAAAATGACTGTGGTGGGCCCACCTTGTTTCTCATAAGTGGTGACCAGTGTTCTTTTAATAAGATGGAAGAGGAAGGAGATATGCCCACAATTAGTTCAAAATATGAATCTCTTATGGGTTGATTTTGTGCCTCTAAACTTAATGTATCTGTGCCATAAACACTCATACTCATATGTGATGATATGTGGAGATAGAGTATTTACCAAGTAATCAAGTTAAAATATGTTCATTAGAATAGGTCTTAATCCAAATGAGCTATATCCATATAAAAAGGGAAAGTCTCTTGATGAAAGTGAAAGAGGAGAGAGAAAATGTTGGCTTAAAGCTCAACATTCAGGAAACTAAGAACATGGCATCCAGTCCCATCACTTAATGGGAAATAGATGGGGAAACAGTGGAAAGAGTGGCTGACTTTACTTTTCTGGGCTCCAAAATCACTGCAGATGGTGACTGCAGCCATGAAATTAAAAGACGCTTGCTCCTTGGAAGGAAAGTTATGACCAACCTAGATAGCATATTCCAAAGCAGAGACATTACTTTGCCAACTAAGGTCCGTCTAGTCAAAGCTATGGTTTTTCCAGTGGTCATGTATGGATGTGAGAGTTGGAGTATAAAGAAAGCTGAGCACCGAAGAATTGATGCTTTTGAACTGTGGTGTTGGAGAAGACCCTTGAGAGTCCCTTGGACTGCAAGGAGACCCAACCAGTCCATCCTAAAGGAGATCAGTCCTGGGTGTTCATTGGAGGGACTGATGTTGAAGCTGAAACTCCAATACTTTGGCCACCTGATGCGGAGAGCTGACTCATTGGAAAAGACCCTGGTGTTGGGAAAGATTAAGGGTGGGAGGAGAAAAGGACGACAGAGGATGAGATGGTTGGATGGCATCACCGACACAATGCACATGTGTTTGGATGGACTCCAGGAGTTGATGATGGACAGGGAGGCCTCTAGTGCTGCGTTTCATGGGGTCCCAAAGAGTCGGACATGACTGAGCAACTGAAATGAACTGAACTGAACTGGAAAAGGGAAAATCAGACATAGATACATACATATAGGGAAGAAAATGTGGGGAGGTATAGGGAGATTTCAGCTATTTTCAAGCCAAGGAAAGTGGCCAGGAATGGAGGCCCCTTATGCATTCACACCTTGCAAAAGATCCAACGCAGATGAAATTTTGATTTGGACTTAGAGCCTCCACAAGGAGGAGACAATAAATGAATGTGTTTAATTGACCTAATCACTAGCATTTTGTACACAAGTTCTCAGTTCAGTCGCTCAGTCGTGTCCGACTCTTTGCAACCCCATGAATGGCAGCATGCCAGGGCTCCCTGTCCATCACCAACTCCCAGAGTTCACTCAGACTCATGTCCATCGAGTCAGTGATGCCATCCAGCCATCTCATCCTCTGTTGTCCCCTTCTCCTCCTGCCCCCAATCCCTCCCAACATCAGAGTCTCTTCCAACGAGTCAACTCTTCTCATGAGGGGGCCAAAGTACTGGAGTTTCAGCTTTAGCATCATTCCTTCCAAAGAAATCCCAGGGCTGATCTCCTTTAGAATGGACTGGTTGGATCTCCTTGCAGTCCAAGGGACTCTCAAGAGTCTTCTCCAACACCACAGTTCAAACGCATCAATTCTTCAGCGCTAAGCCTTCTTCACAGTCCACTTCTAACATCCATACATGACTACTGGAAAAACGATAGCCTTAACTAGACAGACCTTAGTTGGCAAAGTAATGTCTCTGCTGTGGAATATGCTATCTAGGTTGGTCCTAACTTTCCTTCCAAGGAGTAAGCATCTTTTAATTTCATGGCTGCAGTCACCATCTGCAGTGATTTTGGGGCCCCCCAAAATAAAGTCTGACACTGTTTCCACTGTTTCCCCATCTGTTTCCCATGAAGTGATGGGATCGGATGCCATGATCTTCATTTTCTGAATGTTGAGCTTTAAGCCAACTTTTTCACTCTCCTCTTTCACTTTCATCAAGAGGCTTTTTAGTTCCTCTTCACTTTCTTTTTCGGTATGTTTATTTCTAGGTGTTTTATTTCTCTCTCTTTTTATGTGTTTTAACTCACCCTAGTGGCTTTTCAGCAATAAGAATGATCATTTTTTGAGAAATAACCACTATAAATCATTAATCAATTCCAGTATGTGTGGTATTTCGGGGACCTAAATAAGGTTTAAGACAAGAATGTATAATTTGCAAAATGTTACATATTTTTAGTGTGTATGTGTAAGTATTCCTATTTCTGTTTGTGTTCTGTATTTGGAGAATGGGATTCTGTCATTCTCTTCATACTGATCACTGGTTTTGATAAATTCTGGAGATAATAGCTGTTCATTTCATTCCTATGCTTTTCAGGAGCACTCTGCTGGGGAAGCCAGGACATTCTGCTCATGCCACTGTAGGTCAGCCAGGAGAAGATTCTGTGTTGGAGTAAAATGTCCACCAAGTGACCTGAGTCACTCTGATGCCTGAAAGAGCTGGAGCTGTGGAGGACTGTCATACTCTCTCAGGAAGCTTTAACTGATGATTTCATTTTCCAACTTAGGTGGCTTTCACTGAGTTTGGCTGAAAGTGAAAGTGAAGTCGCTCAGTCATGTCCGACTCTTTGCGACCCCATGGACACCAGGCTCCTCTGTCCATGGGATTTTCTAGGCAACGGTACTGGAGTGGGTTGCCATTTCCTTCTCCATGAGATCTTCCCGACCCAGGGATTCAACCCAGGTATCCCACATTGTAGACAGACACTTTACCATCAGAGCCACCAGGGGAGTTGGGCTGACTGGGGGTTAAACATGGGGGAGGGGCAGGGCAGGAGTGGGGAGGTGGGACGTCCGGTGTCACGTGACATGAGCTGCCATAGTAACAGGCCTCCCTGCCTTGCATCCAATCAAATATGGACAGTGTCTGTGACGTCAGGGAAAGCCGGGCCTATAAATTCGGCCAACGGCCTTCAACGGCCTCACTGTTCTTCTGGGCTGCGCTATGGAGAATGGTGGCACTGCCGTGTGGGAACCATCCTCTGACAGCCATGAGGAAGACGTGATCACCATAGAAACCAGCACCTCCGAAACTGAGCCCTCTGAACCGGAGATGGCGAAAGCAGAGACCTCCAAACCAGAGCCGTATGATGCGGAACCAAAAAAGGCAAAGCAGAAGACAGCTAAGGGCCGCCATTGCCGTTGCCGACGCCGCCGCTGCCGTCAGGGCAATTTCTCCAGCTTTGCTACCTATTTCCCTAGGGTGCTGAAGCAAGTACATACAGGCCTGAGTCTTTCCCGTGAGTCCGTGAACGTCCTGGATTCGTTTGTGAAAGATATGTTCGAGCGGATTGCCGAAGAGGCCGGGCGCCTGGCCCACAGCAACAAGCGCTGCACCATCATGACCGAAGACATCGAGACCGCTGTGCGTCTTCTGTTGCCTGGGGAGCTCGGCAAGTATGCCACGTCCGAGGGCACCAAGTCGGTCATCAGATACCACCTCTCCAGATGAACTGCCTCAGGACTGTCGCAAACTGACCATCGCAAACCAGACTTAAGGGTTCTCCCCTTAGGCCCTACATTTAATCTTTAAAACATTTCTACCCCAAAGAAAACATTAAAAACCTCATTAACTTTGCTTCAATATGTGTCGGTTGTGTCATTTGTTCGACGGAAAATCGTGTCCTTTTTTCTTAACATGTTGCAACTCGTCACTTTCCTAAGTGGTTATTTCTATTCGTGCTTTCTCAGTGATTTTAGGGATCTTTATGGTCAAAATTCTTTCCCTAAAAGTTTCATTGGCCTTTTCCATTTTCATTCTCCCATCGATACTTAGGTATCATCCAGAGATTTTTATATGAGTATAGCAACCGATAAAAACCAGTGTGGTCTTCCCGGGTGGCTCAGCACTAACGAATCTGCCTGCAATGCAGGAGTCGCAGGAGAGGCAGGGTCCATCCCTGGGTCATAAAGATCCCCGGGAGGAGGGCACGGCAACCCTCTCCAGTATTCTTTCCTGGAGAATCCCATGGGGAGAGGAGCCTAGTGGGCTACAGTTCATAGGGTCTGCAAAAAGTCAAGCACCACTGAAGCAAGGTAGCATGCAGGCTCACAAAGAGCAGTGTGTGTGTGTGTGTGTGTGTGTGTGTGTGTGTGTGTGTGTGCGCGTGCGCGTGTGTGTGTGTGTGTGTGCTCAGTCACTCAGTCATGTCCGACTCTTTCTGACCCCATGGACAGGAGACTGTCAGGCTCCTAACTCCTTGAAATTTTCCAAGCAAGAATACTGAACTGGGTTGTCATTTCCTACTACAGGGGATCTTTCTGAACAAGGGATAGAAGCTGTGTCTCTTTCATCTCCTGTACTGGCAGTCAGATTCTTGACCACTGCACCAGCAGTAGCAGATATAAAAATCACATTCTATTCCTTCAATCCCAATTCACTTCCATGTGTGAAGTAGGACTCAAACACAGTGCAAAATAAGAAAATTCTAAATTTCTGGAATCAAGCGCCGTATCTTTTGAAATTACCTTATCCAGATTTCTCTGATCCTATTTTTTGTTTGCAACCTAGAACATTTTGCTTAAAAAAAAGAAAGAAAACAAAAATCTTGACTGAATTGCACACTTGCAGGGATGATGGGATAGTCCAGTGACAGAGAATGTAGCCACAGTCTCCACAGTAGCAGCCAATGAGGGACTGGCAGCCCATGAGCCAAAGCAATTGTCCAAACGTATGGTGGAGTGAGGAGAGATGAACAAATAACACCCTTCCTGTGACACTCAGCCTAGAGATGGAGAGGGAACATGGGGTGATAGTTTCCCTGATGTTTTTCCATTCAAGCACCTGCTTTTAACCATGGCGATTGAAGTACAGGCATCCATTTCTTGGGGCTTCCCAGGTGGTGCTAGTGGTAAAGAACCTGCCGTCTTATGTGGGAAACGTAAGAGCTATGGATTCAATCCCTGGAGTGGGAAGATGCCCTGGAGAAAGGCATGGCAACCCACTCCAGTATTCTTGCTGGAAGATCCCATGGACAGAGGAGCCTAGCGGGTTACAATCCATAGGGTCTCAAAGAGTCAAACACGACTGAAGCAGCTTAGCATGCACGCATCCATTTCTTGGGTCTTCCCAGGTGGTGGCGGTAGTAAAGAACCTGCCTGCAATGCAGGAGACACAGGAGACCCAGGTTCTGTCCCTAGATGGAGAAGGTTCCCTGGAGGGGGGCATGGAAACCCACTCCAGTATTCTTTCCTGGATAATTCCCAGGGACAGAGGAGCCTGGTGGGCCACAGTTCATAGGGCCACGAAGAGTGGGACACAACTGAAGAGACTTAGCACACATGCATGCATCCATTTCTTGGTGTGGGACATGCCTCTAGCTCCTTGCATCAAAGTAAGGAGGAGGATGTTCAGCAGTTAAGAGAAATGAGATGACTTCTTCTTCTACCTCCAGTATTTGACTGCTATTGCTTATGATAGTATTTACTGAATTTAATGTCCATGTGTTTTCTTCTTGGTGCATTGACATTTTTATTTCTAAAAGTATATTGCTGAAGTTCAAACTAGTTGGTGATTTTCCTACTCCTTTTATTTTTGTTTGTTTTGAGGTACTCTTTATTTTTTAATTAATAAATTTTTTAATGAAGGATTATTGCTTTACAGAATTTTCCTGTTTTCTGTCAAACCTCAGCATGAAGCCTAGGGTATACATATATCCCCTCATTTTTGGAACTTCCTGCCATCTCCTTCCCCATCCCACACCTCTAGGTTGATACAGAGCCTCTGTTTGTGTTTCCTGAGCCATACAGCAAATTCCCATTGGCTATCTATTTTACATATGGTAATGTAAATTTCCACGTTACTCTTTCTTTGCATCTCACCCTCTCCTCCCCTTTCCCTCTGACCATAATTCTATTCTCTTATTTCTTTTTTAAAAGATTGATTTCGAGGTTACTACATCCTTGGAGAGAGATAAAGCACTCTGTGATTTCAGTCCTATTTAATTTACAAAGCTTTTCATTAGAAGTTAATATTTCATTATATTTTAAACTATTCATTTTGAACTTTAAGCAACAAGGATATGCTGTACAGCACAGAGAAATACACCAATTATCTATTAATAAATATAAACAGAGTATAATATATGAAACAACTGAAGCACTATGTTGTAAACCTGAACAAATATAATATTGCAACTGATGAATATATCCATAAAAAAATTTAAAGTTAAGAAAAATTTATCAGTACCACTGTTATTGGATGTAGAAATCTGTGAATAATGTGACTCTCAGCAAAACAATGAGAGAAAAGCTAGGAGGATCTACAAAATTCCAACCTCTTAACCGCAGCTGTAGTGTTTTCTCTAGGTCAGTCATGACAGAGTTTGGTAAGTTCTAAATTGTTTTCCTAGCAATTTCATTTCCCAGTTTATTCTTATTCTCCCAAAGTGTACTATGGAGTGCTTCAGGAGCAGTGTGTGTGTGCTATGCAATAGACAGAGTGAAAGTGTACTATGGAGTGCTTCAGAAGCAGTGTGTGTGTGCTATGCAATAGACAGAGTGAAAGTGTACTATGGAGTGCTTCAGAAGCAGTGTGTGTGTGCTATGCAATAGACAGAGTGAAAGTGTACTATGGAGTGCTTCAGAAGCAGTGTGTGTGTGCTATGCAATAGATAGAGTGAAAGTGTACTATGGAGTGCTTCAGAAGCAGTGTGTGTGTGCTATGCAATAGACAGAGTGAAAGTGTACTATGGAGTGCTTCAGGAGCAGTGTGTGTGTGCTATGCAATAGACAGAGTGAAAGTGTACTATGGAGTGCTTCAGGAGCAGTGTGTGTGTGCTATGCAATAGACAGAGTGAAAGTGTACTATGGAGTGCTTCAGAAGCAGTGTGTGTGTGTGCTATGCAATAGACAGAGTGAAGAAACCGATACACCCATCCTCTACCTCTAGTACACTTTCCCCACATATCCCAGTTCATTTACATATTTTCCACATATCCTAGTTAATCAAACATTTAAATATATAAATGAGGACTGATACATAGTACAGAACCGGCAAAACAAAAATTTCACGCACATTTCAATTTTCTAATTTCCTGGTTTTTGAAATTGTTTTAAACATTCATACAGGAGAACAAGATGGCAGAGGAACAGGTGGACGTGGAGTACATCTCTCTCCATGGATACATCAGGAATACACCTTCAGACACAGAAGTGCATACAGAACACCAGCTGAGAATGGACAGGAGTCATCGATCAGCGAAAAATAATATATAGACCCACCCAAACCTTGGTAGGATGAAGGAACTAGGGGGGAAAACAGGAGTGTGAATAGGACTGGACCTGCCCTCGGCAGGTGGGGGAACTGAAGCAGGGGTCCGATCTCCACATCAGGGCAATTGTCTGAGTCAGAGGAGAAGCATTTAAGGCTGAGAGTGAAACAGCTGATCTATGGCAGCCGAAATGGAATGAGAATCAGACAGTCCTTGCAACCATACATACCCAAGACGGGGATGCAGATCCCCTGGAAGGTGCAGCGGCTGGTAGCTGGAGTTCAGGGATTGTGGAGCAATCCCAAAGTGAGGGCTGCTGTAACTGTGGAGAGACTTATCAAGGGGATGTGAGGGAGGAGACTGTGGTGGGAAATGCCTGTGGAGGAAAGCCAGGCAGCCATGGAAGCTAGGCGATACTGCTGAGTCACGTTTGGGGATGGAGCCATCACCATAGCCTCTCTCTCCCCACAGTGCCAGCATTGGCGGCTGAACAATAGAGAGGCTGGCCCAGCAAGCACCTGACACACTGAACTACAGAGTAGGACCCCACCCAGGGTGCTCCTTTAAGTGCCTGATGTGCCAATCTACAGAGTAGGACCCGAGCTAGGGGTGCCCTTATATGTGGCTGATGTGCCAAACAACAGAGAAGGTCTCCAGGCAAGGAAGCCCTCTAAGTGCCTGAACGGGTGGAGCTACGGAGAAAGACTGGTCAAAGAGGCCTTCTGTTCGCCAGCTACAATAGGCTTGAAGAAAGCCTCTGATAGGGCCATAATTCCTGCGCTGGAGGCAGTCTGTGTCCCTGCACACTTGGTGCCACCAGGGTCCCCACAGCTGTGCCACCTTCACCCTCAACTCTCACTGGGACAGAGCTGCCACAGGCAAAAAACGTCTTGTGCCTCTGCATGTGTGGTTGCTTTGGTAGTGTCCTACTTTTTGCGACCTTGGAGACGGGCCTACCAGGCTTCTCTGTCAGGGAGCAGCGTTCTCCAGGCAAGAATACAGAAGCGTGTGGGCCAGTACTGGTTTCCACAGCTGTGTGGCGCTGGAGTGGCCCTGAGGAGATACCCCATGTCCAAGGGCAGAGAAGCCCCAGCAAGATGGTAGGAGGGGTGAACTCGCCTTTAGAATCACACTCCATCTCCGCCAGAGACACTCAGAGGGCTCAAACAAACCTTGTGTGCACCAGGACCCAGAGACCCCACATAGACTGAGACAGAACTGGGTTTGAGTGTCTCCTGTGGAGGTACGGGTCAGCAATGGACTGCCGCAGGGGCAGGGGCCCTGGGTGCAGCAGACTTGGGTATGGCATAAGCCCTCTTGGAGGAGGTCACCATTAACCCCACGATAGAGCGGCCAGGACTTACACAAGACTGGGAAATAGACTCTTGAAGGACACAAACAGAAACTTGTGCGCACCAGGACCCAGGAGAAGGGAGCAGTGACCCCACAAGAGACTGACCCAGACTTGCCTGGGAGTGTCCAGGAGTCTCCAGTGGAGACGTAGGTCGGTGGTGGCCTACTGCAGGGTTGGGGCACTGAGTGTAGCAGTACATGCATGAGGCCTTTTGAAGGAAGTTGCCATTATCTTCATTACCTCCACCATAGTTTACAGTGAAGTCGCTCAGTCGTGTCCGACTCTTTGCGCCCCCATGGACAGTAGCCTACCAGGCTCTACGGTCCATGGGATTTTCCAGGCAAGAATACTGGAGTGGGCTGCCATTTTCTTCTCCAGGGGATCTTCCCAACCCAGGGATCATACCTGGGTCTCCTGCATTGCAGACAGACGCTTTACCATCTGGGCCATTAGGGAAGCCCCCACCACAGTTTCACCCCAGGTAAATAAGAGGGAGGGAACACAGCTCCACTCATCAACAGAAAATTGGATTAAAGACGTATTGAGCATGGCCCCACCCATCAGAACAAGACCCAGTTTCCCCCTCAGTCAGTCTTTCCCATCAGGAAGTTTCCATAAGCCTCTTATCCTTCTCCACCATAGGGCAGACAGGCGTGAAAACACAATCACAGAAAACTAACCGACCTGATCACGTGGGCCACAGCCTTGTCCAACTCAGTGAAACTATAAGCCATGCCGTGTAGGGCCACCCAAGATGGACAGGTCATGACGGAGGGTTCAGACAAAATGTGGTCCACTGGAAAAGGGAATGGCAAACTACTTCAGTATTCTTGCCTTGAGAACCCTATGAACAGTATGAACAGGGAAAAACATAGGACACTGAAAGATGAACTCCCCAGGTGGGTAGGTGCCCAATATGCTACTGGAGATCAGCGGAGAAATAACTCCAGAGGGAATGAAGAGATGGAGCCAAAGCAGAAACAACACCCAGTTGTGGATGTGACTGGTGATGGAAGGAAAGTCTGATGCTGTAAAGAGCAATATTGCATAGGAACCTGGAATGTTAGGTCCATGAATCAAGGCAAATTGGAAGTGCTCAGACGGGAGATGGCAAGTGTGAACATCAACATTTTAGGAATCAGTGAACTAAAGTGGACTGGAATGGTTGAATATAACTCAGATGACCATTATATCTACTACTGTGGGCAAGAATCCCTTAGAAGAAAGGGAGTAGCCATCATAGTCAACAAAAGAGTCTGAAATGCAGTACGTAGATGCAGAATGATCTCTGTTTGTTTCCAAGGCAATCATTCAATATCAGAGTAATCCCAGTCTATGCCCTGACCAGTAATGCTGAAGAAGCTGAAATTGAATGGTTCTATGAAGACCTACAAGACCTTCTAGAACTAACACCCCCCAAAAGATGTCCTTTTCATTATAGGGGACTGGAATGCAATAGTAGGACGTCAAGAGATACCTGGAGTAACAGGCAAATTTGGCCTTGAAGTGCAGCATGAAGCAGGGCAAAGGCTAATGGAGTTTGGCAAAGAGACTGCACTGGTCATAGCAAACACCCTCTTCCAACAACACAAGAAAAGACTCTACACGTGGAAATCACCAGATGGTCAACACCAAAATCAGATTGATTATATTCTTTGCAGCCAGAGATGGAGAAGCTCTATAAAGTCTGCAAAAACAAGACCAAGAGCTGACTGTGGCTCAGATCATGAACTCTTTATTGCCAAATTCAGACTTATATGGAAGCAAGAAGGGAAAACCATTAGACCATTCAGGTATGACCTAAATCAAATCCCTTACAATTATACAGTGGAAGTGACAAATAGATTCAAGGGATTAGACCTGCTAGACAAAGTGCCTAAAGAACTATGGACAGGGCTTCATGACATTATACAGGAGACAGGGATCAAGACAATCCCCAAGAAAAAGAAATGCAAAAAAGCAAAATGGCTGTTTGAGGAGGCCTTACAAATAGCTGTGAAAAGAAGAGAAGTAAAAAGCAAAGGAGAAAAGGATAGATATACCCATTCAAATGCAGAGTTCCAAGGAACAGCAAAGAGAGTTAAGAAAGCCTTCCTTAGTGATCAGTGCAAATAAATAGAGGAAAACAATAGAATGGGAAAGACTAGAGATCTCTTCAAGAAAATTAGAGATATCAGGGGAACATTTCATGCAAAGATGGGCACAATAAAGGAAAAAAATGGTATAGACTTAACAGAACCACAAGACATTAAGAAGAGGTGGCAAGAATACACAGAAGAACTATCCAAAAAGGATCTTCATGACCTAGGAAATCATGATGGCATGATCACTCACCTAGAGCCAGACATCCTGGAATGTGAAGTCAGGTTGGCCTTGGGAAGCATCACTATGAACAAAGCTAGTGGAGGTGATGGAATTCCAGTGGAGCTATTTCAAATCCTGAAAGATGATGCTGTGAAAGTGCTGCACTCAACATGCCAGCAAATATAGAAAACTCAGCAGTAGCCACAGGACTGGAAAAGGTCATATTTCATTCCAATCCCAAAGAAAGGGAATGTCAAAGAATGCTCAAATTACCACACAATTGCACTCATCTCACATGCTAGCAAAGCAATGCTCAAAATTCTCCAATACAGGCTTCAACAGTACATGGACGTTGAACTTCCAGATGTTCAAGTTGGATTTAGAAAAGGCAGAGGAACCAGAGATCAAATTGCCAACATCTATTGGATCATCGAAAAAGTAAGACAGTTCCAGAAAAACATCTATTTCTGCTTTATCGACTATGCTAAAGCCTTTGAGTGTGTGGATCACAAGAAACTGGAAAATTCTGAAAGAGATGGGAATACCAGACCACCTGACCTGTCTCTTGAGAGGTATATATGCAAGTCAAGGAGCAACAGTTAGAACTGGACATGGAACAACAGACTGGTTCCAAACTGGGAAAGGAGTACATCAAGGCTGTATGTTGTCACCCTGCTTATTTAACTTATATGCAGAGTACATCATGAGAAACGCTGGTGTAGATGATGCACAAACTGTAATCAAGATTCCTGGGAGAAATATCAATAACCTCAGATATGCAGATGATACCACCCTCATGGCAGAAAGCAAAGAGGAACTAAAGAGCCTCTAGGTGAAAGTGACAGAGGAGAGTGAAAAAGTTGGCTTAAAACTCAAAATCCAGAAAATGAAGATCATGGCATCTGGTCCCATCATTTCACAGTGATGGGGAAACAGTGGGAACAGTGAGGGAGTTTTCTTGGTAGGGGGCTCCAAAATCACTGC
Source organism: Capricornis sumatraensis (assembly GCF_032405125.1). Classification (NCBI taxonomy): domain Eukaryota; kingdom Metazoa; phylum Chordata; class Mammalia; order Artiodactyla; family Bovidae; genus Capricornis; species Capricornis sumatraensis. Next base: position 12,744,225 of record NC_091092.1, read on the forward strand.
AGACTGTAACCATGAAATTAAAGACGATTGTTCCTTGGAAGAAAAGCTATGACCAAGCTGGACAGCATATTAAAAAGCAGAGACATTACTTTGCCAACAAAGGTCTGTCTAGTCAAAGCTATGGTTTTTCCAGTAGTCATGTATGGATGTGAGAGCTGGACTATAAAGAAGGTTGAGCAACCCCAATGACTGCAGCATTCCAGCCCCTTCCTGTCCATCGCCAACTCCCAGAGCTTACTCAAACTCATGGCCATTGAGTCAGTGAAGCCATCCAACCATCTCATCCTCTGTTTTCCCCTTCTCCTCCCACCTTCTATCTTCCCCAGCGTCAGGGTCTTTTCCAATGAGTCAGTTCTTCACATCAGGTGGCCAAAGTATTAGAGTTTCAGCCTGAGCATCTGTCCTTCCAATGAATGCTCCGGCCTGATTTCCATTAGGATGGACTGGTTGGATCTCCTCGCTGTAGAAGGGCTCTCAAGAGTCTTCTCTAATGCCACAGTTCAAAAGCATCAGGTTTTTCGGCACTCAGCTTTCTTTAAAGTGTGACTCTCACATCCATACATGACTACTGGAAGAACCATAGCCTTGACTAGATGGACGTTTGTTAGCAAAGTAATGTCTCTGCTTTTTAATATGCTGTCTAGGTTGGTCATAACTTTCCTTCCAAGGAGGAAGCATCTTTTAATTTCATGGCTGCAGTCATGATCTTCAGTGATTTTGGAGCCCAGAAAAATAAAGTCAGCCACTGTTTCCACTTTTCCCCCACCTATTTGCCATGAAGTGATGGAATCAGATGCCTTGATCTTCGTTTTCTGAATACTGAGTTTCAAGCCAACCTTTTCACTCTCCTCTTTCACTTTCATCAAGAGGCTCTTTAGTTTCTCTTCCCTTTCTGCCATAAGGGTGGTGTCATCTGCATATCTGAGGTTATTGATATTTCTCCCAGCAGTCTTGATTCCAGCTTGTGCTTCATCTAGTCCAGTATTTCGCATGATGTACTCTGCATATAAGTTAAATAAACAGGGTGACAATACACAGCCTTGACATATTCCTTTCCCTTGACTTTGGAACCAGTCTGTTGTTCATGTCCATTTCTATCTGTTGCTTCTTGACCTGCATACAGTTTTCTCAGGAGGCAGGCAAGGGGTTCTGGTATTCCCATCTCTTGAAGAATTCTCTACAGTCTGCTGTGATCCACACAGTCATAGGCTTTGGCATAGTCATTAAAGCAAAAGTTGATGTTTTTCTGGCCCTCTCTTACTTTTTTGATGATCCAACAAATGCTGGCAATATGATCTCTTGTTCCTCCGCCTTTTCTAAATCCACCTTGGTAATGCATTTCTGACTCATAGAAAGAAAAACTGATGTTTTGAAGAAGCAACTATTAGCAACATAGAAATTAAGGCATTTTCTGAAGTCACTCTTTTCAAATTGTTCACAATTGTTTCTTAGAGTAGACACCTGGACCTGCACAGAGTTTCCACTTCTGAATTTTTTCCCAGTGGATATACCAATTTCTAATTGCTGCAACAGTAAGGTATACACTGTATTTCATGGTTGATTTTTTTTTAATTTTTATTTTTTTAAAAAATTTTATTTTTACTTTATTTTACTTCACAATACTGTATTGGTTTTGCCATACATTGACATGAATCCACCACAGATATACATGAGATTCCAATCCTGAACCCCCCTCCCACCTCCCACCCCATATCATCTCTCTAGATCATTCCCGTGCACCAGCCCCAAGCATCCTGTATCCTGTATTGAACATAGACTGGTGATTCGTTTCTTACATGATAGTATACATGTTTCAATGCCATTCTCCCAAATCATCCCACCCTCGCCCTCTCCCTCAGAGTCCAAAAGTCCGTTCTATACATCAGTGTCTCTTTTGCTGTCTCACGTACAGGGTTATAATTACCATCTTTCTAAGTTCCATATATATGTGTTAGTATACTGTATTGGTGTTTTTCTTTCTGGCTTACTTCACTCTGTATAATCGGCTCCAGTTTCATCCACCTCATTAGAACTGATTCAAATGTATTGTTTTCAATGGCTGAGTAATACTCCATTGTGTATATGTACCACAGCTTTCTTATCCATTCATCTGCTGATGGACATCTAGGTTGTTTCCATGTCCTGGCTATTATAAACAGTGCTGCGATGAACGTTGGGGTACACGTGTCTCTCTCAATTCTGTTTCCTCGGTGTGTATGCCCAGCAGTGGGATTGGGAATGCAAACTAGTACAGCCACTATGGAGAACAGTGTGGAGATTCCTTAAAAATTGCAAATAGAACTGCCTTATGACCCAGCAATCCCACTGCTGAGCATACACATCATGGTTGATTTTAATGTAGCTTGCATAATAAGCTCTTTTTTTCCCTTCAAAATCCTTAGTTTTAATTCTCAACATTACAGAATAATAAGAAGAAATGAACATCTTGAGGGGGCTTATTGCCTAAATTCTTTTACTATTGATCTCAAAGAGAGGTCTGGAGGTGATACTGGCCCCATTCATATTTGCAATAGTCCAATAACTCTCTCTGGAATAAAATCTTGCCCCCATTTTACTCTTCAGGAGGTGGTGCTCTGTCAGAGGTATAATAATTTGTTTTTGATCTCTGTGAAGAATGCTGCTGCTACTGCTAAGTCGCTTCAGTCATGTCCGATTCTGTGCAACTCCATACATGGCAGCCCACCAGGCTCCCACGTCCCTGGGATTCTCCAGGCAAGAACACTGGCTGTGAAGAATGAGCTCTGAAATTTTTGAATTTTGTAGTTTATATCACTTTTATCTCATTGTTTGCATAACAGAGATATCCTCCACACATTTCATCATCCTAGTCAAAGGGTTATTTATAGCTTATTTTAAATATTCAAATGAAATCTTTTACAATAGGATGAAATAATGAGCTTCAAAGCAAATCATAATAAATTGTAAAGGATTGAAATCCCACAGACGGCTCTCTCTCAACAGATGTCATAAGCTAAACACTTGCTAATCAAGGAAACTAATAGAAAATTAGCAACACCATTAAAATTCATCACTCCATATATAGGAAATTTACACAAATGAAATTAAAATAAAAATCTTCCTGGACCACAAAGAAAAGGGAATGGACAAGAAAAGCCGTGAACTTCAACATGAACCTGGCCATTCAAACATCTTGAAGTAAAAGGAGATACTGTAGGTTTTATATTGCTGATAATTCTCCTCTACATTGCTGTAAGGGCCTGAAGACATGACCCGCTCTGGATTCACGTCCTTAAATCTCCATAACTAAATATAAATAAAGAACCAAAAAGAACTGGCCAAGTACCACAGTTCCTTCCCCCTTAATCTCCAGCCTGATTTTCATAGAAAGGCTATTATTTCTTGAGCTCTGGTCACTCAACCACACTTTGAGTCGAGAGCTGTGACTTACAGGCTGCCAGTACCTGACTGGCTGTACCAGTGGAGATAGATGTTTGAAATGCCTTCCCTGGACACTCTCTAATGGACATAAAATAGCAGGTCATGAAAGTTATTGTTTTAAAGATCAAAAGATTATCTGTTAGAAAATAACTGATTAGATACATCTGTATGAAATTTTTTTCTTTTTAATTTATTATTTTACTGAAGGATAATTGCTTTACAGAATTTTGTTGCTTTCTGTCAAACTCCAGCATGAATCAGCCATAGGTATACATATATCACCTCCTTTTTGAACCCCCGTCCCACCTCCTTCCCCATCCCACCCCTCTAGGTTGATACAGAGCCCATGTTTGAGTTTCCTGAGCCATACAGCAAATTCCCATTGCCTATGATAGTGGAAACAGTGGCTGACTTCATTTTTATGCACTCCAAAATCACTGCAGATGGTGATTGCTGCCATGAAATTAAACAACCCTTGCTCTGTGGGAGGAAAGTTATGACCAACCTAGATAGCATATTAAAAAGCAGAGACATTACTTTGCCAACAAAGTTCTGTCTAGTCAAGGCTATGGTTTTTCCAGTAGTCATGTATGGGTGTGAGAGTTGGACTATAAAGAAAGCTGAGCGCCGAAGAATCAATGCTTTTGAACTGTGGTGTTGGAGAAGACTCTTGAGAGTCCCTTGGACTGCAAGGAGATCAAACCAGTCCGTCGTAAAGGAGATCAGTCCTGGGTGTTCATTGGAAGGACTGATGTTGAAGCTGAAACTCCAATACTTTGGCCACCTGATGTGACGAGCTGACTCATTTGAAAAGACCCTGATGCTGGGAAGGATTGAGGGCAGGAGGAGAAGGGGACGACAGAGGATGAGATGGTTGGATGGCATCACCAACTCAATGGGCATGGGTTTGGGTGGACTCTGGGAGTTGGTGATGGACAGGGAAGACTGGGGTGCTGTGATTCATGGGGTGGCAAAGAGTCGGACATGACTGAGTGACTGAACTGAACTGAACTGAGTATTCCATTGTGTATATGGACCACTTCTTTATCCATTCATCTGTCAATGCAAATCTAGATTGTTTCCATGTTCTAGCTATTGTAAGTAGTGCTGCAATGAACAATGGGATACATGTGTCTTTTTCAGTTTTGGTTTCCTCAGGGTATATGCTAGGAATGGGATTGCTGGGTCATATGGTAGTTTTATTCCTAGGTTTTTAAGGATTCTCCATACCTCCTTCCACTGTAGCTGTATCAATTTACATTCCCACCAACAGTGCAAGAGTATTCTCTTTTCTCCACACCTTCTCCAGCATTTATTGTTTGTAGACTTTTTGATGATGGCCATTCAGAGACATTACTTTGCCAACAAAGGTCCGTCTAGTCAAGGCTATGGTTTTTCTAGTGGTCATGTATGGATGTGAGAGTTGGACTGTGAAAAAAGCTGAGCGCTGAAGAATTGATGCTTTTGAACTGTGGTGATGGAGAAGACTCTTGAGAGTCCCTTAGACTGCAAGGAGATCCAACCAGTCCATTCTAAAGGACATCGGTCCTGGGTGTTCTTTGGAAAGAATGATGCTAAAGCTGAAACTCCAGTACTTTGGCCACCTCATGCGAAGAGTTGACTCATTGGAAGAGATTCTGATGCTGGGAGGGATTGGGGGCAGGAAGAGAAGGGGACGACAGAGGATGAGATGACTGGATGGCATCACCGACTCGATGGACGTGAGTTTGAGTGAACTCCGGGAGTTGGTGATCGACAGGGAGGCCTGGCATGCTGTGATTTATGGGGTTGCAAAGAGTTGGACACGACTGAGCAACTGAACTGAACTGAACTGACTCTGACCGGTGTGAGGTGATATCTCACTTTGGTTTGCATTTCTCTGATAATGAGTGATGTTGAGTATCTTTTCATGTGTTTGTTAGCCATCTGTATGTATTCTTTGGGAAAAATGTCTGTTTAGGCCTTTTTCCCACTTTTTGATTGGGTTATTTGTTTTTCTGGCATTGAGTTGTGTGAGCTGCTTGTATATTTTGGAAATTAATCCTTTGTCAGTTGTTTCATTTGCCATTATTTTCTCCCATTCCGAGGGCTGTCTTTTCACCTTGCTTAGAGTTTCCTTTGCTGTGCAAAAGCTTTTAAGTTTGATCAGGTTCCATTTGATTACTTTTGTTCTTATTTCCATTACTGTAGGCTATGGGTCATAGAGGATATTGCTTTGATTTATGTCATTGAGTGTCCTTCCTATGTTTTCCTCTAAGAGTTTTATAGTTTCCGGTCTTATATTTAGGTCTTTAAATCCATTTTGAGTTTACTTTTGTGTATGTGTGTATGTGTCTATTTCTCTTTTGATTTCTTCAGTAACCTGTTGGTTATTTAGAAACACATTTTAAAATCTCCATGTGTTGGTGTTTCTTACAGTTTTTTTTCTTGTAATTGATATTTAGTCTCATAGCATTGTGGTCAGAGAAGATGCTGGATAAGATTTCAATTTTTTTATATTTACTGAGGTTTGATTTGTGATCCAAGATGCGATCTATCGTGGAGAATGGTCCATGTGCACTTGAGAAGAATGATGTATTCTTCTGATTTGGATGGAATGTCCTGATGATATCAATGCGATCCATCTCCTCAAATGTATCATTTAAGACTTGTGTTTCCTTATTAATTTTCTCCTTTGATGATCTGTCCATTGGTGTGAGTGGGGTGTTAAAGTCTCCTACCACTATTGTGTTACTGTCAAATTCTCCTTTTATGTCTGTTCAGTTCAGTTCAGTTCAGTCACTCAGTAGTGTCCGACTATTTGCGACCCCATGAATTGCAGCACGCCAGGCCTCCCTGTCCATCACCAACTCCTGGAGTTCACTCAGACTCACATCCATCGAGTCAGTGATGCCATCCAGCCATCTCATCCTCTGTCGTCTCCTTCTCCTCCTGCCCCTAATCCCTCCCAGCATCAGAGTCTTTTCCAATGAGTCAACTCTTCGCATGAGGTGGCCAAAGTACTGGAGTTTCAGCTTTAGCATCATTCTTTCCAAAGAACACCCAGGACCGATGTCCTTAAGAATGGACTGGTTGGATCTCCTTGCAGTCCAAAGGACTCTCAAGAGTCTTAGTGTTTGTCTTATGTATTGAGGTACTCCTATGTAGGGTGCATAGATATTTACAATTGTTATGTCTTCCTCTTGGATTGATCCCATGATTATTATGCAGTCCCCTTCCTTATCTCTTGTAATCTTCTTTAAGATCTATTTTGTCTGATATGAGGATTGCTACTCCTGCTTTCTTTTGCTTCCCATTTGCATAGAATATATTTTTCCATCCTCTCACTTTCAGTAGATATGTGTCTTGAGGTCTGAAGTGGGTTTCTCATAGACAGAATATATGTGGGTCTTGTTTTTGTATCCATTCAACCAGTCTGTGTCTTTTGGTTGGAGCATTTAATCCATTTATATTTTAAGTAATTATTGATATATATGTTCCTATTGCCATTTTCTTAATTCTTTGGGGTTGATTTTGTAGATCTTTTCTCTTCTCTTGTATTTCTTGACTATATCAGTCCCTTTAACATTTGTTGTAAAGCTGGTTTGGTGGTACTGAATTTTCTTAACTCTTGCTTGTCTGAAAAGGTTTTTATTTCTCCATCAATTTTGAATGAGATCCTTGCTGGGTACAGTAATCTTGGTTGTAGATTTGTACCATTCAGTACTTTAAATATATCCTGCCATTCCCTTCTGGCCTGTGGAGTTCTGCTAAAAGATCAGCTATTAAGCTTATGGGGTTTCCCTTGTGTGTTACTTGTTGCTTCTACCTTGCTGCTTTTAATATTCTTTCCTTGTGTTTAGTCTTTGCTAGTTTGAATAGTGTGTGTCTTGGCGTGTTTCTCCTTGGGGTTATCCTGTATGGGGCTCTTTGTGCCTCTTGAACTTGATTGACTATTTCCTTTTCTATGTTGGGAAATTTTCAACTATAATCTCTTCAAAAATTGTCTCGTACCCTTTCTTTTTCTCTTCTTCTTCTGGGACCCCTATAAATCGAAAGTTGATGCATTTGATATGGTCCCAGAAGTCTCTGAGACTGTCCTCAGTTCTTTTTATTATTTTTACTTTATTCTGCTCTTCAGAAGTTATTTCCACCACTTTTGTCTTCCAGCTCACTGAGTCATTCTTCTGCTTCAGATATTGTATTAATTCCTTCCAGAGTATTTTTAATCTCAGTAATTGTGTTGTTTGTATCTGCATGTTTATTCTTTAATTACTCTAGGTCTTTGTTAATTGATTCTTGCATTTTCTCCATTTTCTTTTCAAGGTTTTTGGCAATCTTTACTATCATTATTCTGAATTCTTTTTCAGGTAGTTTGCCTATTTCCTCTTCATTTGTTTGGACTTATGTGTTTCTAGTTTGTTCCTTCATTTGTCTAGTATTTCTCTGCCTTTTCATTATTTTCTTTAACTTATTGTGTTTGGGGTCTCCTTTTCCCAGGCTTCAAGGTTGAATTCTTTCTTCATTGTGGTTTCGGCCCTCCTAAGGTTGGTCCTGTTGTTTGTGTAAGCTTCATAGAGAGTGAGATTTGTGCTGAGTTTTTGTTTGTTTGTTTTTCCTCTGATGGGCAAGTCTGAGTGAGGTCGTCATCCTGTCTGCTGATGTTTGGGTTGGTATTTTTTTTTATTTGTTGTTTAGATGAGGTGTCCTGCACAAGGTGCTACTGATGGTTGGGTGATGCCAGGTCTTGCATTCCAGTGGTTTCCTTCCAGTGAGTTCTCACTATTTGATCCTCCATATGGTTAGCTCTTTTCACAGCTATTTGTAAGGCGTCCTCAGACAGCCATTTTGCTATTTTGCATTTCTTTCCCATGGGGATGGTCTTGATACCTGTCTCCTGTACAATGTCACAAACCTCTGTCCATAGTTCGCCAGACACTCTATCTATCTGATCTAGGCCCTTAAATCTATTTCTCACCTCCACTGTATAATCATAAGGGATTTGATTCAGGTCATACCTGCTTGGTCTAGCGGTTTATCCAACTTTATTCAATTTGAGTCTGAATTTGGCAATAAGGAGTTCATGATCTGAGCCACAGTCAGCTCCTGGTCTTGTTTTTGTTGACTGTATAGAGCTTCTCCATCTTTGGCTGCAAAGAATATAATCAATCTGATTTCGGTGTTGACCATCTGGTGATACCCATGTGAAGAGTCTTCTCTTGTGTTGTTGGAAGAGGGTGTTTGTGATAACCAGTGCATTTTCTTGGCAAAACTCTATTAGTCTTTGCCCTACTTCATTCCGCATTCCAAGGCCAAATTCGCCTGTTGCTCCAGGTGTTTCTTGACTTCCTACTTTTGCATTCCAGTCCCCTATAATGAAAAGGACATCTTTTTTGGGTGTTAGTTCTAAAAGGTCTTGTAGGTCTTCATAGAACCGTTCAACTTCAGCTTATTCAGCTTTACTAGTTGGGACATAGACTTGGATTACCGTGATATTGAATGGTTTGCCTTAGAGACGAACAGAGATCATTCTGTCATTTTTGAGATTGCATCCAAGTACTGCATTTTGGACTCTTTTGTTGACCATGATGGCTACTCCATTCCTTCTGAGGGATTCCTGCCTGCAGTAGTAGATATAATGGTCATCTGAGTCAAATCACCCATTCCAGTCCATTTTAGTTCGCTATTCCTAGAATGTCAACGTTCACTCTTGCCATCTCCTGTTTGACCACTTCCAACTTGCCTTGATTCATGGACCTGACATTCCAGGTTCCTATGCAATATTGCTCTTTAGAGCATTGGACCTTGCTTCTATCACCAATCACATCCACAACTGGGTATTGTTTTTGCTTTGGCTCCATCCTTTCTTTCTTTCTGGAGTTATTTCTCCACTGATCTCCAGGAGCATATTGGGCACCTACCGACCTGGGGAGTTCCTCTTTCAGTATCCTATCATTTTGCCTTTTCATACTGTTCATGGGGTTCTCAAGGCAAGAATACTGAAGTGGTTTGCCATTCCCTTCTCCAGTGGACCACATTCTGTCAGACCTCTCCACCATGACTCGCCTGTCTACGAATAGCTGTGAAAAGAAGAGAAGTGAAAAGCAAAGGAGAAAAGGAAAAATATAAGCATCTGAATGCAGAGTTCCAAAGAATAGCAAGAAGAGATAAGAAAGCCTTCTTCAGCGATCAATGCAAAGAAATAGAGGGAAAGAACAGAATGGGAAAGACTACAGATCTCTTCAAAAAAATTAGAGATACCAAGGGAACATTTCATGCAAAGATGAGCTCGATAAAGGACAGAAGTGGTATGGACCTAACAGAAGCAGAAGATATTAAGAAGAGGTGGCAAGAATACACGGAAGAACTCTACAAAAAAGATCTTCATGACCCAGATAATCACAATCTAGATAATCACTCCTCTAGAGTCAGACATCCTGGGATGTGAAGTCAAGTGGGCCTTAGAAAGCATCACTACAAACAAAGCTAGTGGAGGTGATGGAATTCCAGTGGAGCTATTTCAAATCCTGAAAGATGATTCTGTGAAAGTGCTGCACTCAATATGCCAGCACATTTCGAAAATTCAGCAGTGGCCACAGGACTGGAAAAGGTCAGTTTTCATTCCAATCCCAAAGAAAGGCAAATCCAAAGAATGCTCAAACTACTGCAGAATTGCACTCATCTCACATGCTAGTAAAGTAATGCTTAAAATTCTCCAAGCCAGGCTTCAGCAGTACATGAACCATGAACTTCCTGATGTTCAAGCTGGTTTTAGAAAAGGCAGAGGAACCAGAGATCAAATTGCCAACATCTGCTGGATCATGGAAAAAGCAAGAGAGTTCCAGAAAAACATCTATTTCTGCTTTATTGACTATGCCAAAGCCTTTGACTGTGTGGATCACGAGAAACTGTGGAAAATTGTGAAAGAGATGGGAATACCAGACCACCTGACCTGCCTCTTGAGAAAACTGTATGCTGGTCAGGAAGCGACAGTTAGAACTGGACATGGAACAACAGACTGGTTCCAAATAGGAAAAGGAGTACGTCAAGGCTGTATATTGTCACCCTGCTTATTTAACTGCTATGCAGAGTACATCATGAGAAACACAGGACTGGAAGAAACACAGGACTGGAAGAAACACAAGCTGGAATCAAGATTGCCGGGAGAAATATCAATAACCTCAGATATGCAGATGACACCACCCTTATGGCAGAAAGTGAAGAGGAACTAAAAGCCCTTTGATGAAAGTGAAAGAGGAGAGTGAAAAAGTTGGCTTAAAGCTCAACATTCAGAAAACGAAGATCATGGCATCCGGTCCCATCACTTGATGGCAAATAGATGGGGAAACAGTGGAAACAGTGTCAGACTTTATTTTTGGGAGGGCTCCAAAATCACTGCAGATGGTGACTGCAGCCATGAAATTAAAAGACGCTTACTCCTTGGAAGAAAAGTTATGACTAACCTAGATAGCATATTCAAAAGCAGAGACATTACTTTGCCGACTAAGGTCCGTCTAGTCAAGGCTATGGTTTTTCCAGTAGTCATGTATGGATGTGAGAGGTGGACTATGAAGAAGGCTGAGCACTGAAAAATTGATGCTTTTGAACTGTGGTGTTGGAGAAAACTCTTGAGAGTCCCTTGGACTGCAAGGAGATCCAACCAGTCCATTCTGAAGGAGATCAACCCTGGGATTTCTTTGGAAGGAATGATGCTAAAGCTGAAACTCCAGTACTTTGGCCACCTCATGCGAAGAGTTGACTCATTGGAAAAGACTCTGATGCTGGGAGGGATTGGGGGCAGGAGGAGAAGGTGACAACAGAGGATGAGATGGCTGCATGGCATCACTGACTCGATGGACGTGAATCTGAGTGAACTCCAGAAGTTGGTGATGGACAGGAAGGCCTGGCATGGTGCAGTCCATGGGGTTGCAAAGAGTTGGACACAACTGAGTGACTGAACTGATGGTTAGTTTTGAATTCTGGTCCCAAAGCGATGGTCGCTGCAAAACGTAATTTCAAGATATCTAATACACTAAGACAGTTCTGTTTTTAGGTGATTTGGGTGTTTTGCATTTGTAGACACAGAAATGAAATAGGATCATTGTTGAAAGATGTTACAGATGCAGCATAATTGGTCTAGAGAGTGAAGACTAGGAGAGTAAGGGAGGACAGCACATACGAAATCTAGAAAGAAAAGAAAATTGGAATTTTGTTAATTGTTGTTGAAGATGGAAGGAGGAGCAGTGATTCTGATTATACACTTTAGTGGGCCCTTTTGGAAAGAAGGGCAGCTAGTACCCAATTGCGATCTAACAGTGTGGTTTACTGTTAAGGGGAAATGAGGGAAATCCTTCACTGCTTAATCAACAAATTATAATTATCACTGGATGTAAAATAGTATTGATAGGTCAAATGTACCCCCATTGAAACTTTTTTCTCCATTACCTGTGTTATGCAATTCATTTGAAGTGTGGATTCAAACACAGTGAATGAATTACTAAATCATTTTAAGGAAAAAAAATTATTACAGATTCTAATCTAACTGGAAAAATCTTAGTCTTCTAAGTGAATGGTCTGCTCTAATTTGTTCTGGTGAACTGTTTCTTCTCTTGTCCAGGCTTTACTCTTCTAATTTTGAAAATGACAACCTTAATGATATTCCCCTCTGATGATGGACATCCAATCAGAGAAGTGCAAGGGCAACTCTTCTATGAGTCAGCCAATCAGAGATTTGCCTGAGTGAGCCACAGCCATTGGTCTGAATTGCAAGCCAGTTTTCTTGCACCCAAGGAGTACATGCTTTCCTGGATGTTCAGCTTTGGTAACAGGGGTGGAATCAGGTGCTGTTCTTTGCCTGCACTGTCTTTGCTGAATTACTTGAATGATTCTAATTGTGGTAATTAGATCATGGCATCTGGTCCCATCATGGCAAATAGATGGAGAAACAGTGGAAACAGTGGCAGACTTTATTTTGAGGGGCTTCAAAATCACTGCAGATGGTGATTGCAGCCATGAAATTAAAAGACCCTTACTCCTTGAAAGGAAAGTTATGACCAACCTAGATAGCGTATTGAAAAGCAGAGACATTACTTTGCCAACAAAGGTCCATCTAGTCAAAGCTATGGCTTTCCCAGTGGTCATGTATGGATGTGAGAGTTGGACTGTGAAGAAAGCTGAGTGCCAAAGAATTGATGCTTTTGAACTGTAGTGTTGGAGAAGACTCTTGGGAGTCCCTTGGACTGGAAGGAGATCCAACCAGTCCATTCTGTAGGAGATCAGCCCTGGGATTTCTTTGGAAGGAATGATGCTAAAGCTGAAACTCCAGTACATTGGCCACCTCATGCGAAGAGTTGACTTGTTAGAAAAGACTCTGATGGTGGGAGGGATTGGGGGCAGGAGGAGAATGGGACGACAGAGGATGAGATGGCTGGATGGTATCACTGACTCGATGGACGTGAGTCTGGGTGAATTCCGGGAGTTGGTGATGGACAGGGAGGCCTGGCGTGCTGCGATTCATGGGGTTGCAAAGAGTCGGACATGACTGAGCAACTGAACTGAACTGAACTGAATAATATCATATTAGTTACCTGGGATGATGTACAAAATGTCTGAGATTGGTTTACTTGAGATACTTCGGGTCTCACATATCTGGAGGTGAATGTTCAAATCAAGATGACAGCTAATTTGGGTCCTTCAGAGTGGTATGAAGAAAGGGTCTGTTCCAGTCTTCTCATCTTGGCTTGTCAAAATGGCAAAGAGACCGTTACATTTGTTCAGTTTCCTTCTTATGTGAAAGTCTCTGTGTCCATATTTCCTCTTTTTATATGGCTATAGGTCATTTTGGATTACGGGACATCCTAATGAATATAGTTGAACTTCATTCCTCCCGGTTAGATTGTATCTCATAAACAATCACATGTCAGATACTAGGGTTTAGAACATCAGCATAGGAATTTTAGGGAGAATGAATGCATCTCACATAAGACATGAATTTTGAGTTATAGGTGGGCATATCTCCTCACTCTTCCATTATATTAAAAGCACGTTGGTGTTTTTCACACATAAACTGTGGTTTGATGCTTACCGGGTGGTGTAGTTATAGTTTCTTTATTCTTCTAACCCACGTAAGCATGGAATATTGATGGAAATTCTTACTAAACTTTTAAATTTTGATAAATCAAAGTTTTCAAATAAGTCAGCAGTCTGTGATAAACTTGCATTTTCACAATATATATCATTTATTGGTTGTTCCATCATAAATTATTTCAGAATTTAGTAAATTAAAGCAGCAATTATTTATTACTTCTCATGTATTGGTGGGCTGGCTGGATGCTTCTGTTGATCTGTCTGGTATGAATCAGTATTCTATTTGTATCTCCCTCTTTTTTTCATGGTTCCTTGTACACTTAATAGCACATTGCTTCAAAATTAATAGTGTAAATGTAGGACTTTTCTCTGTTTGGTAAAATTGCTGTTTGGTTATAAGCAATGTTTTGTAGATACTCATAACAATAATAAAAAAGAGAACAGTAGTGACTGCTGCTGAGCTCAGTCGTGTCCAACTCTTGGCAACCCTATGGACTGTAGCCTGCCAAGCTCCTCATTGTATTTTGAATTGAATTTTCCAGGCAAGAATACTGGAGTGGGTTGTCATTTCCTTCTCCAACACTAATGACTACTTAAGGGAAAATAAGGTGACTGCACTCATGTAATTTTCCTCAACTACTTGAAGACTGAATAGTTACATTTACTTTTAAAATGTTTCTCACTTTCTATCTCGGAAGTGAGGGCAGATACACTTTCAATTCAGTCCTTACAAATGCTTTAAAATATTAATTATCATTTGCGTTAAACACTGATTATATTCTGTTATGTTTGGTATCTGTTTTTTGCTTGTAAAATAACTTTATTTATTTTTAGTCTTTTTTTTTTACTTTATTTTACTTTACTATACTGTATTGGTTTAGCCATACATTGACATGAATCCACCACAGATGTACATGAGTTCCCAATCTTGAACCACCCTTGCACCTCCCACCCTATACCATCTCTCTGGGTCATCCCAGTGCACCAGCCCTAAGCATCATGTATCCTGCCTCGAACCTAGACTGGCAATTCATTTCTTACCTGATAGTATACATGTTTCAATGCCATTCTCCCAAATCGTCCCACCCTGTCCCTCTCCCACAGAGTCCAAAAGTCTGTTCTATACATCTGTGTCTCTTTTGCTGTCTCGCATACAGGGTTATCATTACCATCTTTCTAAATTCTATATATATATGTGTTAGTATACTGTATTGGTGTTTTCCTTTCTGGCTTACTTCACTCTGTATAATCGGCTCCAGTTTCATCCACCTCATTAGAATGGATTCAAATGTATTCTTTTTAATGGCTGAGTAATACTTCATTGTATATATGTACCATAGCTTTCTTATCCATTCGTCTGCTTTTGGACATCTAGGTTGCTTTCATGTCCTGACTATTATAAATAGTGCTGCGATGAACATTGCAGTACATGTGTCTTTTTCAATTCTGGTTTCCTTGGTGTGTGTGCCCAGCAGTGGGATTGCTGGGTCATACAGCAGTTTATTTCCTGTTTCTCAAGGAATCTACAGGCAAATATCACTGATGAACATAGATGCAAAAATCCTTAACAAAATTCTAGCAATCAGAATCCAACAACACATTAAAAAGATCGTTCATCATGACCAAGTGGGCTTTATCCCAGGGGTGCAAGGATTCTTCAATATCCACAAATCAATCAATGTAATTCACCACATAAACAAATTGAAAAATAAAAGCCATATGATTATCTCAATAGATGCAGAGAAAGCCTTTGACAAAATTCAACATCCATTTATGATAAAAACTCTCCAGAAAGCAGGAATAGAATGAACATACCTCAACATAATAAAAGCTATATATGACAAACCTACAGCAAACATTATCCTCAATGGTGAAAAGTTGAAAGCATTTCCCCTAAAGTCAAGAACAAGACAAGGGTGCCCACTTTCACCGCTACTATTCAACATAATTCTGGAAGATTTCGCCACAGCAATCAAAGCAGAAAAAGAAATAAAAGGAATCCAGATAGGAAAAGAAGTAAAGCTCTCACTGTTTGCAGATGATGATCCTCTACATAGAAAACCCTAAACACTCCACCAGAAAATTACTAAAATAAGTTTCAAATTTCCCTATTGGTTAGGATGTTTAAACCTCAAAAGGATGACACTCAATCAAACAGTGAGACAAATGATGGATAACCTACACAAATCAAAACTATTTTTGAGGCCTTGAGAAAAAGGACAGCCCTGTCCTAAAGGGACAAAACAGCAACTCTTTAACATTTCAGAAACCCACAAACTCAAGAGAAAGACATGGGAAAAGCAGGATACTAGAAACCTTAATCACTCTGAGTGTGTGCCAGTGAAGGGGACAAATTCCTGATCAAAGAGGGCTCTAAAGGCCTTTTTTAAATTTTTTTGGTCCACAGTAGAACTCTGTTCTGCCATTACTTCTCAAAACTGTCTTGGGGCCATTAGACGAAAGATTATGAAAGATAAGCCACTGGAATGGGAATATAACTTATATGCTTGAATATCATAAGAATCTTATGAAAATATTTCCAAAACATTGACTTCCAAGGAGACCAGGAAAAGCTATCACCAAAGGACCTGCAGTTAAATACCTCTTTGTAGTACCTCAGGATGCTCTTACACACCTGGAACAAAATTTTGGATGAGAAGAACTCTTGGTAAAGCTCAAGGATGACTGAAACACAGGAAATCTAATAAAGAGTGAAACAGTGGGGGTTGAAGCTGAAGAGACTAAGGCCAAATAAGCACACAGTAGGTATTCAAGGAGAAAGGGCACCTAGTAAACAATCATAATTTAACACTGGAGTTTGCTGAAATGACAACATTTGGAAAGAACTTTATGTTTAATAATGAAAGATTAGCAAGAACTTGGAGAAAATAGTATTAATAGGATAAATATACCCCATTCAAACCTTAATGATAGCATTTGTATCATAGAACTCATTTTGAAATATAGGCAAGGTCCCAAACACAGTGCTAAAATAAGTACAGCAAAATGTTCCAGAAGCAAAACATATCCAGAGTGGAGGAAACTGAAGTTACTTTTCTGACTGGTTCAGATCAATCTTTGTTTTTTTTTTTTTTTTCCCTGAAGAGTACATCCTCCTGTTTGGGAAAATTGGAAGCCTTTATGGCTTGCACCTCTGTATTGTGAGGATGCTGGAAGCATCCAATCAGAACAGCTCAAGTGCCACTTGGGACTGGCTCAGCCAATGAAAAGCCTGCAGCTCCTAAGGCACAACCTTTAACTCAAAGTGGGAACACTGTCCTGGGCTGAAGCAATAGGAGTCTTAATGGCACCTGCAGCCTTTGATATTGATGTAGGCAAGGGATATGGCTCCTGGTCATTGGGCCAAAATGTTATAGTGTGACACAGGATACACCAATCAGAGTCTTCTTGGGAGGTTTGACCTTTGGAGATTATGGAGTGTATTAGTATGGTTCACTCCCTGTTTGTCTCTTGGCTGCGGTTTAATCGTGGTGGTTTGATGATATGAATTCAGAGACTGTCCTGAATATGTATTTTGTTCCTTGCATCAAAAATGACAAGAAGTTGATTGCTAATATTTCAGGTAAGATTTTAAAATTCTTAGTTGTAGATGGAACTCTTCAGATATTGAATGGTAAGATTTCACCACTGTAACTTTCCAGTACATTTTCTAGTAATAAAATTCAGCTTTTCCCACTTCATGACTGACATCACCTTTTAAACAGTAGAATTCCCTGTCCCTTAAATGTCCAAGAGGAAACACAATAGGAAGCCTAGTCATCGGGAATGAAACCACACTGATGAGTCTCATTTCTTCAATTCTTCCAAAGTCTTATTTTTGGTTCAATTTCTTATTTCTACATCAGTTCAGTTCAGTTCAGTCACTCAGTCGTGTCTGACTCTTTGCGACCCCATGAATTGCAGCACGCCAGGGCTCCCTGTCCATCACCAACACCCGGAGTTCACTCAAACGCATTTCCATCGAGTTGGTAATGCCATCCAGCCATCTCATCCTCTGTCATCCCCTTTTCTTCCTGCCCCCAATCCCTCCCAGCATCAGAGTCTTTTCCAATGAGTCAACTCTTCGCATGAGGTGGCCAAAGTATTGGAGTTTCAGCTTTAGCATTATTCCTTCTAAAGAACACCCAGGGCTGATCTCCTTTCGAATGGACTGGTTGGATCTCCTTGAAGTCCAAGGGACACTCAAGAGTCTTCTCCAACACCACAGTTCAAAAGCATCAAGGTGCTCAGTTTCTTCACAGTCCAACTCTCACATCCATACACGACCACAAGAAAAACCATAGCTTTGACTAGACGGAACTTTGTTGGCAAAGTAATATCTCTCCTTTCGAGTATGCTATCTAGGTTGGTGATAACTTTCCTTCCAAGGAGTAAGCATCTTTTAATTTCATGGCTGCAATTACCATCTGCAGTGATTTTGGAGCCCCCCAAAATGAAGTCTGACACTGTTTCTACTGTCTCCCCATCTATTTGCCATGAAGTGATGGGACCAGATGCCATGATCTTTGTTTTCTGAATGTTGAGCTTTAAGCCAGCTTTGTCACTCTTCTCTTTCACTTTCATCAAGAGGCTTTTTAGTTCCTCTTCACTTTCTGCCATAAGGGTGGTGTCATCTGCATATGTGAGGTTATTGATATTTCTCCTGGCAATCTTGATTCCAGCTTGTGCTTCTTCCAGCCCAGCGTTTCTCATGATGTACTCTGCATGTAAGTTAAATAAGCAGGGTGACAATATACAGCCTTGACATACTCCTTTTCCTATTTGAAACCAGTCTGTTTTTCCATGTTCAGTTCTAACTGTTGTTTCTTGACCTGCATATAGGTTTCTCAAGAGGCAAGTCAGGTATTCTGGTATTCCTATCTCTTTCAGAATTCTCCACAGTTTATTGTGATCCACACAGTCAAAGGCTTTGACATAGTCAATAAAGCAGAAATAGATGTTTTTCTGGAACTCGCTTGCTTTTTTGATGATCCATTGGATGTTGGCAATTTGATCTCTGGTTCCTCTGCCTTTTCTAAAACCAGCTTGAACATCAGGGAGTTCACGGTTCACGTATTGCTGAAACCTGGCTTGGAGAATTATGAGCATTACTTTACTGGCGTGTGAGATGAGTGCAATTGTGCGGTAGTTTGAGCATTCTTTGGCATTGCGTTTGTTTGGGATTGGAATGAAAACTGACCTTTTCCAGTCCTGTGGCCACTGCTGAGTTTTCCAAATTTGCTGGCATATTGAGTGCAACACTTTCACAGCATCATCTTTCAGGATCTGACATAGCTCAACTGGAATTCCATCACCTCCACTAGCTTTGTTCGTAGTGATGCTCAAGTAAGGCCCACTTGACTTCATATTCCAGGATGTCTGGCTCTAGGTGAGTGATCACAACACCGTGATTATCTTGGTCATGAAGATCTTTTCTATACAGTTCTTATACACTATTAATTTTGAAGCAATGTTACATAAAGTGTACAAGGGACTATGAAAAACAGAGGGAGCTACAAAAAATCCTGACACTTACTAGACACATCAGCAGAAGCATTCACCTCACACATAGATACATAAGAAATCATAAATAATCGCTCCCTTAATGCACTAAGCTCTGAAGTAAATTATAATGCATCCATCGATAAATGACATGTGATTATCAAAAATTCAATATTTGCCAAATTGCACAGGGATTTGGATACCCTCATTCATCAAAAAATTCTATATAAGTAAGACTTTCCATCAACATTCTATGCTTATATGTTTGAAGAATTAAAAAATTGTAACTATACCACCTAGTAAATATCATACCAGCATTTATCTGTGAAAAAAAAATTGGTTTCAATACAATGGAAAATTCAACAGCTATGCCCACCTAAACTCAAAATTCTTGTCTTCTCTGGGTTGAATTCCTTTCCCTAATACATTTGTACTGATATACTAAACCCTGGTAACTGACATGTAATACCTGTTTATGGAGACAGGATTTATACTGGAGGAATCAAGTTCATTATGATACCCCCTAATCCAAAATGACCTGTATCCACTTAAAAATGGGAAATATGTACACATAAATCTTCATATAGGGAGGAAACTGTGAGCAGATATGGAAGGGTCATTGCCCTCACCCCAAGCCAAGGAGAGAGAACTGGAACAGAGGCTTTCTTCACATCACTCTGAAGGAAGCAAACCAGCTGACATCTTCAGTGGGATTTCTGGCCTCCAAAAGTGTGAGACATTAAGTACGCACTGTTCAATATACTGATTTTTGGCATTTCATACATCAGTTTCAGATTACTAATATGATATTTTAAAATCACCATGATTAGAAACACACAACGAAGCAAGCAAAGAAAGAAAGGGCCAGAAGATAATTTCTCTTGATACCTTCTATGTTACCAAGAAAATAATCATACCTGATACCCTATGTCTTACCTCTATGTTGTTGTTGTTGTTCAGTCT
The DNA here is from genome assembly GCF_032405125.1 of Capricornis sumatraensis. NCBI lineage: Eukaryota > Metazoa > Chordata > Mammalia > Artiodactyla > Bovidae > Capricornis > Capricornis sumatraensis. Next base: position 12,764,175 of record NC_091092.1, read on the forward strand.
CTCAGTCATGTCCGACTCTTTGTGACTTCATGAATTGCAGCATACCAGGCTTCACTGTCCTTCACTATCTTCTGGAGTTTGCTCAAAACCATGTCTGTTGGATTGGTGATGCCATCCAACCATCTCATCCTTTTTTGCTCCCTTCTCCTCCTGCACTCAGTCTTTCCCAGCATCAGGGTCTTTTCCAATGACTCAGCTCTTCTAATCGGGTAGCCAAAGTATTGGAGCTTCAGCTTCAGCATTCATCCTTCCAATGAATATTCAGGGTTGATTTCCTTAAGGATTGACTGGTTTGATCTCCTTGCTGTCCAAGTGACTTGCAAGGATCTTTTCCAAGACCACAGTTCAAAAGCATTAATTCTTCGGCACTCAGCCTTCTTTATGGTCCAACTGTCACATCCACACAGGACTACTGGTAAAAACAATAGCTTTGACTGGATGGACCTTTGCTGTCAAAGTGATGCCTCTGCTTTTTACTACACTGTCTAGCTTTGTCATAGCTTTTCTTCCAAGGAGCATGCAACTTTAAATTTCATGCCTGCAGTCACCATCCGCAGTGATTTTGGAGCCCAAGAAAATAAAGTCTGTCACTGTTTCCACTTTTTCCCCATCTATTTGCCATGAAGTGTTGGGACCAGATGCCATGATCTTAATTTTTAATGTTAAGTTTTAAGGTTGCTTTTTCACTCTCCTCTTTCAACTTCATCAAGAGGCTCTTTAGTTCCTCCTCACTTGGCGCCATTAGGGTGGTGTCATCTGCATATGTCAGGTTGTTGATATTTCCTCAGAAATCTTGATTCCAGCTTGTGCTTCATCCATTCCAGCATTTCTATGAGAAATCTTGATTCCAGCTTGTGCTTCATCCATTCCAGCATTTCTATGATGTTCTCTGCATAGAATTTAAATAAGCAGGGTGACAATACACTGACTTGACGTACTCATTTCCCAATTTGGAATCACTCCATTGTTCCATATCTGGTTCTAACTCTTGCCTCTTGACCTGCATAAGGCTCCTTAGGAGACAGGTAAGGTGGTATGATGTTTACATCACTTTAAGTATTTTCCACAGTTTGTTATGCTCCACACAAAGACTTTATTGTATTCAGTGAAGCAGAAGTCAGTGATCTAAAGCAAATCAAAATATCACAAAGGATTGAAATCCCACAGAATGTTCTCTCTCTGCAGATGTACTAAATTAGAAATCAGTTTAAAATGAAAAGTAATAGGATATCCATTTATTTAAAATTCATCAATACACTTATAGAAAAATGACATAAGTAAAATTCAAATATAATTTTTAAGGGCCAAGAAAAAACCACAATAGAAAATATATGACCCTTAACATGAACTTCACATTCAAATGTCTTGAGGTAAAAGGTGATATCTTAGAGTTTATATTAGTAATAATCCTTTCCTAAATTGATGCAAGAGGCTGAAGATATGACCTGATCTGAGTTCACATTTTATCCCCATGATTAAAAAGAAATATGGAACCAAAAAATAACTGTCAAACTATCACAGTTCCTTCTCCCTTCAGGCTGAATTTCATAGAAAAACTATATCTGTTCAGCCCTGGTCACTCAAACACACTTTCACTCAACAGCTGTGGCTCACAGCTTGCCAGTTGACCATTGGTTGTACCAGTGGAGACAGGAGATTGAACTGGTCTCGCTGGACACTCTCTAATGGATGTAAAATTGCAGGCCATGGAAGCTTGTGTTTTAAAGAGCAACTGATTCTCTGCTAGAAAAACATTGATTCAAAACATCTGTATGAATGTTTAATAGAATTTCAGAAACCAGGGAACAAGAAAAGTTGAATCTTTGTGAAAACTTCGTTTTGCCATTCCTGTACTAGATATCAATCCACATTCATAAAATTACTTGCATGCTTAATCTGGCATATGTGTGATAAGTATAATATAGGTAGTGGAGAGGTATATCTGTTTCTTCACTTTATCTATTGCATATCACACATAAAATACTTCTGAATTCCATAATACACATAGGAGAATGAGAATAAAATGGGAAATGAAATTACTAGAACAATAATTTAGACATTATAGAACTCCATCATGTCTACTGACCTAACGAAGCACTAAATCTGGGCTCAAGAAAAGGCTAGAATTCTGCATTTTCTCTAGTTTTCTCTCATCGTTTGGCTGATACTGACATTGTTCACAGGTTTCTACATCCAAATCCAGGAGTACTGAGAATTTTTTTAAATTTTGAAAATTTTTATTTAAGTTTAGCTGAGTTACAATATTATATTAGTTCAGGTTTACAACACAGTGTTCAATAATTTTATATATTACACTGTTCAAAGTTACTACAAAAATAATTGCTATGTTTCCCTTTGCTCTACAGTATATTCTTACTAAGAGTTCAAGCAAGTATAGTTTAAAATATGATGAAATACTGAATTCTAATGAAAATCATAGAAAATTACAAAAGATTGAAATCATGTAGAGCATTCTCTCTTCAATGTTGTAGTAAGCTAGAAATTAATGGGGAAAAAAGGAATTGTAAAATCACCAACTACACTGAAAGTCACCCACATACCTACAGAAAAACAAAAGAACAGGTCAATGCACCAAGAAACACAATGGATATTAAATTAAATAAATATTATTATAAGCATTAACACTCAAATTGCTAGAGTTAGAAGAAGGAGTCCTCTGAATTCTCTGAGTTGCTGAACATCCTTCTCTTATTTTGATGCAAGGAACTAGAGACATGTCCCACTACCAGATCTGGATGCCTGTACTTAAATCACCATGGTTAAAAGCAACCACTTGAACAGAAAATCAACAAATAAACCATCACAACTCCTTCCTAATCAATCTCCAAGGTGAAAATCACAGGAAAGCTGTTATTGGCTCATCGCTGGTCCCCCACCACACTTTGGTCCTGTCATTTGGCTTACTGAGTTGCCAGTCCTATTGGCTGTTACTATGGAGACTGTGGCTACAGCTTCTGTCATTCAGTGATCTCATCATTTGGGCAAAACTGCACTTAAGCCAAGACTTTTGCATAAACCCCAAAATGTTACAGGCTGTGGAAAAAAAAAAAAGGAGATAAATCTGAATTAGGTAGAATACTAATTTCAGAAGGTATATTGCTTGATTCCAGAAAATTAGATTTTCAAATTTTACACTGCAGTGGGGTCCTATTTTATGTTTTTAACTGAATCCAGATTTCAGATATGTTGAAAGAGTAGGAATGGGTAATCATGATTTTTATATCTGCTGTGTAAATGGATGGTAAGTCATGTCTGACTCCCTGTGACCCTATGGACCACAGCCCACCAGGCTCCTCTGTCCATGTGATTCTCCAGGCAATACTGGAGTGGGTTGCCATGTCCTTCTCGAGGGGATCTTCCAGACCCAGGGATCAAACCTACCTCTCTTACATCTACCTGCATTGGCAGGGGGGTTCTTTACCGCTAGCACCACCTGGGAAGGCATTTATATCTGTTACTGCATTTTATAGATTCCTATATTGAACATAAACATCTCTGAATGATACTCCTACATACAGGTGAGAGAATGACAATATGAAAGGTCAATGAAACTTTCATGGAAAGAATTTTGACCATAAAGATCCCTAAACTGGCTGACAGAGAAACCATGGATAGAAATGACCTTTTAGGAAAGCGACGAGATGCAATATAGTTTAAAAAAGCTCATGATTTTCCATAGAACAATTGACACTACAGACACATATAGATGAGGTTTATAATGCTTTCCTCAGGGTAGGAATGTTTTAACCATGGACAGTAGAGCACAGGGCGAGAACCCAGAGTGCAAGTGACTGTTCAGTGCTGCAGGTCTTTTCCTGCCCAGTGAGTGGCTCTGAAAAGAGCTTTTGGTTTGCAAAGTTCTGGTGGTCAGGGGTCAGCCTATGTGCCGGAGGTATATTTGATGACCACGTTGGTGGCCTCTGACACGACATGCTTGCCCATCTCCCCAGGCAGCAGCAAGTGCACAGAGGTCTCGATCTCTCTGGAGTGATGGTGCAACGCTTGTTGTTGCGGGCCAGGTGCCCAGCCTCTTCGGCTATGGGCTGGAACATATCCATCACGAAGGAATTCATGACATTCATGGCCTCCTGTGAGAGACTCAAGCCCATGTGGACTTGCTTCAGCATCCTGGGGAAATAGCTGGCGAAGCTCTCAATGTTCTTGGGGGGCGGTGACTGTGACGGCCGCTGCGGCCCTTTGGTATCTTCTTTGCCTTCCTTGGCTCCGTTTTGAAGGGCTCGGCTTCGCAGAGCTCAGTTCCTTCTTGCCCAGGTCTTCCTCAGACAGCTTAGACGATGGCTCATCCATTTCAGACTCACCTTCCCCACAGCTCAGAGGGAAGTACAGGGTGGTTTCTGAGGGCTGGTGCCTGGCTTTATAAGCCCAGCCTGCCCTGATGTCACGGCTAGGTCCGTATATGATTGGATAAAATGCAAGTCAGGGAGGCCAGTCACTCGGTCATCCCATGTCTTGTGTCACTGAATGCCCCTCCCCCATTGGCCCCCTGTGGATCAATCACAGCAGCAATCTTTAAACTTGCTGTGACCTCCACCAGAAACTCTTTGAACTATGTGGCATGTAGGAAAGGGCTTCCCAGGTGGCGCTAGTGTTAAAGATCTTGCCTGCCAAGGCAGGATATGTAAGAGATGTGAGTTTGATCCCTAGGTTGGGAAGATCACCTGGAGGAAGGCACGGCAACCCACTCCAGTATTCTTGCCTGGAGAATCCATGGACAGAGGAACCTGGCATGCTACTGTCCATAGGGTTGCAAAGAGTTGGACAGGGCTGAAGCAACTTAGCAAGCAGGCCATGTAGGAAAGAGATCAGAGAGTAGAGTTAGTTGCTCAGTTGTGTCCGACTCTGCTATCCCATGGACTGTAGCCTGTGAGGCTTGTCTGTCCATGGGATTTTCCAAGCAAGAATACTGGAGTGGGTTGCCATTTCCTCCTCCAGGGGATCTTCCCAGCCCAGGGATCGGACCCGTGTCTCTTTCATCTCCTGCATTGGAAGGCAAGTTCTTTACCACTAGTGCCACTTGGGAAGCCACACTCAATAGTGCCTGAGTGTAATCTTAAGTAAGGAGTGAAAAGGATGAGTACATGCCATCCTTTTGTGTTGTACAGGCAGGACTCAGAAAATGTTATGTACTTCTTTGGAAGGAATGATGCTTAAGCTGAAACTCCAATACTTTGGCCACCTCATGGGAAGAGTTGAGTCTTTCTCATTGGAAAAGACTCTGATGCTGGGAGGGATTGGGGGCAGGAGGAGAAGGGGATGACAGAGGATGAGATGGCTGGATGTCATCACTGACTTGATGGACATGAGTCTGAGTGAACTCCGGGAGTTGGTGAAAGACAGGGAGGCCTGGCGTGCTGCAATTCATGGGGCTGCAAAGAGTCAGACACGACTGAGCGACTGAACTGAACTGAACTGAACAAATATATAACTAATACTGAAAATAAATGTATCAAAAAATATCCATTTTCCCTTTTTAAATAAACACTGAAATTCTGAGCTTCCTTTTTAATAGTCCATTAATTCAACAGTCCTCTGAACACTGAAATGCATCCCTGCAGTGTTTTTTAGTCACTATTCTAAGGAGTAGTGGAGAAGGCAATGGCAACCCACTCCAGTACTCTTTCCTGGAAAATCTCATGGATAGAGGAGCCTGGTAGGCTGCAGTCCATGGGGTCGCAAAGAGTCTGACACAACTGGGTGACTTCACTTTCACTTTTCACTTTCATGCATTGGAAAAGGAAATGGCAACCCACTCCAGTGTTCTTGCCTGGAGAATCCCAGGGACGGCGGAGCCTGATGGACTTCCGTCTATGGGGTCACACAGAGTCGGACACGACTGAAGCCACTTAGCAGCAGCAGCTAGGGAGTGGCCTATTTTCTGAGATAGAAATGCAGACATCATTTTGTTCTCATGGAGGCAGTCGTGCACAGGAGTGTTGAGATGAGGTCTTGAAAGTGGAACCCCATGATGGGATTAGTGACCTTAAAAAAAAAAAAGACACTAAAAAGTAAGAAGACAGCTGTCAGCAAGCCAAAGAAAAGGCCCATACAAGCACAAAATCTCCCAACACCTTGATTTTGGGCTTCCAGACTTAAGAACTGTGAGAAATACATGTTTTATTTAAAGGTCACCCAGTCTATAGAATTTTGTTATAGCAGCCTGAGTGAATACAAGTCATTGTAAAAAAAGTTTCAACAATCAAGTACAAATCCTCTTGAAACAAATGTCAAAACAGAAAAGCTCAACAAAACAAACAAAACCCAGATGTTATAATTACAACATAGAACTAAATGAAACTTTTAGAACTGAAAAATGTAATCACGGAAACTTTTAAAAACTCAGTGGATGGGGTCAACAGTATAGTGTAAGTGACAGAGGAAAGAATCAGTGAACTTGAGGAATATGAATAGAATTCACCCAAACTGAACAACAGAGAGAAAACAGGCCAAAAAAAAAAAAAAAAGCTGAACAGAACCTTAGCAATCTGTAGGAAAAAAAAAAAAAAAGGATCATCAGAATCCCAGATGGAGAAAAGAAAGAAGAAAGAGTATCTGAAGAAATAAGGCCTGAAATTTCCCCAAATTTGGTGAAAGGATAAGCTTAAAGATCTAAGAAGTGAAGCAAACTCCAAATAATCAGTCCACACCAAGACCCATTATAACTCAATTCCGGAAAACTAAAAATTAAGAAAAAACTTTGAAAACAACCAAAGGAAAAAGGAAACAGTACCTACCATCAGTCTGAATGAAGACAGATTTCTCATCTAAACCTTGGAGAAGTGCCAGAATATTTTTCAAGTGCTGAAAGAAAAGAATTTTAATCCACGAATTCCATACCTTAAGAAACTATCCTTCAGGAATGAAAGAGAGAAAAAAAAGTGATCAGATAAAGAGAAGTTGAGAGAATTTGTCATTAGCATTGGTTGAAGGAAGTTCTTCAAACAGAAAGGTTATTGTATTAGTTTTCTAGGCCTGCCACAACAAAGTATCAGGATTTGGGTGGTTTAAACAACAGAAATGTATTGTCTCATAATCTGGAGGCAAGGAGTCTGAAGTCATGGCTTCAGGGGCCCTGCTCCCTCTGAAACCTGGATGGGGGACTGCTCCCTTTGTGCTGCCTGGGTTCTGGTGGTTGACGGCAGTCCTTGGGGTTCCATGACCTGGAGCTAAAGCACTTCCATCTCTGTCTCCCTCATCACAGGGCATTCTCCCCTTGGTTTCTGTGTCTCTTCTCTTCTTGTCAGGACAATGGTCGTACTGGATAAGGGTCTCCTCTATTCCAATATGACCTCACTGGAGCTACTTACAGCTGTAACAACTCCATTTCCAAATCAGGTCACATTCGGAGGTCCTGGGGGTCAGGAATTCAACAGACCTTTGGGGGAGACACAATTTAGTACATAACAAATTACCAAAGAAAAGTTTACAAACTGTAGGTTGCCATTCATATAACCTTCTCAAAATGAGAAAATTATAGAGATGGAGAAGAGATTCATCACTGCTGATGCTTAGAGAGGTGAATTGAGGGACCAGAATACCATGCGTGACTATAAGGGGGTAGGAGGAGGGAGACCTTTGTGATGATGGAAATGTACCTGTCTTGACTGTAGGGGTTTAATGAATCAATATATGTGATAAAATGACAACTACACCCACTCTATCACCTGGAGGAGGGCACTGCAACCCACTCCAGTATTCTTGCCTGGAGAATCCATGGACAGAGGAACCTGGCATGCTACCATCTATAGGGTCACAAAGAGTTGGACAGGGCTGAAGTGACTTAGCAAGTATGCCATGTAGGAAAAAGAGCATCCATTTGCTTTAGCTGATATATGGCTACTATTTCTGCTTGTGAACTTTCAAAAGATGTACGGAAAGTCACCTAAATTGGAAAAAAAAAGAAAGAAAGAAAACTAGTTTGAGATTCTTGAGAGGGTCTGACTGACCTCCATAACTCACGTGCTCGCTGCCATCAGTGACTCCGGCCACTTGGAGGCCATTTTACACCACCACAGAATCTTATTTTTCCTTTTCTGAGCCACTGTAGCTTGAGCGCTGCTTCCCAGATATCTGTAGTGGTAAAGGACCTGCCTCCCGATGCAGGAGACATAAGAGAGGCAGAGTCGATCCCTGGGTCAGGAAGATCCCCTGGAGGATGAAATGACAACCCACTCCAGTATTCTTGCCTGGACAATCCTACAGACAGAGGAGCCTGGCGGGCTACAGTCCATAGGGTTGCAAACAGTCCAAGTCGACTGAAGCAACTTAGCACACTCAAGCACACAGCTCGAGCAGGAACTCTCTGATGTGTTCAGAAGACTGCTCCTCAAAATCATAGGACATATATGTGTGCGTCCATGCCCGGTTACTTCAGCCGTGTAAGACTCTTTGCGATCTCATTGACTGTAGCCTGCCAGGCTCTTCAATTCATGTGATTTTCCAGAACTGACCTGCTATTACCTATAGTACTCATGGAAGTCCATGAGAAAAGTAAAAATAGCAAACCCACATCCTCCAAAGATGGAACAGGAATAGAAACGGAATACTTACAATTTATTAAAAAATACTTCTGTATTTATGGATTTAAATTTAAATATTTAAAATTTAACGTTTTACATTTTGCAGGTGTGCTCAGTCCCTTCAGTCATGTCCAGCTTTTCGGGATTCCATGGACTGTAGCCCACCAGGCTCCTCAGTCTATGAGATTTTCCAGGCAAGAATATTCGAGCGGGTTGTCATTTCCTTCTCCAAGGGATCTTCCCACCCCAGGGACTGAACCCAGGGATCAAACCCTTATCCCTTGCATCTCCTGCATTGGCAGGTGAATTCTTTACCACTAGCACCATCTAGGAAGCCCCCCAAAAGTTAGCAAATCACCTCAGATTAATCCATAAGTCCAGTAACACTCCAATAAAAAGAGTAATACTAACAAGCCAATTTTTTTGTGGAAGTTGAAAATTGATTACAAAACTAGAAAAGGCATATATAGAAAATTGATTTATCAAGGATGTTGCACTGCAAAAGAGTGGAGAAAGGGTGCATAATTGATAGATAAAGAATGGTCTCTATCTGGGGACTGGTTTTATTGGGTGTCTTCATTTTGTGAGCATTCATCGAGATGTACAATTAAGATATGGCCTTTTTCTGTATGTGTGTTATACTTACCTGCCTGATAGAAAACTTTCTCACTAGTAGTGTTGCATGTGTACCAAAAGTGGTTCTTTCCTCAAACAGGTTTATTTCAGTTACACTTATTGTAAACCAAATAAGAATGGTTTATAAACCAAACCAACAAAAGAGGAATGCAGTAAAGATTTTTTTTTGGAATACAGAGAAATTTTGCAAAGTATGTTACAGACCAATAATTAGAATATAAATTATGTAAAGTCACATGAGAAGCAATATTAAGAAGACAAACAAGGGGTTCCCTGGTGGCTCAGTGGTAAAGAATCTGCCTGCAATAGAGGAGACACGATTTCCATGCCTAGTCCAGGAGGATCCCACATGCTGTGGAGCAACTTTGCCACAACTATTAAATCCGTGCTCTAAAGCCTGGGAACTGGAGCCCCTGTGCCCTAGAGCCTGTGCTGCACAAGAGAACGCAATATAATGAGAAACCCATGGACTGCAACTAGAGAGTAGCCCCTGCTAGCCATTACTAGAGAAAAGGATGTGTGCAACAACTAAAACCCAGTGCAGCCCTCCAAATAAGTAAATAAATACGATAATTAAAAAAAGAAGACAACAGAAAAATGGGTAAAGGACATCAAAAGATAATTCACAGAAGAGGAAAAGAAATATGTTTGTTCAGAAAAATCTATAAAGAGATCACACCCAAGACATAATCTGGGAAAGGCAGGTTCAACACTAGGGAGATGCTCATTTTCACCTGTTAAATTGGTTTAAAAAATTTTAAAAATAATTAACTGCAAGAATGTGGGGGAAATGGGTACTCTTCCATAGCTGTGTGTGTAAATTGATGTAATTACTATTTGGCAGTGTCTAGTGAGGTTGAACAGAGAAGGCAATGGCAACCCACTCCAGTACTCTTGCCTGGAAAATCCCATGAGAAGAGGAGCCTGGTAGGCTGCAGTTCATGGGGTCACTAAGAGTCGGACACGACTGAGCGACTTCACTTTCCCTTTTCACTTTCATGTATTGGAAAAGGAAATGGCAATCCACTCCAGTGTTCTTGCCTGGAGAATCCCAGGGACGGGGGAGCCTGGTGGGCTTCTGTCTATGGGGTCGCACAGAGTCGGACATGACTGAAGCGACTTAGCAGTGGCAGCAGTGAGGTTGAATAGGCTTTCCAGGTGCTGGTAATGGTAAAGAACCCACCTGCCAATTCAAGAAGCATAAGAGACACAGATTCAATCCCTGGGTCAGGAAGATCCCCTGGAGGAGGGCATGGCAACCCACGCCAGTATTCTTGCCTGGAGAATCCTATGGACAGAGAAGCCTGGTGTGCTACAGTCCAAAGAGTCAAATATGACTGAAGCAACTGAGCATGCACACACAGTGAGGTTGAAGATGCACATACATGTCATTTACCAATTCCAGCTCTAAGAAGCATATTTATAGAGTAATGAAAGGCTATAACAAGAGTATTCGTTGCAGCATTCTTTGTAATAGCAAAAAAAAGAGAAGCAACTCAAAGATGTTTACAAGAATGGCATGCCTAAGGAAACTATTCATAAAATGGCATATTATATACCAGTTAAAATGGATGTATATATGTTATAGATGAACATGGATAAATCTAAAAATCATAATGTTGGGTGAAAAAGTCAAGTTGTGGACAATTACTTGCAGTGTGATATAACTTATTGTAATACAAAAATTATGAGAAAATTCATTTTAAAAACGTCATTTTGTGTACAAGTCTAGGTACTTAGAATCAGTGAACAAAACAGATCTCTGCCCTTATGGACTTTACATCTCAATGGAGGAAGACTGAAATAAATCAATATACACAGCAAGTAAATAAGCTATATATTGTGTTAGAGAATGATGAAAACAGAGCAGGGGAAGGCAGATAGAGTAGGGCTGCGCAAGTTGCAATATGAAATAGGCTAGTTCAGATAGGCTTCATCGAAATGGTGAGATCTGAGCCTTAATGTAGGTGAAAGGGTTTAAATAAATGGATAACATGGAAAAGAGCACTCCTCCTAGAGGGACATTGCAAAGGTTCCATGGCAATAGTGAGCCTGGCATTTTTAAGGGACAGTAAGGAGGCCACAGATTGGACAGAGTAAGTGGGGGAAGAGAGCAGATGGAGTGGTCAGAGATATAGTGGAGAACCAGAAAATGTAGGGTTTTGTAGGGATTTTGACTCTCACTCAGTGGAATTCACTATCTTTTTCAGGTTTTGAGCAGAGAAGTACAAGGATTTCATTTATATTAAAAATTATCACAATTTTTGCCCAGAATATACACCACAGAGGATCAAGGATAAAAACAGAGAGATCTGTTAGAAGGCTATTTCAGTTATTCAGGTGAGAAATCATGGCAAATTGGACCTTATATGTAGCGATGGGGATGTGAGAAGGATTGGATTTTGGATACATTGAGGAAGAACCCAAATGATTTCCTGATGAGTTATATGTACAGTGACTTCCCCAGGACTTCCCTGGTGGCTCAGATGGTAAAGCGTCTGCCTACAATGTGGGACACCCAGGTTCGATCCCTGGGTTGGGAAGATCCTCTAGAGAAGGAAATGGCAACCCACTCCACTACTCTTGCCTGGAAAATCCCATGGACAGAGGAGCGTGGTAGGCTACTGTCCATGGGGTTGCAAAGAGTCAGACACGACTGAGCAACTTCACTATATGTACAGTGGGAGAGAAGATAATGGCAAGATTTCTGCCCTGACTATATGGACTGGGCTTCCCTGATAGCTCAGCTGGTAAAGAATCTGCCTGCAGTGCAGGAGACTATAGTTCGATTCCTGGGTTGGGAAGATCTGCTGGAGAAGCTTAAGGATACACACTGCTGTATTCTTGGGCTTTCCTGGTGACTCAGCTGGTAAAGAATCCACCTGCAATGTGGGAGACCTGGGTTTGATTCCAGGGTTTGGAAGATCCCCTGGAGAAGGGAATGGCTACCCACTCTAGTATTCTGTCCTGGAGAATTCCGTGGGCTGTATAATCCATGGGGTCACAAAGAGTCAGACACAACTGAGCAAATTTAACATACAGCTGTGATTCTCTCTCACATATGGACTGATGGAACTGCCATCGGTTGAGATGCAGATGGCTATAGGAGGAGCAGGTTTGGGGGAAAAGATCAGGAATTCAATGTGCAATAGTTTGAGTTTGAGATGTCTATTAGACATCTGAGTGGAGGTGCTGAGTAGGCAGTTGGATATATTAGACTGTATGTTGTGATACAGATCCAATCTACAGACTTGGATTTAAGAGTTATAAGTATAAAAAGTGTTTTACAGTGTTTGAATTGGAAGATATCACCAAGGGAGGGTAGATAGAAATGAGAAGAACAGGGACCAAGCCTGGGCAGACTCCTATTTTAAGAGGTTCAGGAGGAGAAGAGGAACCAGTAAAGGTAACTGAGAAGAAGCAGCCAGGGAGGTAAGAGGAAACCGGGAGAACAGGGTCCTGGAAGCCAACTGAAGACAGTAAACTGAGGAGGAGTGACTCATGAGCTCTGCCAAATGCTGTTGATAGGTCCAGTAAGGATTAAGAATTGATCATTGGACTGAACAATGTAGGAGTTAGTTATGACCTTGAGGACAGAAATTTCAGTTGAGTGGTGGAGGTGAACCCCTGATTGGACTGTGTTCATATGAGAATAGGAAGGAGAAAAAAAAAATGGAAACAGTGATTAGAGACAACAATTACAAAGGGGTGAAGGAGTAGTCTAAGTGGATATCTGAGGGAAGAACATTCCTGAAAGATGGAACTGACATTGAAAAAGCCCTAGGAAACAGTGAGTGTGGCTTGTTTGAGGAACAGCAGAGAGGCCTTGTTGGGGCAGTGAATGAGGTGGTGAGCAGGCAGAGCGCATAGGGGGCTATGGAAGGAAAGTTGTCTGGGCCTCTTTTTGATACCAGTTTGATGTCAGTAGAAAGCCTAGGGGAATATGGTCTTAGATAAGGAATACTGGTTCAATCAACACCTTCAAATATTCATGTTCCAATATTGCACATAGAGATGTATGTTACATACATCTGTGAAAGAAGTTTGCCTTGAGACTTCCCTGGTGTTCCATGGCTGGGACTTCACACTCCCCAGGCAGGGGACCCAGTCCCTGGTTGGGGAAATAGATCCCATAGGCAACAGCTAAGAGTTCACATGCTGCAGCTACGGATTATGCATGCCTCGACAAAGATCAAAGATCCTGCATGCTGCTACTAAGACTTGGTGCAGCCAAGTAATAAAAATAAACAAATATGTATATTTTAAAGGAAATTTGCCCCAAATAAGAGCAAAGATACAAAATGCTATCAGTTGCTGAAAGTATAATCTATATATGAAACTGTGAAAGTGTTAGTTGCTCAGTCGTGTCCAACTTTTTGTGAGTCCATGGACTGTAGCCTACCCAGCTCCTCTGTCCATGGAATTCTCCAGGCTAGAATATTGGGTTGGGTTGCCATTCTCTTCTCCAGGGGATCTTCCCAATCCAGGGATTGAACCCATGTCTCCTGCCTTACAGGCAGATTCTTCATCATCTGAGCCACCTGGGAAGCCATGTGAAGATAAGAAATAATGGCCTGATGTTTTGTTAATAGAAACGACCTAGCAGAGAGCACAACATTGATCGTGGTGATAAAGGAGTGAAAGATGGTAGTAATATTGTTGAATTGGTGTAAGAGAAAGAGGTCTATAGACCTCCCCAAATTATAATAGGGCTGTATCTGGGTAAACCCATTGTAACTTGAAAATATCATAAGTCAAAAATGCATTAAGACCACAAATAGCCAAAACAATCTTGAGAAAGAAGAATGGAGATGGAGTAATCAACCTTCCTGCCTTCAGACTACAAAGCTACAATTATCAAGACAGTATGGTTCTGGCACAAAAACAAAAATATACACCAAGGGAATAGGATACAAAGCCCAGAGATAAACCCACACACCCACCAACACCTTATATTTGACAAAGGAGGCAAGAATATGCAATAGAGAAAAGATAGTCTCATCATAAGTGATGCTGGGAAAACTGCACTGCTATGTGTAGAAGAATGAAATTAGAACATTTCCTAACAGCATACACATAGATAAACTTAAAATGGATTACAAACCTAAATGTAAAACCAGAAACTATAAAACTCTTGGAGGAAAACATAAGCAGAACACTCTTTGACATAAATCACAGCAAGATCCTCTGTGACTCACCTTATAGAGTAATGGAAATAAAAACAAAAATAAGCCAATGGGACCTAATTAAACTTAAAAGCTTTTGCACAGCAAAGGAAACTATAAACAAAGTTTATAGAAAAGGCAACCTCAGAATGGGAGAAAATAATAGCAAATGAAACAACTGACAAAGGATTAATCTCCTAAATATGCAAGCAGCTCATGAAGCTCAATACCAGAAAACAAACAACCCAATCAAAAGGTGGGCAGAATATCTGAAGAGACATTTCTCCAAAGAAAACATACACATACATAGTTAATAAAAACATGAAAAATGCTCAACATCACTCACTATTCAGTTCAGTTCAGTTCAGTTCAGTTCAGTTCAGTCGCTCAGTCGTGTCTGACTCTTTGTGACCCCATGAATCACAGCACGCCAGGCCTCCCTGTCCATCACCAACTCCCGGAGTTCACTCAGACTCATGTCCATCGAGTCAGTGATGCCATCCAGCCATCTCATCCTCGGTCGTCCCCTGCTCCTCCTGACCACAATCCTTCCCAGCACCAAAGTCTTTTCCAATGAGTCAACTTTTCGCATGAGGTGGTCAAAGGACTGGAGTTTCAGCTTTAGCATCATTCCTTCCAAAGAAATCCCAGGGCTGATCTCCTTCAGAATGGACTGGTTGGATCTCCTTGCAGTCCAAGGGACTCTCAAGAGTCTTCTCCAACACCACAGTTCAAAAGCACCAATTCTTTGGTGCTCAGCCTTCTTCACAGTCCAACTCTCACATCCATACATGACTACTGGAAAAACCATAGCCTTGACTAGAGGAACCTTAGTCAGCAAAGTAATGTCTCTGCTTTTGAATATGCTATCTAGGTTGGTCATAACTTTCCTTCCAAGGAGTAAGCATCTTTTAATTTCATAGCTGCAGTCATCATCTGCAGTGATTTTGGAGCCCCCCAAAAATAAAGTCTGCCACTGTTTCCACTGTTTCCCCATCTATTTCCCATGAAGTGATGGCACTGGATGCCATGATGTTAATTTTCTGAATGTTGAGCTTTAAGCCAACATTTTCACTCTCCTCTTTCACTTTCATCAAGAAGCTTTTTAGCTCCTCTTCACTTTCTGCCATAAGGGTGATGTCATCTGCATATCTGAGGTTATTGATATTTCTCCCGGCAATCTTGATTCCAGCTTGTGTTTCTTCCAGTCCAGCATTTCTCATGATATGCTCTGCATATAAGTTAAATAAGCAGGGTGACAATATACAGCCTTAGAGACATGCAAATCAAAATTACAACGAGGTATCACCTCACAAGGTGAGAATAGCCATCATCAGAAAATCTACAAACAATAAAAGCTAGAGAGGCTGTGGAAAAAAGGGAACACTCTTGCACTGTCCATGGGAATGTAAACTGATGCAGTCACTACAGAGAATAGTATGGAGATTCCTTAAGACACTAGGAATAAGACTACCATATGTGCCAACAATCCCACTACTGGGCACATATACCCTTAGAAAACTGTAATTGAAAAAGACACATGTACCCCAGTGTTCACTACAGTACTACTTGCAATAGCTTCCCTGGTAGCTCAGGCAGTTAAGCATCCACCTGCAATGCAGGAGACTGGGGTTCAATCCCTGGGTTGGGAAGATCCCCTGAAGAATGGAATGGCTACTCACTTCCATATTCTTTGGAAAATTCCATACACAGAGGAGCCTGGCGGACTACAGTCCATGGGCTCACAAGGAGTTGGATAGGAGTGAGTGACTAAAACGTTACAATAGTTGGACATGGAAGCAATGTAGATGTCTATCTATAGATGAATGGATGAAGAAGCTGTAGCACATATATATTAATACAATGGAATATTATTCAGTCACAAAAAGGAGGACATGTGAGTCTATTTAACGAGGTGGATGAACCTAGACCTTATTATACAGAGTGAAGTTAGAAGGAGAAAAAAAATATTTTATGTTAATGCATATATATGGAATCTAGACAGATCATCAGACCAGTCAATCCTTAAGGAAAGAAACACTGAACATTCATTGGAAGGACTGATACTGAAGCTGAAACTCCAATACTTTGGCCACCTGATGTCAAGAACTGACTCATTTGAAAAGACTCTGATGCTGGGGAAGATTGAAGGTGGGAGAAGGGGAAAACAGAGGATGAGATGGTCGGATGGCTTCACCGACTCAAAAGCCATGAGTTTGAGTAAGCTCCCAGAGTTGGTGATGGGCAGGAAGGCCTGGCATGCTGCAGTCATTGGGGTTGCTCAGCCTTCTTTATAGTCCAACTCTCACATCCATACATGACTACTGGAAAAACCATAGCTTTGACTAGACAGAACTTTGTTGGCAAAGTAATGTCTCTGCTTTTTAATATGCTGTCCAGCTTGGTCATAGCTTTACTTCCAAGAAACAAAGGTCTTTTATCTCATGGTCGTAGTCACCATCTGCAGTGATTTGGAGCCCCCCACCAAGAAAACTCCATCACTGTTCCCACTGTTTCTCCATCTATTTGCTGTGAAGTGATGGGACCAGATGCCATGATCTTCGTTGTCTGAATTTTGAGTTTTAAACCAACTTTCTCACTCTCCTCTGTCACTTTCACCTAGAGGCTCTTTAGTTCCTCTTTGCTTTCTGCCATGAGGGTGGTATCATCTGCATATCTGAGGTTATTGATATTTCTCCCGGCAATCTTGAGTCCAGCTTGTGCTTCATCCACACCAGCGTTTCTCATGATGTACTCTGCATATAAGTTATATAAGCAGGGTGACAACCTACAGCCTTGACATACTCCTTTCCCAATTTGGAACTAGTCTGTTGTTTCATGTCCAGTTCTAACTGTTCCTTCATGACCTGCACACAGATCTCTGAAGAGACAGGTCAGGTGGTTTGGTATTCCCATCTCTTTCAGAATTTTCCACAGTTTCTTGTGATCCACACAGTCAAAAGCTTTGGCATAGTTGATAAAGCAGAAATTGATGTTTTTCTGGAACTTTCTTGCTTTTTTGGTGATCCAGCGGATGTTGGCAATTTGATCTCTGATTCCTCTGCCTTTCTAAATGAATAGTTTAAAATATAATGAAATATTAAGTTCTAATGAAAACCATTCTAAATTAGAAAGGACTGAAATCGCAGAATGCCTTCTCTCTCTCCAAGGATGTAGTAACCTTGAAATCAATCTTTTAAAAAAGAAATAGGAGAATAGAATTATGGACAGAGGGAAAGGGGAGGAGAGGGTGAGATGCAAAGAAAGAGTAACATGGAAATTTACATTACCATATGTAACATGGACATCACCAGATGGTCAACACCGAAATCAGATTGATTATATTCTCTGCAGCCAAAGATGGAGAAGCTCTATACAGTCAACAAAAACAGGACCAGGAGCTGACTGTGGCTCACATCATGAACTCCTTATTGCCAAATTCAGACTCAAATTGAAGAAAGTAGGGAAAACCGCTAGACCAAGCAGGTATGACCTAAATCAAATCCCTTAGGATTATACAGTGGAAGTGATAAATAGATTTAAGGGTCTAGATCTGATAGATAGAGTGCCTGATGAACTATGGAATGAGGTTCGTGACACTGTACAGGAGACAGGGATCAAGACCATCCCCATGGGAAAGAAATGCAAAATAGCAAAATAGCTGTCTGAAGAGGCCTTACAAATAGCTGTGAAAAGAAGAGAGGCAAAAAGCAAAGGAGAAAAGGAAAGATATAAGCATCTGAATGCAGAGTTCCAAAGAATAGCAAGAAGAGATAAGAAAGCCTTTTTCAGCGATCAATGCAAAGAAATAGAGGAAAAGAACAGAATGGGAAAGACTAGAGATCTCTTCAAGAAAATTAGAGATACCAAGGGAACATTTCATGCAGAGATGGGCTCGATAAAGGACAGAAATGGTCTGGACCTAAGAGAAGCAGAAGATATTAAGAAGAGGTGGCAAGAATACACAGAAGAACTGTACAAAGAAGATCTTCATGACCCAGATAATCATGATGATGTGATCACTAATCTAGAGCCAGACCTCTTGGAATGTGAAGTCAAGGGGGCCTTAGAAAGCATCACTACGAACAAAGCTAGTGGAGGTGATGGAATTCCAGTTGAGCTGTTTCAAATCCTGAAAGATGATGCTGTGAAAGTGCTGCACTCAATATGCCAGTAAATTTGGAAAACTCAGCAGTGGCCACAGGACTGGAAAAGGTCAGTTTTCATTTCAATTCCAAAGAAAGGCAATGCAAAAGAATGCTCAAACTACTGCACAAGTGCACTCATCTCACACGCCAGTAAAGTAACGCTCAAAATTCTCCAAGCCAGGCTTCAACAATACATGAACTGTGAACTCCCTGATGTTCAAGCTCCTTTTAGAAAAGGCAGAGGAACCAGAGATCAAATTGCCAACATCCGCTGGATCATGGAAAAAGCAAGAGAGTTCCAGAAAAACATCTATTTCTGCTTTATTGACTATGCCAAGCCTTTGACTGTGTGGATCACAATCAACTGTGGAAAATTCTGAAAGAGATGGGAATACCAGACCACCTGACCTACCTCTTGAGAAATCTGTATGCAGGTCAGGAAGCAACAGTTAGAACTGGACATGGAACAACAGACTGGTTCCAAATAGGAAAAGGAGTACGTCAAGGCTGCATATTGTCACCCTGCTTATTTAACTTCTATGCAGAGTATATCATGAGAAACGATGGACTGGAAGAAACACAAGCTGGACTCAAGATTGCCAGGAGAAATATCAAAAACCTCAGATATGCAGATGACACCACCCTTATGGCAGAAAGTGAAGAGGAGCTAAAAAGCATCTTGATGAAAGTGAAAGAGGGGAGTGAAAAAGTTGGCTTAAAGCTCAACATTCAGAAAATGAAGATCATGGCATCCAGTCCCATCACTTCATGGGAAATAGATGGGGAAACAGTAGAAACATTGTCAAATTTTATTTTGGGGGGCTCCAAAATCACTGCAGATGGTGATTCCAGCATTGAAATTAAAAGATGCTTACTCCTTGGAAGAAAAGTTATGAGCAATGTAGGTAGCATATTCAGAAGTAGAGACATTACTTTGCCGACTAAGGTCCGTCTCGTCAAGGCTATGGTTTTCTCTGTGGTCATGTATGGATGTGAGAGTTGGACTGTGAAGAAGACTGAGCACCAAAGAATTGATGCTTTTGAACTGTGGTGTTGGAGAAGACTCTTGAGAGTCCCTTGGACTGCAAGGAGATCCAATCAGTCAATTCTGAAGATCAACCCTGGGATTTCCTTGGAAGGACTGATGCTAAAGCTGAGGCTCCAGTACTTTGGCCACCTCATGAGAAGAGTTGCCTCATTGGAAAAGATTCTGATGCTGGGAGGGATTGGGGGCAGGAGGAGAAGGGGACGACCGAGGATGAGATGGCTGGATGGCATCACGGACTCAATGGACGTGAGCCTGAGTGAACTCCGGGAGATGGTGATGGACAGGTAGGCTTGGCCTGCTGCGATCATGGGGTCGCAAAGAGTCGGACACGACTGAGTGACTGAACTGAACTGAACTGAACAGGAATTTGCTGTTATGGCTCAGGAAACTCAAACAGGGGCTCTGCATCAACCTAGAGGGGTGAGATGGGGAAGGAGTTCCAAAAGGGAGGAGATATATGTATACCCTAGGCTGATTCATGTTGAGGTTTGACAGAAAACAGCAAAATTCTGTAAAGCAATAATCCTTCAATAAAAAATTAATTAATTAAAAAAAACATATCTCAAAACAAACAAAAATAAAAGGAATAGGAAAATCACCAACTAGTTTGAAATTCAGCAATATACTTTTAGAAATAAAAATGTCAATGCACCAAGAAGAAAACACAATGCACATTAAATTCAGTAAATACTATCATAAGCAATAGCAGTCAAATACTGGAGGTAGAAGAAGAAGTCATCTCATTTCTCTTAACTGCTGAACATCCTCCTCCTTATTTTGATGCAAGGAGCTAGAGGCATCTCCCTCAACAAGAAATGGGGTGCATGCATGTGCGCTAGGTCTCTTCAGTTGTGTCCCACTCTTCGTGGCCCTATGAACTGTGGCCCACCAGGCTCCTCTGTCCCTGGGAATTATCCAGGAAAGAATACTGGAGTGGGTTTCCATGCCCTCCTCCAGGGAACCTTCTCCATCTAGGGACAGAACCTGGGTCTCCTGTGTCTCCTGCATTGCAGGCAGGTTCTTTACTACCAGCACCATCTGGGAAGACCCAAGAAATGGATGTGTGCATGCTAAGCTGCTTCACTCGTGTCTGACTCTTTGAGACCCTATGGATTGTAACCCGCTAGGCTCCTCTGTCCATGGGACCTTCCAGCAAGAATACTGGAGTGGGTTGCCATGCCTTTCTCCAGGGCATCTTCCCAGTCCAGGGATTGAATCCACGGCTCTTCGTTTCCCACATAAGAAGGCAGGTTCTTTACCACTAGCACCACCTGGGAAGCCCCAAGAAATGGATGCCTGTACTTAAATCACCATGGTTAAAAGCAGGTGCTTGAATGGAAAAACATCAGGAAAACTATCACCCCATATTCCCACACCATATTTAGTCTGAGTGTCACAGGAAGGTTGTTATTTGTTCATCTCTCCTCACTCCACCATACGTTTGGCCAATTGCTTTGGCTCATGGGCTACCAGTCCCTCATTGGCTGCTACTGTGGAGACTGTGGCTACATTCCCTGTCACTGGACTATGCCATCATCCCTGCAAGTTTGCAATTCAGTCAGGATTTTTGTTTTCTTTCTTTTTTTTTTTTTTAAAGCAAAATGTTCTAGGTTGCAAACAAAAAATAAGATCAGAGAAATCTGGATAAGTTAATTTCAAAAGATACAGCGCTTGATTCCAGAAATTTAGAATTTTCTTATTTTACACTGTGTTTGAGTCCTATTTTACACATGGAAGTGAATTGGGATTGAAGGAATAGAATGGGTAAATGTGATTTTTATATCTGTTACTGCTGGTGCAGTGGTAAAGAATCTGACTGCCAGTACAGGAGATGAAAGAGACACAGCTTCTATCCCTTGGTCAGAAAGATCCCCTGGAGTAGGAAATGACAACCCAATTGAGTACTCTTGGTTGGAAACTTTCAAGGAGATAGGAGCCTGGCGGGCTCCTGTCCATGGGGTCAGAAAGAGTCGGACATGACTGAGTGACTGAACACACACACACACACACACACACACACACACACACACACACACACACACACACCACTGTTCTTTGTGAGCCTGCGTGCTACCTTGCTTCAGTGGTGTTCGACCCTTTGCAGACCCTATGGACTGTAGCCCACCAGGCTCCTCTCTCCATGGGATTCTCCAGGAAAGAATACTGGAGAGGGTTGCCATGCCCTCCTCCCAGCGATCTTTATGACCCAGGGATGGACCCTGCCTCTCCTGCGACTCCTGCATTGCAGGCGGATTCGTTACTGCTGAGCCACCCGGGAAGACCACACTGGTTTTTATCGGTTGCTATACTCATATAAAAATCTCTGGATGATACCTAAATATCGATGGGAGAATGAAAATGGAAAAGGCCAATGAAACTTTTAGGGAAAGAATTTTGACCATAAAGATCCCTAAAATCACTGAGAAAGCACGAATAGAAATAACCACTTAGGAAAGCGACGAGTTGCAACATGTTAAGAAAAAAGGACACGATTTTCCGTCAAACAAATGAAACAACCGACACATATTGAAGCAAAGTTAATGAGGTTTTTAATGTTTTCTTTGGGGTAGAAATGTTTTAAAGATTAAATGTAGGGCCTAAGGGGAGAACCCTTAAGTCTGGTTTGTGATGGTCAGTTTGCGACAGTCCTGAGGCAGTTCATCTGGAGAGGTGGTATCTGATGACCGACTTGGTGCCCTCGGACGTGGCATACTTGCCGAGCTCCCCAGGCAACAGAAGACGCACAGCGGTCTCGATGTCTTCGGTCATGATGGTGCAGCGCTTGTTGCTGTGGGCCAGGCGCCCGGCCTCTTCGGCAATCCGCTCGAACATATCTTTCACAAACGAATCCAGGACGTTCACGGACTCACGGGAAAGACTCAGGCCTGTATGTACTTGCTTCAGCACCCTAGGGAAATAGGTAGCAAAGCTGGAGAAATTGCCCTGACGGCAGCGGCGGCGTCGGCAACGGCAACGGCGGCCCTTAGCTGTCTTCTGCTTTGCCTTTTTTGGTTCCGCATCATACGGCTCTGGTTTCAAGGTCTCTGCTTTCGCCATCTCCGGTTCAGAGGGCTCAGCTTCGGAGGTGCTGGTGTCTATGGTGATCACATCTTCCTCATGGCCGTCAGAGGATGGTTCCCACACGGCAGCGCCACCATTCTCCATAGCGCAGCCCAGAAGAACAGTGAGGCCGTTGAAGGCCGTTGGCCGAATTTATAGGCCCGGCTTTCCCTGACGTCACAGACACTGTCCATATCTGATTGGATGCAAGGCAGGGAGGCCTGTTACTATGGCAGCTCATGTCACGTGACACCGGATGCCCCGCCTCTCAACTCTTGCCCTGCCCCTCCCCCATGTTTAACCCCTAGTCAGCACAGCTCCCCCTGGTGGCTCTGATGGTAAAGTGTCTGTCTACAATGTGGGATACCTAGGTTGAATCCCCGGGTTGGGAAGATCCCATGGAGAAGGAAATGGCAACCCACTCCAGTACCATTGCCTAGAAAATCCAATGGACGGAGGAGCCTGGTGTCCATGGGGTCGCAAAGAGTCGGACATGACTGAGCGACTTCACTTTCACTTTCAGCCAAACTCAGTGAAAGCCACCTAAGTTGGAAAATGAAATCATCAGTTAAAGCTTCCTGAGAGAGTATGACAGTCCTCCACAGCTCCAGCTCTTTCAGGCATCAGAGTGACTCAGGTCACTTGGTGGACATTTTACTCTAACACAGAATCTTCTCCTGGCTGACCTACAGTGGCATGAGCAGAGTGCCTTGGTTTCCTCAGCAGAGTGCTCCTGAAAATCATAGGAATGAAATGAACAGCTATTATCTCCAGAATTTATAAAAACCAATGATCAGTATCTAGAGAATGACAGAATCCCATTTTCCAAACAGAACACAAAGAGAAATAGGAATACTTACACATACACACTATAAATATGTAACATTTTGCAAATTATAAATTGTTGTCTTAAACCTTATTTAGGTCCCTGAAATACCACACATACTGGAATTGATTAATGATTTATAGTGGTTATTTCTCAAAAAATGATCATTCTTATTGCTGAAAAGCCACTAGGGTGAGAGAAAACGAATAAAAAGAGAGAGAAATAAAACACCTAGAAATAAACGTACCGAAAGAGAAAGTGAAGAGGAACTAAAAAGCCTCTTGATGAAAGTGAAAGGAGAGAGTGAAAAAGTTGGCTTAAAGCTCAACATTCAGAAAATGAAGATCATGGCATCTGATCCCATCACTTCATGGGAAACAGATGGGGAAACAGTGGAAAGAGTGTCAGACTTTAGTTTTGGGGGGCCCCCAAAATCACTGCAGATGGTGTCTGCAGCCACGAAATTAAAAGATGCTTACTTCTTGGAAGGAAAGTTATGACCAAAATAGATAGCATATTCCAAAGCCGAGACATTACTTTGCCAACAAAGGTCCGTCTAGTCAAGGCTATGGTTTTTCCAGTAGTCATGTATGGATGTTAGAGGTGGACTGTGAAGAAGGCTTAGCGCTGAAGAATTGATGCGTTTGAACTGTGGTGTTGGAGAAGACTCTTGAGAGTCCCTTGGACTGCAAGGAGATCCAAACAGTCCATTCTGAAGGAGATCAGCCCTGGGATTTCTTTGGAAGGAATGATGCTAAAGCTGTAGCTCCAGTACTTTGGCCACCTCATGCTAAGAGTTGACTCATTGGAAAAGACTCTGATTCTGGGCGGGATTGGGGGCAGGAGGAGAAGGGGACAACAGAGGATGAGATGGCTGGATGGCATCACTGACTCGATGGACATGAGTCTGAGTGAACTCCGGGAGTTGGTGATGGACAGGGAGGCCTGGCATGCTGCCATTCATGGGGTCATAAAGAGTCGGACACGACTGAGCGACTGAACTGAGAACTCGTGTACAAAATGCTAGTGATTAGGTCAATTAAACACATTCATTTGTTGTCTCCTACTTGTGGAGGCTCTAAGTCCAAATCAAAGTTTCATCTGAGTTGGATCTTATGCAACGTGTGAATGCATAAGGGGCCTTCACTCCTGGCCACTTTCCTTGGCTTGAAAATAGCTGAAATCTCCCTATACTTCCCCACATTTTCTTCCCTATATGTATGTATCTATGTCTGATTTTCCCTTTTCCAGTTCAGTTCAGTTCATTTCAGTTGCTCAGTCATGTCCGACTCTTTGGGACCCCATGAAACGCAGCACTAGAGGCCTCCCTGTCCATCATCAACTCCTGGAGTCCATCCAAACACATGTCCATTGTGTCGGTGATGCCATCCAACCATCTCATCCTCTGTCGTCCTTTTCTCCTCCCGCCCTTAATCTTTCCCAACACCAGGGTCTTTTCCAATGAGTCAGCTCTCCGCATCAGGTGGCCAAAGTATTGGAGTTTCAGCTTCAACATCAGTCCCTCCAATGAACACCCAGGACTGATCTCCTTTAGGATGGACTGGTTGGATCTCCTTGCAGTCCAAGGGACTCTCAAGGGTCTTCTCCAACACCACAGTTCAAAAGCATCAATTCTTCGGTGCTCAGCTTTCTTTATACTCCAACTCTCACATCCATACATGACCACTGGAAAAACCATAGCTTTGACTAGACGGACCTTAGTTGGCAAAGTAATGTCTCTGCTTTGGAATATGCTATCTAGGTTGGTCATAACTTTCCTTCCAAGGAGCAAGCGTCTTTTAATTTCATGGCTGCAGTCACCATCTGCAGTGATTTTGGAGCCCAGAAAAGTAAACTCAGCCACTCTTTCCACTGTTTCCCCATCTATTTCCCATTAAGTCATGGGACTGGATGCCATGATCTTAGTTTCCTGAATGTTGAGCTTTAAGCCAACATTTTCTCTCTCCTCTTTCACTTTCATCTAGAGACTTTCCCTTTTTATATGGATATAGCTCATTTGGATTAAGACCTATTCTAATGAACATATTTTAACTTGATTACTTGGTAAATACTCTATCTCCAAATATCATCACATATGAGTATGAGTGTTTATGGCACAGATACATTAAGTTTAGAGCCACAAAATCAACCCATAAGAGATTCATATTTTGAACTAATTGTGGGCATATCTCCTTCCTCTTCCATCTTATTAAAAGAACACTGGTCACCACTTATGAGAAACAAGGTGGGCCCACCACAGTCATTTTCACAATTCTGTGAATGTTCAGTAATGCCATTTTAGTATTTTATCTCTTCTTCCCTCTGTGAGGGAGAAGATCGTCTGTCATTCGCAATTGGTACAAAGTATTCTTTACACCTACGTTTGTAATTATTTCCTATTGTGTAGGATATAAGAGCCTGAAAAGTACACCACTCTCAGCCAAACACTGAGATAAAATCCTGATAATTCACAAAATCAAACTTTTCCTGAGCCCTTCAGGAAAGGGACATGGCTCTACAGGACAGAAAAAAAAAAAAAAAAGATTTTCTTTAAACTGGCAGAACCTCATGAGATAAAGAAAAAGAATTGAGGTCCTCATTTCACGCCAGTCAGAATGACTGCTATCCAAAAGTCTACAAGCAATAAATGCTGGAGAGGGTGTGGAGAAAAGGGAGCCCTCTTACACTGTTGGTGGGAATGCAAACTAGTACAGCCACTATGGAGAACAGTGTGGAGGTTCCTTAAAACCTGGAAACAGAATTGTCGTATGACCAGCAATCCCACTGCTGGGCATACACACCAAGGAAGCCAGAATTGAAAGAGACACGTGTACCCCAGTGTTCATCGCAGCACTGTTTACAATAGCCAGGACATGGAAACAACCTAGATGTCCACTGGCAGATGAATGGATAAGAAAGCTGTGGTACATATACACAGTTACTCACCCATTGTAAAGAATGCATTTGACTCAGTTCTAATGAGGTGGATGAAACTGGACCCTTTTATACAGAGTGAAGTAAGTCAGAATGAAAAATACCAATACAGTATACTAACGCATATACATGGGATTTAGAAAGATGGTAACGATGACCCTATATGTGAGACAGCAAAAGAGACACAGATGTATAGAACAGTCTTTTGGACTCTGTGGGAGAAGGCGAGGGTGGGATGATCTGAGAGACTAGCATTGAATCATGTATAGTATCATATGTGAAACAGATCACCAGCCCAGGTTCGATGCATGAGTCAGGGTGCTCAGGGCTGGTGCACTGGGATGACCCAGAGGGATGGGACGGGGAGGGAAGTGGGAGGGGGGTTCAGGATGGGGAACACATGTACACCCATGGCTGATTCATGTCAATGTATGGCAAAAACCACTACAATATTGTCAAGTAATTAGCCTCCAATTAAATAAATAAACTTTTTTTAAGTAAAATAAATATATTAATTTTAAAAAACCATAACGAATTTATAAGGACTGAAATGAAACAGTAACTTCTCTCTTCAAATAGAGGGGGAAATCAGAAACTTTTATAAAGTGAATAAAATTATTCACTATTGAAATAGTTGAGGAATTTACATGAGTGGTGTGACTTTATTTTCCCTTAAGTGCTCACCAATGTTCTCTGTATTATTATTAATATGATATGAGTATGTACACACCATTACTTATTATCAAGCATCCATTTTAGAATGCAGAGAAGTGTCTTATATACTATTAATTATGAAGCAATGTTATATAAGTTGTACAAGGGACCATGAAAAACAGAGGGAGCTACAAAAATCTTACACTTACTAGCACATCAGCAGAAACAGTCATAGATATATAAGAAATCATAAATAATCGCTCCCTTAATGCACTAAGTTCTGACGTAATTTATAATGCATCCATCGATAAATGACTTGTGATTATCAAAAATTCAATATTTTCCAAATTGCACAGAGATTTGGATAACCTCATTCATCAAAAACTTCTATATAAGTAAGACTTTCCCTCAATATTCTACATGTATATGCTTGAAGAATTAAAAATTGCGACTATACCACCTAGTAAATGTCATACCAGCATTTATCTGTGAAAAAGAATTGGTTTCAATACAATGGAAAATTCAACAGCTATGCCCACCAACTATAGATAATTGTGCTTGTTACCCTACTGTCAGAGTAGATAAATAATCAAACCTGTCACCTGCTGTCACCAGACCTGAACACCCCAGGAAGACAGTTATTGGTTCAGTCAGGAAAACCTCACTGTAGAGTGGTTCAGTGACTGTGCCTACCAGGTTGAGTCCCTCCTTGGCTGACATGGAGTCAACATGAACTTTTTTAGCTTCTCTGACTGAATGAATGCTCTCACCATCCCTATGGTGTTAAGTTGCAAATCATGAAGGTTTTCCACTTCAAAAACAATAGAATGAGGGTTGAAAAAGAATGACATTAGATTAGCTGAACACGTTAGGGTAGAAACTTGTGATTCTAGGAAGTGTGAAATGGGTTTTGTTTTGGTTTTTTTCCTGAATTTTCTGTTGCACTTAACTTCTATGCTGTGTCGGAGTCCTCTTTTTATGTGAATCCATAAACAACGGTAATGTTGAGAAGGTTTCTGAATGGAGTATGCCTATCCTATCAACACCATCATTCGTGAGTTGAGACCGGCAATTGTTATTTAAGCCGTGAAGCCATTTCCCTTATTTTGCCTTCACAGTGATCCACAACATTGCAAGGTGATTGCTCACTAGGTGCTCTTATTTCCTCAATCATCAACTGAAGTGAATAATCACCAGTGTTACTCCTCCTTCCAATCTTCAACATCAAACTCTGCTTCTCCCATCTGCATCCTAGATTTCCTGTGTATCAGAGACTTTTGAGGTCCCAGTTATCCCCTCAAAACCCAACTGTGGTTATTTTCAGTGGGTTTCTTTTTTTAATATAACTGATGTGTTCATTTAATGTCTGAATTTACAAATGTGAAAGAAACACAGCTCATTAAAATATCTAATGGAATCTTAAAATGACTTCCTACACAACATATGTATTATATTTAGGTCTTCAGTCCATTTTGAGTTTATTTTTGTATATGCTACTAGAGAATGTTCTAATTTTACTTTATTGCATGTAGCTATCCAATTATCCAAGCACCACTTATTGAAGAGACTGTCTTCTCTCCATTTGTACATTCTTGCCTTTTTAAATTGTAGATTAATTGATCATGGACTGCAAGGATATGCAACCAGTCAATCCTAAAGGAAATCAGTCTTGAATATTCATTGGAAGGACTGATGCTGAAGCTGAAACTCCAATATTGTGTCAAATGATGTGAAGGACTGACTCCTTGGAAAAGACTCTGATGCTGGGAAAGACTGAAGGCGGGAAAGAAAGGAATGACAGAGGATGACATGGTTGGATGGCATCACCGACTTGATGGACATGAGTTTGAGTAAGCTCTGAGAGTTGGTGATGGACAGGGAAGCCTGGTGTCCTGTAGTTCATGGGGTCGAAAAGGGTCACACATGACTGGGAGACTGAACTGAACTGAATTGACCATAAGCCCATAGGTTTATTTCTGAGCTCTCCTGTTCTATGGATCCATGTGTCTATTTTTGTGCCAGTACTACACTGATTGGATTACTGTAGTTTTCTGTTCTAGTCCAAAATCAGGGAACCCGATTCCTCCAGTTCTGGTCTTCTTCTTGAAGATTGTTTTGGTGATTCAGGGTCTTTCATCTTTCCATACAAAATTTAAAATTGTTTGTTTTAGTTCTGTGGAAAATGCCCTGGTATTTTCATAGGAATTGCATTGAATATGTGGATTGGCTTTGATAGCATGGTTTTTTAAAGAATATCAATTCTTCCAGTCCATAAACAAGGTAGACCTTTCCCTCTGTTTGTATTGTCTTCAATGTCTTTGATCAGGGTCTTATTCTTTCTAAGTACAGGTCTTTCACCACCACCTAGGTACATTTACTCCTAGGTGTTTTATTTCTCTCTTTTTATTCTTTTTCTCTCACTCTGGTGGCTTTCTAGCAATAAGAGTGATCATGTTTTTGAGCAATAATCACTATAAATCATTAATCAATTCCACATTGTCTGATATTTGGGGGACCTAAATAATGTTTAAGAAAACAGTTTAAAATTTGCAAAATGTTAAATATTTTTAGTATGTATTCCTATTTCTGTTTGTGTTCTGTATTTGGCAAATGGGATTTTGCC
This sequence comes from Capricornis sumatraensis, assembly GCF_032405125.1. Lineage (NCBI taxonomy): Eukaryota > Metazoa > Chordata > Mammalia > Artiodactyla > Bovidae > Capricornis > Capricornis sumatraensis. The sequence goes on from NC_091092.1 coordinate 12,793,827, forward strand.
GTTCTCTTCATAGTGATCATTGTCTTTGATAAGTTTTGGAGATAATAGCTGGTCAACTAATTCCTATGCTTTTCAGGAGCACTGTGCTGAGGATGTCAGGAAATTTCTGCTCCTGGCACTGTAGGTCAATCGGAAGGAAAAGATTCTGTGTTGGAGTAAAATGTCCACCAAGTGACCTGAGTCATTCTGATGTCTGAAAGAGCTTGAGTTATGGAGATCAGTCAGACTCTTTCAGGAAGCTCTAACTGATTATTACATTTTTCAACTTAGATGACTTTGGTGACATCTTTGAAACTTCTCTTGCATCAACAATAGACATAAATCAGCTGAGGTGAATAGATGACTGGCTGGCTCCTTCATGGGGCGGAGTGCAAAGATTTTCCTGGTGGAAGTCACGGAAAGTTTAAAGATACCACTGAGTTTGACTGTCTGTGTGGTTAAACGTGGGGGAGGGGCAGTGGGAGTTGGGCGTGGAGCGTCCAGTGTCACGTGACATGGGCTGCCATAGTAACAGGCCTCCTGCCTTGCATTTTATCCAATCAGATATGGACAGTGTTTGTGACTTCAGGGAGGGCAGGGCTTATAAACTCCGCCAGCTGCCTTCAATTCCCGCATGTCCTTTCTTCTGAGTAGTGGGGACTGGTGGCTCTGACATGGCTCAGCCATCCTCTGACAACTCTGAGGAAGACCTGGGCACCAACGAAGCCGGAACCTCCAAAATAAAGCCCTCTGAAACGGAGTCCTCTGAAACAGAGACCTCAGAAACGGAGCCCTCTGAGACAGAGACCTCGGAAACCGAGCCCTCCGAACCAGAGCCCTATGATGCTGAGCCAAAGAAGGCGAAACAGAAGACAGCTAAGGGCCGCCGCCGCCGCCGTCGCCGCCATCTGGACAACTTTCCAAGCTTCGCCACATATTTCCCCAGGGTGCTGAGGCAAGTGCACACCGGCCTGAGTCTCTCTCACGAGGCCATGAACCTCATGGATTCGTTCGTGAAGGATATGTTTGAGCAGATCGCCGAAGAGGCCGGGAGCCTGGCCCGCTCCAACAAGCACTGCACCATCACGAGTGGGGAGATCCAGACAGCCGTGAGTCTTCTCTTGCCTGGGGAGATCGGCAAGCACGCAGTGTCCGAGGCCACCAAGTCGGTCATCAGATACAACACCCGCAGATGAACTGCCTCATGACCACTGCAACATCGCAAACCAAAGACTCTTACCAGAACCAGTTGAAGGGAAAAGACCTGTAGTGATAAAGAGCCACGTCCATCCACTCTGGCTTCTTTACGTAGGCCCTACTTTCCATCTTTAAAATGTTTCCATCCCAAGGAAAACATTAAAAACCTCATCAAGTGTGCTTCAAATACGGTCGGTTGTGTCATTTGTTTGATGGAAAAATCGTGTACTTTTTTCTTAATGTATTGCAACTCGTCACTTTCCTAAATGGTTATTTCTATTCGTGGTTTATCAGTCAGCGATTTTAAGGATCTTTATGGTCAAAATTCTTTCCCTAAAAGTTTCATTGGCCTTTTTCATTTTCACTCTCCCACCTATATTTAGGTATCATCCAGGGATTTTTATATGGGATATGCTGCTGCTGCTACTGCTGCTAAATCGCTTCAGTCGTTTCCAACTCTGTGCGACCCCAGAGACAGCAGCCCACCAGGCTCCCCCGTCCCTGGGATTCTCCAGGCAAGAACACTGGAGTAGGTTGCCATTTCCTTCTCCAGTGGATGAAAGTGAAAGTGAAGTCGCTCAGTCGTGTCCGACTCCTAGCGACCCCGTGGACTGCAACCCACCAGGCTCCTCTGTCCATGGGATTTGCAACCGATAAAGAGCAGTGTGTGCTTCCCGGGTGGCTCAGCGGCAAAGAATCCGCCTACAATGCAGGAGTTGCTGGAATGGCAGGTTTGATCCCTGGGTCAGAAAGATCCCCTGGAAGAGGGCATGGAAACCCACTCCAATAGTCTTACCTGGAAAATTCCATGGACAGAGGAGCCTGGTGGGCTACAATCCATAGAGTCTGAAAGAGTCAGAAACGACTCAAACCACCTAGATGCCGGCATCCATTTCTTGGGGCTTCGCAGTTGGAATCAGTGGTCAGAAACTTGCCTGCAATGCAGGAGACACAGGAGCCCCGGGTTTGATCCCTAGGTGGAGAAGGTTCCCTGGACGAGGGCATGGAAACCCACTCCAGTATTCTTGCATGGATAAGCCCCATGGACAGAGGACCCTAGTGGGCTACAGTCCATGGGATCACAAAGAGTCTGACATGACTCAAGAGGCTTTAGCACACACAGATGCATCCATTTCTTGTTGTGGGACATGTCCCTAGCTCTTTGCATCAGTAAAAGAAGAGGAGGATCAGCAGTTAAGAGAAATAAGATGACTCCTTCTTCTACCTCAAGTATTTGACTGCTAATGCTTAAGAGAATATTTACTGAATTTAATGTCCATTGTGTTGTATGCCTTTCTATGAAAATCAGACTGCAGATTAATGGGGAAGGAACTGTGGTACTGTGCCAGTTCACTAAGACACTGCTATCATGCTTTGTGTATTTTGTGTTTGTAAATACAGAAATGCAATAGGATCACTGTTGAAAGATGTTACAGATGCAGCAAAATTGCTCTAGAGAGTGAAGACTGGGAGTGTAAGGGAGGACAACACATAAGAAATCTAGAGAGGAAAAAAAGAAAATTGGAATTTTGTATATCAGTTTCTTCACTCTATCTATTGTATAGCACACATAAACTGCTTCTGAAGCACTCCATAGTACACTTTGGGAGAATGAGAATAAACTGGGAAATGAAATTGCTGGGAAAATAATTCAGAACTTACCGAACTCTGTCATGACTGACCTAGAGGAAATACTACAGCTGTAGTCAGGAGGTTGGAATTTTGTAGATCCTCCTAGCTTTTCTCTCATTGTTTTGCTGAGAATCAAATCCTTCACAGATTTTTACATCCAATAACAGTGGTACTGATAAATTCTTCTCAACTTTAAATTTTTTTATGGATATATTCATGAGTTGCAATATTATATTTGTTCAGGTTTACAACATAGTGCTTCAGTTGTTTTATATATTATACTCTGTTTACATTTATTATTAGATAATTGGTATATTTCTCTGTGCTGTACAGCATATCCTTGTTGCTTAAAGTTCAGAATGAATAGTTTAAAATATAATGAAATATTAAGTTCTAATGAAAAGCTTTGTAAATTAAACAGGACTGAAATCGCAGAGTGCTTTCTCTCTCTCCAAGGATGCAGTAATCCTGAAATCAATCTTTTAAAAAAGAAATAGGAGAATAGAATTATGGACAGAGGGAAAGGGGAGGAGAGAGTGAGATGCAAAGAAAGAGTAACATGGAAATTTACATTACCATATGTAAAATAGATGGCCAATTTGAATTTGCTGGATGGCTCAGGAAACTCAAACCGGGGCTCTGGGTCAACCTAGAGGGGTGGGATGAGGAGGGAGTTCCAAAAGGGAGGGGATATATGTATACCCTAGGCTGAGTCATGTTGAGGTTTGACAGAAAACAGCAAAATTCTGTAAAGCAATAATCCTTCAATAAAAAATTAATTAATTAAAAAAAACATATCTCAAAACAAAAATAAAAGGAATAGGAAAATCACCAACTAGTTTGAAATTCAGCAATATACTTTTAGAAATAAAAATGTCAATGCACCAAGAAGAAAACGCAATGCACATTAAATTCAGTAAATACTATCATAAGCAATAGCAGTCAAATACTGGAGGTAGAAGAAGAAGTCATCTCATTTCTCTTAACTGCTGAACATCCTCCTCCTTATTTTGATGCAAGGAGCTAGAGGCATCTCCCTCAACAAGAAATGGGTGCATGCATGTGCGCTAGGTCTCTTCAGTTGTGTCCCACTCTTCGTGGCCCTATGAACTGTGGCCCACCAGGCTCCTCTGTCCCTGGGAATTATCCAGGAAAGAATACTGGAGTGGGTTTCCATGCCCTCCTCCAGGGAACCTTCTCCATCTAGGGACAGAACCTGGGTCTCCTGTGTCTCCTGCATTGCAGGCAGGTTCTTTACTACCGGCACCACCTGGGAAGACCCAAGAAATGGATGTGTGCATGCTAAGCCGCTTCAGTCGTGTCTGACTCTTTGAGACCCTATGGATTGTAACCCGCTAGGCTCCTCTGTCCATGGGACCTTCCAGCAAGAATACTGGAGTGGGTTGCCATGCCTTTCTCCAGGGCATCTTCCCAGTCCAGGGACTGAATCCATGGCTCTTCGTTTCCCACATAAGAAGGCAGGTTCTTTACCACTAGCACCACCTGGGAAGCCCCAAGAAATGGATGTCTGTACTTCAATCGCCATGGTTAAAAGCAGGTGCTTGAATGGAAAAACATCAGGGAAACTATCACCCCATGTTCCCTCTCCATCTCTAGGCTGAGTGTCACAGGAAGGGTGTTATTTGTTCATCTCTCCTCACTCCACCATACGTTGGGCCAATTGCTTTGGCTCATGGGCTACCAGTCCTTCATTGGCTGCTACTGTGGAGACTGTGGCTACATTCTCTGTCACTGGACTCTCCCATCATCCCTGCAAGTCTGCAATTCAGTCAGGATTTTTGTTTTCTTTTTTTTAAAGCAAAATGTTCTAGGTTGCAAACAAAAAATGAGATCAGAAAAATCTGGATAAGGTAATTTCAAAAGATACGGCACTTGATTCCAGAAATTTAGAATTTTCTTATTTTACACTATGTTTGAGTCCTACTTTACACATGGAAGTGAATTGGGATTGAAGGAATAGAATGTGATTTTTATATCTGTTACTGCTGGTGCAGTGGTCAAGAATCTGACTGCCAATGCAGGAGACGAAAGAGACACAGCTTCTATCCCTTGGTCAGAAAGATCCCCTGGAGTAGGAAATGACAACCCAATTCAGTGTTCTTGCTTGGAAAATTTCAAAGAGATAGGAGCCCAGCGGGCTCCTGTCCATGGGGTCAGAAAGAGTTGGACATGACTGAGTGACTGAGCACACACACACACACACACACACACACACATGCACACACACACACACACACACACACACACACACACACACACACTGCTCTTTGTGAGCCTGTGTGCTACCTTGCTTCAGTGGTGTTCGACCCTTTGCAGACCCTATGAACTGTAGCCCACCAGGCTCCTCTCTCCATGGGATTCTCCAGGAAAGAATACTGGAGAGGGTTGCCATGCCCTCCTCCCGGGGATCTTTATGACCCAGGGATGGACCCTGCCTCTCCTGCGACTCCTGCATTGCAGGCGGATTCGTTACTGCTGAGCCACCCGGGAAGACCACACTGGTTTTTATCGGTTGCTATACTCATATAAAAATCTCTGGATGATACCTAAGTATCGATGGGAGAATGAAAATGGAAAAGGCCAATGAAACTTTTAGGGAAAGAATTTTGACCATAAAGATCCCTAAAATCACTGAGAAAGCACGAATAGAAATAACCACTTAGGAAAGCGACGAGTTGCAACATGTTAAGAAAAAAGGACACGATTTTCCATCGAACAAATGACACAACCGACACATATTGAAGCAAAGTTAATGAGGTTTTTAATGTTTTCTTTGGGGTAGAAATGTTTTAAAGATTAAATGTAGGGCCTAAGGGGAGAACCCTTAAGTCTGGTTTGCGATGGTCAGTTTGCGACAGTCCTGAGGCAGTTCATCTGGAGAGGTGGTATCTGATGACCGACTTGGTGCCCTCGGACGTGGCATACTTGCCGAGCTCCCCAGGCAACAGAAGACGCACAGCGGTCTCGATGTCTTCGGTCATGATGGTGCAGCGCTTGTTGCTGTGGGCCAGGCGCCCGGCCTCTTCGGCAATCCGCTCGAACATATCTTTCACAAACGAATCCAGGACGTTCACGGACTCACGGGAAAGACTCAGGCCTGTATGTACTTGCTTCAGCACCCTAGGGAAATAGGTAGCAAAGCTGGAGAAATTGCCCTGACGGCAGCGGCGGCGTCGGCAACGGCAACGGCGGCCCTTAGCTGTCTTCTGCTTTGCCTTTTTTGGTTCCGCATCATACGGCTCTGGTTTCAAGGTCTCTGCTTTCGCCATCTCCGGTTCAGAGGGCTCAGCTTCGGAGGTGCTGGTGTCTATGGTGATCACATCTTCCTCATGGCCGTCAGAGGATGGTTCCCACACGGCAGCGCCACCATTCTCCATAGCGCAGCCCAGAAGAACAGTGAGGCCGTTGAAGGCCGTTGGCCGAATTTATAGGCCCGGCTTTCCCTGACGTCACAGACACTGTCCATATCTGATTGGATGCAAGGCAGGGAGGCCTGTTACTATGGCAGCTCATGTCACGTGACACCGGACGTCCCACCTCCCCACTCCTGCCCTGCCCCTCCCCCATGTTTAACCCCTAGTCAGCACAGCTCCCCCTGGTGGCTCTGATGGTAAAGTGTCTGTCTACAATGTGGGATACCTAGGTTGAATCCCCGGGTTGGGAAGATCCCATGGAGAAGGAAACGGCAACCCACTCCAGTACCATTGCCTAGAAAATCCAATGGACAGAGGAGCCTGGTGTCCATGGGGTCGCAAAGAGTCGGACATGACTGAGCGACTTCACTTTCACTTTCAGCCAAACTCAGTGAAAGCCACCTAAGTTGGAAAATGAAATCATCAGTTAAAGCTTCCTGAGAGAGTATGACAGTCCTCCACAGCTCCAGCTCTTTCAGGCATCAGAGTGACTCAGGTCACTTGGTGGACATTTTACTCCAACACAGAATCTTCTCCTGGCTGACCTACAGTGGCATGAGCAGAGTGCCTTGGTTTCCCCAGCAGAGTGCTCCTGAAAAGCATAGGAATGAAATGAACAGCTATTATCTCCAGAATTTATCAAAACCAGTGATCAGTATGAAGAGAATGACAGAATCCCATTCTCCAAATACAGAACACAAACAGAAATAGGAATACTTACACATACACACTAAAAATATGTAACATTTTGCAAATTATACATTCTTGTCTTAAACCTTATTTAGGTCCCCCAAATACCACACATACTGGAATTGATTAATGATTTATAGTGGTTATTTCTCAAAAAATGATCACTTTTATTGCTGAAAAGCCACTAGGGTGAGTTAAAACACATAAAAAGAGAGAGAAATAAAACACCTAGAAATAAACATACCGAGAAAGAAAGTGAAGAGGAACTAAAAAGCCTCTTGAGGAAAGTGAAAGAGGAGAGTGAAAAAGTTGGCTTAAAGCTCAACATTCAGAAAATGAAGATCATGGCATCCGATCCCATCACTTCATGGGAAACAGATGGGGAAACAGTGGAAACAGTGTCAGACTTTATTTTGGGGGGGGCCCCAAAATCACTGCAGATGGTGACTGCAGCCATGAAATTAAAAGATGCTTACTCCTTGGAAGGAAAGTTAGGACCAACCTAGATAGCATATTCCACAGCAGAGACATTACTTTGCCAACTAAGGTCCGTCTAGTTAAGGCTATGGTTTTTCCAGTAGTCATGTATGGATGTTAGAGGTGGACTGTGAAGAAGGCTTAGCACTGAAGAATTGATGCGTTTGAACTGTGGTGTTGGAGAAGACTCTTGAGAGTCCCTTGGACTGCAAGGAGATCCAACCAGTCCATTCTGAAGGAGATCAGCCCTGGGATTTCTTTGGAAGGAATGATGCTAAAGCTGAAACTCCAGTACTTTGGCCCCCTCATGAGAAGAGTTGACTAGTTGGAAGAGACTCTGATGTTGGGAGGGATTGGGGGCAGGAGGAGAAGGGGACAACAGAGGATGAGATGGCTGGATGGCATCATGGCTCTAAGGACATGAGTCTGAGTGAACTCCGGGAGTTGGTGATGGACAGGGAGCCCTGGCATGCTGCCATTCATGGGGTCGCAAAGAGTCGGACACGACTGAGCGACTGAACTGAGAACTTGTGTACAAAATGCTAGTGATTAGGTCAATTAAACACATTCATTTATTGTCTCCTCCTTGTGGAGGCTCTAAGTCCAAATCAAAATTTCATCTGCGTTGGATCTTTTGCAAGGTGTGAATGCATAAGGGGCCTCCATTCCTGGCCACTTTTCTTGGCTTGAAAATAGCTGAAATCTCCCTATACCTCCCCACATTTTCTTCCCTATATGTATGTATCTATGTCTGATTTTCCCTTTTCCAGTTCAGTTCAGTTCATTTCAGTTGCTCAGTCATGTCCGACTCTTTGGGACCCCATGAAACGCAGCACTAGAGGCCTCCCTGTCCATCATCAACTCCTGGAGTCCATCCAAACACATGTGCATTGTGTCGGTGATGCCATCCAACCATCTCATCCTCTGTCGTCCTTTTCTCCTCCCACCCTTAATCTTTCCCAACACCAGGGTCTTTTCCAATGAGTCAGCTCTCCGCATCAGGTGGCCAAAGTATTGGAGTTTCAGCTTCAACATCAGTCCCTCCAATGAACACCCAGGACTGATCTCCTTTAGGATGGACTGGTTGGATCTCCTTGCAGTCCAAGGGACTCTCAAGGGTCTTCTCCAACACCACAGTTCAAAAGCATCAATTCTTCAGTGCTCAGCTTTCTTTATACTCCAACTCTCACATCCATACATGACCACTGGAAAAACCATAGCTTTGACTAGACGGACCTTAGTTGGCAAAGTAATGTCTCTGCTTTGGAATATGCTATCTAGGTTGGTCATAACTTTCCTTCCAAGGAGCAAGCGTCTTTTAATTTCATGGCTGCAGTCACCATCTGCAGTGATTTTGGAGCCCAGAAAAGTAAAGTCAGCCACTCTTTCCACTGTTTCCCCATCTATTTCCCATTAAGTCATGGGACTGGATGCCATGATCTTAGTTTCCTGAATGTTGAGCTTTAAGCCAACATTTTCTCTCTCCTCTTTCACTTTCATCTAGAGACTTTCCCTTTTTATATGGATATAGCTCATTTGGATTAAGACCTATTCTAATGAACATATTTTAACTTGATTACTTGGTAAATACTCTATCTCCAAATATCATCACATATGAGTATGAGTGTTTATGGCACAGATACATTAAGTTTAGAGCCACAAAATCAACCCATAAGAGATTCATATTTTGAACTAATTGTGGGCCTATCTCCTTCCTCTTCCATCTTATTAAAAGAACACTGGTCACCACTTATGAGAAACAAGGTGGGCCCACCACAGTCATTTTCACAATTCTGCGAATGTTCAGTAATGTCATTTTAGTATTTTATCTCTTCTTCCTTCTGTGAGGGAGAAGATCGTCTGTCATTCGCAATTGGTACAAAGTATTCTTTACACCTACATTTGTAATTATTTCCTACTGTGTAGGATATAAGAGCCTGAAAAGTACACCACTCTCAGCCAAACACTGAGATAAAATCCTGATAATTCACAAAATCAAACTTTTCCTGAGCCCTTCAGGAAAGGGACATGGCTCTACAGGACAGAAAAAAAAAAAAACAAAAGATTTTCTTTAAACTGGCAGAACCTCATGAGATAAAGAAAAAGAATCGAGGTCCTCGTTTCACGCCAGTCAGAATGACTGCTATCCAAAAGTCTACAAGCAATAAATGCTGGAGAGGGTGTGGAGAAAAGGGAGCCCTCTTACACTGTTGGTGGGAATGCAAACTAGTACAGCCACTATGGAGAACAGTGTGGAGGTTCCTTAAAACCTGGAAACAGAATTGTCGTATGACCAGCAATCCCACTGCTGGGCATACACACCAAGGAAGCCAGAATTGAAAGAGACACGTGTACCCCAGTGTTCATCGCAGCACTGTTTACAATAGCCAGGACATGGAAACAACCTAGATGTCCACTGGCAGATGAATGGATGAGAAAGCTGTGGTACATATACACAATTACTCACCCATTGTAAAGAATTCATTTGACTCAGTTCTAATGAGGTGGATGAAACTGGACCCTTTTATACAGAGTGAAGTAAGTCAGAATGAAGAATACCAATACAGTATACTAACGCATATACATGGGATTTAGAAAGATGGTAACGATGACCCTATATGTGAGACAGCAAAAGAGACACAGATGTATAGAACAGTCTTTTGGACTCTGTGGGAGAAGGCGAGGGTGGGATGATCTGAGAGACTAGCATTGAATCATGTATATTATCATATGTGAAACAGATCACCAGTCCAGGTTTGATGCATGAGTCAGGGTGCTCAGGGCTGGTGCCCTGGGATGACCCAGAGGGATGGGATGGGGATGCAGGTGGGAGGGGGGTTCAGGATGGGGAACACATGTACACCCATGGCTGATTCATGTCAATGTATGGCAAACGCACTACAATATTGTAATTAGCCTCCAATTAAAATAAATTAATTAAAAAAAAAGAATTTGGCAATAAGCCCCCTCATGAAGCTCATTTCTTAGTATTATTCTGTTATGTTGAAAATTAAATTGAAGGAATTTGAAGGGGAAAAAAAGGTCTTACTCTGCAACCTAAATTAAAATCAACCATGAAATCCAGTGCATACCTTATTGTTGCAGCAATTAGAAATTGGAGTATCCACTGGAAAAAAAAATCAGAAGTGTACAGCTGACTTCTAGGAGAAACAAGTGTGAAATTTTCAAGTTCAAAAGTGTGAACTTTTCAAGTCACACTTTGAAAAGAGTGACTTCAGAAAATGCCTTGATGTCTATGTTGCTAATAGTTGCTGCTTCAAAACATCAGTTTTTCTTCCTATGAATCAGAAATGCATTACCAAACTGGATTTAGAAAAGGCGAGGAACCAGAGATCAAATTGCCAACATGTGTTGGATCACCGAAAAAGTAAGAGAGGTCCAGAAAAATATCTAATTTTGCTTTATTGAGGATGCCAAAGCCTTTGACTGTGTGGATCACAGCAGACTGTGGAGAATTCTTCAAGGCATGGAAATACCAGACCCCCTTGTCTGCCTCCTGAGAAATCTGTGTGCAGGTGAAGAAGCAACAGATAGAAATGGACATGGAACAACAGACAGATTCCAAATCGGGAAAGGAGTATATCAAGGCTGTGTAGTGTCACCCAGCTTATTTAACTTATATGCAGAGTACATCATGCAAAATGCTGGACTAGCGAAGCACAAGCTGGAATCAAGACTGCCGGGAGAAATATCAATGAACTTAGATTTGCAGATGACACCATCCTTATGGCAGAAAACGAAGAGGCAGTAAGAGCCTCTTGATGAAAGTGAAAGAGGAGAATGAAAAGGTTGGCTTGAAACTCAATATTCAGAAAACGAAGATCATGGCATCTTGTCCCATCGAGTCATGTCAAATAGATGGGGAAACAGTGGAAACAGTGGCAGACTTTATTTTTGGGGGCTCCAAAATCACTGCAGATGGTGATTGCAGCCATGAAATTAAATGATGCTTACTCCTTGGAAGGAAAGTTATGACCAATCTAGATAGCATATTAAAAAGCAGAGACATTACTTTGTCAAACAAAGGTCCATCTAGTCAAGGCTATGGTTTTTCCAGTGGTCATGTATGGATGTGAGAGTTGGATTGCAAAGAAAGCTGAGTGCCAAAGAATTGATGGTTTTGAAATGTAGCGTTGGAGAAGACTCTTGAGAGTCCCTTCGACAGCAAGGAGATCCAACCAGTCCATTCTACTGGAAGTCAGTCCTGAACATTCATTGGAAGGACAGATGCTGAAGCTGAAACTCCAATAGTTTGGCCACCTGATGCAAAGAACTGACTCATTTGAAGAGACTGATGCTGGGGAAGATTAAAGGTGGGAGCAGAAGGGGACAACAGAGGATGAGATGGTTGGATGGCATCACTGACTCAATGGACATAAGTTTGAGTGATCTCCGTGAGTTGGTGATGGATAGGAAGGCCTGGCATGGTGCAGTCCATGGGGTTGCAAAGAGTTGGACAAGACTGAGTGACTGAACTGATGGTTAGTTTTGCACACTGGTCACAAAGCGATGGTCACTGCCAAAAGTAATTTCAAGATATCGAATACACTAAGACAGTTCTGTTTTTAGGAGATTTGGGTGTTTTGCATTTGTAGACACAAATGAAATAGGATCATTGTTGAAAGATGTTACAGATGCAGCATGATTGGTCTAGAGAGTGAAGACTGGGAGTGTAAGGGAGGACAACACCTAAGAAATCTAGAAAGAAAAGAAGAAAACTGGAATTTTGTTAATCGTTGTTGAAGATGGAAGGGGGAGTAGTGATTCTGATTATACACTTTAGTGGGCCCTTTTGGAAAGAAGGGCAGCTAGTACCCAATCGCGATCTAACGGTGTGGTTTACTGTGAAGAGGAAATGAGGGAAATCCTTCACTGCTTGATTATCAAATTATTATCATTAATGCATGTAAAATAGTACTGATAGGTCAAATGTACCCCCATTGAAATTCTTTTCTCCATTACCTGTGTTATGCAATTCATTTGGAGTGTGAATTCAAAGACAGTGAATGAATTACTAAATCATTGTAAGGAAAAAAATTATTACAGATTCTAATCTAACTCGAAAAATCTTAAATCTTCTAACTGAATGGTTTATTCTAACTTGTTCTGGTGAACTGTTTCTTCTCTTGTCCGGGCTTTACTCTTCTAACTTTGAAAATGACAACCTTAGCGATATTCCCCTCAGATGGTGGGACGTCCAATCAGAGAAGTGCAAGGGCAACTCTTCTATGAGTCAGCCAATCAGAGATTGGCCTGAGTGAGCCACAGCCATTGGTCTGAAGTTCAAGCCACTTTTCTCGCGCCCAAGCAGTACATCCCTTCCTGGATGTTCAGCTTTGGTAACAGGGACGGCATCAGGTGCCATTTGTTGCCTGCACTGTCTTTGCTGAATTGCTTGAATGATTCTAATTGTGGTCATTTAATATCATACTAGTTACCTGGGATGATGTACAAAATGCCTGAGCTTGGTTTACTTGAGATACTTAGGGTCTCACATATTTGGAGGTGAAAGTTCAAATCAAGATGACAGCTAATTTGGGTCCTTTAGAGTGGTGTGAAGAAAGCGTCCGTTCCAGTCTTCTCATCTTGGCTTGTCAGAGTGGCAAAGAGACCCTTACATTTGTTCCGTTTCCTCCCTATGGGAGAGTCTCTGTGTCCATATTTCCTCTTTTTCTACGGCTATAGGTCATTTGGGATTAGGGGGCATCCTAATGAATATAGTTGAACTTCATTCGTCCAGGTTAGATTGTATCTCCATAAACAATCACATGTCAGGTACTAGGGTTTAGGACATCAGCATAGGAATTTTAGGGAGAAGAATTCAACTCACATAAGACATGAATTTTGAGTTATAGGTGGGCATATCTCCTCACGCTTCCATTATATTAAGAGCACATTGGTGTTTTTCACACATAAACTGTGGTTTGATGCTTACCGGGTGGTGTAGTTACAGTTTCTTCATTCTTCTATGCTATGTAAGCATGAAATATTGATGGAAAGTCTTATTAAACTTTTTAATTTTGATAAATCAAAGGTTTCAAATAAGTCAGCAGTCTGTCAAAAACTTGACTTTTCATAATATGTATCATTTAGTGGCTGTTCCATTGTAAATTATTTCAGAATTCAGTGAATTAAAGCAGCAATTATTTATCACTTCTCATGTATCGGTGGGCTGGCTGAATGCTTCTGTTGATCTGTCTGGTATGAATCAGTATTCAATTTGTAGCTCCCTCTTTTTTGCATGGTTCCTTGTACACTTTATATCACATTGCTTCAAAATTAATAGTGTATATGTAGGACTTTTCTCTGTTTGGGAAATTGCTGTTTGGTTATAAGCAATGTTTTCTAGATTCTCCTATAACAATAATAAAAAAGAGAACAGTAGTGACTGCTGCTGAGCTCAGTAGCTCAGTCGTGTCCAGCTCTTGGCAACCCTATGGACTGTAGCCTGCCAGGCTCCTCTGTCCATTGAATTTTCCAGGCAAGAATACTGGAGTGGGTTGCCATTTCCTTCTCTAACACTAACTTAAGGGAAAATAAGGTGACTTCACTCATGTAATTTTCCTCAACTATTTGAAGGCTGAATAGCTGTATTTACTTTTGAAAAGTTTCTCACTGTCCATCTCAAAAGTGATGGAACATACACTTTCAATTCAGTCCTTACAAATGCTTTAAAATATTATCATTTGTGTTAAACACTGATTACATTCCGTTATGTTTGGTATCTGTTATTTGCTTGTAAAATAAGTTTTAAATTTCTCTATTGATTAGGATGTTTAAACCTCAAAAGGATGACACTCAGTCAAACAGTGAGACAAATGATGGATAACCTACACAAATCAAAACCACTTTTGAGGCCTTGAGAAAAGGGACAGCCCTGTCCTGAAGGGACAAAACAGCAACTTTTTAACATTTCAGAAACCCACAAGCTCAGGAGAAAGACATGGGCAAAGCAGGATACTAGAGAGCTTAACCACTTCGAGTGTGTGCTGGTGAAGGGGACTATTTGCTGATCAAGGAGGACTCTAAAGGCCTTGTTTTTTTTTTTTTTTTGGTCCACAGTAGAACTTTGTTCTGCCATTACTTCTCAAAAGTGTCTTGGGGCCATTATACTAAGGATTATGACAGGTAAGCCACAGGAATGGGAGTATAACTTACATGCTTGAATATCATAAGAATCTTATGAAAATATTTCTAAAACATTGACTTCCAAGGAGACCAGGAAAAGCTATCACCAAAGGACGTGCAGGTAAATAGCTCTTTGTAGTACCTCAGGATGCCCTTACACACCTGGAACAAAATTTTGGATGAGAAGAACTCTTGGTAAAGCTCAAGGACGACTGAATCACAGGAAATTTAACAAAGAGTGAAACAGTGGGGGTTGATGCTGAGGAGACTAAGGCCAAATAAGCACAAATGTTACCTGACTTCAGTAGGTATTCGAGGAGAAAGGACACCTGGTGAACACTCATAATTTAACACTGGAGTTCGCTGAAATGACAACATTTGAAAAGAACTTTATGTTTAATAACAAAAGATGAGCAAGAACCTGGAGAAAATAGTATTAATAAGATAAATATACCTCATTCAAGCCTTGATAACAGTATTTGTATCATAGAATTCATTTGGAAATATAGTCAAGGTCCCAAACCCAGTGCTAAAATAAGTACAGCAAAATGTTCCAGAAGCAAAACATATCCAGAGTGGAAGAAACTGAAGTTACTTTTCTGACTGGTTCAGATCAATCTTATTTGGTTTTCTCCTGAAGAGTACACCCTCCCGTTTTGGAAAATTGGGAGCCTTCGTGGCTTGCTCCTCTGATTTGTGACGATGCTGGAAGCATCCAATCAGAGCAGCCCAAGCGCCGCTTGGGACTGGCTCAGCCAATGAAAAGCCTGCAGCTCCTGAGGCACAACCCTTCACTCAAGGTGGGAACACTGTCCTGGGCTGAAGCAATAGGAGTCTTAATGGCACCTGCAGCCTTTGATATTGAGGTAGGCAAGGGATGTGGTTCCTGGCCATTGGGCCAAAATGTTATAGTGTGACACAGGATACACCAATCACAGCCTTCTGGGGAGGTTTGACCTTTGGAGCTTATGGAGTGTATTGGTATGGTTCACTCCCTGTGGTTTGTCTCTTGGCTGCTGTTTAATCATGGTGCTTTAATGATATGAATTCAGAGACTGTCCTGGATATGTCTTTTGTCCCTTGCATCAAAAAATGGCAAGAAGTTGATTGCTAATATTTCAGGTAAGATTTTTAAATTCTTAGTTGTAGATGGAACTCTTCAGATATTGAATGGTAAGATTTCACCACTGTAACTTTCCAGTACATTTTCTAGTAATAAAATACAGCTTTCCCCACTTCATGACTGACATCACCTTTTTAACAGTAGAAGTGGCTGTCCCTTAAATGTCCAAGAGGAAACACCATAGGAAGCCTAATCATTGGGAATGAAACCACATTGATGAGTCCCATTTCTTCAATTCTTTCAAAGTCTTATTTTTGGTTCAATTTCTTATTTCTACATAAATATATTTTTAAAATACCTTTGACTGCATTAGTGTATATTCTTGAAAGTTATATGATTTTAATTTTTGTGTGTTTCTCACTTATTAGTTCCCTTTTTCACCCCATGGTGGCTTCTTAAACAATGAGGTAACATTTTTTTCCCCAAACAAGTACTCTTATATACATTCACCCTGTGGGTTATTTTTCAGAACCTAAATTATGTCAACATCTTTTTTCATTTGATATATACTAAATATTTTTAATAATTTGATACCAGCATATTTCAGTATGTGTTCTCTACATAGAGACTCTGATTTTGCCATTTCTCTTTCCTGATGTCATGAGAGTTTGATCAGGCCTGGAGAAAATACTAGGCCAGTTATCTCCATGATTTCCAAGAGCACTACTCTGTGTACAAGGAGCTGACTTTGCACTTCTATGTCCATCTGTGTCTAGCAGGTTGTGGAGCACTTTTTCTTTAAATTTGGCATTTCTTTAAACGTCATGTGTGAATTATTTTCTGAACAGTATCATTGAGAGTTGATCAGATATGTCTCCTTCCTGGCTCCTTCCATCAAGGGCTCAATCCTCACCTCCAGAGAGATCCTCTGCACAGATCCTCTCCAGACAGCACTCTGCACCTGGTACTGCCAGGGGAGATTGGTGAGCACAATGTGTCTGAGGCCACCAGGGCTGCCATCAGATACGCCACCCACAGATGAGCTGCCTCAGGATCACCTGAACATCACAAACTGAAGGTTTTTTTTTTTTTCTTTTCTTTTCTTTTTTTACAGAGTCACACCCTTGGTGGGAGAAACTTGGAGCTCTCAAAAATAGGATGTGTTCCAGTTTTCAGACCTGTGCCATATCCCCCTCTTTGAAAATCTTTAATGGTGAAGAAAACACTATCTCACATTATTAGATCTACAAGAAAAATGGCTCTAGTGCAGTTTTTAGAAGGAAAATCATTTACTGTCCCTAAGCATATATGACTTCACCACTTTCTTAATGGTAATTCTCCCAGCATCAGGGTCATTTCCAATGAGTCAACTCTTCACATGAGGTGGCCAAAATATTGGAGTTTCAGCTTCAGCATCAGTCCTTCCAATGAACACCCAGGACAGATCTCCTGTAGGATGGACTGGTTGGATTTTCCTTGCAGTCCAAGGGACTCTCAAGAGTCTTCTCCAGCACCACAGTTCAAAAGCATCAATTCTTTGGCGCTCAGCCTTATTCACAGTCCAACTCTCACATCCATACATGACCACTGGAGAAACCATAGCCTTAAGTAGACAAACCTTAGTCGGCAAAGTAATGTCTCTCCTTTTGAATATGCTATCTAGGTTGGTCATAACTTTCCTTCCAAGGAGTAAGCGTCTTTTAATTTCATGGCTGCAGTCACCATCTGCAGTGATTTTGGAGCCCCCCAAAATAAAGTCTGACACTGTTTCCACTGTTTCCCCATCTATTTCCCATGAAGTGAGGGGACCGGATGCCATGATCTCCATTTTCTGAATGTTGAGCTTTAAGCCAACTTTTTCACTCTCCTCTTTCACTTTCATCAAGAGGCTTTTTAGTTCCTCTTCACTTTCTACCATAAGGGTGGTGTCATCTGCATATCTGAGGTGATTGATATTTCTCCCAGCAATCTTGATTCCAGCTTGTGCTTCTTCCAAAATTCATGCCTAGCATTCCTCAAAACTTTCAAATGATAACGCTCTCAGAAAATAGTCTTGTCATCTTCCTACTCTAAATAGGAGTGACAGTAGCATTTCATCAGCAAACATTATATTGGGTTTTCCTTTGATGTCCATGTTTTTTCACAATACCATCTTTGGTTTCAAAGCATGTTAGTTAGCTAAGAGATATCAAACATGCACTAGAGTCATTTTAACAGCGACTCACACGTCTCTTTCTGCTTATTCATATAAATCACATTAACATTTTTCCACTCTTCAATCACGTTAGCATGCTGAGGAGGAAATACCTTACTCAGGTAGGTTTCCTGGGCCATTAGTTAGGTCCTTTCCCACGCAGACTCATGAGGACAGCTGCCAGCATTGTCAGAGCTCTGTTTTCTCATGGCTTCTCTACCCTTGGACACTGGATTCCTTCAACAGTCCCTGAAGTCCTACTGTGTCCTGGGGGTTTCAATTTCCCTGTAGAAGTCCACACCCAGGGCCTAGCTAGACTCTGATTTAAGGCAAAGCAGGGGCTACTGGAGTGGGCATGAACCCATACCTCGTCTTTTATCACCTGTTTTTGTTAGAGTCCTCAATTCTCCATGCTCCACATATTTCATGCACAACTGTGCTGAGAGGGTATCTGAATTCAGTGGCACTGGCTCCCAAGTAGAGCACATTCTGTATTCCATGCATGCTTCTACCCCTTATTCTTGACTGCTCCAGGACCAACACACTAGAATGTACACAAAAGCCCTCAAAAGCACCTTTACAATGTGTTTCTCGTATATTCCGTCTCATGGAGAGGTGTGCTACTCCCCTCAGGTCGACCTCAAATCTCACGCAGGAGCACCTGCCCAGCAGGTATGCCAGGGTTGCAGAGGGACATGATGTGTGAAGCTGTTCGCCTCTTCATAGGGATGATCACTGTATAATTTCTTGTCCAATTATGCAGACCCTTTTGAGAGTCAAAGGACCACTACAAAGAATTGTGCTGGGACAACAGGGAAAATCAGGGCATGTGGACACACTTCAAGGGAAAACCCTGGGGAAAGGGTAAAGACATCACTTGGGACTGGGGAATTAAAGAGCACGAGGGGTGAGTGGGAAAAGGAGAATGCCTCACTCCTCCAAGTTTTGTTCTCCTCGGAATTCTGGTGCCTTTGATCTCTAGAGACAAATAGTACTGCATAGCACATGAACAGGGAATAGACACACAACAGGGTGACAGTGTTTGCGTCCTGTAAATACTTGGAGCAGTGCGTCTATAATCAGCAGTAAGAGTGATTAGGACAGAAGTTTGGGAGTCCAGTTAGACCTGGATTGAAACACCAGCTGTCCTTCCTAGATGTGGTGCTTTGGATAAGTGACTTGACCTCTCTGAACCTCAGTCCTCCTCTGTGGAAGAGGGTCTATAAGATTGTTGTGAGGACTCAGTGAAATAACGCAGATGGAATGCCACGTTTCCTCGGTGTCTTTGGGCATTGCCAACTCAGGTCTCCGTGGGCCAGCTGTTCCTCCTCACTCCAGTGAAAATTCGCCCCTCGCCCTCTCCCTTCCTAATCTTATTCACCTTCCCAGTCTTGGCTCCAATCCTACCTCCTCTATGAAGATGACTTCAGGACCCAGCCTACTGTAACTCCCCTAACCTTCAGCGTCTTCACCTGCACATGTAAAAAGGGTATACTATTGACAATGCCCCTACAGAGGGGCTGGGATTAAGCCTGAATGAGAGTGTAGACGTAGCCTGACAAGTGCAGTGTCTGGTACAGGCCTACGGTGGGTTCTCAGGCGGTTTCTCTTCCCATTCCCTGAACCTTCATGATATTCATCATGGTTGTGATCAGGTGCAGCCTTCTATAGGCAAACACTCAGCTCTTCGTTCATTTGTAATGTCATAGAGTTTGGGGTCACATTTTAACCCTCCTCACTCTTCAGGAGCCAGCTCCACACAAATCGCCATAGAAAACCTTTTTTTTTTTTTTTTTTTTTTGAGCGGTTTAGGATTCTAGGTAGCAGGCACTCTGCTGGATATGTTATGCTCATCTATCTAGAACTTAAACTCTGTTCTTATATTTTCCTCACAGGACAAGCAGGTGAAAGTCTCGCTGTCAAGAAGACTGAGGCTCTGAGACATTTGGTTAAGTACAACCCAAGCTCCCCACATAAGTAAGTGTCCTGGCCGGAAATCAAGTCTGAGTTGACTTCTATGTGAGATTAAGTGAACAAGGAATGGCTCTGAATGGGTGGGTGGGAGAACAGAGAGAAGTAGACACCAGAGGAGGGACACCTGCGTCCTTACTTGGACTTGCAGAGGGAGGCTGCTTGACAAAAACCTTTAGATAATAAAAGAAGTTGGATTCAGTGGGTCCCCAGCTATTTTCAAGAGAAATTGTTAAACAGAGGTTAAACAAACATCCGTTGAAGAGGATCATTAGCCTGAAAAGGATTGCATTCTCTTGTAATCAAGGCAGAGCATTTCCCTCCAATAGGTCCTTGGTAAAAACGAGGACCGTTTATCAAGCCTGCAGTGGATTATTAGGTGTGGAGATAACTTTTGCTGCACGCCTGCATCACGTGTGGTGATGGAGAGAGCAGAGGGTATTTTACATTTCATTCGGTGGACTCCAAATTTGTATGCCTTTACACTGGCCTGAGAACCCATGATAATGATCTCACAGTCTAAAAGGCTGGTAATCCTCAGCAAAACACAATGCCAACACTTCCGGCCATTGGCCTGAGGGAATCAGGGTGGCGGGACTGGGCTCAGCTAGGACTTGCCCAGCCACTAGAGGCAGGTCTCCTACAGGTGAGTGCTTTAGGGGTCTATGAACTGTCTCATTGGGCCCGCCAGATGTTCCAGAGGCCTCCCACACTAAGACACAGGGAAGAGCCCATCCTTGGCTGAGTTCTAGGTTCCAGCTCTCCTCCTGCCTTGGCTGCCAGACGTTATTAGCCTTAGTGGGGGAGCAAGGATCACCCAGACTCTCCCCTGCCTTGACTGGCGGGCCTCGGGAGCATCCTACCCATTCCCTGCTTCTCCTCACAGTAGCCTCCCCTAAGCCCTGCTTAGGGAAGCCTTGGGACACAAGGAGCATGAAACTTTCCACGGGTGTCAGGGAGAGACCTGAGCTCTGATCCTGGCACACTTGTGTCCTGAACTGGGTGAGGCATGGAAGTTGACTCAAAATTCCACTAATGGGTCTATTCTTTGTCCATCAGCAACATAAACAGCACTCACCTCCCAGGCTTTTAGAGATCCTTTAGAAGGGTGATCATGTGCCTGCTCCCAACTTCCCAGAACCGGGGAAAGGTGAACTCTCAGAAAGGCAATAAAACTGTCAGATCTGTGTGAAATCATCCATGTAAACTGTGCAACATTATGTCGCAGTATTATTTTGTTTCTTCTTCTGGGCAAGAGGATAGAAATTGGTAACTGCTTATTAGTACAGAGGAAAAAAGAAAAAGAAAAAGAGCTATGGCCACTTTCAAGTCATTTTCAGTTCTCCAACTACAGTATTTTAATTATGCTATCCTCATGAAGTTCAGCAAATTTCATTGTAGGCTTTAGATCCCACCTGCATTCCTTTAGTCAACAAACATTTACTGACTACCTACGACATCAGGCACTGCTAGCTGCTGGGAATCACAAAAGTTGACTATGTGAACTGGTTAGTGACTAGAAAAAGGAAGCAGATACTTTTGACAGATATTGAAAATATATTAGATGTTGTGACAGAGCTGTGTCCTGTCGTTTGAGGAGCATAGCAGAAGGGAATCCATCCCAGATAGGGGGTAGTCAGGAAAACATGTGGTTAGAGGGGAAGCAGAAATAACCCTCAGTGTCTGGCATCCCATGTTGGAGGTGGAGATGCTGGTAGGAGAAGGGAATCTAGGTTTCATTTCCTTCTATTTTAAACGATTTTCTGTCCAGTAGGATAATTCAGAGAGGCATAGTTTCTAGGTGCCTCAGATATGCTCTAGAAATGAAAGGGTGATACGACATTGGAATGAGATTCCAGAGATCACCCAGGTTCCTGGAGTCAAATCTAGTCAGTAGCTATGTGACCTTGGGTAAAGCCATTCAGTACTCTGGGTGTATCCCATCTAGGAAAAGTCACTGAGTTCCTAGAAGTAATACAACTCACTATGGCGTTGCAACCGTTATAAACAGCACAGAACTAATGAACATAATTCCCCCTTAAGGGAATTACCAATGGTAAATTACCAACTTACCAATGGCATATGTAAAATACCTGGAGAAGTATCATGTCTTCCCAAAGCCAAATAGTATTTGGCTGACTTCAACACACAAGATCTGACATTGTTCTTCACTACCCTTCTGTAGGAAGATGTTGGAAGCGCGAGAGTTACTTATGGACAGCTCATAAGATTTCAGAAGAATCCTGAGGAAACAGCAGAGGTCATGAAAATCAGGAATGGCCTTATCACAATGCCAGAGGTCAAGGCCTGGATTCATGACCTGCTAACAGGGATCTGGGGTGCTTTCTTGCTCCACTAATGTCCACCAGTGATCCTACTTTTTAACTTCCTTACAATATGGAAAAATCATAAATGCACAGTTTCTTCAAAGTTACTTTTCCCCCACCCCACACTCATTTTCCTCTCATCCAGGTGTGACAGAAGAATGAGGAAAATGATGGATCAGGAACCAGGAGCTGCCCATTTCCTTGACCCGTGTATTAAAAGCTGGGTGTGATTTCTTCCTGCCAAGACAACCTAGCGGGTTCTATTCCTGTCAGGTCGATTGCTTGGACAAGAACAAAGAATACTTCAAAAATGTTATAGCTAGAGAAGGAAAACAGGATCTAGGCAGGGGTGATTATTATAATCACTGTTAATGGCAAGGAATCACATCCCTTTCCCACTTCAATCTCAAAGGTTGGACGTTCCTGGAAGACTTCTTTTTCTTCAGCCCAGGACAGGTGTTCATACTTTGAGTCAATGGCTGTGCCTCAGAATCTGCAGGCTTTTCATTGGCTGAGCCAATTCTTAGTGGCAAGTGGGCTTCTCTGATTAGTTGCTTCCAGAATCCTCACGATGCTGATCTGCAAGTCAAGAATGCTTCCCTTTCTTCAAAGATAGGAGGATGTATTCTTGGGAAGAAACCAAATGTGATTAATCTGAAGCAGTCACTTCAGTTAATAATAACTTCAGTTTCTTCTGCTTTGGATACTTTTTGAACGAATGTTTCTTGAACATTTTGCTCTAATTATTTCTGTGCTGTGTTTGGGTCCTCAGTTCTGTTTCCAGATGATTTCCCTGACACAAGTAATGTTGGAAAAGTTGAGTGGGGTGGTGGTTGTTTTGTCGCTGTCATGTCTGACTCTTGGGACACCCTGGGCTATAGCCCGTCAGGCTTCTCTGTCCATGGTATCTCCCAGGCAAGAATATTGGAGTGGGTTGCCATTTTCTCCTCCATTGAATAGCGTCTGTGTGTCCTAGTAAAACTATTGTGTCTGAGTTGATGGTTTCCATTTGTTTTTATATCAGTAAAGTTCTTTCTCTTAGTTTATCATTTCAGTAATCCACGCTGTTAGATCGTGATTGCTCACAAGCTTCCCATTCTCTTGATCGCCTTTTGAAGTCAGTAATCACGTTTGCTAATTTGGTCTTATGCTCTTCAACATCAAATCCCATTGTTCCTCCCTTTCTTAGATTTCCTGTGTTTTCATCATCCTTGATGCTGAAGCTGAAATTCCAGTACTTTGGCCACCTCATGGGAAGAGTTGACTCATTGGAAAAGACTCTGATGCTGGGATGGATTGGGGGCAAGAGAAGAAGGGGACGACAGAGGATGAGATGGCTGGATGTCATCACTGACTCCATGGACGTGAGTTTGGGGGATCTCCGGGAGTTGGTGATGGACAGGGAGGCCTGGCGTGCTGCGGTTCATGGGGTTACAAAGAGTCGGACACGACTGTGCTACTTAACTGAACTGAACTGAACTGCACTGCACTAAATCATCCTTGGACCCCCAGTCTTCACTTGCCATCCTTACTGTAGTGTATTTTAAATATTGTTTAGTATTGCTTCTGCTTTACTTCTGAAATTACAAATGCATAACGTCCAAGCATAATTAAGTATATTGTAGTGTTGTAGGTTTCCTAAAATCTCACCAAATGCAATGATCATGATAGAAAATATATCACTTACTAAAAGTGCTGTTTTCGAACTGGCCCATGACACTGTCTTTGACAATGCACAGGGCTTTACCAAGAGCTCTTCTTGCTGAAAATTTTGTTCCAGGTGTGCAAGATGATCCCGAGGTACCACACAGGCACATCTACTTGCAGGTGATCTGGTGTTAGTTTTACATGGTCTCCTTTGAAATCAAAGTCCTTTCATCCAATGAAAGTGAAAGTCACTCAGTCGTGTCGAATTGTTGCGACCCCATGGACTATACAGTCCATGGAATTCTCCAGGCCAGAATGCTGGAGTGTGCAGCCTTTCCCTTCTCCAGAGGATATTCCCAACCCAGGGATCAAACCGAGGTCTCCTGCATTGCAGGCAGATTCTTTACCAACTGAGCCACAAGGGAAGCCCAAGAACACTGGAGTGAGTAGCCTATCCCTTCTCCAGCAGATCTTCATGTCTCAGGAATCGAACCAAGGTCTCCTGCATTGCAGGCAGATTCTTTACCAACTGAGCTATCAGAGAAGCCCCAACTATTGTCATAAAATTCTTATCATACACAAGAATAAAAATGATCAGTATCAGGGAATTCATTTATTTCAAATCCTTAGTCTAATGATCTCCAGGACAGTTATGGAGGGGTGGTAACTCATCAGAATTCTACACTGGACCAAAAAACCTAAAAACAAAAAAACACACATTCTTGATCAGGCCCCATTTGTAGCCCCATAGCACTGAGTGATTAAGGTCTTTCTAGTATCCTGCCTTGCCCAGTTTTTTTCTCTTGAGTTTATGTATTCATTTATTTCAAAGCCTTAGTCTAATGATCTCCAAGACAGTTTTTGAAGGGTGATAACTCATCAGAATTCTACACTGGACCAAGAGCACTAAATAAAAGAACATCCTTGATCAGGCCCCATTTGAACCCCATAGCACTGAGTGATTAAGGTCTTTTAGTATCCTGCCTTGCCCAATTATTTTCTCTTGAGTTTATGTATTTCTTAAAATGATTTTCTTTTCATGTATTTCTGAAGAAAAAATTAAAATACTTTCTGTTTTGTATCTCCAGTGTGGTGCTGTCTCTTTGCTCAGGGCCTGAAGAACACTGTTGATTTCTGTGGTTGTCCATATTTTGCCTGTTTGCCTGACAGTGACTTCTTTTAGAGGTTTTGATACTCTAATTGATGGGGGAAAATGTGTCTTATTTTAAAACTAAAACGAATACCAAACATAACTGAAGAAACATTG
The DNA here is from genome assembly GCF_032405125.1 of Capricornis sumatraensis. Taxonomy (NCBI): domain Eukaryota; kingdom Metazoa; phylum Chordata; class Mammalia; order Artiodactyla; family Bovidae; genus Capricornis; species Capricornis sumatraensis. The sequence goes on from NC_091092.1 coordinate 12,818,854, forward strand.
GGGTTTCAAACAAACCAGACCGAAGGGGGCGGTCCTATGTTGGCAGAAGAATAGAATGGGGAGACCACTTTCTCCCCAACAAATTCATTGAAAGACCATTTGAATGCTGAGCAAATTCCACAAAACAACTTCTGAACGTTGGTGGAGAACACCAGCCACCCAGAAAGGCAGCTCATTCTCTTCCAAAGGAGGTAGGGCAAAATATGAAAGATAAAAAGTGAGACAAAAGAGTTAGGGACAGAGACCTATCCTGGGGAGGGAGTCGTGAAAGAGGAGAAGTTTCAAATACCAGGATACCCTCTCACCGGTGGCTCTGTGGGGAGTTTTGGAATGTCAGAGGGCAACATAACTGGGAGGAGAAAAATAAAAAAATAAACCCCACAGCTTATGTGCCTAACAGCAACTCCCAACAGAGAAGTAGCCCAGACCCTCGCATCCACCACCAGCAGGTGGGGGTTGAACAGGGAGGCGCAGGATGCATTGCTCAGGGGAAGGACTGGGCCTGAATGCCCTGAGGACAATCTGAGGGAGCTACTGTGAGATAGCAACCCAAACTGTGGGATAGCCAGAGAGAGAGAAAAAAGAGAGAGAGAGAGAGAGAGAGAGAGAGAGAGAGAGAGAGAGAGAGAGAGAGAGAGAGAGAGAGAGAGAGAGAGAACTTTCCTGCAAAAAGCTCTAAGCTAAGGCACTGCCAGGTCCACTCACAGAACAAAGGACTGAGTGAATACCAGAGGAGAGTTAGCTGGCTGTGGACCGGCCCATCCCCCGCTGAAGGCAGAGAGGCAGGCGGCGACAGCCAGAGCCAGAAAGGGGCAATCTCAGCCCAGAGACAGCATCCTCTCCCAAAATGTGAGCAGGCTCCCAGTTGCTAACCAAGTCTTCCAGGGATCCTGGACGGTTGACATCTGCCGGGAGGGTCACAGCCAGAGATCAGCTCCCCAGAGGAGACACATGGGACACCTGAGACGGTGCTCCTGCTGCACACCCAGGAAACTGAGCAGCTGGGACAGGGGACGTGATAAGATGTGCTGCACACCTGCGGAGAGTGTACTCGCCAAGTACCTGGTCACCTGAGCTGCACGGACCTGGGAAGGGCACAAAAGGCAGGGCCAACTGAGTCTGTGTTCCTTTGTGGAGAACCCGAGAACCTGAACCTGAGCGGCTTAGACCTGGAAAGTGCATACAACCTAGGGCCTGCCTCAGACAGTTCCTGGCAGACCAACCTAGAGCCTGAGCAGTGTAGACTGGGAAAACATACACGCCATGAGGGGGGCCAAACCCAGTGTGGCTGAGACACTGCGAGCACTCCCCACACACGCTAGTGATATTTGTTTGCAGTGTTCCTCACTCCCCACAGCACGACTGACCAAGTGAGCCTAAATAAGTGACCACCTTCGCCCTCTTGTGTCAGGGCAGAAACTAGACACTGAAGGGACCAGAAAACAGAAGAAGCTAAAATAAACTGAGGGAATCGCTTTGAAGTGACAGGTGCAACAGATTAAAACCCTGTAGTTAGCACCGACTACATTGGAAGGGGCCTATAGATGTTGAGACATATAAGCTGGATCAAGGAACTGTCTGAAACTGAACTGACCCCACACTGTCTGCAACAGTTCCAGAGAAATTTCTAGATATAGTTTTACTATTATTATTTTTAATTAAAATTTTTTTATTTTTAAGTGCTCTATTACTCCTTTACTTTTCATTTTTATAACCTATTATTACCTTGCAAAAACAGACCCTATTGTAAAGCAAACTTTATATATATATTTGATAATTTCTGTGACTTTCTTTTTTTTTTAATATTGTGTTTTTGAGAGTCTTACATCTAATCTAGATTTTTAATCTTTGCTTTTTGGTATTTGTTATCAATGGTGTACCTTTAAGAACCCAATTCTCACTACCCATTATTACTTGGGAGTGTGATCACTGGCTTGATTCCCCGCTCCCCCTTTTGACTCTCCTTTTTCTCCACCAGGCCGCCTCTAACTGCTCCCTCCGCCTTCTCTTCTCTACCTAACTCTGTGAACCTCTTTGGGTATTCCAGGCTGTGGATAACACTTAGGGAACTGACTACTGCCTGGATCTGTCTCTCTACTTTTGATTCCCCTTCTTCTCCTCCTAGTCACCTCTGTCTCCTTCTTCCCTCTTCTCTTCTCTGTGTAACTCCATGAACACCTCAGAGTGTTCTGGACTGTGGAGTGCACATGATGCTAAGTCACTTCAGTCGTATCTGACTCTGTGACCCCATAAATGGCAGCCCACCAGGCTCCCCTGTCCCTGGGATTCTCCAGGCAAGAACACTGGAGTCGGTTGCCATTTCCTTCTCCAATGCAGGACAGTGAAAAGTGAAAGTGAAGTCGCTCGGTCGTATTCAACTCTTAGCCACCCCATGGACTGCAGCCTCCCAGGCTCCTCCGTCCATGGGATTTGCCAGGCAAGAGTACTGGAGTGGGGTGCCATTGCCTTCTCTGGTGAAGCACACATAGGGAATTGATTACTGGCTAGATTGCTTTCTCCCCTTTTGATTCCCCCTCTCCTCTTCCTGGTGACCTCTATCTCCCTCCTCCCTTCTTCTCTTCTCCATGCAACTCTATGAGCCTCTTCGGGTGTCCTTCACTGTGGAGAAATTTTTCATCATTAACCTGGATGTTTTACCATCAGTGCTGTATAGATGAAGTCTTGAGACTGCTATTAGAATAAGACTGAAAACCAGAGGCAAGAGGCTTAAGTCCAAACCTGAGAACACCAGAGAACTCCTGACTCCAGGGATTATTAATCGATAAGAGCTCATCCAAAAGCCTCCATACCTACACTGAAACCAAGCGCCACCCAAGAGCCAACAAGTTCCAGAGCAAGACATACCACGCAAATTCTCCAGCAATGCAGAAAAATAGCCCTGAGCTTCAATATACAGGATGCCCAAAGTCACAACAAACCCACAGACATATCAAAACTCACTACTGGACACTTCATTGCACTCCAGAGAGAAGAGATCCAAACCCACCTACCAGAACACCGACACAAGCTTCCCTAACCAGGAAACCTTGACAAGCCACCCATCCAACCCCAACCACAGGGAGGAACCTCCACAATAAAGAGGAACCACAAACTGCCAGAATACGGAAAGGCCATCCCAAACACAGCAATCTAAGCAAGATGAAATTGCAGAGAATTACTCAGCAGGTAAAGGAACAGGATAAATGCCTACCAAACCAAATAAAAGGGGAGGAGATACGGAATCTACCTGAAAAAGAATTCAGAATAATGATAATAAAAATAAAATCTTGAAAACAAAATGGAGTTACAAATAAATCGCCCAGATAGGTGATGTATCCTCTGCTCTATTTCTCTCTCTTTTTTTAATGTTAGTATATTGCAAATAATTTAGATAATTCTCTAATAAACACTTGTATTGTTTATTTGTATATAATGAGTAGCTCATTTTGTTAATAAATCCTTTGAACCTGTGATGAAAGTGAAAACTTTTGACAAAACAACTATGGTAAAGCAACTCCTAAGAAAGTTTATCACTTCTGGTAGTCTGAGGAGATATATTTTCTTAGTCCATTTCTTAGGTTTCTTGACCTCCATTTAATTCATTTATTCTCTTTATGAAGTATTTTGTAGTATTTCTTTCATCTATCTTCTAGATCATATATTCCTTCTCCATTTCTGTCTCAGCTGTTTAAAATTTCTTTACTCTTCTTTTATGATTTCAGTACTAGAAAGCTTATTTGTCTTCTGATAATTAGCTATTTATTACTCATGTCTTATGCATCTTATCATCTATTTAAATATGTTAAGTATATTTCTTGTACTTCGTATCTGATTATTAGTCTTTGCAGGTTTCCATCTTGGTTTATAGTTTATGCTGATGCTGTCATTTTGGAGGGGGAAGCTGTATTTGCTCGGAGAGGGGGCATTAATTGTAGGAATACTTGTAGAAGCCTCAATTAGGGTTAAGCTCCTCTAGATGCAATTAGATTTGCATTTGCCATACGTTTGCAAACAGAAATTACTTGGGCCATGCTGACAGTATTAATTAGAATACCAAAGCTACATCAGGGCACTCTTTTGGTTACAAATTCTTTATCAACATTTTATTCCTCACCCATAGCTAAAGACAAAAATTAGAATTTTCTTTGGTCCTTCCTTTCTTCTGAGAAAGAAAGTCCAGTTTTTCACTATGGGTATAGTCAATTAATCAGTTAGAATTATGTGTGTGTGTCAGCTGTCTATTGATTTGAGCCACTTTTCAAGCACATCTGAGTATTTAAAATACTCTTTAGCATAACGTTGTATATCACAATTTATAATGAGAACATTTAAAAAATGTTTAACACAATTTCCAAATGTGAAATATAAATATCTGTTAAAAATATGAACCATCCTAAGACCATTCAGTGATAATCACCTGATACCTAAGCTACACTGCAAAGTTCTAGGCAACCTTCACACACATACCTGGTGCTGAAAGGGCCTCTTTTCTTGTGGGGAGGTCTAGCAGGACAGACTAACCTTTTCCATGGTAGCTCTATGTCCTCAAACAGCAAGGCAGAAGGACATTCCTTCTTAAACCTTAGGCTGGTAAATGGCCTAATACAATTTCCACTAGTTTTATTCATTGCTCAAAATAATCAAAGGCTTCATCAGCTCAAGAGGAGGGGGAAACAGACAAGACTTCTTATTGGAAGGAGTACTCAGGGACAAGCAATATTCCTGAATCTAATAGCCACTGAAATCAAAGTCAAGCTTCTTGCGATATTTTTGGGTGGCATACACAGGGTAAGGCTATAGAAATAAGTGTTTTGTTCACTATACTATGGTGATTTCTTTGGATTGGCTTTCTCTTTACTTACTACTAGGAGGGGGACACCTACTATTTAGTGGAATCTGATACTGCATGCCACAGCTTTCACACCAAAGTGGACTGAAATTTCTAACCATTATAGACATCGTAACCATTTATATAGGCAAAGAAACACGCAGATAGACAGCAAGGAGAATGTAAGTACAGATTTCTTGGTGAATGGAACACAGACAGACCTGGCCTGAATAACTAACTTTTCTGATTTAGGAATACAGAGTTTTCTCATATATCTCATGGCCCTCTTCTTTTTGCCTCTAATATCTGACATTTATTGGTAATTCGCCTCCTCGATTGTGAAAAGTGCATATCCACAGAGTCATAAATGGAGCAGTTTTGAGGAAAAAAATTACGGAGAGGGAAAAGCATAAAAAACTGCCCTTGTATGACGTTGGAGATGGTTAAGGGAAACACTTTATTATATGTATTTCACTTGAATTATTTTCCAAAGGGAGATTTGAGATCAATGGAGGTTATTCTTTTTTTTTTTCTTTATTTTTATTTTTATTTTTTTGTATTTTTATTTATTTTTTTTAATTTTAAAATCTTTAATTCTTACATGTGTTCCCAAACATGAACCCCCCTCCCACCTCCCTCCCCATAACATCTCTGTGGGTCATCCCCATGCACCAGCCCCAAGCATGCTGTATCCTGCGTCAGACATAGACTGGCGATTCAATTCTTACATGATAGTATACATGATAGAATGCCATTCTCCCAAATCATCCCACCCTCTCCCTCTCCCTCTGAGTCCAAAAGTCCGTTATACACAGCTGTGTCTTTTTTCCTGTCTTGCATACAGGGTCGTCATTGCCATCTTTCTAAATTCCATATATATGTGTTAGTATACTGTATTGGTGTTTTTCTTTCTGGCTTACTTCACTCTGTATAATCGGCTCCAGTTTCATCCATCTCATCAGAACTGATTCAAATGAATTCTTTTTAACGGCTGAGTAATACTCCATTGTGTATATGTACCACAGCTTTCTTATCCATTCATCTGCTGATGGACATCTAGGTTGCTTCCATGTCCTGGCTATTATAAACAGTGCTGCGATCGAGATATTTCCTACCAAGCAGGCTGATCAAGAGAAGCATGGTTTCTGTAATCCCCTGATAGAATCACACAAAGGCAAAACTATGCATAATACTGGATCAGACTCTCTTTTTATTTATTTATTTATTTATTTAATTATTTATTTTACTTTACAATACTGTATTGGTTTTGCCATACATCAACATGATGGAAGAGGCAGGAAATGTTCCCATGTTTAGTTCAAAATACGTATCTCCTATGGGTTGAATTTGTGCCTCTAAAATTAATATATCTATGCCATAAACACTCATATTCATATGTGATCATATTTGGAGATGAGCATTTACCAAGCAAACAAGTTCAAATATGTTCATTAGAGTAGGTCTTAATCTAAATGAGTTATATCCATGTAATAAGGGAAAATCAGACATAGACACATACACAGAGGAAAGAAAATGTGGACAGGTATATGGGGATTTCAGTTATCTGCAGGCCAAGGAGAGGCCTCACACCTTGCATAAGATCAATTCAGATGAAACTTTGATTTGGACTTAGAACCTCCACAAGTATGAGACAATAAATGAATGTTGTTTAAGTGACCTAATCACTAGCATTTTGTACAGGAGCTCTAGAATACTTGAGAAAGTGTTGAAAGTGTTCCTCGCTCAGTCGTGTGTGACTCTTTGTGACTCCATGGATTGTAGCCTAGCAGGTTCCTCTGTCCATGGAATTTTCCAGTCAAGAATACTGGAGTGGGTTTCCATTTCCTACTCCAGGGAATCTTCTGGACCCAGGGATTAAACCTAGGTCTCCTGCATTGCGGTGGATTCTTTACTACCAAGCCATTTCCTAACTCTGATAATATATATAAATGACCTTGATTAGTTTTATAAGACCAACTATAGATAATTGTGTTTGTTACCCTACTGTCAGAGTAGATAAATAATCAAACCTGTCACCTGCTGTCACCAGACCTGAACACCCCAGGAAGACAGTTATTGGTTCAGTCAGGAAAACCTCACTGTAGAGTGGTTCAGTGACTGTGCCTACCAGGTTGAGTCCCTCCTTGGCTGACATGGAGTCAACATGAACTTTTTTAGCTTCTCTGACTGAATGAATGCTCTCACCATCCCTATGGTGTTAAGTTGCAAATCATGAAGGTTTTCCACTTCAAAAACAATAGAATGAGGGTTGAAAAAGAATGACATTAGATTAGCTGAACACGTTAGGGTAGAAACTTGTGATTCTAGGAAGTGTGAAATGGGTTTTTTTTTTTTTTCCTGAATTTTCTGTTGCACTTAACTTCTATGCTGTGTCGGAGTCCTCTTTTTATGTGAATCCATAAACAACGGTAATGTTGAGAAGGTTTCTGAATGGAGTATGCCTATCCTATCAACACCATCATTCGTGAGTTGAGACCGGCAATTGTTATTTAAGCCGTGAAGCCATTTCCCTTATTTTGCCTTCACAGTGATCCACAACATTGCAAGGTGATTGCTCACTAGGTGCTCTTATTTCCTCAATCATCAACTGAAGTGAATAATCACCAGTGTTACTCCTCCTTCCAATCTTCAACATCAAACTCTGCTTCTCCCATCTGCATCCTAGATTTCCTGTGTATCAGAGACTTTTGAGGTCCCAGTTATCCCCTCAAAACCCAACTGTGGTTATTTTCAGTGGTTTTTTTTTAAATATAACTGATGTGTTCATTTAATGTCTGAATTTACAAATGTGAAAGAAACACAGCTCATTAAAATATCTAATGGAATCTTAAAATGACTTCCTACACAACATATGTATTATATTTAGGTCTTCAGTCCATTTTGAGTTTATTTTTGTATATGCTGCTAGAGAATGTTCTAATTTTACTTTATTGCATGTAGCTATCCAATTATCCAAGCACCACTTATTGAAGAGACTGTCTTCTCTCCATTTGTACATTCTTGCCTTTTTAAACTGTAGATTAATTGATCATGGACTGCAAGGATATGCAACCAGTCAATCCTAAAGGAAATCAGTCCTGAATATTCATTGGAAGGACTGATGCTGAAGCTGAAACTCCAATATTGTGTCAAATGATGTGAAGGACTGACTCCTTGGAAAAGACTCTGATGCTGGGAAAGATTGAAGGCGGGAAAGAAAGGAATGACAGAGGATGACATGGTTGGATGGCATCACCGACTTGATGGACATGAGTTTGAGTAAGCTCTGAGAGTTGGTGATGGACAGGGAAGCCTGGTGTGCTGTAGTTCATGGGGTCGAAAAGGGTCACACATGACTGGGAGACTGAACTGAACTGAACTCACCATAAGCCCATAGGTTTATTTCTGAGCTCTCCTGTTCTATGGATCCATGTGTCTGTTTTTGTGCCAGTACTACACTGATTGGATTACTGTAGTTTTCTGTTATAGACCAAAATCAGAGAACCCGATTCCTCCAGTTCTGGTCTTCTTCTTGAAGACTGTTTTCGCGATTCAGGGTCTTTCATCTTTCCATACAAAATTTAAAATTGTTTGTTTTAGTTCTGTGGAAAATGCCCTGGTATTTTCATAGGAATTGCATTGAATATGTGGATTGGCTTTGATAGCATGGTTTTTTAAAGAATATCAATTCTTCCAGTCCATAAACAAGGTAGACCTTTCCCTCTGTTTGTATTGTCTTCAATGTCTTTGATCAGGGTCTTATTCTTTCTAAGTACAGGTCTTTCACCACCACCTAGGTACATTTATTCCTAGGTGTTTTATTTCTCTCTTTTTATTCTTTTTCTCTCACTCTGGTGGCTTTCTAGCAATAAGAGTGATCATGTTTTTGAGCAATAATCACTATAAATCATTAATCAATTCCACATTGTCTGGTATTTGGGGGACCTAAATAATGTTTAAGAAAACAGTTTAAAATTTGCAAAATGTTAAATATTTTTAGTATGTATTCCTATTTCTGTTTGTGTTCTGTATTTGGCAAATGGGATTTTGCCATTCTCTTCATAGTGATCATTGTCTTTGATAAGTTTTGGAGATAATAGCTGGTCAACTAATTCCTATGCTTTTCAGGAGCACTGTGCTGAGGATGTCAGGAAATTTCTGCTCCTGGCACTGTAGGTCAATCGGAAGGAAAAGATTCTGTGTTGGAGTAAAATGTCCACCAAGTGACCTGAGTCATTCTGATGTCTGAAAGAGCTTGAGTTATGGAGATCAGTCAGACTCTTTCAGGAAGCTCTAACTGATTATTACATTTTTCAACTTAGATGACTTTGGTGACATCTTTGAAACTTCTCTTGCATCAACAATAGACATAAATCAGCTGAGGTGAATAGATGACTGGCTGGCTCCTTCATGGGGCGGAGTGCAAAGATTTTCCTGGTGGAAGTCACGGAAAGTTTAAAGATACCACTGAGTTTGACTGTCTGTGTGGTTAAACGTGGGGGAGGGGCAGTGGGAGTTGGGCGTGGAGCGTCCAGTGTCACGTGACATGGGCTGCCATAGTAACAGGTCTCCTGCCTTGCATTTTATCCAATCAGATATGGACAGTGTTTGTGACTTCAGGGAGGGCAGGGCTTATAAACTCCGCCAGCTGCCTTCAATTCCCGCATGTCCTTTCTTCTGAGTAGTGGGGACTGGTGGCTCTGACATGGCTCAGCCATCCTCTGACAACTCTGAGGAAGACCTGGGCACCAACGAAGCCGGAACCTCCAAAATAAAGCCCTCTGAAACGGAGTCCTCTGAAACAGAGACCTCAGAAACGGAGCCCTCTGAGACAGAGACCTCGGAAACCGAGCCCTCCGAACCAGAGCCCTATGATGCTGAGCCAAAGAAGGCGAAACAGAAGACAGCTAAGGGCCGCCGCCGCCGCCGTCGCCGCCATCTGGACAACTTTCCAAGCTTCGCCACATATTTCCCCAGGGTGCTGAGGCAAGTGCACACCGGCCTGAGTCTCTCTCACGAGGCCATGAACCTCATGGATTCGTTCGTGAAGGATATGTTTGAGCAGATCGCCGAAGAGGCCGGGAGCCTGGCCCGCTCCAACAAGCACTGCACCATCACGAGTGGGGAGATCCAGACAGCCGTGAGTCTTCTCTTGCCTGGGGAGATCGGCAAGCACGCAGTGTCCGAGGCCACCAAGTCGGTCATCAGATACAACACCCGCAGATGAACTGCCTCATGACCACTGCAACATCGCAAACCAAAGACTCTTACCAGAACCAGTTGAAGGGAAAAGACCTGTAGTGATAAAGAGCCACGTCCATCCACTCTGGCTTCTTTACGTAGGCCCTACTTTCCATCTTTAAAATGTTTCCATCCCAAGGAAAACATTAAAAACCTCATCAAGTGTGCTTCAAATACGGTCGGTTGTGTCATTTGTTTGATGGAAAAATCGTGTACTTTTTTCTTAATGTATTGCAACTCGTCACTTTCCTAAATGGTTATTTCTATTCGTGGTTTATCAGTCAGCGATTTTAAGGATCTTTATGGTCAAAATTCTTTCCCTAAAAGTTTCATTGGCCTTTTTCATTTTCACTCTCCCACCTATATTTAGGTATCATCCAGGGATTTTTATATGGGATATGCTGCTGCTGCTACTGCTGCTAAATCGCTTCAGTCGTTTCCAACTCTGTGCGACCCCAGAGACAGCAGCCCACCAGGCTCCCCCGTCCCTGGGATTCTCCAAGCAAGAACACTGGAGTAGGTTGCCATTTCCTTCTCCAATGCATGAAAGTGAAAGTGAAGTCGCTCAGTCGTGTCTGACTCCTAGCGACCCCGTGGACTGCAACCCACCAGGCTCCTCTGTCCATGGGATTTGCAACCGATAAAGAGCAGTGTGTGCTTCCCGGGTGGCTCAGCAGCAAAGAATCCGCCTACAATGCAGGAGTTGCAGGAATGGCAGGTTTGATCCCTGGGTCAGAAAGATCCCCTGGAAGAGAGCATGGAAACCCACTCCAGTAGTCTTACCTGGAAAATTCCATGGACAGAGGAGCCTGGTGGGCTGCAATCCATAGAGTCTGAAAGAGTCAGAAACGACACAAACCACCTAGCATGCCGGCATCCATTTCTTGGGGTTCGCAATTGGCATCAGTGGTAAGAACCTTGCCTGCAATGCAGGAGACACAGGAGCCCCGGGTTTGATCCCTAGGTGGAGAAGGTTCCCTGGAGGAGGGCATGGAAACCCACTCCAGTATTCTTGCATGGATAAGCCCCATGGACAGAGGACCCTAGTGGGCTACAGTCCATGGGATCACAAAGAGTCTGACATGACTCAAGAGGCTTTAGCACACACAGATGCATCCATTTCTTGTTGTGGGACATGTCCCTAGCTCTTTGCATCAGTAAAAGAAGAGGAGGATCAGCAGTTAAGAGAAATAAGATGACTCCTTCTTCTACCTCAAGTATTTGACTGCTAATGCTTAAGAGAATATTTACTGAATTTAATGTCCATTGTGTTTTCTTCTTGGTGCATTGACTTTTTTTTCTATAGGTATATTGCTGAATCTCAAAGTAGTTGGTGATTTTCCTATTCCTTTTTTAAAGATTGATTTCAAGCTTACTTCATCCTTGGAGAGAGATAAAGCATTCTGAGATTTCAGTCCTTTGTAATTTACTATGGTTTTCATTAGAACTTAATATTTCATTTTATTTTATACTACTCATTTTGAACTTGAAAATAAGCAACAAGGATATGCTGTACAGCACAGAGAAATACAGCAATTATTTATTAATAAATGTGAACAGAGTATAATATATAAAACAACTGAGTCACTAAGTTGTAAACCTGAACAAAGAATATTGTAACTCGCAAATACATTCATAAAAAATTTTAAGTTAAAACAAACTTTTCAGTGTAACAGGATTTGGATGGGGAAATCTGAGAAGGATGTCACTCTCAGCCAAACAATGAGAGAAAAGTTAGGAGGAAATGCAAAATTTCAACCTTTCCTTGATCCCAGTTATAGTGTCTTCTCTAGGTCTTCCATGATAGAGTTCTATAAATTCTAAATTATTTTCCTAGTATTTTAATTTCTCATTTTATTCACCTCCCAATGTGTATTATGGAATTTTTCAGAAGCATTTTATGTGATATGCAACAGATATAGTGAAGAACGTGATATACCCATCTACTACCTCTAGTATACTTGTCCCACATAGCCCAGTTTATTTACTTATTTTCCACATATCCTTGTTAATCAAACATTTAAATATATGAATGGGGGTGGATATATAATACAGAAATGGCAAAACAAATATTTCACACACATTTTAATTTTGTAATTCCCTAGGTTTTGAAATTGTTTTAGAAATTCATAGATGTATCTAATCAGTTATTTTCTAGCAGAGAATCTTTTGCTCTTTAAAACACAAACTCTCATGACCTGCAATTTTATATCCATCAGAGCAAGTCCAGAGAAAGCATTTCAAGCATCTATCTCCACTGGTGCAGCCAGTGGGGGACTGGCAGCCTGCGAGCCACAGCTGCTGACTCAAAGTGTGGTTGAGTGACCAGAGCTCAAGAGATAATAGCCTTTCTATGAAAATCAGACTGCAGATTGATGGGGAAGGAACTGTGGTACTGTGCCTATTCACTAAGACACTGCTATCATGCTTTGTGTATTTTGTGTTTGTAAATACAGAAATGCAATAGGATCACTGTTGAAAGATGTTACAGATGCAGCATAATTGGTCTAGAGAGTGAAGACTGGGAGTGTAAGGGAGGACAACACATAAGAAATCTAGAGAGAAAAAAAGAAAATTGGAATTTTGTTATTGTTGTTGAAGGTGGAAGGGGGAGTAGCGATCCTGATTGTACACTTTAGTGGGCCCTTTTGGAAAGAAGGGCAGCTAGTGCCAACACCCAAATGTGGTTTACTGTGAAGAGGAAATGAGGGAAAACCTTCACTGCTTAATCAACAACTTATAATTACCAATGCATGGGAAATAGTATTGATAGGTCAAATATACCTCATTGAAACTCTTTTCTCCATTGCTTGTGTTATGCAATTCATCTGAAGTGTGGATTCAAACACAGTGAATGAATAATTAAATCATTGTAAGGAAAAAAATTATTACAGATTCTAATCAACTCAGAAAAAACTTAATCTTCTAACTGAATGGTTTACTCTAACTTGTTCAGGTGAACCATCTCTTTTCTTGTCCAGGCTTTACTCTTCAAGTTTTGAAAATGACACCCTTAGTGATATTCCCCTCTGATGGTGGGACGTCCAGTCAGAGAAGTGCAATGGCCACTCTGCTCTGAATTAGCCAATCAGGGACCAGCCTGAGTGAGCCACAGCCATTGTTCAAAATGTTCATTGTCTGAAGTTCAAGCCAGTTTTCCAGCATCCATGGAGTATATCCCTTCCTGGATGTTCAGCTTTGGTAACAGGGATGGTATCAGGTGCCATTCTTTGCCTGCACTGTCTTTGCTGAATTGCTTAAATGATTCTAATTGTGGTGATTTAGTAATATCATATTAGTTACCTGGGCTAATGTACAAAATGCTTGAGATTGGTTTACTTGAACTGCACATAACTAAGGTCTCACATTTCTGGAGGTGAGAAGTCCAAATCAAGATGACACCTGATTTGATTCCTTCAGAGTGGTATTAAGAAAGCGTCTGTTCCAGTCTCTCACCTTTTCTTGTCAAAGTGGCAAAGACACCCCTACATTTGTTCAGTTTCCTTCCTGTGTGAGAGTCTCTGTGTCCACGGTTCCTCTTTTTACATAGCTACAGGTCTTTTTGGATTGGGGGCATCCTAATGAATACAGTTGAACTTCATTCCTCTAGGGTAGATTGTATCTCCATAAACAATCACATGTCAGGTACTATGTTGAGGACGTCAGCATAGGATTTTAGGGAGAATGAATACAACTCATATAAGACATGAATTTTGAGTTATAGATGGGCATATCTCCTCACGCTTCCATTATATTAAGAGCACATTGGTGTTTTCCACACATAAATAGTGGTTTGATGCTTACTGGGTGGTGTAGTTAGTTTCTTAATTCTAACCCATGCAAGCATAGAATGTTGATGGAAAGTCTTACTTAAAATGATTAATTTTGATAAATCAAGGATTTCACATCAATTGCAACTGTGATAAACTTGATTTTTTTATAATATGTATCATTTAGTGATTGTTGCATTGTAAATTATTTCAGAATTTAGTGAATTAAAGCAGCAATTATTTATTGCTTCTCATGTATCTGTGGGCTGGCTGAATGCTTCTGTTGATCTGTCTGGTATGTATCAGTATTCTATTTGTAGCTCCCTCTTTTTTTCATGGTTCCCAGTACACTTTATATCACATTGCTTCAAAATTAGCAGTGTACACATAGGGCTTTTCTCTGTTTGGTAAAATTGTTGTTTGGTTATAAGCAATGTTTTGTAGATACTCCTATAACAATAATAAAGAAGAGAACAGTAGTGACTGCTGGTGAGCTCACTTGCTCAGTTGTGTCCACATCTTGGCAACCCTATGGACTGTAGCCTGCCAGGCTCCTCTGCCCATTGAATTTTCCAGGCAAGAATACTGCAGTGGGTTGTCATTTCCTTCTCCAACACTAATGACTACTTAAGAGAAAACAAGGTGACTGCTCTCATGTGATTGTCCTCAACTATTTGAAGATTGAATAGTTGTATTTATTTTCAAAAAGTTTCTGACTGTCCATCTCGGTAATGAGAGATAACTGTCAATTCAGTCCTTATATATGCTTTAAAATGTTAATTTTCATTTGCTTTAAACACTAATTATTTCTGTTATGTTTGGTATCCATTTTTCTGCTTGTAAAATAAGTTTTAAATTTCCCTATTGACTAGAATGCTTAAGCCTCACAAGGATGTCACTCAGTCAAACAGTGAGACAAACGATGGATAACCTACAGAAATCAAAACTTTTGCTCAAGCCTTGAGAAAAGGGACAGCACTGTGAAGGGGTAAAACAGAAAGTTTTAACATTTCAGGTACCCAAAAGCTCAGGAGACAGACTAGGGCAAGACTAGGAAAGAACTCAACTGCTCTGAGTTGTGTGCCCGTGACGGGGACAATTTCCTGATCACGGAGGGCTCTAAAGACCTTTTTTATTTGGTCCAGTGTGGAACCCTGTTCTGCTGTTACCTCTCAAAAACTGTCTTGTGTCCATTAGACTAAAGATTATGAAAGTTAAGCCACTGGGAATATAACTTATATGCTTGAATGTGATATGAATTTTATGAAAATATTTCCAAAACATTCACTTCCAAGGAGACTAGGAAAAACTACCACCAACAGATCTGCAAGTAAATACCTCTTTGTACCTCAGGATGCTCTTACACACACTCTTCATAAAGCTCAAGGATGGCTGAAACACAGGAAATCTAAAAAAGAGTGAAACAGTGGGGATTGATGCTGAAGAGATTAAAGCCAAATAAGCACATATGATAACTGACTTCAGTAGGTGATTGAGGAAAAAGGGCACTTAGTGAACAATCATAATTTAGCACTGCAGTTTGCTGAAATGACAACATATGGAAAGAAGTTTATGTTTAATAACAAAAGATGAGCAGGAACTTGGAGAAAATAGTATTAATAGGATAAATATACCCCATTCAAACCTTGCTGACATTATTTGTATCATAGAAATCATTTGAAAATATGAAAGGTCCCAAACACAGTGCTAAAATAATTGAAGCAAAAAAGCTTCAAGGCTTGCACCTCTACGTCTTGAGGATGCTGGAAGCTTCCAATCAGAGCAGCTCAAACTCCACTTGGGACTGGCTCAGCCAGTGAAAAGCCTGCACCTCCTGAGTCAAAATCCTTGACTCTAAGTGTGAACACTGTTCTGGGCCGAAGAAATAGGAGTCTTACTAGCACCTTCAGCCTTTGAGACTGAGGTAGGCAAGGGGTGTTGGTCCTTGTCATTGAGTCAATCTGTTATAGGGTGACACAGGATACACCAATCACAGCTTTCTTGGAAGGTTTGGCCTTTGGAGATTATGGAGTATGTTGGTATGGTTCATTCGCTATGGTTTGCTTCTTGGCTGCTTTTTAATCATGGTGGTTTAATGATATGAATTCAAAAATGGTCCTGAATATGTCTTTTGTCCCTTGCATCAAAAAATAACAAGTTGATTAATAATATTTCAGGTAAGATTTTTAAATTCTTAGTTGTAAACAGAATTTTTCAGATATTAATTAGTAAGATTTCATCACTGTAAATTTGGCTTTTCCCCCTTCGTGATTGAAATCATCTTATTAATAGTAGAATTAGCTGTCCCTTAAATGTCTAAGAGGAAACACCATAAGAGGCCTAGTCCTTGGGAATGAAACCACACTGATGACTCCCATTTCTTAAATTCTACTAAAGTCTTTTTTTTTTTGGTTCAATTTCTGTGATTTATTTCCACATAAATCTATTGAATAAATACCTTTGACTATTATCATATATTCTTGAAAGTTACATGATTTTAATTTTTATGAGTTTCTCAATTATTGATTCCATTTTCATCCCATTGTGGCTTCTTAAACAGTGAGGTAACATTTTTTTCTCAACTAAGAACTCTTATGTATATTCACCATGTGGGTTATTTTTCTGAACTTAAATTATGTCAAAAAAATTTTAAATTTGGTATATACTAAATATTTTTAATAATATGATACCATCATATTTCAGTTTGTGTTCTCTATGTAGAGACTCTGATATTGCAATTTCTCTTTCCTGATGTCATGAGGGTTTTGATCAGAACTGGAGAAAATATTAGGCCAGTTATCTCCATGATTTCCAGGAGCACTACTCTGTGTACAAGGAGCTGACTTTGCACTTCTATGCCCATCTGTGTCTAGCAGGTTGTGAAGCACTTTCTCATTAATTTTGGCATTTCCTTAAATGTCATGTGTGAATTATTTTCTGAACAATATCATTGAGGGTGGATCAGATATGCCTCCTTCCTGGCCCTTCCCATCAAGGGTTGATTCTCACCTCCAGACAGATTCTCAGCACACTTCACCTGCTGCTGCCAGGGGAGATTGGGAGCACCATGTGTCTGAGGCCACCAGGGCTGCCATCAGATACACCACCTGCAGATGAGCTGCCTCAGGACCACCTGAGCATCACAAACCAAAGGCTTTTTTTTTTTTTTTTTTTTGGCAGAGCCACACCATTGGCGGGAAAGACTTGGAGCTGTCAAAAATAGGATGTGCTCTAGTTTTTGGACCAATGCCATTTCCCCTGTTTTTTTTTTTTTTTTTTTGCAGAGCCACTCACTTGATGGGAAAGACTTGTAGCTCTCAAAAATTGGATGTGCTCTAGGTTTTGGACCTGTGCTATTTCCCCCTTATTGAAACCCTTTAATGGTGAAGGAAACACTATCTCACATTATCAGATCTACAAGAATATATGATTCTAGTGCAGTTTTTCAAAGGAAAATCCTGATTTTCCCTAACCACATTTCCTTTCACCACTTTCTTAATGGCCATTCTATTAGTTATTGCTCAAGGTTTGCCTTTTGGGGGTCTTTATCATCAAAATTATTTTCATCATAACTTCATTTACTTTTTTACCCTCATTCTCCCACCTAGAACAGCAGTAACTTCCAGAGTTTTAAGAATTCATGCCTAATACTCCTCAAAACTTTCAAATCATAATGCTCTCAGGAAATTATCTTATCACCTTCCTAACTCTAAATAGGAATGACAGTGGCATTTCATCAGCAAACATTACATTGGGCTTTCCTTTGACATCCATGTTTTTTCACAATACCATCTTTGCTTTCAGAACATGTTAGTTACCTAAGAAATATCAAACATTCACGCACATCATTGTTGTTACAATTGAGATTCACATGTCTTTTGTCTTTCAGCTTATTCACATAAATCCCATTAAAAATTTCCACTCTTAAATCACGTTAGTATTCTGAGGAGGAAATACCTTACTCAGGTAGGTTTCCTGGGCCATTAATTAGGTCCTTTCACTCCAGAGCCTCTCGCTAGTGAATTTGTGGAGATAAGGCAGGTCTGAAGTGTGATGGGAAGTTGCTAGGGAGCAGATAGAAAATGTCGACTCTTGGGATCCCATGGGCTGTTGCCCATCAAGCTTCTCTTTCCATGGTATCTCCCATCAAGAATGTTGGAGTAGGTTGCCATTTCCTTCTCCAATGAATAGCGTATTTTTGTCCTAGTAAAACTATTTTGTCTGAGTTGATACTTTCCATTTGTTTTAAAATCAGTAATTTCCCTTAGTTTATCATTTCAGTAAACCACACTTTTTGATCATGATTGCTTACGAGCTGCCCTTTCTCTTAATCACCTTTTGAAGTCAGTAACCATGTTTGCTTATTTGGTATTATCCTCTTCAACATTGAACCCCATTATTCCTCTCTTTCTTAGATTTCCTGTGTTTTAATTATCCTTGGTCTTCCAGTCTTCACTCCATATCCTAACTGTTGTGCCTTTTAAACATTGTTTATTAGTGCTCCTACTTTATTTCTGAATTTACATCCAAGCACAATTAAATATATTGTAGTGCTGTAGGTTCCTTGAAATGACTTCTCCCAGAATACAATGACCATGAGAGAAAATACATGACTTACTAAAAGTGCTGTGCTTTCAAACTGGCTCATGACACTGTCTTTGACAATGTACAGGGCTTTACCAAGAGCTCTTCTTGCTGAAAATTTTGTTCCAGGTGCGTAAGATGATCCCAAGATACCACACAGGCACATCTACTTGCAGGTGATCCAGTGTTAGTTGTTTTTTTTTTTTTTTTTTTTTGTCTCCTTTGAAATCAAACTCATCAAATTTTTCATAAAATTCTTATCGTATGTGAAAATAAAAATGATCAGTGTCAGGGAGTTCCTTTCTTTAAAATCCTGAGTCTAATGATCCCCAGCACAGTTTTTGAGGGGTGGTAATTAACCCACTCCAGTATTCTTGTCTGGAGAATCCCATGGACAGAGGAGCCTGGTGGGCTACAGTCCATGGGGTCACAAAGAGTGGACACCACTGAGCGACTTCACTTTCACTTTCACTTTCACTTCTACATTGGACCAAAAAAAAAAAAAAAAAAAAGACCTTTATACCCATCCTTGATCAGGCCCCATTTATAGCCACCCAACGCTGAGTGGTTAAGTTCTTTCTAGTATCCTGCCTTGCCCAGTTTTTTTCTCTAGAGTTTACGTATTTCTGAAAATGTTTTTTTTAAAAATACTTTATGTTTTTTATCTCCAGTGTGGCACTGTCTCTTTGCTCAGGGTCTGAAGAACAGTGTTGGTTTCTGTAGGTTGTAGATATTTTGCCTGTCTGTTTGGCTGACAGTGACTTCTTTTCCAGGTTTTGACATCCTAATCAATAGGGAAAATTTCAACTTATTAACCAATACAGTATTGTAAAGTAAAAAAATATATATATAAAATAAAAGATAATGGAAATTAAAAAATAAATAAAAGTATAAAACGAATACAAAACATAACTGAATAAACATTGGTGTGTATTCTGTGGATTTTTTTTTTCTCCTGGTTATGTTGCTTTCTGAGATTCCAAACCTCCCCACAGACCCGTCTGTGAGAGGGTTTCCTACTGTGTGGTAACTTCTCCTTCATGACGCCCTCCTCAAGACAGGTCTCTGTCCCTAACTCTTTTGTCTCTCTTTCTGTCTTCTATCAAGCATCAATTTTAGAATGCAGAGGAAGAGTCTTATACATATTAATCTTGAAGCAATGTGATATAAAGTGTACAAGGGGCCAAGAAAAACAGAAAGAGCTACAAAAAACAAATCCTGACACATACCAGACACATCAGCAGAAGCATTACCTGGCCCACAGATACATAAGAAATCATAAACAACTGCTACCTTAATCCACAAAGTTCTGAAGGAATTTATAATGCATCCATCGATAAATGATATATTATCGAAAATTCAATATTTTCTAGATGGCTCAGGGATTTGGATGCCTTCATTCATCAAAAAAGTCTGTATAAGCAAAACTTTTCCTTAATATTCTACTTTTATATGCGGTTGAAGAATTAAAAATTGTGACTATACCACCTAGTAAATATCATACCAGCATTTATCTGTGAAAAAAGAAATGGTTTCAGTACAATGGAAAAGTCAACAGCTATGCCCACCTATAACTCAAAATTCTTATCTTCCCTAGGTTGAAATCCTTTCCCTAATACATCTTGCTAATATACTAAACCCTAATTCCTGACATGGAATACCAATACATGTAATACATGTATATGGAGACAGGATTTATACTGGAGGAATCAAGTTCAACTGGGTTCATTATGATGCCTCTGAAAGGTTGTTGCTGACACATGAAAAGATGCCAGGATTCCTGGCCTCTGGAGAAGAATTCAATCCAGGGCCAGAGATGAGGCTTGATTGCTCAGAGCTTTGTGTAATAAAATTTTATTAAAGTATAAAGGAGGTAGAGAAAGCTTCTGACATAGGCATCAGAAGGGGGCAGAAAGAGTATCCCTTTGCTAGTGTTAGCCATGGAGTTATATACTCTCTAATTAGTTATTACAGTGAATCAAAAGAATGTCTGGGGGTTGTAAAGACCTCACTAGACCTACTCCCATAATTTACACCTTAAGATAACAGGATTAATCAGAAGGTTTTTTCCAGAGACTGTCCTCAAGCAGGATACATTATTGTTATATAATCCTAAGGAACGTAGAAAGACAAAAAGACGTTTATCCTTTCTTCCTTGAGAATTCCAGACCCCTCTCTCCTTGGGGACCCCTAGACTTCTTATCAACCTGCCTAGGAAATGACTCTCTCATTCCCCCCTTTTCTTTTAGGAGAATTATGTTGCCAAGGGAAAGGGGCGTCGTTTTCATTTCATAACTACTTCCTGCTGTTTAGGGTCGTGGTCCCTAAATTGTTAAGGCAACATATTCTCCTAACCCTCATATCGAGGGTCTCTGATCCAGGGGCCCCAAGTAATAGTTGGAGGAGGTTGTGGCACTCCTAGGAGCTTGGACAACCATTTGTAACTTAAAAGCTTTTAGACGGTTAGAAAACTCCATTATACAGTTACAGACGTAAGGCAAAACAGTCATTAAACCAAGTTAAAATCAAAATGAGTTACATCAGTCCATCTTAGGATTGCTAGCTGTCATTAATTTAAGAAGAGGCATCACATATGATTGTTGTTGAAGGTATTTGCAGACTTGGAGAGTCTTTTCCTTGAAGTGGAGATGTCCACCGCGGGAAGCCTTCTACTTAAGAAGAGGGGAGAACTCCGCAGACCCAGCAGTTAGACTGATTGTGAAATGCTGCGTAGGAGTGAGCCCAGGACAGGAAGGCATTGTCTTGAGGATCAAACGGCAGACTCAGGATTTTTGGAGTCAGCAGAAGTAGGCTCAGATAGATTATCAGGCCCATCTGAAAAGTGCAAAGTCAGAGCATAGAAAGTAAAGACACAAAATGAAGTCACTTACTTCTGATCAGGGTGCCACCTCTTAACTTGAGTGTGATGTACCCATGAATCAATTTCTGGCACTTTGACAGCTGTGGGAGAAAAAAGAATAACCTGGTAAGGGACTTCCCAGAGGGGCTCAAGGTATGGGCCCCCAGACCCCAGTGTTTTTATGAGGACCTCGGTTCCTGGCTCAAACAGAGGCTTGCTTGACTCAGAGGCTGGGTCCGGAGTCGTCTCCTGGAGTTCTGTTAATGCCTGTTGAAAAGCTGAGAGCTGAGTTATATAACTAGTTAATTCCAAGACTTCAGGGTCTATAACAATGTCTGTGCGTAAGAAAGGCCTTCCATAAATACATTCAAAGGGGGACAGTCCCTCCTTTTGGGGGGCAGTTTGAGCCCTCATTAAAGCTATGGTTAGGACTTTAATCCAATTGTCCTGTGTCTATTGAGTTAATTTGTGCAGATGTCTTTTGATAATGTCATTAGCTTTTTCAACCTTTGCTGAGGATTGGGGTCTCCAGGAACAGTGTAAGTGATATTCTATTCCTAGAGCTTTAGACATCCCCTGAGTTACAGCAGCTTTAAAGGCAGAGCCATTGTCACTCTGAAGGCTCTGTGGCAGCCCAAACCTGGGGATAATTTCATGGATTAAAATCTTTATAACCTCCTTAGCCTGTTGTAAACTGTCTTTCTTTCCATATTGCAGCATGAGCATGTAAAGTCAAATAAGCATACTTAGAATCAGTGTAGATATTTACCCGCTGCCCTTTGCTTAACTCTAGAGCTCAGGTCAGAGCCACAAGCTCTGCTAACTGAGCACTGGTTCACTGGGGGAGAGATTTTGCTTCTAAAATCTGTTCAGCAGCCACCACGGCCTAACCTGCTTTACGCTTTCCATCCCAAACAAAAGAACTGCCATCAGTAAATATTTCCATGTAAAGACTGTCTAATGGGGTATCCATCAGATCTTCCTGAGCTGCATAGTTTAAAGTTAGGAATTGGGAACAATCGTGATCAGGTGTTTCATTTTCCTTCTCAGGAAGGAAAGTGGCAGGATTTAAATTTCCACAGACTTTAAGCTTAGTTACTGGTCCTTCTAATAACAATGACTGATATTTAAGAAGCCTACTGTCTGTCATCCAAATATTAACCTTAGAATTTAAGATTCCACTCACATCATGAGAAGTCAGTACAGTAAGTTTTCGTCCATTAATTATTTTTAAAGCTTCAGGTGCTAATAAAACCACTGCCCCAATTACTCTTAAGTAGTGGGGCCACCCACGTGGAGTTACATCTAATTCTCTGCTTAGATAAGCAATAGGTTGCTGGTGAGGCCCTTGGGGTTGTGTCAAAACTCCCAAGGCCACACCTTTTCTTTCAGTGACAAACAAATTAAATTCCGACCCTGTGGGCAAGCTCAGAGCGGGAGCTTGCATGAAAGCAGTCTGGAGAACCTTAAAAGCCTTTCAAGTATCTGAAGACCAAACCAGTTTGTTGGTTTGGGCCTGCTGAGTTTCAGCTATAAGTTTATATAAAGGCCGGGCAAATTCTCCATAACCTGGAATCCAAATGCAACAGTAACCTGTGATTCCCCAAAATCCTCTCAATTGTCTTAAAGTCATAGGTAGGGGATGATTTAGTATAGATTTACTTCTTTCGGGGCCTATGGTCCTAGTCCCTTTTGATATGATTAGGCCCAGATATCTAACAGATTGTTGACAAAGCTGAGCCTTTTCTCTTGATGTCTTGTAACCCCAGCCTGCCAGAAAGCTTAAGAAGTCTTCTGAGGCTCGGGAACAAGCTTCCTCTGTCTCAGCACAGAGCAGAATATCATCTACATATTGTAACACCACTGCTTCGGAGCTATTCAAGTTTTAGATCCCGTGACAAACTTTGTCCAAATAAGTGAGGACTGTCAGAAAATCCCTGGGGCAAAACTGTCCAGGTTAACTGAGAAGCTGGCTGCATAGGGTCCTCAAAGTAAAATAGAAATTGACTTTCCTCCACCAAAGGCACTGAGTAGAAGGCATCATTCAAATCAATTACTGAGAAATATTTGGCTCTTTCAGGAATTTCAGACAATTAAGTGTAAGGATTAGGCACCACTGGGTGTAAAGGCTTTTTAGCTCCTCTTCACTTTCTGCCATAAGCGTGGTGTCATCTGCATATCTGAGGTTATTGATATTTCTCCCAGCAATCTTGATTCCAGCGTGTGCTTCTTCCAGCCCAGCGTTTCTCATGATGTACTCTGCATAGAAGTTAAATAAGCAGGGTGACAATATACAGCCTTGACATACTCCTTTTCCTATTTGAAACCAGTCTGTTGTTCCATGTCCAGTTCTAACTATTGCTTCCTGACCTGCATACAGGTTTCTCAAGAGGCAGGTCAGGTGGTCTGGTATTCCCATCTCTCTCAGAATTTTCCACAGTTTATTGTGATCCACAGAGTCAAAGGCTTTGGCATAGTCAATAAAGCAGAAATAGATGTTTTTCTGGAACTCTCTTGCTTTTTTGATGATCCAGCGGATGTTGGCAATTTGATCTCTGGTTCCTCTGCCTTTTCTAAAACCAGCTTGAACATCCAGAAGTTCACGGTTCATGTATTGCTGAAGCCTGGCTTGGAGAATTTTGAGCATTACTTTACTAGCGTGTGAGATGAGTGCAATTGTGCGGTAGTTTGAGCATTCTTTGGCACTGCGTTTCTTTGGGATTGGAATGAAACTTTTCCAGTCCTGTGGCCACTGCTGAGTTTTCCAAATGTGCTGGCATATTGAGTGCAGCATTTCACAGAATCATCTTTCAGGATTTGAAATAGCTCCACTGGAATTCCATCACCTCCACTAGCTTTGTTCATAGTGATGCTTCCTAAGGCCCACTTGACTTCACATTCCAGGATGTCTGACTCTAGGTGCGTGATCACACCATCGTGATTATCCGGGTCGTGAAGACCTTTTTTGTACAGTTCTTCTGTGTATTCTTGCCACCTCTTCTTAATATCTTCTGCTTCTGTTAGATCCATATCATTTCTGTCCTTTATCCAGCCCATCTTTGCATAAATATTCCCTTGTTATCTCTAATTTTCTTGAAGAGATCTCTAGTCATTCCCATTCTGTTGTTTTCCTCTATTTCTTTGCATTGATCACTGAGGAAGGTTTTTTTAAATCTCTTCTTGCTATTCTTTGGAACTCTGCTTTCAGGTGCTTATATCTTTCCTTTTTTCCTTTGCATTTTGCTTCTCTTCTTTTCACAGCTATTTGTAAGGCCTCCTCAGACAGCCATTTTGCTTTTTTGCATTTCTTTTCCATGGGGATGGTCTTGATCCCTGTCTCCTGTACAATGTCACGAACCTCATTCCACAGTTCATCAGGCACTCTACCTATCAGATCTAG
Source organism: Capricornis sumatraensis (assembly GCF_032405125.1). Classification (NCBI taxonomy): domain Eukaryota; kingdom Metazoa; phylum Chordata; class Mammalia; order Artiodactyla; family Bovidae; genus Capricornis; species Capricornis sumatraensis. The sequence goes on from NC_091092.1 coordinate 12,843,537, forward strand.
TCCCTTAAATCTATTTCTCACTTCCACTGTATAATCATAAGGGATTTGATTTAGGTCATACCTGAATGGTCTAGTGGTTTTCCCTACTTTCTTCAATTTCAGTCTGACTTTGGCAATAAGGAGTTCATGATCTGAGCCACAATCAGCTCCTGGTCTTGTTTTTGTTGACTGTATAGAGCTTCTCCATCTTTGGCTGCAAAGAATATAATCAATCTGATTTCAGTGTTGACCATCTGGTGATGTCCATGTGTAGAGTCTTCTCTTGTGTTGTTGGAAGAGGTTCTTTTCTATGACCAGTGCATTTTCTTGACAAAACTCTATTAGCCTTTGCCCTGCTTCATTCCATATTCCAAGGCCAAATTTGCCTGTTACTCCAGGTGTTTCTTGACTTCCTACTTTTGCATTCCAGTCCCCTATAATGAAAAGGACATCTGTTTTGGGTGTTAGTTCTAAAAGGTCTTGTAGGTCTTCACAGAACCGTTCAACTTCAGCTTCTTCAGCGTTACTGGTTGGGGCATAGACTTGGATTACTGTGATATTGAATGGTTTGCCTTGGAAATGAACAGAGATCATTCTGTCATTTCTGAGATTGCATCCAAGTACTGCATTTCAGACTCTTTTGTTGACCAAGATGGCTTCTCCATTTCTTCTAAGGGATTCTTGCCCACATTAGTAGATATAATGCTCATCTGAGTTAAATTCACCCATTCCAGTCCATTTTTGTTTGCTGATTCCTAGAATGTCGACATTCACTCGTGCCATCTCTTGTTTGACCACTTCCAATTTGCCTTGATTCATAGATCTGACATTCTAGGTTCCTATGCAATATTGCTCTTTACAGCATCGGACCTTGCTTCTATCACCAGTCACATTCACAACTGGGTATTGTTTTTGCTTTGGGTCCATCCCTTCATTCTTTCTGGAGTTATTTCTCCACTGATCTCCAGTAGCATATTGGGCACCCACAGACCTGGGGAGTTCCTCTTTCAGTATGCTATCATTTTACCTTTTCATACTGTTCATGGGGTTCTCAAGGCAAGAATACTGAAGTAGTTTGCCATTCCCTTCTCCAGTGGACCACATTCTGTCAGACCTCTCCACCATGACCCACCCCTCTTGATGAAAGTGGAAGTGGAGAGTGAAAAATTTAGCTTAAAGCTCAACATTCAGAAACCAAAGATCATGGCATCTGGTCCCATCACTTCATGGGAAATAGATGGGGAAACAGTGGAGACAGTGTCAGACTTTATTTTTCTGGGCTCCAAAATCACTACAGATGGTGACTGCAGCCATGAAATTAAAAGACGCTTACTCCTTGGAAGGAAAGTTATGACCCACCTAGATAGCATATTCAAAAGCAGAGACATTACTTTGCCAACAAAGGTCCATCTAGTCAAGGCTATGTTTTTTCCAGTAGTCATGTATGGATGTGAGAGTTGGACTGTGAAGAAAGCTGAGCGCCAAAGAATTGGTGCTTTTGAACTGTGGTGTTGGAGAAGACTCCTGAGAGTCCCTTGGACTGCAAGAAGATCCAACCAGTCCATTCTGAAGGAGATCAGCCCTGGAATATCTTTGGAGGGAATGATGCTGATGCTGAAACTCCAGTACTTTGGCCACCTCATGCAAAGTGTTGACTCATTGGAAAAGACTCTGATGCTGGGAGGGAATAGGGGACAGGAGGAGAAGGGGATGACAGAGGATGAGATGGCTGGATGGCATCACTGACTCGATGGACATGAGTCTGAGTGAACTCTGGGAGTTGGTGATGGACAGGGAGGCCTGGCGTGCTGCGATTCATGGGGTTGCAAAGAGTTGGACACGACTGAGCAACTGAACTGAATGCATAACTTCCTGTTAAAATCTACCATGAAATCAAGTGTATACCTTCATCTCTGTAGCAACTAGAAATTGTTGTACACACTGAAAAAACCCTCAGAATTCAAAACTCTTTGCAGATGTAGTTGACTTTTCAGAGAAATAAATGTAGCGCAGTTTGAAAAGAGTTGACTTCAGAAAATCACTTAATGTCTATCATGCTAGTGGTGCTGCTTCAAAATTCCAGGTTTTCTCCCTAGGATACAAAGATGTATTTTTGTATGCTGGCCTCATAGTTCTAGTCCATATACAAGGAAATTCTAAGAGATCTAATACACCATGAACTTGCTATTGTGCTTTTGGGTGTTTTTCATTTTTTAATTCAGGAATGGAATAATAGCATTATTGAAACACATTGCAAAAGCAGTATTCTTGGTCTGCAGAGTGAAGAGTGGGAATACAAGGGAGAGTAATATATAAGAAATCTAGAAAGAAAGTGAGATAATGGGATTTTCTTGCGTGTGTGTGTGAAGATGGGAAGGGGAAGTGAGTGATTCTGATTATTCATTTCAGTGGACGATTGTGGGGAAAAGGACACCTTGTGTGCAATTGTGATCTAATGGTGTGGTTTACTGTGAAGACAAAATTAGGGAAGGCCTTCACTGCTTAATCAACAAATGATAAGCATCATGGAGAATAGTATTGCTAGGAAAAAAAAATCTCATTCAAACTCTTTTCTTAGTTACCTGTGTTATGGAATTGATTTTAATTGTCGATCCAAACACTGCAGAAGAATATCTCAATCAAAATTTTATAGAAAAATATCTATTCCAGATTCTCATCTGCATGATAAAAACGTAATCTTCTAACTGAATGATCTACTCTAATTTGATCAAGTAATCTGTTTCTTTTCTTACCCAGGCTTTACTCTTCTATTTTTGAAAACCACAGCTTTGGTGATATAGCCCTCTGGCTCTGAATCAGCCAATCACAGATGCACACCAGTGAGTCGCAGCCACTGGTCTGAAGTACAACTCATTTGTCAGGACCTATCACGTGAACTCCAGGAGCTGGTGATGGACAGGGAGGCCTGGCGTGCTGCGATTCATGGGGTCACAAAGAGTCGGACACGACTGAGAGACTGAACTGAACTGAACTCAATAAAGTACGTGCCTTCCTAGATGTTCAGCCTTAATAACAGAGAAGTTTTCGGGAGTGGTTATTTGCCTGCTCTTTCCTTTGTTGCTTGCTTCATTGTATATTTCTAGTCGTGGAGATTTTAAAATATCATGTTAGTTATCTAAGGCTGATGTACAAGATGCCAGAGATCGATTTATTGAACAGTACGTACTTAATGTCTCACACTTTTGGAGGCCAGAAATTCCAATGAAGATATCAGCTCGTTATGTTCCTTCAGAGTGATATGAAGGAACCATCTGTTCCAGTCCTCTCTCCTTGGCTTGTGGAGACAGCAGTGACCCTTCCCCTCCCCATATCTGTTCACAGTTTCCTCCCTATATGAGAGTCTCTGTGTCGGTATTTCCCATTTTTATATGGATGTGTGCTGTGCTTACGGCAACCCACTCCAGTATTCATGCCTGGAAAATCCCATGGACCGAGGAGCCTGGTGGGTTACAATCCATGGGGTCGCAAAGAGTCGGGCATGACTGAGTGACTTCTGTGTGTGTGTGCTGTGCTCAGCTGATCAGTTGTGTCTGACTCCCTGTGACCCCATGGACTGTAGCCTGCCAGGCTCCTCTCTCCATGGAGATTCTCCAGGCAAGTATATTGGAGTGGGTTGCCATGCCCTCCTCCAGGGGATCTTCCCAATCCAGGGATCGAATCCAGCTCTCCCGCATTGCAGGTGGATTCTTTATCATCTGAGCCATCAGGGAATCCCTTTTATATGGGTACAGGTCATTTTGGATTAAGGAGCATCATAATGAACCCAGTCGAACTTGAATCCTTCAGTATAAATCCGATTTTTGTATGCATGTATCACATATCAGGTTTATCATTATCACATACATACATACATACATATGTACATAGTACTAAACAAATGTCAGACTTTAGAGCATCACCACAGATGTATTAGGGAATAAGAATTCAACCCAGAAAAGACAAGGATTTTGAGTTATAGGTGGACATAGCTGTTGACTTTTCCATTGTATTGAAACCATTTCTTTTTTTTTTTTCACAGATAAATGGTTGCATGATGCTTACTAGGTGGTATAGTTACAATTTTTAATTTTTCAAACACATATAAACATAGAATATTGATGGAAAGTCTTACTTAAACTCACTTTTTGATAAAGCAGGCATCCAAATTCCTGAGCAACCTGTGATAAACTTAAATTTTTCATAATAGTGTATCATTAGCAATTGTTGCATTGTAAATTACCTCAGAACTTAGTGGATTAAACCAGCAATTATTTATGATTTTTCATGTATCTATGAGTCTGATATGTGTCAGGATATTTTTTTGTGTGTGTGGCTCCCTCTGTTTTTCATGGTCCTTTGTACACTTTATACCACATTGCTTCAAAATTAGTAGTGCATAAGACTCTTCTCTGGGTTTTAAAATTTATGCATGATTATAAGTAATGGTTTGTGCATACTCATATAATAATAATGATAAAGAGAACATTGGTAAGCACTTAAGGGAAAATAAGGTCATTCCTCTCGTGTAATTTCCTCAACTATCTCAACAGTGAATAATTTTATTCAGTTTTTAAAAGTTTCTGACATTACCCTCTCTGTGAAGAGAGAAGATACTATTTCATTTCAGCCCTTATAAATGCATTCTGGTTTGCTTTAAGCACCAATGTTTATTCAGTTATGTTTGGTATTCATTTCGTACTTGTAAAACAAGTCAAAATCTTCCCTATTTATTAAGATGTCAAAACCTGAAAAGGAAGTCACTCTCAGCCAAATGACAGGCAAAATATGGACAGCCTACAGAAACCAACACTGTTCTTCAGGTCCCGAGATAAGGGACAGCATCATCCTGGAGAGAAAAAACAGAAAGTCTTAAAAAAAATTCAGAAACCCACAAACTCAAGAGAAAGAACTGGGCAAGGCAGGATACTAGAAAGTGCTTAACCACTCAGGGTTGTGTGGCTACAGATGAAGCCTGATCAAGGACCGCTATAAAGGTCTTTTTTTTTTTTTTTTGCTCTAATGTAGATTTCTGATCAGCTACCACCCCTGAAAAACTGTCCTATGAATAATTAGACTTTTAAATAAAGAAACCCCCGATACAGATCATTTTTATTTTTGTGTATGATGAGATTCTTATGAAAATATTTAATGAATTGATTTGAAAGGAGACCAAAAAGAAGTAACACCAAATCACCTGCAGGTAAATGTGTCTGTGTAGTACCTCAGAATCATCTTACACACCTGGAACAAAATTTTCAATGACCCAGAGAGATGATATGGGGAGGAAGGTGGGAGGGGGGGCTCAGGATTGGGAACACGTGTACACCCGTGGCGGATTCATGGTGATGTATGGCAAAACCAATACAGTAGTGTAAAGTAAAATACAAAAAAAAGAAGAGCTCTTGGTAAAGCCTTGTACATTGTCAAAGACAGCGCCATGGGCCAGTTTGAAAACACAGCACTTTTAATAAGTCGTTTATTTTCTATCATGGTCATTGTCCTTACTTCAAATTCCCAGTGCTTTCCCATAGAAAATCTTTTCCAAAGTTTAGCTTTCCAAACCAGTTCTTGCAAACTGATTTCAGACATATTGTATTCTGTGAGAAGTCATTTAAAGAAACCTACAACACTACAATATATGTAATTGTGCTTGCATGTTGTTTATCTGTAAATTCAGAAATCAAGCAGGAGCATTACTAAACAATGTTTAAAAGGCACTAAAATTATATTGTGGAGTAAAGACTGGGAGTCCAAAGATGAATAACACACAGGAAATCTAAGAAAGAGAGGATCAATGAGATTTGATGTTGAAGAGGATTACTGATCTCAGAAGGTGATTAAAGAGAACCTAGTGAACAATCATGATCTAACAGCATGATTTACTGAAATGATAAACTAAGGGAAAGGAATTTACTGATTTAATAACAAATGGAAAGCAATAATTTGGAGAAAGTAGTTTTACTAGGACAAATATACCCCATTCAAACTTTTTAAACATTACTTGTGTCAGGGAAATCATTTGGAAACAGAACTGAGGACCCAAACACAGTACAGAAATAAAACAAAATGTTCAAGAACAATACCTATACAAGGTGAAGTTACTATTCTAACTGGTTCAGATTAAGTTTATTTAGTTTTTTCCCAAGAAAGAGTACATCCTCCTGCTTTTGAAAAATGGAAGCCTTCTTGACGTGCAGCGTGGCATAGTGAGGCTGCTCGAAGTGTCCAACAAGAGAAGCCCAAGCAACACTCAGAATTGGCTCAGCCAATGAAAAGTCTGCACTTCCTGAGGCACAGCCATGAACTCAAAAGTGTCAACAACTGTCCTGGACTGAAGCAAAAGGAGTCTTCCAGGGACGTGCAGTTTTTGAAATTGAAGTGGGAAAGGGATTTGATTACTTGCCATTGAAAATTATTAAAATAATTGCCCCTGCCAGGATTCTGTTTTCCTTTTCTGGCTATACAAATGTTGAAGTATTTTTTGTTCTCCTTCAAGGAATCAACCTGACAAAAATAGAACCCACTAGGTTGTCTTGGCAGGAATAAATCACACTCAGCTTTCAAGACACAGGCGGGCCAAGGAAATGTGCAGGTCCTGGTGCCTATCCATTGTTTCCCCCATTTTCCTGTCACACCTGGATGAGAGGAGAATGAATGTGAGCTAGGAAAAGTAACTTTGAAAAAACTGTTCATTTATGGTTTCTCCATATTGTAAGGAAGTTTAAAAAGTAGGATCATTGGCATACATTAGTGGAACAGGAAAGCATCCAAGGTCCCTGTTAGCAGGTCATGAACCCAGTCCTTGGTATCCGGCATTGTGATAAGGCCAGTCCTGCTTCTCATGGCCTCTGCTGTTAGGCTTCTTCTGAAATCTTAAGAGCTGTCCATAATGTAACTCCCGTGCTTCCAATATCTTCCTACAGAAGGATAGTGGAGAACAACGTCAGATCTTGGGTATTGAAGTTATATACTATTTGGCTTTGGAAAAACATGATACTTATCCAGGCATTTTACATGCACCATTGGCAAGTTGGTTTTAAGGGCGAATCATGTTCATAAGTTCTGTGCAGTTTATATCAGTTGTATTAGCATAGTCAATTGTATTACTACTAGGAACTCAATGACTTTTTCTAGATGGGATATACCCAGAGTAGTGAAGGGCATTATACAAAGTCACATAGCTACTAACTAGATTTGACTTCAGGAACCTGCATGATTTCTGGAATCTCACTCCAATGTCATATCACCCTTTCATTGATAGAGCATATCTGAGGCTCCTAGAAACCATCCTTCTCTGAATTATGCTACTTGACAGAAAATAGTTTAAAATAAAAGGAAATGCAACCTAGATTTGCTTCTCTTACCACCATCTCTACCTCCAGCATGGGATGCCAGGCATTGAGTGTTATTTCTGCTTCTCTCACACCCTAAATTCTTTCCATGACTGCACATCTACCCCATACACTCTGTGAATATGTAGTACTGTAGGCATGATAGAGGTATGGACTGCAATTGAAGTGTCTGTAGTTTGGAAATTCTTGCAAAAAGAGGACCAAGATGAGTATGGGCAAACTTTGTGACCTCAAGACAGGAAAATCAGATATTGGTACCAGATTCTGGTGAAGCTTCTTTCACCTAGTACACACACAAGACATCGTCCATTCTGTCTTTATGTGCATCTGTGTTTCTGTGTGTCTATGTCCAGCTACCCATGAGTAAGGAGAGGGTGTGTAGAACAGCTGGAAATTCCATACTTCCTCAGGGTAAAAGATCTTCAGAGGGATGGGCTGATGGGCTGAGTCACCTCACTAGGGCAATTCAAGTGGAAAACTATTCCAGAAATTACCACTCTGGACCAGGGACCCAGGGACTTTGATACATGGATATGCCCATCATGAGGCAACAAGCAGCATCTCAAGAAATGTGTGTACATGGCACTGTATATCAGGTTCAGGAAGGCCCCTTATTCCTTGGCCTTCCAAACACTGATTGGTCCTGTCTTTTTTCCTTGGTCTTGACTCTCGGAAGGCATGTAATTTCTTTGATCAATGGAACATGGTGGAAATGATGTTATAGAAGTTACAGATATAATCTTTAAGAAGACAGATGCATTCTTCCTTGTTTGTTAAGAGCTCTGAGCTTCCACATAAGAAGTCACCTATCCTGCTGGAGACACCATATGAAAATGCTGCAAGACTCAGTGGAGCAGTACAGGTGCCCTCCTGAGTGTTGCAAGCAGCACTGTTGAGGCAATGGGCAGGTGAGTGTCAGTTGTCCCGAACCTTGCAGAGTACTTTAGAAATTGGCTGAACACTGCAGTTTGATCTATTCTGGATTATACTTTTCAAGTTCTACTTCTTATTAGGACACTATTTGGAACAGATTGATGAAAAACCTCTGATTCCAAACAGATATATTGATAAGTACTTGAAAATTTATATAAGCATTATACCAAAGTGCTTGTATGAACTGAAAAAGAGACAGATTAATATGTAACTGTAACCTTTGTACCAACCTTAGCCCCTTGAGTGAAAACAACCTCAGTGAAAATCTAGCCTCTTCAGTACAAACAGTGTGAGATGACAAGGAAACTGATACCTCTATACCTTCAGTCTGATGGGAGTAATAAGGCTTCTTTGAGAAATTGAAATCACAGTTCTGAGAATTTGCAATCACATCTCTGCCCTCATTTAGTTTTGGAGTTCCAATTGACACTATCAGTATGGTTCAAGGAATTCTGGTGGAAATCCAGATATGGGGCACATGCAAGTCAAATCCTTTCTGGAGGAACCCACCTGTAACTGAGGCTTTGAGATGGTTCCCACAGACAAAGCCCTCCCAAAGAAAGTGAAACTCGCTCAATCATCATGTCTGACTCTTTGCAACCCCATGGATTATACAGTCTGTGGAATTCTCCAGGCCAGAATACTGGAGTGGGTAATCATTCCCTTCTCCAGGGGATCTTCCTGACCTAGGAATCAAACCAGAGTCTCCTGCAATGCAGGTGGATTCTTTACCAGCTGAGCTACCAGGGAAGCCCTCCCAAACAAGCTCATAATAAGAAACACAAACATGTCCTTCCAAAGAATTACTGTCAAGTACAAACTGTTGGAAAAATGTTTAACATGCTTAAGCTAACGAGAGGATATAAACCATCAAAAGGAAGAGGCAACCAAATAACGCAAAGAATCAAATAAAATTCCTGAAAGTGGAAAATGGAACCCTTGAAGGAAAAGGTTATTATGATTTAAAATAACCAATTAGACACACCTGAAAGTAGAATTATCTACTAAAAACAAGTGAAAGAAATTCTGGAGAATGTTTCCTGGAAGGATAAGAAATAATGGTTAAAGAAAGTTCAACAGACAAAAGATGTAGACCAAAAACACAAAACGTACATCTTATAGGAGTCTGTGAAGTAAATACTGGGGAATCAATGATATTCTAAGAAGAAACAGCTGGTAATTCTCTAGAATGGATGATATCCTTGATACCTTAGATTCTAGACACACATTTAGAAACATCATACGAAAGATGCAAAGCAATAAAAACACTGGTAAACAAAATGCACATAATGTAGACTCTACCCCCTAGCTGTGATGGATTGCTGTCTGCTGTGCTCCTCAAATAACCTGGACACATCTCTGTCACAACATTTAATACATTATAAATATCTGTTGAAAGTATCTGCTTCCTCGCTCTACGCACTAACCAGTTTGCAGACCATCACCTTGCCGGGAGCCAGCGTGAGGAATCCCACCCGTGGCAAAGGTCATGAGGAAGGAAGCCAGACATATGCAAAGGTGTGATCTGGCTTCAGCGGTTCCCCCTAGGTTTTCCTGAACATCTACCCCCCAAAACCAGAGTCTGTCTGCCTTATTGTACTGTGTTTTCCACTCTTCTGCCTCTGAAAGGAATTAACTTAGGGCTCCAGTTAACAGTCCCCTGCATATAAAAAGAATGTCTCAGCTTAAACCCCTCTGATAGCTTTCTAACTTACCTGACTGGTCTGCCCAGACTTTTACAACTTGTGAATTGTTTACAGCCCCCCAACCACAAGAGGCACAAAGCTTAAAGCATCTTAAAGATACAGAGCCTTTTCTAAAGAGCTACAAATTATATTGGCGATGGGTTTCACTGTTGAGTCAATGACTGCTGCCAGGCCTCCATATTCTTTATCTTTTAGGCACCTGAAGGATATTAATCCATGTAATTGGGATATAGAAAAAGGAATATAGTAGTTTTGATGTTAGCAACACTAGACTTTTGAGTTAATTACTTTTCTCTTTGTAATAAATCACTGTACTTCTTTCATTGTTATAAATTGTTGTGTCCTTGCTATGTAAGAATGTAACTTTATTTAGTGCTTTCTGACAGTGGTGCCAGACTTTGGGAAGAACAACACAAATAAGTTCTCTGGTTGACAGACCCTTATCAGAAAAGGGCCGTAAAACGTTAATTGGCCTTCTGGCCAGAAGATGATGTAAATCACCTAAGACTTGTGTATACAACTAAGTATGCAGAGAGAAAGCCTGGTCTCGATGAGTCAGGGCTGCTGACGCTGCATAAGTTTGTATTATCCATTGATCTCTATGTAAAATCAAAAGTATATAAGGCCTTTCCAGACAATAGAGGCTGGGCCAGTCACTGGAAAGACTGGTTTCCCCCGTGTCTTCTTTTCTTACTCTATTTTCAGGCTGAAATCCCATCTGGGGTGTGGAAGCTTGCCATGTCTACTTACTTGCCCTGGCTTCTAAGACCCAAGGCGGGGCACCCTCCGCTATTCAAATGGGCGCCGGTGGCCTAACGTAGATGGTGCAAATCTCTTGTCCTGAGGTTTTATTAGTTCTCCACCTAAACCAAGTTATTCAGCCTCTTTTCTCTACTAATTTTCCTACTATACTATTTCTTCCTAATCTCTTTTTATATTTCTAAATAAATAAGTTTTTCCTCACCACACTGTCCCCGCTTCGAATTACCCTGGATCCACCAGGGCTGGACCCCGGCAAGTATGCATTTGTGACTCCCAGAAGCTTATCAGTGCCTGATATCATAGGTAGTCAGTAAATGTTTGTTAAATAAATGAAAACAGGCTGACTATAACCCTACCATGAAATTTCCTGACTCTTTCTGAGGATAGCATGACTAAAATACCACTGATGGAGAACTGCAAATTACTTGGAAGTGACAATACCAATTTTTCTTGTTCTGTTTTCTCTGTACAAATAAGCAGTTACCAATTTTTATCCTGTTGCCCAGAACAATGAAGAAAATAATACTGCAACATATTCTACAGTTTACATGGGTGATGTCACACATATTTGACAGCTTTCAGTCAAATTGCCTTTCTGACAGTTGGCCTTTGCCTGGTTCTAGGAAGTTGGGAGGGGGCACATGATAACACTTCTAATGGATCTCTAAAACCCTTGGAGGACAGTGCTGTTTATGTTGCTAATGAAGAACAGATCCATCAGTGGAATGCTGAGTCAACTGCCATGCCTCATGCAGTTCAGGACACAGGTGTGCCATGATCAGAGCTTAGACCTCCTTGACACAAGTGCTCAGTTTCTTGCTCCTTGTACCCTGAGGCCTCCCTAAGTGGGTCCCAGCGGAGGCTACTGTGAAGAGAAGCAGAGAATAAGTAGGATGCTCCTGAGCCTGGCCAGTCAAGGCAAGGGAGAGTCTGGGTGTTCCCTGCTCCCTCACTGATGTTAATGCCTGGAAGCCAAGGCAGGAGGAGAGCTGGAACTACAACTCAACCAGGGATGGGCTCTTCCCTGTGTCTGAGAGTGTGAGGCCTCTGGAACATCTGGTGGGCCCAATGAGACAGTTCATAAACCCCTAAAGCACTCACCTGTAGAAGACCTGCCTCTATCGGCTGGGCAAGACCTAGCTGAGCACAGTCCCACCACTCTGATTCCCTCAGGTCAAGGGCTGGAAGTGTGGGCACTGTGTTTTTCCAAGGACTACCAGCCTTCTAGCCTGTGAGGTCATTATCATGGGTACTCAGGCCAGTGTCAAGGCATAGAAATTTGGAGTCCACCAAATGAAATGTCAGATCCCCTCTGCTCTCTTCATCACTGCACCTGATGCAAGAGCGCAGCAGAGGTTAACTCCACCCCTAATCATACACTGCAGGCTTGTAAACTGTCTTTGTTTTTACCGAAGACCTGTTGGAAGGAAATGTCCTGCCTTGACTGCAAGGGATTGTGACACTTTTCAGGCTAATAGTCCTCTTCAATGGACATTTGTTTAACCACTGTTTGTTTAACACTTTCTCTTGAGAATGGCCAGTGGGTAGGTTCTCCACACCTGATTTTTGGAATCTTGGGACCACCATGGAATTCCCTGGGGTTTACCTTGACTCATCAACCCATCTCTCTTTTCCTGCCCAATGGCAATATATCCTTTTCACTAAACTTGGGGACCCACTGAATCCAAATACCTTTATTAACTAAAGAGTATTTGTCAAGCAGCCTCCCTCTACAAAATCCAAGAAAGGATGCAGGTGTCCCTCCTCTGGTGTCTACTTCTCTCTGTCCTCCCACCAATCCTTCAAGACTATTCATTGTTCTTTTAATCTTATATTGAAGTAAAACTCAGACTTGATTTCTGGCCAGGACACTTACTTAGGGGGTGAGCTTGGGTGGTACTTAACTCAATGTCTCAGAGCCTCAGTCTTCTTGATGGAGAATTTCATTTGCTTGTCCTAAGAGGAAAATATAAGGACAGAGGGTGAGTAATAGACAGATGTGCATAACATATGCAGCAGAGTGCCTGCTACATAGAATCTTAAAGTGCTCAAATAAAAAATGTTTTGTGTGGTGATTTGTGTGGAGCTGGCTCCTGAAGAGTGAGGAGGGTTAAAATGTGACCCAGAAGTCTGTGACATTACAAATGAATGGAAAGCTGTGTGGTTGCCTATAGAAGGCTGTACCTGATCACAACCATGATCCATGTCATGGAGGTTCAGGGAATGGGAAGAGAAACAGCCTGAGAACTCACCGTAGGCCTGTACCAGACACTGCACTTGTCAGGCTACATCTACACTCTCATTCAGGCCTAATCACAGCCCCTCTGTAGGGGCATGTCAATAGTATGCCCTTTTTACATGTGATGATGAAGAAGCTGAAGAAGAGAGAATTCACAGTGGGCTGGGATCATCAAGTCATCTTTACAGAGGAGGTATGGTTTGAGCCAAGACTGGGAAGGTGAATAAGATTAGAAAGGAAGAGGGAGAGGGGCTGAGTTTCACTGGAGTGAGGAGGAACATCTGGCCCACAGAGCCCTGAGTTGGCAATTCTCAAAGCCACCGAGCAAACATGGCACTCCATCTGCTCCCTAGCAACTTCCCATCACACCTCAGACCTGCCTTATCTCCTCAGCTTCACTAGAGTGAGGCTCTGAAGTGAAAACTCATCCACTCTTATCTCACTGTCAGCCCTAAGCAAACAGATGGGGCCAAAACAGCCAGGAGAGCACGTCCATCCAGCTATCAGGCATCAAGTCTCACTCCCCACCCCTCTGATTGCCTGAGAGCATGAACATTAGGACTGAGAATAAGGATAGCCTCCGTACACTGGGCACTCCATCTGCCTTATCTTACTGAGTCCTCATGACAATCTCATAGACCCTCTTCCACAGAGTAGGAAACAGGTTCAGAGAGGCCAAGTCACGTATCCAAAGCACCACATCTAGGAAGAAGGACAGCTGGAGTTTCAATCCAGGTCTAATCTGACTCCAAAACCTCTATCCTTAGTCACTCTTGCTGCCGATTATAGTTTCACTGCTCAAAGTAGTTACAGAACACAAGCAAACACCCTGTTGTGTGTCTATTCCTTGTTAATGCCACTATGCAGCATTATTTGTCTCTAGAGATCAAAGGCACCACAGTTCTGAGGGGAACAAAACTTGGAAGCGTGAGGCATTCTCATTTTCCTACTCACCCATTGTGCTCTCCAATTCCACCCCAAAGAGATGTCTTTTCTCTTTTCCCAGTTCTTTTCCCTTAAAGTGTTTCCACACACCCTGCACAATTCTTTGTAGTGGTCCTTTTACTCTCAAAAGGTTCTGCATAATTGGACAAGAAATTATACGGTGACCATTCCTACAAAGAGGTGAACAGCTTCACACATAATGTTCAATAAACCATGACATACCTGTCAGGCAGGTGCTCCTGAGTGAGCGTGGAGTGTGATCTGAGGGGAGTAGCCTACCTCTCCATGGGGATGGAGTAAGGAAGAAAGACAATATAAATATGCTTTTGAAGGTTTTTGTGTACATTCTAGTTTGTTGGTCCTTGAGCAGTCAAGAAACAGGGGTAGAAGTATGCTTGGAATGCAGAACATGCTCTACTTGGGGGCCAGTGCGGTTGAGTACAGATGCCCTCTCAGCACAGCTGTGCATCAAATATGTGGAGCATGGAGAGTTGAGGAATTAAACAAAAACTGGTGAAAGAAAAGACTAGGAATAGGGTCATAGGGTCATGCCCACTCCTGTAGCCCCTGATTTGCCTTAAACCAGAGTCTAGATAGGCCATGGGTGTGAACTGCTACAGGGAAATTGAAACCCCCAGGATACAGTAGGACTTTGGGAACTGTTGAAGAAAGCAAGTGTCCAAGGGTAGAGAAGTCATGAGAAAACAGATCTCTGACAATGCTGGTGGCCATCCTCTTGAGTCCACATGGGGAAGAACCTAATTAATGCCTTGAAACATACCCAGGGAAGGGATTTCCTTTCCAAAATGCTAAGGTGATTTGAGTGGAAATTTTTTAATGTGATTTATATGAATAAGCCGAAAGACAAAAGACATGTGAATCTCAAATGTTGTTAAAATGACCTGACTGAATACTTGATATCTCTTAGGTAACTGACATGCTCCAAAACCAAAAATGGTATCGTGAAAAAAAAACAAGAACATCAAAGGAAAACCTAATATAATGTTTACTGATGAAATACCACTGTCATTACTATTTAGAGTTAGGAAGGTGATAAGGTAATTTCCTGAGAGTATTATGATTTGAAAGTTTGAGGAATATTTGGCATGAATTTTTTAAACTCTGGAAGTTAGTGCTGTTCTAGGTGGGAGAATGAGAGTAAAAAAGTAAATGAAGTTATGATGAAAATAATTTTGATGATAAAGACCCCAAAAAACAGACCTCGAGTGATAACTAACAGAATGACCATTAAGAAAGTGGTGAAAGGAAATATGGTTAGGGAAAATCCATGGTTTTCCTTATAAAAATCTCTACTAGAGCCTTGTATTCCTGTGGATCTGATAATGTGAGATAGCGTTTCCTTCAAAATTAAAGGGCTTCAAAAACAGGATAAATGGCATAGGTCCAAAAACTAGAGCACATCCTATTTTTGAGACCTACAAGTCTTTCCCATCAAGTGAGTGGCTCTGCAAAAAAAAGCCTTTGGTTTGTGATGCTCAAGTGGTCCTGAGGCAGCTCATCTGCAGGTGGTGTATCTGATGGCAGCCCTGGTGGCCTCAGACACATTGTGCTCCCAATCTCCCCTGGCAGCAGCAGGTGAAGTGTGCTGAGAATCTGTCTGGAGGTGAGAATCAACCCTTGATGGGAAGGGCCAGGAAGGAGGCATATCTGATCCACCCTCAATGATATTGTTCAGAAAATAATTCACACATAACATTTAAGGAAATGCCAAAATTAATGAGAAAGTGCTTCACAACCTGCTAGACACAGATGGACATAGAAGTGCAAAGTCAGCTCCTTGTACACAGAGTAGTGCTCCTGGAAATCACGGAAATAACTGGCCTAATATTTTCTCCAGCTCTGATCAAAACCCTCATGGTATCAGGAAAGAGAAATTGCAAAATCAGAGTCTCTATGTACAGAACACAAACTGAAATTTCATGGTATCTTACTATTAAAAATATTTAGTAAGTAACAAATTTAAAAGTTGTTTTTCGACACAATTTAGGTTTTGAAAAATAACCCACATAATACATACAAGAATTCTTGGTTGGGAGAAAATGTTACCTCATTGTTTAAGAAGCCACCATTGGAGAAGTAAATGGCAACCCACTCCAGTGTTCTTGCCTGGAGAATCCCAGGGACAGGGGAGCCTGGTGGGCTATCGTCTCTGGGGTTGCACAGAGTTGGACAGGACTGAAGCGACTTAGAAGCAGCAGCAGCAGCAGCAGCAGCAGCAGCAGCATGGGGTAAGAAATGGAACCAATAAGTGAGAAACACACAAAAATTAAAATCCATAACTTTCAAGGATATGTGATAATGCAGTCAAAGGTATTTCTTAAAATATATTTATGTAGAAATAAATTACAGAAATTGAACCCGCCAAAAAAGACTTTAGAAGAATTTAAGAAATGGGAGTCATCAGTGTGTTTTCATTCCCAATGACTAGGCTTCCTATGGTGTTTCCTCTTGGACATTTAAGGGGCAGCTAATTCTACTGTTAATAAGATTTCAATCATGAAGGGGGAAAAGCTGAATTTTATTACTAGAAAATGCAGTGGAAATTTACAGTGATGAAATCTTACTAATCATATCTGAAGAGTTTTGTTTACATCTATGAATTTAAAAGTCTTACCTGAAATATTAGTAATCAACTTCTTGCCATTTTTTTAATGCAAGGGACAAAAGACATATCCAGGACAGTCTGAATTCATATCATTAAACCACCATGTTTAAACAGCAGCCAAGAAGCAAATCCCAGGAAGTGAACTATACCAACATACTCCATAATCTCCAAAGGCCAAACTCCCAAGAAGACTGTGATTGGTGTATCCTGTGTCACACTATAACATTTTGGCCCAATGACAAGGAACAACACTCCTTGCCTACCTCAATCTCGAAGGCTCCAGATGTTAGTACACCTCCTATTGCTTCAGCCCAAGACAGTGTTCACATTTTGAGTCAAGGGTTGTGCCTCAGGATTTGCAGGCTTTTCATTGGCTGAGCCAGTCCCAAGTGGTGCTTGAGCTGCTCTGATTGGATGCTTCCAGCATCCTCACAATGCAGAGGTGCAAGTCATGAAGGCTTCCACTTCTCCAAAACGGGAGGATGTACTCTTCAGGAAAGAAAAAAAAAAAAAAAAAAAAAGATTGATCTGAACTAGTCAGAAAAGTAATTTCTCTTTCTTCCACTTTAGAAACATTGATTCTGGAACATTTTGCTTTATTTATTTTAGCACTATGTTTGGGACCTTGCTTATATTTTCAAATGATTTCTATGATACAAATAATGTCAACAAGGTTTGAATGGGGTATATTTATCCTATTAATACTATTTTCTCCAAGTCCTTACTCATCATGTGTTATTAAACATAAACTCTTCCCATATGTTGTCATGTCAGCAAACCTCAGTATAAATTATGATTGTACAGGAAGTGCCCTTTCTCCTTGATCACCTACTGAAGTCAGTTAACATATGTGCTTATTTGGCCTTAGTCTCTTCAGCATCAATTCCCACTGTCTCACTCTTTTTTAAGATTTCCTGTGTTTCAGTCATCCTTGAGTTTTACCAAGAGTTCCTCTCATCCAAAATTTTGTTCCAAGTATGTAAGACCACCCTGGGGTAAAGAGGTATTTACCTGCACATCATTTGGTGATAGTTTTCCCTAGTTTCCTTGGAAGTCAATGTTTTGGAATATTTTCATAAGATTCATATAAAATTCAAGCATATAAGTTATCTTACCATTCCAGTGGCTCATCTGTCATAATGGCCCCAAGACAGTTTTGAGAGGTAATGGCAGAACAGAGTTCTACACTGGACCAAAGGAAAAAGGCCTTTAGAGCCCTCCTTGATCAGGAAATGGCCCCCTTCATAGACATACAACTCAGAGTGGTTAAGCTCTCTCTAGTATCCAGGCTTGCCCAAGTCTTACTCCTGAGTTTGTGGGTTTCTGAAATTTAAAGACTTGCTGTATTGTCCCTTCAGGACAGTGCTGTCCCTTTTCTCAAGGCTTGAAGAAAAGTTTTGATTTCTGTAGGTTATCCATCATTTGTCTCACTGAGTGACATCACTTGACTGAGTGACATCCTTTTGACATTTAAACATTCTAATCAATAGGAAAATTTTAAACTTATTTTACAAGTAGAAAAATGGATACCAAACATAACAGAATATACTTAGTGTTTAAAGCAAACTACAATTAACATTTTAAAGCATTTATAAGGACTGAATTGAAAGCGTATCTCCCGTCATTACTGAGATGAACAGTGAGAAACTTTTTGAAAGTAAATACAACTATTCAATCTTCAAATAGTTGAGGACAATCACATGAGAGCAGTCACCTTGTTTTCTCTTAAGTAGTCATTAGTGTTGGAGAAGGAAATGACAACCCACTGCAGTATTCTTGCCTGGAAAATTCAATGGGCAGAGGAGCCTGGCAGGCTACAGTCCATAGGGTTGCCAAGATGTGGACACAACTGAGCAAGTGAGCTCACCAGCAGTCACTACTGTTCTCTTCTTTATTATTGTTATAGGAGTATCTACAAAACATTGCTTATAACCAAACAACAATTTTACCAAACAGAGAAAAGCCCTATGTGTACACTGCTAATTTTGAAGCAATGTGATATAAAGTGTACTGGGAACCATGAAAAAAAGAGGGAGCTACAAATAGAATACTGATACATACCAGACAGATCAACAGAAGCATTCAGCCAGCCCACAGATACATGAGAAGCAATAAATAATTGCTGCTTTAATTCACTAAATTCTGAAATAATTTACAATGCAACAATCACTAAATGATACATATTATGAAAAAATCAAGTTTATCACAGTTGCAATTGATGTGAAAGCCTTGATTTATCAAAATTGATCATTTTAAGTAAGACTTTCCATCAACATTCTATGCTTGCATGGGTTAGAAGAATTAAGAAACTAACTACACCACCCAGTAAGCATCAAACCACTATTTATGTGTGGAAAACACCAATGTGCTCTTAATATAATGGAAGCGTGAGGAGATATGCCCATCTATAACTCAAAATTCATGTCTTATATGAGTTGTATTCATTCTCCCTAAAATCCTATGCTGACGTCCTCAACATAGTACCTGACATGTGATTGTTTATGGAGATACAATCTACCCTAGAGGAATGAAGTTCAACTGTATTCATTAGGATGCCCCCAATCCAAAAAGACCTGTAGCTATGTAAAAAGAGGAAACGTGGACACAGAGACTCTCACATAGGAAGGAAACTGAACAAATGTAGGGGTGTCTTTGCCACTTTGACAAGAAAAGGTGAGAAGACTGGAACAGACGCTTTCTTCATACCACTCTGAAGGAATCAAATCAGCTGTCATCTTGATTTGGACTTCTCACCTCCAGAAATGTGAGACCTTATTTATGTGCAGTTCAGTAAACCAATCTCAGGCATTTTGTACATTAGCCCAGGTGACTAATATGATATTAAATCACCACAATTAGAATCATTTAAGCAATTCAGCAAAGACAGTGCAGGCAAAGAATGGCACCTGATACCATCCCTGTTACCAAAGCTGAACATCCAGGAAGGGATGTACTCCATGGCCGCCCGAAAACTGGCTTGAACTTAGGACAATGAACATTTTGAACAATGGCTGTGGCTCACTCAGGCTGGTCCCTGATTGGCTAATTCAGAGCAGAGTGGCCATTGCACTTCTCTGATTGGACGTCCCATCATCAGAGGGGAATATCACTAAGGTTGTCATTTACAAAACTTGAGTAAAGCCTGGACAAGAAAAGAGACAGTTCACCTGAACAAGTTAGAGTAAACCATTCAGTTAGAAGATTAAGATTTTTATGAGTAGATTAGAATCTGTAATATTTTTTTTCCTTAAAATGATTTAGTTATTCGTTCACTATTTTTAAATCCACACTTTAAATGGATTCCATAACCGAGGTAATGGAGGAAAGAGTTTTAATGGGGTACGTTTGACCTATGGATACTATCTTCCATGCATTGATTATTATAATTTGTTGATGAAGCGGTGAAGGTTTTCCCTCATTTCCTCTTCACAGTAAACCACACCATTAGATCGCGATTGGGCACTAGCTTCCCTGCTTTCCAAAAAGGCCCACTAAAGGGTATAATTAGGATCACTACTTCCCCTTCCACCTCCAACAACAATAACAAAATTCTAATTTTCTTTTTTTCTTTCTAGATTTCTTATGTGTTGTCCTCCCTTACACTCCCAGTCTTTACTCTCTAGACCAATTATGCTGCATCTGTAACATCTTTCAACAGTGATCCTATTGCATTTCTGTATTTACAAACACAAAATACACAAAGCATGATAGCAGTGTCTTAGTGTATTAGATCTCTCAGAATTACTTTTCGCAGCGACCATATCTTTGGGACCAGCATGCAAAAATAACCTTGGTAATGCATTTCTGATTCATAGGAAGGAAAACTGATGTTTTGAAGCAGGAACCATTAGCAACATAGACATTAACTTGTTTTCTGAAGTCACTCTTTTCAAATGGTTCACAGTTGTTTCTCAGAAAAGGCACCTGTCTCTGCACAGAGTTTCCACTTTGGAAGTTTTTTCTGAGTGGATATAATAATTTCTAATTGCTATGCAAAGCAAGGCATGCACAGGATTTCATGGTTGATTTTAACAATAGGTTGCTCTTTTTTTTTTTTTCCTTGAAAATCCTTCATTTTAATTTTCACCATTACAGAATAATAATAAGAAATGAACTTCTTGAAGGGGCTTATTTGCCTAAATTCTTTTATTATTGATCTCAAAGAGAGGTCTGGAGGTAATCCCGGCCCCATTCATACTTGCAATAGTCCATTAACACTCTCTAGTATCAAATCCTGCCCTCATTTTATTCTTCAGCAAGTGGTGCTATGTATGAGGTATAACAATTTAGTTTTGGTCTCTCTGAAGAATGAGCACTGAAATCTTTGAATTTTGTAGTCTATATAGCTATTATCTCATTCTTTGCATAACAGAGACATCCTCCACATGTTTCATCATCCTAGTCAAAAGGGTTATTTACAGATTTTTTAAATGTTCAAATGAAATATTTCACAAAATGATGAGCTTCAAAGCAAATCATAAAAAATTTTAAAGGATTGAAATCCCACAGAATGTTTTCTCTCAACAGATGTCATAAGTTAGAAACTTGTTTATCAAGGAAACTAATAGAAAATTAGCAACATCTTTAAAATCCATCACTCCACATATAGGAAGTTTACACAAGTGAAATTCAAATAAAAATCCTCCTGGACCACAAAGAAAAAAGAATGTACAAGCAAAGCCATGAACTTTAACATGAACCTGGCCATTCAAACATCTAGAGGTAAAAGGAGATACTGTAGGTTTTATATTGCTGATAATTCTCCTCTACATTGCTGTAAGGGCCTGAAGACATGACCCGCTCTGGATTCACGTCCTTAAATCTCCATAACTAAATATAAAGAAAAGAACCAAAAAAGAACTGGCACAGTACCACAGTTCCTTCCCCCCTTAATCTCCAGTCTGATTTTCATAGAAAGGCTATTATCTCTTGAGTTCTGGTCACTCAACCACACTTTGAGTCAACAGCTGTGGCTCACAGGCTGCCAGTCCCCCATTGGCTGTACCAGTGGAGATAGATGCTTGAAGTGTTTTCTCTGGACTTGCTCTGATGGATATAAAATTGCAGGTCATGAAAGTCTGTGTTTTAAAGAGCAAATGATTCTTTGCTAGAAAGTAACTGATTAGATACATCTGTATGAATTTCTAAAACAATTTCAAAAACCAGGGAATTAAAAAATTGAAATGTGTGTGAAAATTTTGTTTTGCCATTTCTGTACTATATATCAGTCCCCATTTGTATATTTAAATGTTTGATTAACTGGGATATGTTGAAAATAAATAAATCAACTGGGATATGTGAGAAATGTATAGTAGAGGTAGTGGATGGGTATATCAGTTTCTTCACTTTAACTATTGCATATTACACATAAAATGCTTCTGAAGAATTCCATAGTACAGTTTGGGAGAATGAGAATAAAATGGAACATTAAATTAGTAGGAAAATAATTTAGCACTTATAGAACTCTATCTTGACAGGCCTAGAGAAAACACTACAACTGGGATCAAGGAAAGGTTAGAATTTTGTAGTTCTTCCTAGCATTTGTCTCATTGTTTGGCTGAGAGTGACATCCTTCACAGATTTCTACATCCATATCCAGTGGTACTGACAAGGTCTTTTTAACTTTAAAATTTTTTATGGATGTATTTATGAGTTACAATATTATGTTTGTTCAGGTTTACAACATACTGATTCAATTGTTTTATATATTATACTCTGTTGACACTTATTATTAGATAATTGTTGTATTTCTCTGTGCTGTACAGTGTATCCTTGTTGCTTATTTTAAAGTTCAAAATGAATAGTTTAAAATAAAATAAAATATTACGTTCGAATGAAATCCATAGTAAATTACAAAGGACTGAAATTGCGGAGTGCGTTCTCTCTCTCCAAGCATGTAGTAAGCTTGAAATCAATCTTTTAAAAAAGAAATAGGAAAATCACCAACTACTTTGAAATTCAGCAATATATCTATAGAAAACAAAAGTCAATGCACTAAGAAGGAAGCGCAATGGACATTAAATTCAGTAAATATTATCATAAGCATTAGCAGTCAAATACTTGAGGTAGAAGAAGGAGTCATCTTATTTCTCTTAATTGCTGAACATCCTCCTCTTATTTTGATTTGAGGAGCTAGAGACATGTCCCACAACAAGAAATGGATGCATGTGTGTGTGCTACATCTGTTCTGTCGTGTCCAACTCTTTGTGATCCCATGGACTGTAGCTCACCAGAGTCCTCTGTCCATGGGGATTATCCATGTAAGAATACTGGAGTGGGTTTCCATCCTCCTCCAGGGAACCTTCTCCACCTAGGGATCGAACCTGGGTCTCCTGTGTCTCCTGCATTATAGACAGGTTCTTTACCACTGACACCACCTGGGAAGCCCCAAGAAATTGACCAAGGGATAGAACAGTCATAAAAGTTTCAGTCATGTCTGACTCTTTGAGACCCTATAGACTGTAGCCCACAAGGCTCCTCTGTCCATGGGATTTCCCAGGCAAGAATACAGAGTGGGTTCCTATGCCCTTCTCCAGGGCATCTTCCCAATCAAGGGATTGAACCTGTGGCTTTTACATTTCCTACATACACAGGCAGGTTCTTTACCACTAGCTCCACCTGGGAAGCCCCAAGAAATGGATGCCTGTACTTCAATCGCCATGGTTAAAAGCAGGTGCTTGAATGGAAAAACATCAGGAAAATTATCACCCCACCTTCCCGCTCCATCTCTAGGCTGAGTGTCACAGGAAGGGTGTTATTTGTTCAGCTCTCCTCACTTCACCATACGTTTGGCCAATTGCTTTGGCTCATGAGCTACCAGTCCCTCACTGGCGGCTGCTATGGAGACTGTGGCTACATTTGCCATCACTGGACAATCCCATCATCCATGCAACACTGAAATTCAGTCAAGATTTTTGTTTTTAAAAAAAGCCAAAAGTTCTAGGTTGAAACCAAACAAAAAAGAGAATCAGAGAAATCTGAATTATGTAATTTCAGAAGACATGGTGCTTGATTCTAGAAATTTAGAATTTTCTAAATTTACACTCTATCTGAGTCCTACTTTAAGCACGTAGCTGAACTGGGATTGAAGGAATAGAATGGGTAAGTGATTTTTGTACCTGCTACTGGTGGTGTGGTAGTAAAGAATCCATGTGACAATGCAGGAGACACAAGAGACACGGGTTCTATCCCTTGGTCAGAAAGATCCCCTGGAGTAGGACTAGGAAATGGCAACCCATTTCAGTATTCTTGCTTGGAAAATTTGGAGGAGACAGGAGCCTGGTGGGCTCCTGTCCATGGAGTTACAGTTGGACATGACTAAGTGACTGAGCACACACACACACTAACACACACACACCACACACACACACACTGCTCTTTGTGAGTGTATGCATGCTACATTGCTTCAGTCATGCCCAACTATTTGCAGACCCTATGGATTGTAGCCCACCAGACTCCTCTGTCCATGGGATTCTCCAGGCAGGAATACTGGAATGCGTTGCCATGCCCTCCTCCAAGGGATCTTTCTGACCCAGGAATTGAAGCTACTTCTCCTGCAACTCCTGCATTGCAGGCAGATTCTTTACTGCTGAGCCACCCGGGAAGCACACACTGCTCTTTATCCGTTGCTAAATGGCAACCCACTCCAGTACTCTTGCCTGGAGAATCTCATGGACGGAGGAGCCTGGTGGGCTACAGTGCATGGGGTCGCAAAGAGTCGGACACGACTGAGCAACTTCACTTTCACACCACACATAAAAATCTCTGGATGATACTCCTATATCTAGGTGGGAGAATGAAAATGAAAAAGGCCAATGAAACTTTTATGGGAAGAATTCTGACCATAAACGTTCCTAAGATGGCTGACTGACAAACCACGAATAGAAATAACCATTTAGGAAAGTGATGAGTTGCAATGGGTTAAGAAAAGTGCGCGATTTTACACTGAACAAATGACACAACCAACACATACTGAAGCCAAGTTGATGAGGTTTTTAATGTTTTCCTCGGGGTAGACAGGTTTTAAAGATGGAAAGTAGGGCATATGGAGAGAACCCAGAGTGGATGTGGCTCTTCATCATTACAGGTCCTTTCCCTCCAAGTGAGTGGTTTTGAAAAGAGTCGAGTTTGTGATGTTCAGGTGGTCCTGAGGCAGTTTATTTGCAGCAGTTGTATCTGATGACTGACTTGGTGGCCTCAGACATGGCGTACTTGCAAATCTCCTCAGGCAAGAGAAGACACATAGCATCTGGATCTCTCCACTGGTGATGGTGCCGTGCTTGTTGGAGCTAGCCAGGTGCCTGGCCTCTGCAGCTATCCACTCAAAAATATCCTTCACAAACGAATCCATGACGTTCATGGCCTCGTGGGAGAGACTCAGGCCTGGGTGCACTTGCCTCAGCAACCTGGGGAAATAAGTGGTGAAGCTCGCGAAGTTGTTTGGATGGCGGCAATGTCCATAACTGTCTTCTGCTTTGCCTTCTTTGGCTCGGCATCATAGGGCTCCGGTTCAGAGGGCTCTGTTTCTGAGGTCTCCATTTCAGAGGGCTCAATTTTGGAAATCCCGGTTTCTTTGATGCCTTGGTCTTCCACAGAGTTCTCAGAGGATGTCTGAGCTACATCGAAACCTCCAGTCCCCACAGCTCAGAGTGAAGGACAATGTGAGGTTTAAAGACAGTTGGCCGATTTTATAAGCCCTGCTTTCCCTATGTCACAGACATTGTCCATATCTGATTGGATAAAATGCAAGGCAAGGAGGCCCGTTACTATGGCAGCCCATGTCACTTGTTTCTGGATCCCCCACCCTCCAGTTCCAGCCACCTTGCTCCCCCATGTTTAACCCCTAGTCAGTCAAACTCAGTGGTATCTTTAAACTTTCGGTGACCTCCACCAGATAATCTTTGAACGCTGCCCCATGTAGGAAACAGTCATCCATTCATCTCAGCTGAATTATGTCTACTATTGATGTATAAGAACTTTGAAAGATGTCACCAAAGTCACCTAAGTTGAAAAATGAAATAATCAGTTGGAGCTTCCTGAGAGTTGACCTTCATAACTCAAGCTCTGGCAGGCATCAGAGTGACTCAGGTCACTTGGTAGCCATTTACTCCAACACAGATTCTTGTCCTTCTGATTGACCTACAGAGGCATGAGCAGAATGTCCTGGCTTCCTCAGAAGAGTGCTCCTGAGAATCACAGAAATTAATTGACCAGCTTTATCTCCAAAAATTATCAAAACCAATGATCAGTATGAAGAGAATCACAAAATCCCATTTGCCAAATACAGAACACAAACAGAAATAGGACTACTTACACAAAAACACTAATAGTATCTAACATTTTGCAAATTTTAAACTGCTTTCTTTAACATTATTTAGGCCCCCCAAAATACCACACATTCTGGAATTGATTAATGATTTATAGTGGTTATTTCTCAAAAAATGATCACTCATTGCTGAGAAGCCATCAGGGTAATAGAAAAGAATTTAAAAAGAGAAAAATAAAATGCCTAGGAATAAATTACTTAAGGTGGTGAAAGACCTGTACTCAGAAAGAATAAGACCCTGATCAAAGACATTGAAGACAATACAAACAGAGGGAAAGGTCTACCTTGTTTATGGACTGGAAGAATTGATATTCTTCAAAAAAAAAACCATGCTATCAAAGCCAATCCACATATTCAATGCAATTCCTATGAAAATACCAGGGCATTTTCCACAGAACTAAAACAAACAATTTTAAATTTTGTATGGAAAGATGAAAGACCCTGAATCGCCAAAACAATCTTCAGGAAGAAGACCAGAACTGGAGGAATCGAGTTCCCTGATTTTGGACTAGAACAGAAAACTACAGTAATCCAATCAGTGTAGTACTGGCACAAAAATAGACACATGGATCCATAGAACAGGAGAGCTCAGAAATAAACCTATGGGCTTATGGTCAATTCAGTTCAGTTCAGTCTCTCAGTCATGTGTGACTCTTTGCAACCCCATGGACTACAGCACACCAGGCTTCCCTGTCCATCACCAACTCTCAGAGCTTACTCAAACTCATGTCCATCAAGTCGGTGATGTCATCCAACCATTTCATCTTCTGTCGTCCCTTTCTCACCCACCTTCAATCTTTCCCAGCATCAGGGTCTTTTCCAAGGAGTCAGTCCTTCACATCATTTGACACAATATTGGAGTTTCAGCTTCAGCATCAATCCTTCCAGTGAATATTCAGGACTGATTTCATTTAGGATTAACTGGTTGTATCTCCTTGCCATCCATGGTCAATTAATCTACAATTTAAAAAGGCAAGAATGTACAAATGGAGAAAAGACAATCTCTACAATAAGTGGTGCTGGGACAATTGGATAGCTACATACAAAAAAGTTAGAACATTCTCTAGCAGCATATACAAAAATAAACTCAAAATAGACTAAAGACCTAAATATAATACATATGTTATGTAGGAAATCATTTTAAGAAACAGAAGCCATTAGATATTTCAATGACCTGTATTTCTTTCACATTTGTAAATTCAGAAATTGAATGAACACATCAGTTTAAAAAAAACAACACTAAAAATAACCACAATTGGGTTTTGAGGGGATAACTGGGACCTCAAACGTCTCTGATACACAGGAAATCTAGGATGAAGAAGGAAAAGCAGAGTTTGATGTTGAAGATTGGAAAGAGGAGTAACACTAGTAATTATTCACTTCAGTTGATGATTGAGGAAATAAGAGAGCCTAATGAGAAATCACCTTGCAATGTTGTGGCTTATCATAAAGGCAAAATAAGGGAAATAGCTTCATGGCTTAAATAACAATTGCAAGTCTCAACTCATGGATAATGGTGTTGATAGGATAGGCATACCCCATTCACAAACCTTTTCAACATCACCGTTGTTTATGGATTCACTTATAAAGAGGACCCCAACACAGCACAGAAGTGCAACAAGAAATTCAGGAATAAAACTCATTTCACACTTCCTAGAATCACAGGTTTCTACCCTAATTCATTCAGCTGATCTAATGTCATTATTTTCAGCCCTTATTCTCTTATTTTTGAAGTGGAAAACCTTCATGATTTGCAGCTTAAAATCATAGGGATGGTGAGAACATTCAGTCAGAGAAGCTTAAGTCCACATTGAATCCATGTCTGCCAATGAGGGACTCAAACTGGTAGCCACAGTCACTGAGCCACTCTACAGTGAGGTTTTCCTAACTGAACCAATAACAGTCTTTCTGGGGTGTTCAGGTCTGGTGACAGCAGGGCAACAAATATGATTATTTATCTACTTTGACAGTAAGCTAACAAGTATGATTATCTATTGTTATATGAAACTAATCAAGGTCATTTAAATATTATATAAGTATTAGGAAATGGCCAGATAAAGAATCTACCTGCAATGCAAGAGACCAAGTTTCAATCCCTGGGTCCAGAAGATCCTCTAGAATAGGAAATGGAAACCCACTCCAGTATTCCTGCCTGGAAAATTCCATGGACAGAGGAGCCTGGCAGGCTACCGTCCATGGAGTCACAAAGAGTCAGACATGACTGAATGACTAGCACTTTCAACATCTTCAAGTATTCTATATCTCCTGTACAAAATGCTAATGATTGGGTCACTTAAACAACATTCATTTATTCTCTCATACATGTAGAGGCTTTAGGTCCATATCAAGGTTTCATCTCAGTTGGATCTTATGCAAGGTGTGAATGCATAAGGGACCTCTGTTCCTGGCCCCTCTCCTTGGCTTGTAGATAGCTGAATACTCCCTATACCTCCCTACATTTTCTTCCCTATGTGTATGTATCTATGTCTGATTTTCACTTTTCATATGGATATAACTCATTTGAATTAAGACCTACTGTAATGAACATATTTGAATTTGATTACTTGGTAAATGAACAGTATGAAAAGGCAAAAAGATAGGACACTGAAAGATGAACTCACCAGGTGGGTAGGTGCCTAATATGCTACTGGAGATCAGTGGAGAAATAACTCCAGAAAGAATGAAGAAACAGAACCAAAGCAAAAACAACACCCAGCTGTGGATGTGACTGGTGATGGAAGTAAAGTCTGATGCTGTAAAGAGCAGTATTGCATAGGAACCTGGAATGTTAGGTCCATGAATCAAGGCAAATTGGAAGTGGTCAAACAGGAGATGGAAAGAGTGAACATCTACATTTTGGGAATCAGCTAACTAAAATGGACTGGAATGGGCGAATTTAACTCAGATGACCATTATATCTACTACTGTGGGCAGGAATCCCTTAGAAGAAATGGAGTAGACATCAGAGTCAACCAAAGAGTCCAAAATGCAGTACTTGATTGCAGTCTAAAAAATGACAGAATGATCTCTGTTTGTTTCCAAGACAAATCATTCAATGTCACAGTAATATAAGTCTATGCCCCTACCATTGATGCTGAAGAAGCTGAAGTTGAATGGTTCTATGAAGACCTACAAGACCTTCTAGAACTGACACCCCAAAAAGATGTCCTTTTCATTATAGGGGACTGGAATGCAAAAATAGGCAGTCAAGAGATACCTGGAGTAACAGGCAATTCGGCCTTGAAGTACAGAATGAAGCAGGGCAAAGGCTAATAGAGTTTTGTCAAGAGAATGCACTGGTCATAGCAAACACCCTCTTTCGACAAGAGAAGAGTCTACACGTGGACATCACCAGATAGCCAATACCAAAATCAGATTGATTATATTCTTTGAAGCCAAGATGAAGAAGTTATATACAGTCAGCAAAAACAAGACCAGGAGCTGACTGTGGCTCAGATCATGAACTCCTTATTGCCAAATTCAGATTTAAACTGAAGAAAGTAGGGAAAACCACTAGATCATTAAGGAATGACCTAAATCAAATCCCCTACAATTATACAGTAGAAGAGACAAATAGATTAAAGGGATTATATCTGATAGAGTGCATGAAGAATTATGAACGGAGGTTCATGATGTTGTACAGGAGGCAGTGATGAAGACCATCCTCAAGAAAAAGAAATGCAAAAAGGCTAAATGGTTGGCTTACGAGGCCTAACAAATAGCTGTGAAAGGAAGAGAAGCACAAAGAAAGGGGAAATGGAAAGGTACACTCAAAGAATAGCAAGGGGAGATGAGAAAACCTTCCTCAGTGATCAGTGCAAAGAAACACTAGAATGGGAAAACAATAGAATGAGAAAGACTAGAGATCTCTTCAAGAAAATTAGAGATACCAAGAGAACATTTCATGCAAAGGTGGGCACAAAATAGGGCAGAAATGGTATGGACCTAACAGAAGCAGAAGATATTAAGAAGAGGTGGCAAGACTACACAGAAGAACAATAGAAAAAAGATCTTCATGATCCAGATAACCACGATGGTGTGGTTACTCACCTAGAGCCAGACATCCTCGAATGAGAAGTCAAGTGGACCTTAGGAAACATCACTACAAACAAAGCTAGGGGAAGTGATGGAATTCCAGTTGAACTATTTCAAATCCTAAAAGATGATTCTTTGAAAGTGTTGCACTCAATATGCCAGCAAATCTTGAAAACTCAGCAGTGGCCACAGGACTGGAAAAGGTCAGTTTTCATTGTAATCCCAAAGAAAGGCAATGCCAAAGAATGCTCAAACAACCACACAATTGCACTCATCTCACACACTAACAAAGTAATGCTCAAAATTCTCCAAGCCAGGCTTCAACAGTACGTGAACTTCCAGATGTTCAAGTTGGATTTAGAAAAGGCAGAGGAACCGGAGATCAAATTGACATCTGTTGGATCATTGAAAAAGCAAGACAGTTCCAGAAAAACATCTATTTTGCTTTATTGACTATGCCAAAGCCTTGACTGTGTGGATCACAGCAGGATGTGGAGAATTCTTCAAGAGATGGGAATACAGACCCCCTTGCCTGCCTCCTGAAAAATCTGTATGCAAGGTCAAGAAACAACAGGTAGAACTGGACATGGAACAACAGATTGCTTCCAAATCAGGAAGGGAGTACATCAAGGCTGTATGTTGTCATCCTGCTTATTTAACTTATATGTGGAGTACATTATGACAAATGCTGGACTGGATGAAGCACAAACTGGAATCAAGACTGCCAAGAGAAATAACAATAACTTCAGAGATGCAGATGACACCACCCTTATGGCAGAAAGTGAAGAGGAGCTAAAGAGCCTCTTGATGAAAGTGAAAGAGGAGAGTGAAAATGTTGGCTTAAGACTCAACATTCAGAAAACTAAGATCATGGCATCCAGTCACATCACTTCATGGCAAACAGATGGGGAAACAATGGAAGACTTTATTTTGGGGGGGCCTCCAAAATCACTGCAGATGGTGAATGCAGTCATGAAATTAAAAGAAGCTTTCTCTTAGGAAGAAAAGTCATGACCAACTTAGACAGCATATTAAAAAGCAGAGATATTACTTTGCCAACAAAGGTCCAAGGTCAGGGGCAGTGGCTGAGAGGAGCAACCCCACATCCAAGGAGCAGTGGCTGCATGGACACAGGAGGGCCTAGAGGAGCTACTCCATGTTCAAGGTCAGGAGGGGCAGCGTTGAGGAGATACCCCTCATCCAAGTTAAGGAGCAGCAGCTGCACTTTGCTGGAGCAGCAAAGAAGAGATACCCCATGTCCAAGGTAAGAGAAACCCAAGTAAGATGGCAGGTGTTGCAAGAGGGCATCAGAGGGCAGACACACTGAAACCATAATCACAGAAAACTAGTCAATCTAATCACACTAGGACCACAGCCTTGTCTAACTCAATGAAACTAAGCCATGCCCGCAGGGCAACCCAAGACGGGCGGGTCATGGTGGAGAGGTCTGACAGAATGTGGTCCACTGGAGAATGGAATGGCAAACCACTTCAGTATTTTTGCCTTGAGAACCCCATGAACAGTATGAAAAGGCAAAATGATAGGATACTGAAAGAGGAACTCCCCCGGTCAGTAGGTGCCCAATATGCTACTGGAAATCAGTGGAGAAATAACTCCAGAAAGAATGAAGGGATGGACCCAAAGCAAAAACAATACCCAGTTGTGGATGTGACTGGTGATAGAAGCAAGGTCAGATGCTGTAAAGAGCAATATTGCATTCAGTTCAGTTCAGTCACTCAGTCGTGTCTGGACTCTTTGACACCCCATGAATCGCAGCACGCCAGGCCTCCCTGTCCATCACCAACTCCCGGAGTTCACTCAGACTCACATCCATCGAGTCAGTGATGCCATCCAGCCATCTCATCCTCTGTCGTCCCTTCTCCTCCTGCCCCCAATCCCTCCCAGCATCAGAGTCTTTTCCAATGAGTCAACTCTTCGCATGAGGTGGCCAAAGTACTGAAGTTTCAGCTTTAGCATCATCCCTTCCAAAGAAATCCCAGGGCTGATCTCCTTCAGAATGGACTGGTTGGATCTCCTTGCAGTCCAAGGGACTCTCAGGAGTCTTCTCCAACACCACAGTTCAAAAGCATCAATTCTTTGGCGCTCAGCTTTCTTCACAGTCCAGCTCTCACATCCATACATGACCACTGGAAAAACCATAGCCTTGACTAGATGGACCTTAGTTGGCAATGTAATGTCTCTGCTTTTCAATATGCTATCTAGGTTGCATCAATTCATAGGCACTCAGCTTTCTCTGTAGTCCAACTCTCACATCCATATATGACTACTGGGAAATCTATAGCTTTGACTAGATGGACTTTATTGACAAATAATGTCTCCGCTTTTTAATTTGCTCTCTAGGTTGGTCACAGCTTTTCTTCCTCCAAGGAACAAGTGTCTTTTAATTTCATGGCTGCAGTCACCATCTACAGTGATTTTGGAGCACAAGAAAATCAAGTCTCTCACTATTTCCATTGTTTCCCCATCTATCTGCCATGAAGTGATGAGACCAGATGCCATGATCTTACTTTTCTGAATGTTGAGTTTTAAGCCACCTTTTTCGCTCTACTCTTTCACTTTCATCAAGAGGCTTTTTAGTTCCTCTTCACTTTCTGCCATAAGGGTGGTGTCATCTGCATGGCTGAGGTTATTGATATGGGGTTAGGGCTTCAATATATTACTTTTTTGGAGGGGAGATAATTCAGAATTCAGTTCATAGCAACTGTGCTCAGCAGAAACACCAAAAATACTTGGTTCATACAGCAGTGAATTCTGTTCAGGACAAAAACCAGACCAGAAGTTCTGTGTTGCAGCTCATTAGCAGGTATTAGATTTCTGAGCTGAGGCCCAATGAAAAGTGTGATGTGCTTAGTAAAGCAGGTGTTAGCAAGTGTCTCTTCTCCCTTCCCATCCAACTCTACCCTTTCATGTCCCCTGACTTTAGTTGAAAAGCACTTTCGAAAAAGCAAGAAGAGTCCTATCTAAAATTCCAGCCCTTATACACCTTAGAAGATCAAATCAGGCCCTGTGTTTTCACTTCCTCATTTGTGCGACAAGGGGGCTACTCCACGTGACCTCTTCTCCCAAGGTTCTCTATCTCTAGGATTCCAACTTTCAGGAAAAGCACTTAGCATTCCTGTTGGGAGGCACACATATTGAATAATATCCTACAAACTGAGAAGGAACTTTGAGACCAAAAGAACGAAGTGAGCAATGCCATAAAGTGCAATTATGAAGTTCACTGTGGGTAACTAACATAAGGCACAAGGACAGAGTCGACAGATAATCCAGAGACATTTGCAGCTGCACTGCACACTGACTGTCACAAAGGGTACCAGAGAATTTAAAGGGGCCAAAGTTAAAAGTAGAATCTGACTACCAAGAGAGAAGCACATGTGCACCACCTGGAATCAGGGTTCTTCCCCCCAGGGGTGTCATGACCATTAACCATCTATGTCAGCAAAAACCACTCTTGCAGGTTTCATATTAGATGAAAGCAAAGGCAAAGGTTGATAGGGTACTCATCTGGCTTGGACTCACTTCTTGTAAATTAGGCTAAAGCTCAATCATGAGAAAAGGTTTGGGGGAGGAGGTTTGGACTGTGTGGACAAAGATGGAACTGACAAAATGAAGTCAGTGTGTATCAGCCACACAATCCCCAAGTCAGGACCTACTTGATCTGGAGAGAGGAGGGCCTTTCCCATGTGCCAAATCTGCTAAAATAGCTTTCCTGCACTCATTTTATTTGGCTTAAAAGTACCCTTGTATAATTTCATTCCTTAGAAGACCACCAGAAATGAACCACAGGAGTCCATGATAAACATATTGGTTATGTTTATTATTTTACTGCTTCATTAGAAATGAAAATAAATTGTGAGAAGATGCAAAGCCATGCAACTTAAGGATAATAAAGCAATAGAGGGAATCATTGTAGAAAGTTAAAAGCAGCTTATCCTATGAGGAAGCAAAGACTACACACACAAAAATCATCAGTTGTGAGATTATTGACAGCATCTTCCTGCTGGAATTTATGCACCAATAGAAGTTTTAAGATGAGGGACATTGGTTATCCCTGACCTCTTAGCCAAGGGTTATGGGTGAGAAGACAATAGAAGATACCTAAAATCTCTACAAAGTTTTGCCAAAAGCAAGACACTCAAGCGATGCTGAAATTTGCTCTTGCAAGGAGGTCTCCATTTTATGAAGTTTGAGCACACTCTTTCTCCTGCTGGATAGCTGGGTAAAAACCAAACACACAAAAAAATTATTATGAGGGTACTGTCCTAAGATTAAGTTCAATTTCTTCCAAAAGAGCCCTTTGCCAAATCATTGGAGGCTGCCATAAGAAAGAAAGTGTTAGTCGCTCAGTGGTGTTCAACTCTGCAATTCCATGACCTGTAGCTCTCCAGGCTCTTCTGTCCATGGGATTTCCCAGGCAAGAATACTAGAGTGGATTGCCATTTCCTTCTCCAGGGGATCTTCCCAAATAAGGGACCAAATCTGAGTCTCCCTCATTGCAGACAGATTCTTTACTATCTGAGCCACCAAGGAGGCTGCCATACCTTCTTTAAATTTAGAATGCCAAGGCACTAACCACAAATCCCCAGTCAGGTGGTGTGTGTTTGTGTGTGTGTGTGTGTGTCTGTGTGTGTGTGCCAAGTAATGAACCAAACATTTGTTAGACTCAACTGTAGGTTTCTTTTTCCCCATTTGAGAGGTATATATATGCTGTTGCCATTTTTTCCATAGATTACTCTGAGACTGAGGGGCAAGCGAAGCATTTTCTTCAGATTTATCTATCACTATATGATTAGGAAGATATGCCTTCTCAGACAATCTTGACTACCTTTGGAACTTTTAGATAACGATACATGACAAAATGTTTCCCTTGGCTTGGAGTTTCTCCAGCAGCCTGCAAGTGGGGAGAGCCAAATTGATCCCTTGATCCCTGGGAAACCTGAGTATACCCAATATCTAAACTGATCATCTCACCTCATCCTGTCGTCAGGTAGAGAAGGCCAAAGCCATAGTTTGCATGGCTCATTAGGGATGAGATAAAAGTCCTAAAACACTAGACAGAAAAATGACAAATAGCCAAAATTGGACAAAACTCTTATATTTCTAATATTATGTCCAATATTTTAAGATTGGTCTTAATGTGGTTTTTAAGAATGTTCCAACAAAAATCAGTTGTTGTATTCCCTCAATACTACTAAGGCCAATTTTGCAAGGACTACTTATATAAGCAATGTAAAAAGGCAACAATTTGTTATTTTCTAATTTTACATTGGGCTTCCCTGGTGGCTTAGAAGGTAAAGAATCCATCTGCAGTGCAGGGTTTGATCCCTGGGTTGGGAAGATACCCACTCCAGTAGTCTTGCCTGGAGAAGTCCTCCGATAGGGAAGCCTATTGAGCTACAGTGCATGGGGTTACAAAGAGTCAATCACGACTGAACAACTAACACAATGTTACGTTAAATAATTGGTACCCTATTGTTTACTTTGCGGCAAAATTTACTAGAAGCATGCATTTACCAAACCTATTAATTTTCACCATTGTTTGTCTCAAATAGAAAGTCCCCATGACTTACTTTCCTTTGAGGGAAGAGTGTTTTTTTCTTTAGTATTAGTTTTCTTCAGTTTGGACTTGTCAAACTTCTCCACTTCAGACAAGTCTGGTTTATCACTCATCTTGATGAAAAGACTGGAAAAAAAAAAAAAAAAACTAAAAAACTTACCTGGTAGAACAATTATCATACTAAGGAATAAGAGCCAAAATTCTCACATTTAATGTCAATATGTATTTTACCTGCTGATTTTCAAAAGGCAAACAGCAACAGATCTTAGAAGAGTCATGTTTTTATTAGAACTTTATTCCGCATTATTATCCCATTTCTGAAGACAGTAAATGCCATTGAATCAAGTGCACTAGAAACAAAGATGTTCTAGAAGCCAGGAGCCAATATGTCTGACTCTTAAAATCACAGCAAAGGTAAAATGGAGGTGATAGAAAGACATGTACAGATAGGGACAGAAGAAAAAATAAGGACTGGGTTTAACCAAATAATGAATTTGTAACAGGAGATAGCACTATTTGAGTACCTTCACTTTGTATTCAATTACTTTCAAAGGGGGGCATTTTTCTTGGGGGGTTCGGGACCAGCACACAAAAGTAGCATGAATTGGACTAGTTTCTTTCTATTTCATCTGCCCAAAGACAAGAGACTAAGGGGCTACAATAAGAGGAGGGATTAAATCCAGTCAAAACTAATTACATGTCTCACAATAGCTCCTTGTGGGACTGGTTTATAAATGCTGTAAGATGGAACGGCTAATTATGATCAAACCAGGAAATGCCACAGAATGGGGTAAACCAAACAGAGCTGATTTTATTTCACCATGTTTTCTCATCAAGAGGAGAGAGGAGGAGATGAAGCTAGGAGGTGAGGTGCCCAGTGATCATTCTGGGTTTGTCCAGAGAAGACAATAGGAGACCTCTGAATCCAAAAAGCAGAGCTCTCCTGTGCGTGTATGGGCTCACCCCGGTGGAATAAGACACTTCTAGTGCTCAGACGAGAATGGAGAGGCCCCCAAGCAGCCAGACATCCCGAATATGCCTCCCCTCCGTCGTGGTCACCCTAGGACCCTCCTGGACAAGCGATCGGCTGCCAATCTCCAGAGGTGGGGAAACAGGGACTTTAAATAAAAAATAACAGGGATCGCCTCATAAGCCACGTTGTTAGCAGCAATTTGCTTACATTTTAAAATAACTATCATCATTGTTGGGAGCCCAATCCAACCTAGCAGTCACAGGAGGGGAGGGAGCGAAGCGCCAGTCCCAGAGGGCCCATTCCGAGTCCCAAACTCCTCGTCCCCTCAGCCTCGGACCTACAGCTGCAGTGGACAGCCGCTCCTGGGGCTCCCGCCTCGAACCTGCCAGGGACCATCCCTAGAAGGATCTAAATCCCGCTCAGAAGGCGGCGCTGCGAAGACAAAGGCGTGGACTCCCCAGGAGGCGGCACTACAATCGCCCGTCCTAATGTCCGCCCCTCCAATTCCTGCAGGCCCGATTCGCCAGCCCCGCGGCCGCCATGCCCTCCTGTCCCCATAGTCCTCAGGCTCCGGAGGGGCCACACATCCTCACCAGAAGGCTTGAAGACCAGAGAAAGGTAGACGGCTGCACTGACACCGCTTAGCACTCTGGACGAGGTTAGCCTTCCTGCGTGGAACCCCTCAGTTATATGGTGCGTGTCAGGCTCCGCCCCAGTTCTCTTCGATTGGCCAAGGAATCCTAGACCCACCTCCTCGCCCCTTCCACCGCTTTAGCCTTGCTGGCCTGAGTCCACTATCTGTCTTCTACTCAAGACCTCACCCCAGTAACTGGGTGTTAAAAACTTCAGTTATTATGAGAAACGTTAATGTTTCTCATTGCTGCCCTTAGAGCATTCCTCTCACACATCCCACAGCTCATGTCACCAACTAGCCTGCATTGTCATCATCAAGCAAACTTCAGTTCTCCTCTCCTTTATTTCTCAAGGATTTTAGCTACTGCACTAGGTCACTCCCAACAGTAATT
Source organism: Capricornis sumatraensis (assembly GCF_032405125.1). Lineage (NCBI taxonomy): Eukaryota > Metazoa > Chordata > Mammalia > Artiodactyla > Bovidae > Capricornis > Capricornis sumatraensis. Next base: position 12,881,015 of record NC_091092.1, read on the forward strand.
ATCCTGTCTTAATTCCTGGTGAACTCAAGAATGATCATTCTGATACACCTCCTCTTTTTCCAGTTCATTCCCTTTGGTACCCAGACCCCACTATCCTTTAACCTCACCAGAATCTCTAGTCCATTGGTCTTACCAGATTTCACCATCTCTCTGTCCATTACTGTTTTCTGTCCACTCCTTCCCTAGATCAAATGCCATGCTCAGTCCTTATAATCACTCACTGACATATACCCTCCACTCTCCTGCCCCTCTCTCACTTTGTATTGTTTCCCTGGCAAAATCATAATTCTAGCAAAGTCCAGATACACCTCAGTGAGCATGTAGTCACACAGATAAACCCTGCTGGAGGAAAAATACACAGCTGCAAGCTTTTGAATTTTCATGTTTCCGCTGGCCAGCGATATTTTCTCATGATGCTGGACAGCAGCAGAGAGCTTCATCTCCCAGTCAACTGAGTGACCACAAAGTAAACACCTGACACTGGTACACTTCCAATCATTCTATACCCATTCAACCATTCTGTTTTTCACTTTCTGTACAGTTCTCAGTAAATTATATAAGATATTGAATATTTTATTATAAGAAGTTTTGTGTTAGATGATTTTGCCCAGATGTAAGCTAATAAATGAGCTTCCTTAGTAGCTCAGCTGGTGAGGAATCCATCTGCAATGCAGGAGACCTGAGTCCAATTCTGGAGTTTGGAAGGTCCACTGGAGAAGGGATAGGCTATCCACTTCTGTATTCTTCAGCTTCTTTGATGGCTCAGCTTGTAAAGAATCCACCTGCAATATTGGAGACCTGAGTTCAATCCCTGGGTTTGGAAGATCCCTGGAGAAGGGAACAGCTGCCCATTCTAGTATTCTGGTCTGAAGAATTTCATGGACTGCATAGTCCATGGGGTCACAAATAGGCAGACACAACTGAGTGACTTTCACACCTCCAGGCTAATAAATATGTTCTGAGCACCTTTAGGGCAGGTTAGTCTAAGTAATGATGTTGGGTAGGTTATGAATATTTAATGTATTATCCTTTTTTAAAATATAAATTTATTTATTTTAATTGGAGGTTATTTTTAATTGGAGGAAAATTGCTTTACCATATTGTGTTTGTTTCTGGCATACATCAACATGAATTGGCCATAGGTATTCATATGTCACCTCCCTCCTGAACTTCCCTCCCACCTCCCACCCCATCCCACCCTCTATGTTGTCAGAGAGCACTGATTTAACCTCCCTGCGTCATACAGCAAATTCCCAGTGGCTATTTTACATATAGTATTCTATAGGTTTCCATGCTACTCTCTCAATTCATCCCACCCTCTTCTTCCCCTACTGTGCCCATAAGTCTGTTCTCTATGTCTGTGTCTCTCCTGCTGCCCTGCAAATAGGTTCATCAGTATCATCTGTCTGTTGTTCAGTTGTCAAGTTGTGTCCACCTCTTTGCGACCCCATGGGCTGCAGCACATCAGGCCTCCCTGGCCCTCACCATCTCCCAGAGCTTGCCCAAGTTTGATGTCCATTGAATTGGTGATGCCATCCAACCATCTCATCCTCTGTCACCCTCTTCTCATTCTACCTTCAATCTTTCCCAGCATCAGAGTCTTTTCCAGTGAGTCAGCTGTTCATATCAGATGGCCAAATATTGGAGCTTCAGCACCAGTCCTTCCAATGAGTATTCAGGGTTTATTTCCTTAAGGATTGACTGGTTTGATGATCTGTCTAGATTCCATATATATGCATTAATATACAATATTTGTTTTTGTCTTTCTAACTTCACTCTGTATAATAAGCTCTAGGTTTATCCACCTCATTAAACTGACTCAAATGCACTCCTTTTAATGGCTGAATAATATTCCATTGTATTAATATATATGTACTACAACTTATTTATCCATTCATATATAGATGGACATCTAAGTTGCTTCCATGTCCTAACTATTGTAATGTGTTAGTCACTCAGTCCTGTCCAACTCTTTGTGACCCCATGGACTATATAGTCCACCAGGCTCCTCTGTGTATGAAATTCTCTAGATAAGAATATGGGAGTGGGTAACCATTCCATTCTTCAGGGGATCTTCCCAACCCAGGGGTTAAACCCAGGTTTCCTGCATTGCAGGCGAATACTTTACTGTCTGAGCTACCAGGGAAGCTATTGCTAATAGTAGTGCAATGAACACTGGGGTAAATGTATCTTTTTCAACTATGGCTTTCTCAGTGTGATCACGCACTTAGAGCCAGACATACTGGAATGTGAAGTCAAGTGGACCTTAGGAAGCATCACTACAAACAAACCTAGTGGAGGTGATGGAATTCCAGTGGAGCTATTTCAAATCCTGAAAGATGATTCTGTGAAATGCTGCACTCAATATGCCAGCACATTTGGAAAACTCAGCAGTGGCCACAGGACTGGAAAAGGTCAGTTTTCATTCCAATCCCAAAGAAACGCAATGCCAGAGAATGCTCAAACTACCACACAATTGCACTTGTCTCACATGCTAGTAAAGTAATGCTTAAAATTCTCCAAGCCAGGCTTCAGCAATACATGAACCATGAAATTCCAGATGTTCAAGCTGGTTTTAGAAAAGGCAGAGGAACCAGAGATCAAATTGCCAGTATCTGCTGGATCATGGAAAAAGCAAGAGAGTTCGAGAAAAACATCTATTTCTGCTTTATTGACTATGCCAAAGCCTTTGACTGTGTGGATCACAATAAACTGTGGAAAATTCTTAAAGAGATGGGAATACCAGACCACCTGACCTGTCTGTTGAGAAGCCTGTATGCAGGTCAGGAAGCAACAGTTAGAACTGGACATAGAACAACAGACTCATTCCAAATAGGAAAAGGAGTACCTCAAGGCTGTATATTGTCACCCTGGTTATTTAACTTCTATGCAGAGTACATCATGAGAAACGCTGGGCTGGAGGAAGCACAAGCTGGAATCAAGATTGCCAGGGAAAATATAAATGACCTCAGATAAGCAGATGACACCACCCTTATGGCAGAAAGTGAAGAGGAACTAAAAAACCTCTTGATGAAAGTGAAAGAGGAGAGTGAAAAAGGTGGATTAAAGCTCAACATTCAGAAAACTAAGATCATGGCATCTGGTCCCATCACTTCATGGGAAATAGATGGGGAAACAATGGACACAGTAGCTGATTTTATTTTTCAGGTCTCCAAAATCACTGCAGATGGTGATTGCAGCCATGAAATTAAAAGATGCTTGCTCCTTGGAAGGAAAGTTATCACCAACCTAGACAGCATATTAAAAAGCAGAGACATTACTTTGCCAACAAGGTCCATCTAGTCAAGGCTATGGTTTTTCCAGTGGTCATGTATAGATGTGAGAGTTGGACTATAAAGAAGGCTGAGCACCGAAGAATTGATGCTTTTGAACTGTGGTGTTGGGAAAGACTCTTGAGAGTCCCTTGGACTGCAAGGAGATCCAACCAGTCTATCCTAAAGGAGATCAGTCCTGGGTGTTCATTGGAGGGACTAATGTTGAAGCTGAAACTCCCAATACTTTGGCCACCTGATGAGAAGAGCTGACTCATTTGAAAAGCCCCTGATGCTGGGAAGGATTGAGGGCAGGAGGAGAAGGGGACGACAGAGGATGAGATGGTTGGATGGCATCACCGATTCAATGGACACAGGTTTGGATGGACTCTGGGAGTTAGTGATGGACAGGGAGGCCTGGCGTGCTGCGATTCATGGGGTCGCAAAGAGTCGGACACGACTGAGCGACTGAACTGGCCTGAACTGATTCTCACTGTTGTGTGTATTACAATGCGATATCTCATTGTAATTTTGACTTGCATGTCTCTAATAGTGAGTGATATTGGGCATCTTTTCATGTGTTTATTAACCACGTGTATGTCTTTTTGGAGAAATGTCTGTTCAGGTCTTCTGCCCACTTTTGAGCCACCCGGGAAGCCCACACTGACTGCTCTTTCCTGGTTGCTATATCCCACATAAAAATCTCTGGATGATACTTCTATATCTAGGTGGGAGAATGACAATGAGAGAGGCTGACTGACCTCCATCACTCAAGCACTTGCTGCCATCAGTACGTTTCTACTTTAATAATATTTCCCATTTATTGATTCTGTCCCTTCACCATGGAAGCTTCTTAGGAACTAGAGTAATAACTATTTCAATTAACAGCTCCAATATTTGATCACCAATTCAAGCATTTAGTGTATTTGGGGGACCAAAGGAATGTTAAGAAAATAATTTAATCTGGTAAATATTTCACATTGTTAATAATTTTGCAAATATTTCAGAGCCACTCACTTGGAGGGAAAAGACCTGTAGCAATGAAGAGCCACATCCACTCTGGGTTCTCTCCATATGCCCCGCTTTCCATCTTTAAAACATTTCTACCCCGAGAAAAACATTAAAAACCTCATCAACTTGGCTTGAAGATGTGTTGGTTGTGTCATTTGTTCGATGGAAAATCGTGCACTTTTCTTAACTCTTTTCTCGCAACTCATCATTTTCCTAAATGGTCATTTCTATTTGTGGTTTTCCAGTCAGCCATTTTAGGGACCTTTATGGTCAAAATTCTTTCACATATTCTATCCCATTTATTGTCCGAAATAGAATCATAAGCGACCCTTGAAATATAATCCAGGCAAGGGTCACTAAATGGTATTCAGCTGATGCCTAAGCTACTCTGTGATATAAGAGACAACTGACATTCATACTGGTGTCATGGAGGTACCTCTCCATCAGATTGTCCAACAGGATAGGCAGAGATTTTACTTGTCATTTCAGAATTCACAAACAGCAAGGCTAAAGCCCCATATCCTCTTAAAGATTAGCTCTATCATGGGCATAACATCACTTGGTCCCATTTGTTTAATTTTGCTTTTATTTCCAATATTCTGGGAGATGGGTCATAGAGGATCCTGCTATAATTTATGTCAGAGAGTGTTTTGCCTATGTTCTCCTCTAGGAGTTTTATAGTTTCTGGTCTTACGTTTAGATCTTTAATCCATTTTGAGTTTATTTTTGTGTGTGGTGTTAGAAAGTGTTCTAGCTTCATTCTTTTACAAGTGGTTGACCAGTTTTCCCAGCACCACTTATTAAAGTGATTGTCCTTTCTCCATTGTATATTCTTGCCTCTTTTGTCGAAGACAAGGTGTCCATAGGTGTGTGGATTTATCTCTGGGCTTTCTATTTTGTTCCATTGATCTATATTTCTGTCTTTGTGCCAGTACCATGCTGTCTTGATGACTGTGGCTTTGTAGTAGAGCCTGAAGTCAGGCAGGTTGATTCCTCCAGTTCCATTCTTCTTTCTCAAGATTGCTTTGGCTATTTGAGTTTTTTTTTTTTTTTTGTATTTCCATACAAATTGTGAAATTATTTGTTCTAGCTCTGTGAAAAATACCGTTGGTAGCTTGATAGGGATTACATTGAATCTATAGATTGTTTTGGGTAGTAGCCCAGTAGGTCATGATGTATGATCTTTTTAATATCTCATTGGATTCTGTTTGCTAAAATTTTATTAAAGACTTTTGCATCTATGTTCATCAGTGATATTGGCCTGTAGTTTTCTTTTTGTGTGTGTGGCATCTTTGTCTGGTTTTGGTATTTGGGTGATGGTGGCCTCATAGAATGAGTTTGGAAGTTTACCTTCCTTTGCAATTTTCTGGAAGAGTTTGAGTAGGATAGGTGTTAGCTCTTCTCTAAATTTTTGGTGGAATTCAGCTGTGAAGCCGTCCAGTCCTGGGCTTTTATTTGTTGGAAGATTTCTGATTACCATCTCAATTTCCATGCTTGTGATGGGTCTGTTAAGATTTTCTATTTCTTCTTGGTTCAGTTTTGAAACATTGTACTTTTCTAAGAATTTGTCCATTTCTTTCAAGTTGTCCATTTTATTGGCATATAGTTGCTGATGGTAGTCTCTTATGATCCTTTGTATTTCTGTGTTGTCTGCTGTGATCTCTCCATTTTCATCTCCAATTTTGTTGATTTGATTTTCCTCCCTTTGTTTCTTGATGAGTCTGGCTAATGGTTTGTCAGTTTTATTTATCTTCTCAAAGAACCAGCTATGGGCTTTGTTGATTTTTGCTATGGTTTCTTTTGTTTCTTTTGCATTTATTTCTGCCCTAATTTTTAAGATTTCTTTCCTTCTACTAACCCTAGGGTTCTTCATTTCTTCCTTTTCTAGTTGCTTTAGGTGTAGAGTTAGGTTACTTATTTGACTTTTTTCTTGTTTCTTGAGGTAAGCCTGTATTGCTATGAACCTTCCCCTTACCACTGCTTTTACAGTGTCCCATAGATTTTGGGTTGTTGTGTTTTCATTTTCATTCATTTCTATGCATATTTTTATTTCTTTTTTGATTTCTTCTGTGACTTATTGGTTATTCAGCACCATGTTGTTCAGCCTCCATATGTTGGAATTTTTAATAGTTTTTCTCCTGTAATTGCAATCTAATCTTACTGCATTGTGATCAGAAAAGATGCTTAGAATGATTTCAATTTTTTTTGAACTTACCAAGGCTAGATTTATGGCCCAGGATGTGATCTATCCTGGAGAAGGTTCCGTGTGCACTTGAGAAAAAGGTGAAATTCGTTGTTTTGGGGTGAAATGTTCTATAGATATCAATTAGGTCTAACTGGTCTATTGTATCATTTAAAGTTTGTGTTTCCTTGTTAATTTTCTGTTTAGTTGATCTATCCATAGGCGTGAGTGGGGTATTAAAGTCTCCCACTATTATTGTGTTATTGTTAATTTCCCCTTTCATACTTGTTAGCATTTATCTTACATATTGTGGTGCTCTTATGTTGGGTGCATATATATTTATAATTGTTATATCTTCTTCTTGGATTGATCCTTTGATCATGATATAGTGTCCTTCTTTGTCTCTTTTCACACCCTTTGTTTTAAAGTCTATTTTATCTGATATGAGTATTGCTACTCCTGCTTTCTTTTGGTCTCTATTTGCATGGAAAATCTTTTTCCAGCCCTTCACTTTCAGTCTGTATGTGTCCCCTGTTTTGAGGTGGGTCTCTTGTAGACAACATATATAGGGGTCTTGTTTTTGTATCCATTCAGTCAATATTTGTCCTTTGGTTGAGGCATTCAACCCATTGACATTTAAGGTAATTATTGATAAGTATGATCCCATTGCCATTTACTTTATTGTTTTGGGTTCGAGTTTGTACACCCTTTCTGTGTTTCCTGTCTAGAGAATATCCTTTAGCATTTGTTGGAAAGCTGGTTTGGTGGTGATGAATTCTCTCAGCTTTTGCTTGTCTGTAAAGCTTTTGATTTCTCCTTCATATTTGAATGAGATCCTTGCTGGGTACAGTAATCTGGGCTGTAGGTTATTTTCTTTCATCACTTTAAGTATGTCCTGCCATTCCCTTCTGGCCTGAAGAGTTTCTATTGAAAGATCAGCTGTTATCCTTATGGGAATCCCCTTGTGTGTTATTTGTTGTTTTTCCCTTGCTGCTTTTAATATTTGTTCTTTGTGTTTGATCTTTGTTAATTTGATTAATATGCGTCTTGGGGTGTTTCACCTTGGGTTTATTCTGTTTGGAACTCTGGGTTTCTTGGACTTGGGTGACTATTTCCTTCCCCATTTTAGGGAAGTTTTCAACTATTATCTCCTCAAGTATTTTCTCATGGTCTTTCTTTTTGTCTTCTTCTTCTGGAACTTCTATGATTCAAATGTTGGGGCATTTAACATTGTCCCAGAGGTCTCTGAGGTTGTCCTCATTTCTTTTAATTCTTTTTTCTTTTTTCTTCTCTGCTTCATTTATTTCTACCATTCTATCTTCTACCTCACTAATCCTATCTTCTGCCTCCATTATTCTACTATTTGTTCCCTCCAGAGTGTTTTTTTATCTCACTTATTCTTCAAGGTCCTTGTTAAACATTTCTTGCATCTTCTCAAGCCTTGTCTCCAGGCTATTTATCTGTAACTCCATTTTGTTTTCAAGATTTTGGATCATTTTCACTATTGTTATTTGGAATTCTTTATCAGGTAGATTCCCTATCTCTTCCTCTTTTGTTTGGTTTGGTGGGCATTTATCCTGTTCCTTTACCTGCTGGGTATTTCTCTGCCTTTTCATCTTATTTATATTGCTGTGTTTGGGGTGGCCTTTTCGTATTCTGGCAGTTTGTGGTTCCTCTTTATTGTGGAGGTTCCTCAATAAAGGATAAGAAACCTTTATTGGTTCCTTGTGGGGTTGGACGAGTGGCTTGTCAAGGTTTCCTGGTTAGGGAAGCTTATGTCAGTGTTCTGGTGGGTGGAGCTGGATTTCTTCTCTCTGGAGTACAACGAAGTGTCCAGTAATGAGTTTTCAGATGTCAGTGGGTTTGATGTGACTTTGGGCAGCCTGTATATTGAAGCTAAGGGCTATGTTCCTGTGTTGCTGGAGAATTTGTGTGTTATGTCTTGCTCTGGAACTTGTTGGCCCTTCGATGGTGCTTGGTTTCAGTGTAGGTATGGAGGCTTTTGATAAGCTCCTATCGATTAACATTCCCTGGAGTCAGGAGTTCTCTGGTGTTCTCAGGATTTGGGCTTAAGCCTCCTGCCTCTGTTTTTCAGTCTTATTCTTATAGTAGCGTCAAGACTTCTCCATCTATACAGCACTGATGATAAAACATCTAGGTTAATGATGAAAAGTTTCTCCACAGTGAGGGACACCCAGAGAGGTACACAGAGTTACATGTAGAAGAGAAGAGGAAGGAAGGAGATAGAGGTGACCAGGGGGAGAAGAGGGGGAGTCAAAAGGGGAGAGAGAAATCTAGCCAGTAATCACTTCCCTCTGTGCTCTCCACAGTCTGGATCCCTCAGAGATGTTCACGGAGTTACACAAAGAAAAGAAGAGGGAGGAAGGAGACACAGGTGGCCAGGAAGATAAAAGGCGGAATCAAAAGGAGAGAGACAGATCCAGCCATTAGTCAGTTCCCTAAGTGTTCCCCACAGCCTGGAACACATAAAGAGATTCACAGAGTTGGGTAGATAGGAGAAGGGGGAGGGAAGAGATTGAGGCGACCTGATGGAGAAAAAGGAGGGTCAAAAGGGGGAGAGAGCAATCAAGCTAGTAATCTTGCTCCCAAGTAAAAATGGGTACTGAGGATTGGATTCTTAAAGGTACAAAATTGATAACAAATACCAAAAAGCAAAGATTAAAAATCTAGAGTAGAGGTTAGAGTCTCAAAAATACAATATTAACCAAAACAAAACAAAGACACAAAAATTATAAAAAATATATATATATATATATATACACATATGAAGTTTGCTTTTAAAATAGGGTGTTTTCTTAAGGCAATAGGAGGTTGTAAAAATGAAAATTAAAGGAGTGATAGAGGATTTAAAATTTTAAACATTTTTTAATTTAAAAAATGATGATAGTAAAAATATATCTAGGACTTTCTCTGGTGTCGTTGTGGACAGTGTGGGGTCAGTTCATTTTCAGATAGTCCCTTGATCTGGCTTATACTTCTCAAGATCTATAGGCCCCTTCCTATGTAGTTGGTGCTAACTACAGGGTTTTAATCTATTGCACCTTTCACTTCCAAAGTGGTTCCCTCTGTTTATTTTAGCTTCTTCTGTTTGCTGGTCTCTTCAGTGTCTAATTTCTGCCCTGCCACAAGGGGGCGGTGGTGGTCACATTTTTTTAGGCTCACTTGTTCAGTCGTGCTGTGGGGAGGGAGCAACACTGCAAACAAATATCACTGGCGTGTGTGGGGAATGCTTGCAGTGTCTCAACAATACTGGGTTTGTCCCCGCTCACAGCATGTGTGCTTTCCCAGTCTACACTGCTCAGGCCCTAGGTTGCTCTGCTGAGAACTGTCTGAGGCGGGCCCTGGGTTGCATGCACTTCCCAGGTCTAAGCTGCTCAGGTTCAGGTTCTTGGGTACTCCACAAAGGCGAAGACTTGGTTGGGCCTGCGTTTTGTGCCCTTCCCAGGTCCAAGCAGCTCAAGTGACCAGGTGCTTGGTGAGCGCAGTCACCCCCAGTTGGAGGCTGCATCTTGCTGCCTTCCCTGTCCCAGCTGCTTGGTTTTCTGGGTGTACAATGGGCATGCCTTCTCAGGTGTGTTGTGTGTCTCTTCTGGGAGCTGATCTCTGGCTGTGACCCTCCTGGCAGATGTCGACCGACCAGCATCCCAAGAAGTCTTGGTTAGCAATGAAGCCTGCTTGCAGTTTGGTAGAGGAGGCCTCTCTGGGCCCATGATTGCCTGCTTCCAGCTCTGGCTGCCCCTCACCTGCCTGTCTCCGGTGGGGGATGGACCGGTCCACAGCCGTCTAGCTCTGCTCAGTCTTTTGTTCTGTGAGCAGGTCTGTGTTAGGTTAGGGCTTTTTGCAGGATAGCTATCCCACAGTCTGGGTTGCTGTCTCAAGTTAGTTCCCTCAGATTGCCCTCGGGACATTCAGGCCCGGTCCTTACCCTAAGCAATGCAGCCTGCGGCTCCCTGTCCAGTCCCCTCTTTCTAGTGGCAGATGCAAGCATCTGGGCTGCTTATCCACTGGGAGTTGCCATTAGGGAGGTAATCTGTGGGTTTTAATTAATTATTTATTCATTTATTTTTCCTCTTGGTTATGTTGCCCTCTGAGATCCCAAGGCTCGCCACAGACCCACTGGTGAGTGTTTCCTGATGTTTGGAAACCTCTCTTTTTCAAGACTCTCTTCCCCAGACAGATCTCCATCCCTACCTCTTTTCTCTCTCTTTTTATCTTTTATATTTTGTCCTACCTCCTTTCAGAGACAATGGGCTGCTTTTCTGGGTGCCTGATGTCCTTTGCCAGCATTCAGAAGTTGATTTGTGGAATTTGCTCAGCGTTCAAATGTTCTTTCGATGAATTTGTAGGGGAGAAAGTGGTCTCCCTGTCCTATTCCTCCACCATCTTAGGACCGCTAGTATGTTATTTTTAAAATTGGTTTCTAAAAGATCTGTATTATGAGATAGATTATAAAATTCCAAAGAATGAAATAGCTTTTTTGGTGCTTATCTGTTGAGCATGCATGCTAAGTCACTTCAGTTGTGTCTGACTCTGTGACGCTATAGACTGTAGCCCACCAGGCTCCTCTGTCCATGGGATTCTTCAGGCAAGAATACTGGAGTGGGTTGCTATGCCCTTGTCCAAGGGATCTTCCCGACCCAGGGATTGAACCCATGTCTCTCATGTCTCCTTCATTGGCAGGTGGGTTCCTTACCACTAGTGTCACCTGGGAAGCCTTTATGTGTTGAGAGGGAAAGTTAATGACATAGTTGCTGGTATTTAGAAAAATCCATCTCTTATGGCTGGAAAAATGGCAAACAAGGATGAGACACATATGGCATAAATTCATGCATGAGGATAAGTAAAGTTTATTATTATCAATCTTTCTCCTGCTACCCTAATGTCACTAGGCCTAGGGCATGAAGCTTATTACCTGGGTAATGGAAGAGTGACATCAATTATCACAGATTAGGAAAAAAGAAGATATGACATTAAAAAAAAAAAAAACTCACCTAACAGGAAAAGAGGGCTTCCACAGTGACTCAGCAGTGAAGAATCTGCCTGAAATGCAGGAGACACGGTTTCAATCCCTGACTCAGAAAAATCCCCTGGAGAAGGAAATGGCAACCCACTCAGTATTCTTGCCTGGAAAATCCCATGGACAGAGGAGCCTGGAGGGCTACAGTCCATGGGATCGCAAGAGTTGGACACGACTTAGTGATTAAATGACGACCACCACCACCATATGGCATATTATCTGCTAGGAGCTGTCAAGAAAACAAAGTTAGATTAATGGCATGCTTATCAAACCATCATCCTAGCTGGTTTCTTCAGGCCTCAAAATCCTTCAGCTGCTATTTTGTTAGTCATGATGGAAATACAAGTTAAATCCATAATCAAATATCATTACACACCCAACAAAATGCTTAAAATCAAAAACACTGACAATACCATGTGTTGGCAAGGTCATGGAAAAAAATGGATCTCTCATACACTGTAGGTGGGAGTGTAAATTGGAACAATCACTTTGGAAAACTGGCAATATCTACTAAAGTTAAGAATGTATGTAACCAGTAATCCAGAAATTCTACTCCTGAGTATATACCTAACTATGAAATGAGTGTATATGTGCACCAAAGACATGAGCAAAGTTTATAGCCACACTGTTCATAATAGCCTCAAAGTGGAAACAACGTAACAGTGGGATGGATAAAAGTTGTGGTATGTTCACATAATAGAATGGCAATAGAAATGACCAATTTTCATTCAGAGAGCAAATGAATGAATCTCACAAAAAATAAAGTTGAGTGAAAGAATCCAGATACAAAAGAGTATGCAATGTTTCGTTACATTTACATAAAATTCAGAAAAAATCAATGTCAGTAGAAATGAGATTTATGGTTTCCTTTAGATGAAGTAGCAGTTGGGAGCGGGCACCTCGGGGAGATTCTGTTTCTGGTACTTTTCTATTTCTTGATTTTGGTACTAATTGCACCAGTGTGTTCACTTTGTGAAAAATTCATGGACGAATTTGTGCACTTTTCTGTATGTTTGTTGCTGCTAAGTCACTTCAGTCGTGTTAGACTCTGTGCGATCCCATAGACAGCAGCCCACCAGGCTCTGCGGTCCCTGGGATTCCCCAGGCAAGAACACTGGAGTGGATTGCCATTTCCTTCTCCAATGCATGAAAGTGAAAAGACAAAGTGAAGTCGCTTAGTCGCGTCCGACTCTTCGCGACCCCATGGACTGCAGCCTACCAGGCTCCTCCATCCATGGGATTTTTCAGGCAAGAGTACTGGAGAGGGTTGCCATTTTCACTTCAATAAAAAATAAAGCTTACCCAAAACCAAACCCTTCAGCATTTTCCATTATTTAAGCGGAGTGTCTTAAACTTGCTTGATCATGATAATTTCTTGGGGCCCTTGTTTAAAACAAAAATTTATCATCCTGCTTTAAAACCTACTGAACAAAGATCTCTGAAGGTGCAGGAGTGCTGAGAGTCAGTATATTTAAAAAAAAATCTTCCAAGGATATTATTTTTTAAACCCTTTACTGGTGTATAATTGACATGTAAACACTGCATATACTTAATGTATACAGGTCTATATAAGTTTGGAGATAACTATACATCCATGAAACCATCAATACTATCAAAGCCATAGAAATATCCATCACTGCCCATAGATTCCTCTCACTCTTTAATTATTATTTGTGTATGCATGAACGTGTGGCAAAAACAGAATGCAAAATCTACCTTCTTAGAAAAAGATTAAGTGTGGAGAAAAAGTTTTTGTATACAGAAAGACAAATAACATATGGTTAATTCTTAACTTACCCAAGATTGTAATAAGAATGTTTAAAAAAAGACATAAGATACAACAAGAAAATATCTAATCATAGCTATGTATTTGAAAGGATAAGAGGTCCAATTTATGAACACATATGCCCTTAAAAAGATCTATGATAGGAGAAGTGATATCTTTCTCCAATATGTAAAACATGCCAAGAGTTAGGGAGAGATTTCAAATGTCTTGGTTAAGGAAAGTAATCAAAATGACTTATGAAGCCAAATAGTTAACATCAATATGATAAAGGATTAGAAGAACTGATTGAGATAAATTCATACCATCTGTTCATTTTACACTTAACCAAAAAAAATGAAAAATGCCATAAAATTGATAGGATTCAAGTGAAACAAAAAATAGAAGTCAAGCAAAATTAAATGAAAGAAGTCATTACTTCCTATCATACTGTGGCAGAAACCTAAATTAATGTCTAAAATATTAGAAAGTTGAAAGAGATGTATAGAGGGTAAGCAAATTCCTACTCTTAGAGGAATTAGAAATATGATAAGAGGAATAATTGGTGACATATAAACCCTGTTCTTTCAAGATGTCCAAGCAAAGTGTGTGTGTGTGTGTGTGTGTGTGTGTGTGGTGCTTAATGTACATGTGGGTAGATGGTTGACATAAAGATTATTTTCAGGGAAAAAGTAAAGTCAAAGTCTCTAAAGAGAAAATAGATCTTCTCTTCTGTAGAAGCAAATTGAAGGATCTTGGAAATCCACAGATGAAGAAGGGAAGAATGTGTAAGGCAAAGATAATGTATTACCTACAGACCTTCTAGAGCTGTAATTTTTTCAACTTTAGTGTGTATCAGAATACCAAGCCCTAAGGAATTTATGAAAATGAAGAATCTTTGGCTTCTGTTCCAAGGATACTGATGTAGCAAAGATATGTAGGGCCCAGGAGACAGTGTTATAACAAGAGCACCCTGACACACACACACACACACACACACACACACACACACGCACACATGCACACACACACACACACACATACACGCATGCATCATACTGAGTTTCTGATGTACACTAAAGTTTGAGAACCACTAAACCGTGCTATAGCCTAGGAAGAATGGTGAAACTATGGCTAGTGAAAAATCTTCAAACATTTTTAATATGGAAAGTATATTTACTTTCTCCATATTAAAAGTCACTGCTATATTTAAAATTGATAACCAATAAGGACTTACTGTATAGCACAGGGAACTCTGTTCGTATTATGTAACAACCTAATTTAGGAAAGAATTTGAAAAAGAATATACACATGTTTAACTGAAACACTTTGTTGTACAACTGACAGCATTGTTAATCAACTATACTCCAATAAAATAAAATGTGTCTTTTTTTCAGGTCCTGAAAAGGAGCTAAACACCTAGGTCATGTGGCTGAACCTCGGTCATATGTCTGTATCCTAGTTGCTAAGAGCAGAAAGTAGGAATGTGCGGCCCTCTTGAGCTCTGTAGTTAGAGGCAGGGAACTTTCTTCCACCAAGATACACACAATGGACAACTCCCCCATACACAAAGGGAGTTCACATGCTACACAACCATAAAAGATTGGTAAATATTCACCATAAGACATCACTTGTGAAAATCTTGATTAAGCTGTCGAAAAAAAGGGTTTCCAGGTTTGGTAGCCTCACTGCTGAGCCATTTTGAGGTCAGTTACCATTAGTATTTTGAGATCAGTTTCTACTTTTATATTCTCATTTTCTTCTCATACCTCCTGGATATATAGTTCCTTTTCTGTACTGCGTTGCTTCTCTGCTCACTCCTTGATTCCTTCACTTTCCTGTATACTACCGATAGCTGTGTGTTCACAGATTTTACTGAAGGACCAAGTATTTACAGCATAATAGCAAACAACTTAAAATTAAATGTTAAATACCTTTCACATTAAAAGTTCCTTAGCCATTCTAACAGGGCTGAGTTTTCTCAATTCTCTTTCTCTCTCTTTCACTCTCTCCTACTTTCCCTCAGATGCCAAACTATGCCAATACTAATAGTTTCTCAAGCAGAAATGTCTTGCTCCGGTTTATTCCAACCATGCCCCAAGGGTAATCTTTGAGCAATCAAAATGATCCATCAAAGTGTTTGCTAAAACAAACACAAATCTCTTCCCCTAAGAGGAAATTTGTAGTTACTTAGCACTTAAACTGACACTTTTATTTTCTCCCCATTAGTTATTTCATTTGTTTTTCAGGCATGAGTTGATGAGCACCTGGCCTGATAGACTGATAAGAGGATTGAAAACAAAAGGACAGATGTGAGGTACATTAGATGGGAAACATAAATCAATAGACCATGATGACTAAGTAGATATGGATGATAGCTTAGGAGACGGAAGAGGGCCACCTTAACAACAGGGTTTGTAGTCTGGGTGACTAAGAATCTTGATGTTTTGAAGTTTAGCTTTATTGGACCTGCTGAGAACCATGCCATCATTTTCTCCAGCAAAATAATTAATTTGGTCACCATAAAATGTTGGGTTCTGTGTCTGTGTGTGTGTGTGTGTGTGTGTGTGTGTGTAAGGCCAAAGACCTTTGCCTTGCTGAAACATATACTCTGCTCATGCTCTATTTTTGCTGGAAGGACATTATTTTCAGGATTATTTCTGTTGTCTCACAAAAAGAGATGGAAGCTCTGTGGCCTCAATCTTTCTCATCTGTTGAGAGTAAGGTAGTTTCTATTCCAGGCTAGGCCTCTCACTTTGGTCTCCTTTGCAACTTTCCCACTTTTCCTTGTTGCCATTGTTCTCTCTGCCATCTTAATCACCTCCAGAAGCCAGAAAAGGGAGTCTTGTCCACAGCTATAGCTGCTTTAACCCACATCCCATCACTCATAAAGCACTCACACCAAACTATATTCCTTATATGTTGAAAAATTATTTTCTTACAGTTGATTCTGAAGCACTGCAGGAAACATAACTAATGTGCCCTTTTAAACAGTACCAATTTATTGAGACATAATTTACACACTATAAAATTCAACATTTGAAAGTATGTAATTCAGTTGTTTATAGTATATTCCTTGAGTTGTTCAATCACCACTGCTATTTAATTTCAGGATATTTTAACCACCCCAAAAAGAAAGCCTGTACCCATTAGCAATCATTCCAGATCTCCCTTCCTTACAGTCTCTGGCAACCATTAATCTACTTTGTATCTCTACATATTTACCTATTCTGTACATTTCATATAAATGGAATCATTTTGTGTCTGTCATCTTTCATTTAGCTTAATTTCTCAATGTTTATCCATACTGCAACATGTTTGGTACTTCATTCCTTTTTGTAACTGAATACTATTCCACTGTATGGATATACTATATTTTGTTTATTTCTGCTGCTAAGTCGCTTCAGTCGTATCCGACTCTGTGTGACCCCATAGACGGCAGCCCACCAGGCTCCTCTGTCCCTGAGATGCTCCAGGCAAGAATACTGGAGTGGGTTGCCATTTTTTTATTTACTCACCAGTTAATGGACACTTGAGTGAAGTCACTCAATCATGTCCGACTCTTTGCAACCCCATGGACTGTAGCCTACCAGGCTCCTCTGTCCATGGAATTTTCCAGGCAAGAACACTGAAATGGATTGCCATTTCCTTCTCCAGGGGATGTTCCCAACCCAGGAATCGAACCCAGGTCTCCTGCATTGTAGGCAGACGCTTTTACCATCTGAGCCACCAGGGAAGTCTTGAGGAAGGCACTTGAGTGGTTCCCACGTTTTGGCTATTGTTAATAACCCTGCTATGAATATTCATGTACAAGTTTCTGTGTGGATATGTGCTTTCATTTCTCTTGGCCATATATCTTGGGATGGCATTGCTAGGTCACATTTCAAGGAATACTCAAATTATTTTCCAAAGTAGCTGAACCATTTACAATTCTATCAGCAATGCCTGAGGGTTCTGATTTCTCCACATCCCTGTCAACAGGATGTGTTGTTATTGTCTGGGTTTTTTTAGCCATCCTGTGGGGAGTAAGATGATATCTCATTATGGTTTTGATTTGCATTTTCCTGATGACTAGTAAGGCTGAATGTCTTTTTATATGCTTGTTATCTATTTGTATATCTTCCTTAGAGAAATCTATTCAGATCCTTTGACTTTTAAAAAATTAGGTTATTTGTCTTTTTATTGTTCAATTGTAAAAGTTCTTTATATGCAAGCTGTTTATGAGATATACGATTTGCAAAAATTTTCTCCCATTTTGCAGGTTATCTTTTCATTTTCTTGATGATATAATTTGAAGCACAAAAGTTTTAAATTTTGATGACTGATGAGGTCCCATTTAACTACTTCTTCTTTTTCTGCTTGCACTTTGAGTGTTATGTCTAAGAAACTATTGCTTAATCCAAAGTAGACAAAGATTAACTCTTTCGTTTTCTTTAACAGCTTTAAAATTTTAGTTCTTACATGTATTATCTGTTTTGAGTTCATTTTTGGGTATAGTGTGGAGAAGAAGTTCCCAACAAGTGACTGCAAGCCAGTTGACCCTACCTCTGAGTTTCAGGATTATTTTGCTGGTAACTACCTGTTCTCATTCATGCCTTAACAAATTCTTGCTGCACACAATAGGCAGACTCTCACTAACTGAAACTAAATCCCTCTTTCACCACTTCGTCAAAATACGTTGTTGTTGTTTTTCAGTCCCTAAGTCATGTCCAACTCTTGGAAGCGCCATGGGCTGCAGCATGACAGGGTTCCTTGTCCTTCAGTTCAGTTCAGTTCAGTCGCTCAGTCATGTCCGACTCTTTGCGACCCCATTAATCGCAGCACACCAGGCCTCCCTGTCCATCACCATCTCCCGGAGTTCACTCAGACTCACGTTCATTGAGACAGGGATGCCATCCAGCCATCTTATCCTCTGTTGTCCCCTTCTCCTCCTGCCCACAATCCCTCCCAGCATCAGTCTTTTCCAATGAGTCAACTCTTCGCATGAGGTGGCCAAAGTACTGGAGTTTCAGCTTTAGCATCAGTCCTTCCAAAGAAATCCCAGGGCTGATCTCCTTCAGAATGGACTGGTTGGATCTCCTTGCAGTCCAAGGGACTCTCAAGAGTCTTCTCCAACACCACAGTTCAAAAGCATCAAGGCGCTCAGCCTTCTTCACAGTCCAACTCTCACATCCATACATGACCACAGGAAAAACCATAGCCTTGACTAGATGGACATTAGTCGGCAAAGTAATGTCTCTGCTTTTCAATATGCTATCTAGGTTGGTCATAACTTTTCTTCCAAGGAGTAAGCATTTTTTAATTTCATGGCTGCAGTCACCATCTTCAGTGATTTTGAAGCCCCCAAAAATAAAGTCTGCCACTGTTTCCCCATCTATTTCCCATGAAGTGATGGGACCGGATGCCATGATCTTTGGTTTCTGAATGTTGAGCTCTAAGCCAACTTTTTCACTCTCCTCCTTCACTTTCATCAAGAGGCTTTTTAGTTCCCCTTGTCCTTCACTGTCTCCCAAAGTTTGCTCAAACTCCTGCCCATTGAGTTGGTGATGCCATCCACCCATCTCATCTTCTGTCGCCCCCTTCTCCTTTCAAAACCTTTCCCAGCATCAGGGTCTTTTCCACTGAGTCAAAATATGGCTCACCTAAAATATAGTGTGACCTTGGGAATTTTTTTAAGAAGAAAAAGAAAGCCTCTGAAGTCATTTGTTGCTACAGTTGGCACCAAATCCCTTTCTTGTCACTTTGTCAAAATTTGGTTTAGCTAAAACCTAGTGACTGCAAGTTATTTTTAGTTTTGTTCTGAGGAAAAAAGAAAAGCTTCTGAAGTCAATTGTTTCTACTGTCCAGCTTTCCTGTAATAAGGGACATGGAAGTTGCATAGTTCATTGCTGCCATCTGCTGTCAGGAACAATTCAGAAAATAATTTGTAGCCCCAGAAGTTACTGAACAGAGTTAGAAGACTTAAATGCTCCAGGGGTTGGGTAGGCAATAGGAATGTGTGCAAGGTACTGGTTAGCAATGAAGTGAACTGCTAGCATCAGTTCATCAAAAGTTGGCAGCAGCCCCTCACCTCCAGAGAATTATTGCCACAAGGAACTATTGGTCCAGTAAGGCCAGATCTTTGGGTTTGTGTGTGTTTGTTTGTTTAAGAGAATCTAGATATCTAGATATGTGAACTCTCCCAATTTTTAACTAACAATTTAAGAAAATGTAAGCATTGTATAAATCAAATAAAACATGTCTCTAGGACAATGGTACACAGCCTCCCTTTCTCCTGCCACAGTCCCAAGGACTGTTTTGATAACTATAGGAATCAAAATTAAAAGCAATTTCTTATAATTGAGTTCAAGTGATATTAGCAGTGATCCAGCACCTTTAGGCTCCCTGACTTTAAATTCAGAGTCTGAAGACCTGGGCTTTGTTGAGGCCAGGGACCAAGTCTTCTGCATCTTTGTATTCCCATCAGTAGTACATTGACCTGGATAAAGTAAGTGCTCAATCAACATAAAATAGATGAACAGGTTCATGCTTTGACTCTCTTACTAGACACCTCTATGATCTTGGGTGAATCAAATAGCTTTTCTGAGTGTCCATCCTGATCTGGAAAGTATGAGTTTTGAGGCTCAGTTTGTATGAAAGTGATCTTTATACAAAGATGACTTAGTCATGGTTAAAAACAAGCTAAATAAAGGAATGTTTAAATTTTTTTCAGGAAGAAATTCCTAAGCATAAATTGGGTAAACCACAACCTAAAAGTTCTCAGATTAGGGGAAACCAATGTCATACTAGAAAAAAAAAATTGATGAAAATCAGCTACAGAACAATTTAACAGAAGCTGAGAAGATGGAACATTTCAGCTTGAACATAAATTAGAGTAAATTGAATGATTAAGGCTAAATTCACAAATTTTCCTTCATACACTATTCAAAATAATCTTGTTTTTGTTGTTTAGTTGCTAGGTTGTATCTGTTTTGTGACGCCTTGGAACCTGCCAGGCTCCTCTGTCCATGGGATTTCCCAGGCAAGAATACAGGAGTGGGTTGCCATTTCTTCTCCAGGGGCTCTTCCTGATACAGGGATTGAACCAGCATCTCCTGCATTGGCAGATACCACTGAGCCACCAGAGAAGCCCGTGTATGTATGTAGAGATAGCCTTTTCCTCAAAAATAGAAAACATTTTCCACTTTGATTTTTTTGCTTAACGATATATTTTACCCTCTGTTTCTTACAGTCCCATTTATTTTACCAGCTATCTAGCATCCATTGTGTATGGACCTACTGTGGTTTCTGTACATTGTTATTTTAAAGGTCCAGGCTGCTTTAATTGAGCACCAAGTGTAAAATGAGATTCATGAATGATAATCACAGTGTTTTATCTGTTTTGTGTCCAGTTAATTTCTGTTGTCCGTTGGAGTGGAACAGTGTTAAACACATCCTGATACTCAGAAATAACTAAGAGGGGATGTCCTGTGCTCCCTTGTGTAATTTCATGAATGTGGATATGATCAAGCCTAACTTTTAAAAAAGAAAGACCCTAAGCTATTGCTTTCTGAATTGATGACCTCATTGATACGAAGTTCAAATGCATGGAGATTTAATTTTTGAAGTCTACACCAAAATGAGTTAATTTGGAGGCAACACCATGAGTGGGTCATCTCCAGTTCATTCAAAGGAGATGCATACCACATTGAGATAATGTATGTATTTATTATATTTTTATTTATTTATTTAGGCTGGCCATTCATCTTGTAGGATCTTAGTTCCTCGACCAGGAATCAAACTGCAGGCCCTCGGAAGTGAAAGTGCTGATTCCTAACCACTGGACCACCAGTGAATTCCATACTATATTTTTAAATAATTAAAATGTACATAATTTCTAAACCATGAGCCATTTCTGTGAAAAATGGAGTTCTGGGGGCCTAGTTTGAAGACCTATGAACCAGAGGACCTAATTTTAACATTGCCAGCATACAGAGCACTTGGGGTAGCATTCTAAGGAAGAAGAGGAGGGCAGAAAAGAGCGGAGGGAAGTGTGGAGAGGGTGCGGCTCACTTCTGAGGCGGAACATGTCTCTGAGCACACAGGGTGACAGAATCTTCTTTGGTCACCTTTATTTAGGCACCTCTGAATTCTTCAACTAGGTCTTGTCTTTTAGACTTTAACGGTCAACTCTGTATTGTCTAATTTAACAAGAAGTGAAGTGAAGGTGAAGTCGCTCAGTCGTGTCTGACTCTTTGCGACCCCGTGAACTGTAGCCCACCAGGCTCCTCTGTCCATGGGATTCTTTAGGCAAGAATACTGGAGTGGGGTGCCATTTCCTTCTCCAGGGGAACTTCCCGACCCAGGGATCGAACCCAGGTCTCCCACATTGCAGGCAGACGCTTTAACCTCTGAGCCACCAGGGAAGCCCAGTTTAGCCTGAATTTCCCATCCTCCCTCATGTTCAATACCTATACATAATAGGGTTCCTCACCCGTACCACTCCCAGGTCATGTCTGACCATGTGGCCTGCTTTCAGCAAGACTCTTATTAGGTTCCTTTGGCCAGAATCCTCCTCACCCCTGATGTTTCCTATTAGTAATTTTCCATCCACTGACCCCTATCCTGCTATTTGGCTATGAATTCCCACTTTCTTATTATAAAATAATCTACCTAATTAATTTTGTGAAATATGAATATTTCTAATCATTAAAATGTCACAAATTGTGCTTGTGAGAGTAAAGTGTTAAGATGGACTGATGAATTGCAATCTAGACATAATGTTTCCCAAAATTACTTGCTCATAACACTCACCTTGCAGTGGGAGTTTATTAAAATAAAGATTCCCAGGCTCCCCCACCCCCTTAAGATTGTGAGTCAGTAGGTCAGCATGGATAGAATCTGTTTTATCTGCATTTTACAAGGCCCCCAGGTGACTCATATGATCCAACAAATTGGAGAAACTCTAAAGAGGATTTGTTTTCTGATCTTGAGTTCTTGAATCAGTTTTCCCTCCACTCATACTTTATTATCTTTGTCAGTGACATGATAATTCTGACCCATCAATCTCGGACCAATGAAGAGCCCTGACAGAGTTGAGTCAGACAAAGGGATGTGCTGATGACATCAGCATCATTGTGATACTCGCACAGGTCTGGTCAGAATCTAAGATTAGGCAGGAAACAGCCACCTGGTCAGTGTGGGTCATGGGGGCAGAGCATGACCATGTAGGATTTGAAGCATATTATATAATGTCTAAAAGGAACCCCAAAGCCAGGGAAGGCTCAGACAGGTCTGATCATAGCTCCAGGAAAAACTCTAAGGAAATATTGCTTCAATTATGTTTTGTAGTTACATTTTAATTAGAGCAGTTCAGAACAGTTATCCCAGAGAAGGACCTTTCAGTGAGTGATTCTTAACATTTTCTGCATCATGAACTCCTTTAAGAATCTGATCAAAAGACTGTTCTATACATCTGTGTCTCTTTTGCTGTCTCACATAGTTGTAGGATTTTTGCCTAGAAAAATACACAGGTTAACATATCACAAAATAATATACACAAGTTCAAAGAGTTCATTAACCACCTGATCCTATTCATAGACCCCAGGCTAGGAATCTCTGCCACAGACCTTAAAGGACCTTGGCTAAAGAGAGCCATGCTGAATCTCTTTAGGGGTAAAGTGGATCAGGAAAGGACTACCCTTTGCTCAACAGGCTGAATTCACTATCAGAGGTTCCTGTGTCTTCCCTGTTCTTTCTCTCAATGGATTCCATTAGGCCGGACTGCCAAAATCTATGAAAGGAAGATGCTGTCTTTTTAAATTTTAAATTAAATGCATGCTTGCTCTTTCTAATTATTTTTTCAACAAGTATCTATTGAGAGTTTATTTTATACCAGGTACAAGGCTGCCGCTACTGCTGCTAAGTCGCTTCAGTCGTGTCTGACTCTGTGCAATCCCATAGACGGCAGCCAACAAGGCTTCCCCGTCCCTGGGATTCTCCAGGCAAGAATACTGGAGTGGGTTGCCATTTCCTTCTCCAATGCATGAAAGTGAAGTCGCTCAGTCATTTCTGACTCTTAGCGACCCCATGGTCTGCAGTTTACCAAGCTCCTCCATCCATGGGATTTTCCAGGCAAGAGTACTGGAGTGGGTTGCCATTGCCTTCTCCGAGGTACAAGGCTAGGACCTATGAAATCAGGACTGAACAAGATGGACAAAAATGGAGCTTCTGGGCTAGTGGGAAATGTTGACATTAAACAAAGAAAAATACATCAATAAAAGTATTGCAAGTTGTAAATGTTAACAAAAGAAACAAACAGTTGAGATAGAGTAATTGCCAACATCCGCTGGATCATCAAAAAAGCAAGAGAGTTCGAGAAAAACATCTATTTCTGCTTTATTGACTATGCCAAAGCCTTTGACTGTGTGGATCACAATAAACTGTGGAAAATTCTGAAAAAGATGGAGATACCAGACCACCTGACCTGCCTCTTGAGAAACCTATATGCAGGTCAGGAAGCAACAGTTAGAACTGGACATGGAACAACAGACTGGTTCCAAATAGGAAAAGGAGTACATCAAGGCTGTATATTGTCACCCTGCTTATTTAACTTCTATGCAGAGTACATCATGAGAAACGCTGGGCTGAAAGAAGGACAAGCTGGAATCAAGATTGCCAGGAGAAACATCAATAACCTCAGATATGCAGATGACACCACCCTTATGGCAGAAAGTGAAGAGGAACTAAAAAGCATCTTGATGAAAGTAAAAGTGGAGAGTGAAAAAGTTGGCTTAAAGCTCAAAATTCCGAAAACGAAGATCATGGCATCTGGTCCCATTACTTCATGGCAAATAGATGGGGAAACAGTGGCTGACTTTATTTTTCTGGGCTCCAAAATTACTACAGATGGGTGACTGCAGCCATGAAATTAAAAGATGCTTACTCCTTGGAAGAAAAGTTATGACCAACCTAGATAGCATATTCAAAAGCAGAGACATTACTTTGCCGACTAAGGTCCGTCTAGTCAAGGCTATGGTTTTTCCATTGTTCACGTATGGATGTGAGAGTTGGACTGTGAAGAAAGCTGAGCACTGAAGAATTAATGCTTTTAAACTGTGGTGTTGGAGAAGACTCTTGAGAGTCACTTGGACTGCAAGGAGATCCAACTAGTCCATCCTAAAGGAGACCAGTCCTGGGTGTTCATTGGAAGGACTGATGCTGAGGCTGAAATTCCAATAGTGTGGCCACCTCATGCAAAGAGTTGACTCATTGGAAAAGACCCTGATGCTGGGAGGGATTGTGGGCAGGAGGAGAAGGGAATGACAGAGGATGAGATGGCTGGATGGCATCACTGACTCAATGCACATGAGTTTGGGTGAACTCTGGGAGTTGGTGATGGACAGGGAGGCCTTGCATGCCATGATTCATGGGGTCACAGAGAGTCAGACACAACTGAGCGACTGAACTGAACTGAACTGATGTGAACAGGAAGAATACAGAGATCATAACTCTGAGTACTAAAAATAGATAATCATGAAAATAAGTGTAGTTGAGTTATTTATTGTCCCCTCTAAATATTGAGACTTTTCTTTTTTTTTTAATGACTGAGTTTTTCCATGAACTGACTTACCTACAGTACTTTCTGTATTACCCATATATCCACTCATAATTAGTGATATTGTTTTAAATTTGTTTTAAATTTAAAAAATACTCATGTGATCTTTCTCTTTATGTAGGCCCTAAAAATGCTTCAAAGAAATGCATTGGGATTCAACAGCAATGTGAAATAATAGTAAGAAGATCACGACATGTACCTTTTCCACAAATTGCTTTAGTTGCAGTTAGAGCTGTTTCAGGCTTCCCAGGTAGCGCTAGTGGTAAAGAACTTGCTTGCCAATGCAGGAGACATAAGAGACTAGAGTCAGATCCCTGGGTTGGGAAGATCCCCTGGAGGAGGGCATGGCAATCCAATCCAGTATTCTTGCCTTTAGAATCCCATGGACAGGAGCTTTGCAGTCCATGGGGTTGCAAAGAGTTTGACATGTCTGATGCCACTTAGCAGCACCGAGAGCTATTTCAAGAGGTGAGGTCTTTCATCAGTTTATTTTACCCTTGACTGAAATTCATCTAAAAAACACAAAAACTTCATTCTTCTTTTCATCCTATGGTGGCATGATTTTTTTTCAGGAGGCATGATTTTTTTTTTAAATAGCTTCTGAAACTTTAAAGGAATATACAAACTGTAGTTATCAATGCTTTAAAATTCTGTTATGAAAGAATTACAGAACTGTAGAGAGGATAACCTCTTCCTACCCTGTCCAGGTTAAAACTCAATAACATGTACACCCACGGCTGATTCATGTCAATGTATGGCAAAAAAACCACTACAATATTGTAAAGTAATTAGCCTCCAATTAAAGTAAATAAATTGATTTTTTTAAACCTCAATAATTAATTAATGTATGAAATGTATATATTTGGATACTGCTTTTCATTTTCCAAAATGCTTCATGGACATTATCTCATTTAGCAACTTTATGATGATGACAGGGTAGGTAGTGTCACCCTTGTTTTATAAATGGAGAAACTGAGGATTGAGAGGATAGCAGAAGTCACCTACATCCTATAAGAGTCAACCAGCATCAAGACCCAGGCATCCTAACAACTGGTCTCGTGCTTTTTCAATGATGTCAACTGCTTCCTCCAAATAATTATAGAAACACATTTCACCCATACTACTCTAGCTTCCATTATATATTGCCATGTCCAGCACAGTGGGTGAGAAAGACCTGAAACAGGGGTGAGCACATAATGAAAAGACAAGCACATATAACTTGGCAAGCAGGGAGTCAGAGGGCCCTCCTGCTCTCCATGGCAGGAAGACGAAATGGCTCCTTTCAGCCTGCACTTTTATTAGCAGAAGTCACATGAGATCATTGGGGAATAGCTATACTGGGGAGTTTGATTAGCCAGGCTTTGCTGTTGATCAGGAATATCTTGTTTTGTTTCCATGGAGACAGACGCAGGGGTAGGCAGTGAAGAGGAGCAGAGAGCACGTCCCTCCCCAAAAATGTCCGTTTGGCATGCTGACTAGGACAATCACAAGGGCGCAATTTGCTGCACCCTCAAGTCATGGGGCAGATTCTGGTCTCTGCTCCACCAGGCTGCAACAATATATAGCCATGAATCTCTTGACATTCCTTGCAGTCTGTGCTTTAATGTAGTATACATTTTTTAAAAATTATTCAGGTATAGTTGATTTGTTACAATGTTGTGTTAGTTTCAGGTGTAAAGCAAAGTGAATCCCTTATATATATACATACATATGTGCACTTTTTTTAAGATTTTTTTCCCATATAGGCACTTCCCCTGATAGTTCAGTTGGTAAAGAATCCACCTGCAATGCAGGAGATCCTGGTTCGATTCCTGGGTCAGGAAGATCCGCTGGAGAAGGGATAGGCTGCCCACCCCAGTATTCTTGGGCTTTCCTTGTGGCTCATCTGGTAAAGAATCCACCTGCAATGCAGGAGACCTGGATTTGATTCCTGGGTTGGGAAGATTCAGAAAGGCTACCTACTCCAATATTCTGGCCAGGAGAATTCAACTCTTTGGCCTAGGTTGCAAAGTGTCTGACACAACTGAGTGACTTTCACTTTCTTTTCCCATATAGGCCATTACAGAGTACCAAGTGAAGTTCCCTGTGCTACACAGTAAGTTCTTATTGGTTATTTATTTTATATTATAGTAATGTGTGTATCAATATCAGTCTTCCAATTAATCCTTCCCCCTCTTACCCACCCCAGTAACCGTAAGTTTATTTTCTACACCTGTAACTTTATTTCTGTTTTGTAGATAAGTTCATTTGTAGCTTTTTATTTAGTCCACATATAAGTGATAGTATGCGATATGTCTCCTTCTCTGATTTACTTCACTCAGTATGACAATCTCTAGGTCCATTCATGTTGTTGCAAACGGCATTATTTCATCCTTTTGCGGCTGAGTAATATTCCATTTTGTATATGTACCACACCTTCTTTATCCACTCCTCTCTTGATGTACTACAGATATTGATGTTTATCTCTGGTGAAGGATCTACACATTGTATTTTCTACTGTAGGAACTGAATGTTTGAGTGTTTGGATTATTGTACTGACAGAAGATGGAAGATATTTTACTTGATGGGGAATTAAAACTTTGTTTTTCCAGAAAATGGCAAATTTTTATACTGAATTATAGGCCAGTCCAAATACTTTCCATGTAAACAGAGCCTGTTCTCTTCTAAAGCATTGCCATAGCTGTCCAAGATATGACAGTCCTAGCTTTATCTCTATAATAATGGATGCTGTTGTTGCTGTTGATATCCTATACATATCATAGCATTTAGATATTTAAACTTTTTAATTAAGATTTTATTTTTAAGTAGTTCAAAGTTCACAAAAAAAACTAGGAAAGACACAGAGGTATACCCTCTCTCCCGCATGCATGGCCTTCCCCATTATAAACATCTCACAACAGAGAGGTACATTTGTTACAATTGATTAACATACTTTGACACATCATAATTATTCAAAGTTCATAATTTACCTTAGGGTTCACTCTTGGAGCTGTTCATTCTGTCAGTTTGGACAATCGTATAATGGCATGTATCCATCATTATGGTATCATACAAAGTATTTTTCACTGCCCCCCCAAAATCCTGGCAACCAGTGATCCTTTTAATGTTCTTCATAGTTTTCCTTTTCCAGAATATCATACAGTTGGAACTATACAGTACGTAGCCTTTCAGATTGACTACTTTCACATAGTAATGCATATTTAAGGTTCTTCCATGTTTTTTCATGGTTTGATAACCCATTTCTTTTTAACATTGAATAAATTTCCATTGTTTGAATGTACACAGTTATTTATATATTCATGCACTGAAGGACATCTTGGTTGCTTCTAAGTCTTATGAATTGTAAACAAAGCTGCTATAAACATTAGTGTTCAGGTTTTTGTGTGGAGATAAGTTTTCCACTCCTTTGGATAAATGCTAAGGAGTATAATTGCTGGATAAGATGGTAAAGCTATGTTTAGTTTTGTAAGAAACTGCCAGCATGTCTTTCAACATGACTATAGCATTTAGATTTTTATCTACTACATTGTAATTCATGAGACCAGATGTTATGACTGTTTTTGCTCACTGCCAGACTCCTACATTCTAGAGCAAGTCTAGATACAGAGTAGGCAAGTATATTTGCAGAATAGATGGATGTATTAATTACCTGAATTATGGAATCAAGAACATGTTCACAAGATTTGCAAATGAAACCAAATTAGATGAGGCTAGCCTCTTAAAATACATAGTAAGAATTTTCTGTGACTCTGACAAATGGGAGAAATGTCCAAAAATGAAACATGATAAACATTGATACAACAAAACAGATCAACCATTTTCAGAAATGACTGTTAACATTACAAATGTAGTCAAAGCATATTTGCATTGATTTCCTGTCTAGTCACCATACTTTTATAGGAATGTCTGCATCTGCATTGCCTCCCTGTAGATAGGTTCATCAGTACCATCTTTCTAGATTACATATATATACATTAATATACAATATTTGACTTTCTCTTTCTGATTTACTTCACTCCGTATAATAGTCTCTAGGTTCATCCACATCATTAGAACCAACTCAAATATATTCCTTTTAATAGGTGAGTAATAGTCCATTGTGTATATGTATCACAACTTCTTTATCCATTCATCTGTCAATGGACATCTAGGCTGCTTCCATGTCCAAGCTTTTGTAAATAGTGCTGCAATGAACCTTGGGGTACATATGTCTTTTTTAATTATGGTTTCCTCAGAGTATATGCCATGTAGTGGGATTGTTGGGTCATAAGGTAGTTTTTGGCCTTTTATAAAATTGAAGAGGTTCTCATGGCATGTATACTAGGATGGTATACCATTCCCTCCTCAGATCAAACCAGTCAGTCTTAAGGGAGATCAGTTCAGTACAGTTCACTTGCTCAGTTATGTCTGCCTCTCTGCGACCCCACGGACTTTAGCATGGCAGGCCTCCCTGTCCATCACCAACTCTCAGCACTTGCTCAAACTCATGTCCATAGAGTTGGTGATGCCATCCAACCATGTCATCCTCTCTCATCCCCTTCTCCTCCCATCTTCAGTCTTTCCCAGAATCAGAGTCTTTTCCAATGAGTCAGTTCTTCCTCATCAGGTGCACAAAGTATTGGAGCTTCAGCTTCAGCATCAGTCCTTCTGATGAATACTCAGGACTGATTTCATTTAGGATGGACTGGTTGGCTGTCCTTGCTATCCAAGGGACTCTCAAGAGACTTCTCCAACACCACAGTTCAAAAGCATCAATTCTTCAGCGCTCAGCTTTCTTTATAGTCCAACTCTCACATCCATATGTGACTACTGGAAAAACCATAGCTTTGACTAGATGGACCTTTGCTGGCAAAGTAATGTATCTGCTTTTTAATATGCTGTCCAGGTTGGTCATAGCTTTACTTCAAAGGAGCAAGCATCTTCTAATTTCATGGCTGCAGTCACCACCTGCAGTGATTTTCAAGTCCCCAGAAGTAAAGTCTCTCACTGTTTCCATTGTTTCCACATCTATTTTCCGTGAAGTAATGGGACCAGATGCCATGATCTTAGTTTTCTGAATGTTGAGTTTTAAGCCAACTTTTTCACTCTCCTCTTTCACTTTCATTAAGAGGCTCTTCAGTTCTTCTTCACTTTCTGCCATAAGGGTGGTGTCATCTGCATATCTGAGATTATTGACATTTCTCCTGCCAATCTTGATTCCAGCTTGTGCTTCATCCAGCCTGGCATTTTGCATGATGTACTCTGCATGTAAGTTAAATAAACAGGGTGACAATATACAGCCTTGACATACTCCTTTCCTGATTTGGAACCAGTTTCTTGTTCCACGTCCAGTTCTAACTGCTGCTTCTTGACCTGCATACATATTTCTCAAGAGGCAGGTCAGGTGGTCTGGTATGCCCATCTCTTGAAGAATTTTCCACAGTTTGTTGTGATCCACACAGTCAAAAGTTTTGGCATAGTCAATAAGCAGAAGTAGATGTTTTTCTGAAACTCGCTTGCTTTTTTGATGATCCAACAGAGATAAACCTTGAATATTCACTGGAAGAACTGACACTGAAGTTGTAGCTCCAGTATTTTGGTCATCTGATGCAAACAGATGACTCATTGGAAAAGTTCTTGATGCTGGAAAAGATTGAGAACAGAAGGAGAATAGGGTGTCAGAGGACAAGATAACTAGACGGCATCACCAATGCAATGAACATGAACTTAGAGAAACTCCTGGAGATGGTGAGGGACAGGGAGGCCTGGTGTGCTGCAGTCCATGGGGTAGCAAAGAGACAGAATTGCCTGGGTGGCTGAACAAAAACAATGGTAGTTTTATTCCTAGTTTTTTAAGGAGTTTCCATAGTGCTATATCAATTTGCATTCCCACCAACAGTACAAGAGGGTGCCCTTTTCTCCACACCCTCTCCAGCATTTATTATTCATAAACTTTTTGATGATGACAAAAAAGATCTTTTCAAGAAAACTAGAGATACCAAAGGAACATTTCGTGCAAAGGTGCACACAATAAAGGACAGAAAAGGTATAGACCTAACAGAAGCAGAAGATATTAAGAAGAGGTGGCAAGAATACACAGAAGAACTATACAGAAAATATCTTTATGACCCAGATAACCACAATGGTGTGATCACTCACCTAGAGCCAGACATCCTGACATGCCAAGTCAAGTGGGCCTTAGGAAGCATCACTACAAACAAAGCTAGTGAAGGCGATGGAATTTCAGCTGAACTATTTCAAGTCCTAAAACATGATGCTGTGAAAGTGCTGCACTCAATATGCCAGCAAATTGGAAAACTCAGCAGTGGCCACAGGACTGGAAAAGGTCAGTTTTCATTCCAATCCCAAAGAAAGGCAATGCCAGAGAATGCTCAAACTACCGCACAATTGCACTCATCTCACACACTAGCAAAGTAATTCTCAAAATTGTCCAAGCAAGGCTTCAACAGTATGTGAACCGTGAACTTCCAGATGTTCAAGCTGGTTTTAGAAAAGGCAGAGGAACCAGAAATCAAACTGTCAATATCCATTGGATCGCTGAAAAAGCAAGGGAGTTCCAGAAAAACATCTATTTCTGCTTTATTGACTATGCCAAAGCCTTTGACTGTGTGGATCACAACAAACTGTGGAAAATTCTTTAAGAAATGGGAATACCAGACCACCTGACCTGCCTCCTGAGAAATCTGTATGCAGGTCAAGAAGCAACAGTTAGAACTGGACATAGAACAGCAGACTGGTTCCAAATCAGGAAAGGTGTATGTCAAGGCTGTATATTGTCACCCTGTTTGCTGCAGAGTACATCATGCGAAATGCCAGGCTGGATGTAGCACAAGCTGGAATCAAGATTGGCAGGAGAAATGTCAATAACCTCAGATATGCAGATGACACCACCCTTATGGCAGAAAGTGAAGAAGAATTGAAGAGCCTCTTGATAAAAGTGAAAGAGGAGAGTGGAAAAATTGGCTTAAAACTCAACATTCAAAAAGCTAGGATCATGGCATCTGGTCCCATCACTTCACAGCAAATAGATGTGGAAACAATGGAAACAGTGAGAGACTTTATTTTGGGGGGCTCCAAAATCACTGTGAATGGTGACTGCAGCCATGAAAATAAAAGATGCTTGCTCCTTGGAAGAAAAGCTATGACTAACCTAGACAGCATATTAAAAAGCAGAGACACTACTTTGTCAGCAAAAGTCTGTCTAGTCAAAGCTATGGTTTTTCCAGTAGTCACATATGGATGTGAGAGTTGGACTATAAAAAAAGCTGAGCACTGAATAATTGATGCTTTTGAACTGTGGTGTTGGAGGAGATTCTTGAGAGTCCCTTGGACTGCAAGAAGATCCAACGAGTCCATCCTAAAGGAAATCAGTCCTGAGTATTCATCAGAAGGACTGATGTTGAAGCTGAAGCTCCAATACTTTGGCCACCTGATGCTAAGAACCAGCTCATTGGAAAAGACCCTGATGCTGGGAAAGATTGAAGGCAGGGTTTGAAGGGGACAACAGAAGATGAGATGGTGGATGGCATCACCAACTCAATGAACGTGAGTTTGAGTAAGCTCCAGGCATTGGTGATGGACAAGGAAGCCTGGCTTGCTGCAGTCCATGGGGTTGCAAAGAGTCAGACAGGACTGAGTGACTGAACTGACTAATTTTGACTGGTGTAAGATGATACATCATTGTCGTTTTGATTTGCATTTCCTTAATAATGAGAGATGTTGAGCTCTTTTCATGTGTTTATTAGCCATCTGTAGGTCTTCTTTAGAGAAGTGTCTGTTTAAGTCTTCTGCTCACTTTTTGATTGGGTTGTTTGTTTTTCTGGCATTGAGCTTCATGAGCTGCTTGTGTATTTTGGAGATTAGTGCTTTTTCAGTTGTTTTAGTTGCTATTATTTTCTCTCATTCTGAGAGCTGTCTTTTCACCTTGCTTATGGTTTCCTTCATTGTGCAAAAGCTTTTAAGTCTAATTAGGCCCCATTTGTTTATTTTTGTTTTTATTTCCATTACTTTAGGACGTGGCTCATAGAGGTTCTTGCTGTGGTTTATGTCAAAGAATGCTCTGCCGATGTTTTCCTCTAAAAGGTTTATAGTTTCTGGTCTTACATTTAGGTCTTTAACCCATTTTGAGTTTATTTTTGCATATGGAGTTAGAAAGTGTTCTAATTTCATTCTTTACACATTGCTACCCAGTTTTCCCAGCACCATTTACTGAAGAGAGTGTCTTTTCTCCATTGTTCATATTTGCCTCCTTTGTCAAAGATAAGGTGCCTATAGGTGCATGGATTTATCTCTGAGCTTTTTGTCTTATCCCATTGGACTATATTTCTATTTTTGTGCCAGTCCCATACTGTCTTGATGACTGTAGTATTGTATTATAGTCCAAAATCAGGAAGGTTGATTCCTCCAGCTCCATTCTTCTTTCTCAAGAGTGCTTTGGCTATATGGGGTATTTTGTGTATCCATATAAATTTGGAAGTTACTTGTTCTAGTTCTGTGAAAAATTCCATTGGTAGTTTGATAAGGACTGCATTGAATCTATAGATTGCTTTGGGTAGTACAGTCATTTTCACAATATTAATCCTCTAATCCAAGAACATGATATGTCTTTTAAAAAAGAAAGTTTGGGTATTTTAGAGAAAAACAAGCTTTTGCATAAAGATACTGAACATTATATCCACCTTGAATTTTTTTTCTTTTGCTGACAAGCAACTTATTTTTAGAAGCTACTCACCATCATCAAAGGGGGAACTTATATTTCTGATTTTACTTTCCCTTCAATTAGGAGACACTTCTAAGAAACCTACTGACATCTCTGAGGTCAGAACTAGTACCAAAATAAGGAGACTTAGAGGTTTCAGGGGCTTCCCAGGTGGCATTAGTGGTAAAAAACAAACAACAAAAAAAGAAACCCTTCTGCCAATGCAGGAGCTGTAAAAGATATTAGTTCAATCATTGGGTCGGGAATATCCCCTGGAGGAGGGTATGGCTACCCACTCTGGTATTCTTGCCTGGAGAATTCCATGGACAGAGGCGACTGGTGGCCCACAGTCCATAGGGCTGCAAAGAGTCAGACACGACCAAAGTGACTTAGCATGCACACACACACACACACACACACACACACACACACACACAGGTTGCAGATTCCATCACTTCATAAGAAAGAACTTTCTAGCAAGTAAACTGTCTAAATAATGGATTGAGTTGGTTGTAAAGTCATATAGGTGAGAGGCTGGAAAATGTTTATGGTTCCTAAATACCTGTGTGTGGGCCAGCTTATCATAATCACACAAGGAACTTGTTAAAAAAATACATTTGAGGGCCCCACTGCAGAGCTTTCAAAGTCAGGGACTTGAAATCAATACTTTTGATAATTCCTCTAAGTGATGTTGATGTGCAGCTAAGTTTGGAAATCAGTGGATTCAATCAGTCTATCTAATAGCCCTCAAAACCAAAGAGTCTATATATTGAATTCTGAAGATGGCAGGGGGAAGTGAGTTTTCTATATAAGGGGAACTTCAAAAGGTAGAAAGGCTGCAGTGAACAGGCAAGATGTGGGCAGTACCCTTAGTTTTTCAGGTTCCAGAATCTGAAAGGAGACTGATAGATACTAACCAAACTCATGATAGCCAGTGAATAAACTGCAAACTTACAAAATTTTCATATGGATTTTAGGAACTGCTTGTAAATCTACAGAACACCAGCAGGAATTCTGGTAGGGATTGCACTGAATTTGTAGTCAATTTGCAGAGTGTAGCCATCTTAATAATATTGTCTTCTGATCCACAAACATGGGAGGTCTTTCCATTTATTTAGATCTTTTTAATTTCTTTCAACATTTGTTGTTTTCAGAAGTATAAGTTTTGCACTTCTTTTTAAAATTACTCCTAAATACAATTTTCAGATTTTCTCTTGCAATTTGTTGAAGAAGCCATCCTGTTTTCTGTAGAGTTCCCCTTTCCAACATCCTGACTCTAAACTTGTTTTACACGTTCTTGCTTACATTCTTGTGATGTTATTTAACATCTTTGTCCTTTTTCCTAAAAATTCATAATTATATCTAAAGGTTTGATCAAATTTTATTTTTTAGCAAAAATATTTCATAAACACTGCTTTGTCTTTCCATTGAGTTAGATATTTGGATATTACTCTTAATATTAGCAGACATTGATGATCACTGCCTAGATCCATTAATTCATTAGCCATTGTAAAATTCTGTCATTCTTTCTTAATTTATTAGTTGGAAATCTTCTACTGAAACACTTTCTCATGAACTATTTGGTTTCACAGAGAAAGAATGTATATTAGAAAAGCAGGTTAAATATTAGGTTCTTCATTTTGTTTACCAGTTTTAGAATAATGAGCTGGTTTCATAACTTTCTCCAAGTTGACCAGTTTTTTATCGACATTTTTTGACCAGTTACATTTTTAAGCATCATCCTGAATTCATTTATATAAACACATTTGATACATTACAATCCACTGTAGTTATTGTTTACTGCTGTGCTATGCATGGTCAGTCATGTCTGACTGACTCTTTGCAACTCCATGGACTGTAGCCTGCCAGGCTCCTCTGCCCATGAGATTTCCAAGGCAAGAATACTGGAATGGGTTGCCATTTCCTACTCCAGGGCATCTACCCAACCCAGGAATCAAACCTGCATCTCTTGCATCTTCTGAATTGGCAGGTGGATTATTTACCACTATACCACCCAGAAGCAAATTTACTGATGCTCAAATTGCTTCATGTTGACCAGTGAGACTCTCTTTGGTTTGGCTCCTAAGTCCTTTTGGCACAACCTTAGTAGTGTACCAATATAGGGAAAAAGCCAATCATAAGTCCAAACTGTTGTCTGCTTCTGACCAATCAGCTATAAAACAGAGGTTCCCATGACCTCCTCCTCATTGAATTTTATTATTTGTTAGAGCAGCTCATAGAACTCAGGGGAACACTTAAGTTTACCAATTTAAATTTGAGGATATGGTAAAAAGATACAGTGAACAGTCAGAAGAATAGATGCATAGGGCAAGGTCTGGGAGGCTCCTGAATGGAGGAGCTTCTGTCCCTGTGGAGTTGGAGTACATTACTCTCCCATATGTGGATGTGTTCACCAACCTGGAAGACCTCCAAACCCCATAATTTGGGGTATTTTTATGGAGGCTTCTTTACATAAGCATGCTCAGTTATTAACTCCATTTCTAGTCCCTTTCCCATCTCTAGAGAAGTGGAGGATGGGGCTGATATTCCAAGCTTCTAGTTGCAGCTTGGTCTTTCTGGAGATCAGCCCCCATCCAGGAGCTATACAAGAACCCACCCAGAGTTGCCTCATTAGAACAAAAGATACTCCAATCACTTAAAAAATTCTAAGGAATTTAGGAGCCTATTCAGGAACCAGGGTCAAAGACCAAATATTAGAACAAAAGATAGCATTCTTATCACTCAAGAATTTACAATGGTTTTAGGCGCTCTGTGCCAGGAACTGGGAACAGAGGCCAAAACATATTTTCTATTATCTCACAGCCTCCATAACTTCTTTGCTATCTGGTGTGGCAAGATATTCCAAGTGCATTGGACATATCTTGCCGCAGACCTAGAATCAGCCATTTCTCTGAGAAACCTTGATTCCTTTCATTGGTCAATGATATTTAGAATCTCAATCTGGGCACTAGTGGTGCTCTTTAGCATTTACATTGTTTTGAAATGTTTTTAGTGAGCAGAGCTTGAAAATACATACTTTTTAAAAATAATAATACTGAGTTCATACTAATGTTTTCAATAATTGGATTATCTTCACAGATCCTTCCTTCAGGCTATGGAAAAACTGGCAAAGCATCCCAATTCTGCAAGATTATTCACATGCCAAGTGATAAAAATTTACTGTGTCACCAGATCCAGTGACTTGCTTTTGGACAATGATAGGTAAATATTGACAAATTCTTATTTCCCAGTTTCCTTATACAATCTATGTTACTAT
Source organism: Capricornis sumatraensis (assembly GCF_032405125.1). Taxonomy (NCBI): domain Eukaryota; kingdom Metazoa; phylum Chordata; class Mammalia; order Artiodactyla; family Bovidae; genus Capricornis; species Capricornis sumatraensis. The sequence goes on from NC_091092.1 coordinate 12,917,851, forward strand.
ATTTTCTGAATAAAACATCAGATGGTCCCATAAGTACTGCAAATATGGAGACAACAGAAGAAAATGCTCAAAATTGGATGTATCTGGAAATCTGGAATGTATAGCTGCCATGTAAATATCTAGGCCAAGGATGGCAAACACATTACCTCATCTATGGTAGTCACCACTAACTAATCATTCTTTTATACTGAGCTAGATGCACCTTAGAATCTTTCATAGCACAAGTCTCCAGGAAGTCACTATAAATCAATCTAGGTGGCCAAGCAAGATGCTATATACTACCATCCATATTTAAGGCAAACCAATGTTCTGTTAGGGCAACGCTGGTGGCTCAGATGATAAAGAATCTGCCTGCAATGCAGGAGACATGGGTTCAATCCCTAGGTTGGTAACATCCCCTGGAGAAGGGAATGGCAACCCACCCTAGTATTCTTGCCTGGAGAGCTGGGGAGTCCCAAGGACAGAGAAGCCTGGCAAGCTACAGTTCATGGGGCCACAAAGAGTCAGACACAACTCAACAACTACACTACTACTACTACTAATGTTTTGTTATCACATTACAACTTTGTACAATTAATACAGTAGTTGCCAACTTGGATTTTGAAGTATATTAGTCCTGTTAACAGTTGTTCAATAAACAAAATGGATTTGTGGTCACAGAAGTTTTGTATTCAAAAAATGCTTTCTTCATTGCAAGATTTTAACAGCCTTTAGTGTTCTAATATGCATTGTGACTCTCTAGGAAGAGAAATAGCATGATTTGACCCCTTCATGAAACTCTTTTGTTCATAAGCACCTTATGAACACAACATCAGGCCTTTCTTTTATACTAATCACATTCAAATTATGTCTTTAAGCCCATATCAATGTATTTAAAACTGAATCAGGATTGGGCGCTTTTGGAGGAAATAGATTTCATACACTGAATGCTGATTTTTGCATGTGTGTGTCATTCTCCATAGATTTCATACACTGAATGCTGATTTTTGCATGTGTGTGTCATTCTCCAAAGGTAACCTTTTCTTCAGTATTAAGAGACAATTTTGCTTTAGTCTTCAATCTACCGACTACAGTATGATTGTAGTTTTGATAGAAAAGTTGTGTATGTGTGTGTGTGTGTGTGTAACTATGCTACGAAGATAGGATTATATTACTTCACTATGCATGGAAGCATCACTGATGGAGGGCATAGTTTGACAGATCTCAATGATGGATCATTTGGAATAGTCCAGTCTGAGAGTGCCAACACCCACAGCAGGAACTTTGAAACTTTGAGCTATCTGCTTTGTGCTGTTCCCTCACGATTAGTGTTAATCATGTTTCTTCTATTCTATGTGGATGGTAGTTGCTTTGCAAATAGTCTCTAGAGACTCTTAATATTGGATTTGTTTAGGAGACTTTGGGCTAACATAGGATTTTGCTTAACCCTAAGGATTAATTAATTACCCTCTAAGGATTCCAACATTCTGCAAATATGTAATATCTTCAGCAGTTATGAGCTTCTGACTACAGAACTGGGTGTCCAAGTCTAGAAATTAAAACACCCATAAAATTTGCAAATAGGTTGGGGGATGGGATTTTTCAGAGATAATTAAACTGTTGGAAAATAGCATCTGTGAGAAAAGAACAAAGACAAACTAGATTCCCATAAAGATGAGAGACTCAAATATGCTGCTGCTGCTAAGTCGCTTCAGTCATGTCTGACTCTGTGCAACCCCATAGATGGCAGCCCACCAGGCTCTTCCGTCTCTGGGATTTTCCAGGAAAGGCTGCTGAAGTGGGGCACCATTGCCTTTTCCAATGCGTGAAAGTGAAGTCACTCAGTCGTATCCGACTCTTAGCGACCCCATGGACTGCAGCCCACCAGGCTCCTCCGTCCATGGGATTTTACAGGCAAGAGTATTGGAGTGGGGTGCCATTGTCTTCTCTGCTCCAATATGAAGGACTGTTATTTTGAGCAGTTCACTGAACAGTTCAATACAGTGCAGAAAGAAAGCGTTGAAACACCAACAAATTTTTTGTTATTCTTTTCAATTTTCTGGGTTGGAATATTTTCATTGTATATGTATTATAATGAATATATAAAGTAGATATGAACAGTAGTACATGTATAAAATCTGCAAATACATATACATACATTGGGGCCCATGCTGAAAAGTTCTCTTTCATTAATATTACAGATAAGAATGTGTGAGTAAAGCAATTGCTTTAAAGGACTCTGAGCACTTCTTCAACAGAAGAGTGTTTCAGTGTGCTTGTATAGGGAGTAGGACTGATTTAAGTAGGAGCACAAGGAATTCAGTTAGATACATTCATTTTCTTTTTAACAATAACTATTGATGAAACAACATTTATATTCAACAAATATTTTCTGAGCATGTCCTATGTAACAAGCATTGCCCTAGGCTCTGCAGATATGATGGTGAATCTACATAGTCACAGTTCTTGACTTTATGGTGCAACATAGTTTAGTGGAGGAAGTAAGTGTTAGTCGCTCAGTCGTGCCAGACTCTTTGTGACCCCATGGACTGCAGCCCACCAGGTTCCTCTGTCCATGAAATTTTCCAGGCAAGGATACTGGAGTGGGCTGCCATTTCCTTCTCCAGGGGATCTTTCCAACCCAGGGATCGAACCCAGGTCTCCTGTACTGCAGGCAGATTCTTTACCGACTGAGCTACAAGGGAAGCCCAGTGGAGGAAGGCAGGTATTAAATAAATAATTATACACTTAAATATCTCCTCATAAAGACAACCTACTGAATGAGAGACAACATTTGCAAATTATATAACTCATAAGGGGTTAATATCCAAAATATATAAACAGCTATTACAACTCAACAGAAAAAATCAAGTAACCCAATCCAAAAACGGTGAGAAGACCTGAATAAACATTTTTACAAAGAGGACATTTAGGTGACCAACAAGCACATTAAAAAATGCTCAATATCATTAATTATCAAAGAATTACAAATTAGAATCATAATGAGATATCACCTCACACCTGTCATAATCAGTTCAGTTCAGTCACTCAGTCATGTCTGACTCTTTGCCACCCCATGAATTGCAGCACGCCAGGCCTCCCTGTCCATCACCAACTCCTGGAGTCCACTCAGACTCATGTCCATCGAGTCAGTGATGCCATCCAGCCATCTCATCCTCTGTCGTCCCCTTCTCCTCCTGCCCCCAATCCCTCCCAGCATCAGAGTCTTTTCCAATGAGTCAGCTCTTCACATGAGGTGGCCAAAGTACTGGAGTTTCAGCTTTAGCATCATTCCTTCCAAAGAACACCCAGGACTGATCTTTAGAATGGACTGGTTGGATCTCCTTGCAGTCCAAGGGACTCTCAAGAGTCTTCTCCAACACCACAGTTCAAAAGCATCAATTCTTTGGCGCTCAGCTTTCTTCACAGTCCAGCTCTCATATCCATACATGACCACTGGAAAAACCATAGCCTTGACTAAATGGACCTTTGTTGACTAATTTCTCTGCTTTTGAATATGCTATCTAGATTGGTCATAACTTTCCTTCCAAGGAGTAAGCGTCTTTTAATTTCATGGCTGCAATCACCATCTGCAGTGATTTTGGAGCCCCCCAAAAAATAAAGTCTGACACTGTTTCCACTGTTTCCCCATCCATTTCCCGTGAAGTGATGGGACCAGATGCCATGATCTTTGTTTTCTGAATGTTGAGCTTTAAGCCAACTTTTTCACTCTCCACTTTCACTTTCATCAAGACGCTTTTTAGTTCCTCTTCACTTTCTGCCATAAGGGTGGTGTCATCTGCATATCTGAGGTTATTGACATTTCTCCTGGCAATCTTGATTCCAGCTTGTGCTTCTTCCAGCCCAGCATTTCTCATGATGTACTCTGCATAGAAGTTAAACAACCAGGGTGACAATATACAGCCTTGACATACTCCTTTTCCTATTTGGAACCAGTCTGTTGTTCCAGTTCTAACTGTTGCTTCCTGACCTGCATATAGGTTTCTCAAGAGGCAGGTCAGGTGGTCTGGTATCTCCATCTTTTTCAGAATTTTCCACAGTTTATTGTGATCCACACAGTCAAAGGCTTTGGCATAGTCAATAAAGCAGAAATAGATGTTTTTCTCGAACTCTCTTGCTTTTTCCATGATCCAGCAAATGTTGGCAATTTGATCTCTGGTTCCTCTGCCTTTTCTAAAACCAGCTTGAACATCTGGAAGTTCATGGTTCATGTATTGCTGAAGCCTGGCTTGGAGAATTTTGAGCCTTACTTTACTAGCATGTGAGATGAGTGCAATTGTGTGGTAGTTTGAGCATTCATTGGCATTGCCTTTCTTTGGAATTGGAATGAAAACCGACCTTTTCCAGTCCTGTGGCCACTGCTGAGTTTTCCAAATTTGCTGGCATATTGAGTGCAGCACTTTCAAAGCATCATCTTTCAGGATTTGAAATAGCTCAAGTGAAATTCCATCGCCTCCACTAGCTTTGTTCAAAGTTTTGCTTTCTAAGGCCCACTTGACTTCACATTCCAAGATGCCTGGCTCTAGGTGAGTGATCATACCATCGTGATTATCTTGGTCGTGAAGATCTTTTTTGTACAGTTCTTCCGTGTATTCTTGCCACCTCTTCTTAATATCTTCTGTTTCTGTTAGGTCCATACCATTTCTGTCCTTTATCGAGCCTGTCTTTGCATGAAATGTTCCCTTGGTATCTCTAATCTTTTTGAAGTGATCTCTAGTCTTTCCCATTCTGTTGCTTTCCTCTATTTCTTTGCATTGATCACTGAGGAAGGCTTTCTTATCTCTCCTTGCTATTCTTGGAACTCTGCATTCAGATGCTTACATCTTTCCTTTTCTCCTTTGCTTTTCACTTCTCTTCTTTTCACAGCTATCTGTAAGGCCTCACAGACAGCCATTTTGCTCTTTTGCCTTTCTTTTCCATGAGGATGGTCTTGATCCTTGTCTCCTGTACAATGTCATGAAGCTCTGTCCATAGTTCATCAGGCACTCTATCTATCAGATCTAGACCCTTAAATCTATTTCTCACTTCCACTGTATAATCATAAGGGATTTGATATAGGTCATACCTGACAAAATGGCTATCATCAAAAAGAACACAAATGTCAAATATTGGCAAAGATGTGGAGAAAAGGGAACCCTCATCCATTGTTGGTGGGAATGTAAATTGGTGCAGCCACTGTGGAAAACAGTATGGAGGTTTCTCAAAAAACTAAAAATATAACTATCATATGACCTAGCAATTCCACTCCTGGGCATATATCTGAAAAAAATGAAAACACTAATTTGGAAAGATGCATGCACCCTTGAGAAGGGCATGACAACCAAGTCTAGTATTCTTGCCTGGAAATTCCCATGGACCAAGGAACCTGGTGGGCTACAGTCCATAGGTTTGCAAAGAGTCGGACATGACTAAAGCAACTGAGCACCCACACATGGATGGACTTGGAGGGTATTATGCTAAGTGAAGTGTCTGACAGAGACAGACAAATGCCAAATGACATCACTTATATGTGGAATATAAAAAATAAAACAAACCAGTGAATATAATAAAAGAAACAGACACACAGATAAAGAGAACATACTATTGGTTACCAGTGGGGAGAGGGAAGGGGGAAGCGGCAAGATAGGGGTAAGGGACTAAGAGATACAACTATTATGTATAAAATAAGCTACAAGAATATATTGTACAACATGGGGAATTTAACCAATATTTTATAATAACTATAAATGAAGTATAAAATTGTGAATCACTATGTTGTACACCTGTAACTTACACAATATTGTATATCAACTATATGCCAATTAAAATTTTAAAGTTAAAAAAAGTCTCATCATAAACTGCAAAGTATTACAAAGAAAAGTAGAGCAGGCTATACAGGAGACTACAAGAGAATAAACTGAAGCACTTTTTCTATTCTGGGGTTGAGAAAGGTTGCCCTGAGGAACTGATATTTAAGCTGGGGTCTATGGGCTTGACTGAGTGGTTACCTTGGGAAGAGGTAGAGAGAGTGTGGCCTTCCTAGAGGGAGGGTGCCTGAAGTCTCTGAGGGAGCACATGGAGAATGAGGTGTAGTGCCACATTAGGGACAGATTATCAGGCAACGGGGAAGCTTCAGAGATGAATCTGCTTGACAAAGATGGAGTGCAGGCTAAATGACCCCGGAAGGTCCATCCTCCTTTGATTTCAGGTGAAAAAAAAAAATCACAAATTGGTTGGAGGTACCAGAGGGGAATGGGCGTCCCTGGTGGCTCAGTTACAATAAAGAATCCGCCTGCAGTGTGGGAGAATTGGGTTGGATCCCTGAGTCAGGAAGATCCCCTGGAGGAGGGCATGGCAACTCACCCCAGTAAACCTTCATGGACAGAAGAGCCTGACGGGCTACAGTCCATGGAGTCGCAAGGAGCTGGACACAACTGAGCGACTAAGCACAGCACAGCACAGCACCAGAGGGGCACAGGAGACAAAAAGAAGTGATTGGGTAGGTGGATAGGCCCCATTGGAACACTGCATTCTACCCCAGTAACGTTTCTGGGAACCTCAGGTAATGCTCTCAGGGTGGCCCTCCAGAATGGTAACCTGTAAGGGTAAAGGGCAGTGTGCTTTCCATGCCTGAGCTACAGATGAGAACCTTTCCTCTTGGATTGCCATGAGAATTTTATGAGCAATAGCCAGCTACAGGGCCTAGTAATGTGTCGTGATTCTGTATTTCCCTGAATCATTTTAAACAAGAATAATTAAGTGTATGTGCTACCCTCTTGAGAAAAGCAGTGGGTCTGAAGGTAGGGTAAATGAGGTAGGTGATGGCTTAGTGGCTAAGTTGTGCAGTAGGTCGAAGGTAATTCCCAGAAATGGGGCTGTGGCTATGGATGAGCCAAGTGGCAGAGCAATGTTTGTGGGGCCATTGTCGCTGTGCCTACTGATCTGCGAGGGGAGGGAAGGAGGACAAAGGAAACCAGGGTTGGCCACTGAGCCTGAAAGAAGTGTGAGCTAGCCAGAGAGTGCTCCCTACCCGCGAGGGCGGGAGGCGGCTAGCCCGGGTCCTCCGCGCCGGGAAAGGGGCGATAGGAGGCGGCGCGCGCCCCGCCCCCTCCTCTGGCGGGCGCGGGCGCGAGACGCTGCGCGGCGGCAGCGGCGGGCGCGAGCGGCAGCTGTCAGGCCACCGAGGTCCAGGCTGCACTTGCCGCCCCGTTGAGGACGAGGAGGCGGCAGGAGCGGTGGCGGTGTCGCCGCGGAACCGGATTGCCGGCACGGAGGGCTCACCGGCCTGGCCCCCGCGGCCCTCTCCCGCCTCGCTCCCATTGTGTTGGGTAAGATGCCGGTGAGGGGGCAGCGAGAGTGGCTGAGCGGCTGGAGGACCCGGGAGGCGGGGAGATGGGGCCCCCGGGGGCAGAGGGAGAAAGGGAGGTCTGGGTGATCCCCGGGGGCACTTGCACCTTGTGGAAGGGGCCTGGGCGCCGCCGGCGTCGGAGTTGCAGGGCGGGGGTAGGTGATGGTGGAGGGGGGCGTTGCTGAGTAATCCAGAGCAGCTGCCAAAGCCGGGCAGAGGCGCAGGGCTCCGCGGGGAGCGGGTGTGGCCCAGTGCGCATGCGCCACAGCCCAGGGTTCTCAGAGCTGGGGATGAAGTGAGATGATTTGGGTCCGAGGTAGTTGGAACTATGGGTGACATCTTCACTTTCTGGGTCTCCGATGCTAACAGGACCCCTGTCACGGAGATGCCAGCATTCCCAGCCTCCTAAGGAAGCTTCTTTTCCCTGTACCTTGCTCACTTAATGTCACCCAAACCTCACCTCTTCTTCTCCAGGCTGTCTACTCAGGAAGAAGTGGCCTGGGGACAGTGCCAAATTGCTTTCTAGTTTGCCTTCGGGCTCATAGCCCACGGAGCTGTCGTTGTGAGGAGAAGTTAGAGGTGAAACTCCACCTTGGACCCTTCTAGTGGCATGTAAGATATAAATATGGGCACAAATGTAAAAATAGCGTTTCAGTGGCAATGACAGCTGTGGCATTTGGACTCAGAGTATGGATGTAGCTGATAACTTGTTTAGCTCTGCAAAATGAATCCAGTGCGTCAGAGGGTTTCCCTGCTGCGGAACCATCCCCCGTTCCCAGCCCCAAGCATCAGGTTGTATTGGAAATAATCTATACCGTTTCAAGTAGAGGGTCTCAAAGATCCAATCATTTCCTATTTGCATTGATTTTTGTATAGATGAAGGAAAGCCCCACTCAATTCGCCAGTGTAGTATTTCCAAATATTGTGCCAGGAATCCACAGCGAGTTGAATAGTCTCAACCGATGTGTCACTGTGAGGTGGGCATTCCCCACAGCTCTAACTATGGCTCCTCCCCCGGTGCAGATTGCTACCATAGCCACTCTCACCCACTGCCTAGCCCTCCTCAGCTTCTCTTCCCCCTACCCTCCGACCTGCGGTGCACATCTTTCTCAAAACTTGCTCCCAAACAATCTGCATTATGGATCTGAGCATCATCCTACTCATGGCAGCCGAACTGATGTTTCCAATTTACTTTTCTATTTTTCTCTCCATCATCACGCTGAAATGTACTGTTTTCAAAGGTTCAGTCTCTTTCTTACCATTGTACTGCCTCCTCAAGCACCTCCATCCCCACCCACAAGCATCCTCAACTAAATACAATAATTGTAATAAGCCTGTGTGGGTGCAGGTACAACAGGTTCAGAAGGTAACAAAAGTGGGGGAGAACAAAGAAAGCTAGGGAGTATCACTTATGTCAATTCCTAATTCACCTTACTGTCCAAGACCAAGACCCTATTTGGGGGAAAAAAGTGAATAAACTATCCTTAGAGAATATTTGTTAATCTGTTTTGGGCAGTGAAGTAGGAAAGGGGAATGGTATTTCTGGGATGTCTGAGTCATTTAAAGGCAGATCTTTCTCTGAATAGGGCCAAACTTAGAATAAACATTTTAGTCCAAATCCTAAACTAATAAGGGACCCTTAAGGGATATATAAGGGATTTGACTTTCCTACTAAATGCACTCAGGTTTATCCAAGAGTTTCCTTGCCTACTTGATGCTACCTTCTTTTAAGATTTGCTATAAATGTGGCATATCCTGAAGAAAAAAATCATTTGATTCACTTTTATACTGTGCTAGTTCTTTTAAAGAATGTACTGAAGGGTATCACACTCAAATGATGATGATGATGCTAGCACCCCCTGAAAACATAAAGTGGGGATAATTATTCTGCTCTTGTTTTTGTTGAAAATTGAAAAATTTATATATTTGAAATGTGAGAGGAGAGGGAGGAAAACTGGAGCATTTCCACTGACTTTCAACAAGTGGAATTCCTGTTAAGTCCCATCTAGAAAGTGATCCAGGTAAGCCCATGACTTCTCCTCTTTAGTCACCTTATAACTAATAATATTTGGATGTCTTACAGAACTGTGAATATACTGTATCTTTGCATCCATTCAGAGGCATTAGTTCTGGGTATTTACCTAAATAATAAACACACACTTATCAATTATCCCTCTGCTGCCACATAAAGGGACTTCAAAGACATATACAAACAAAGGCCCTAGGATCCAGAAATTTAGAATTTGGTTGTGCAGGAAAAAAAAGATTTTTTAACAATATAAGACAGTATAATATTATTTCAACTGTTGACTGGGAGGTCTGAAGCTTATATGTCAAATTATAAACTCCTTGAGGGTAAGAAAGACCTTGCCTCAAACATGTTTGATTTCCCACAGGGTCTACACCCAGTGGGTGCTCAAGTGATGGAAGCTTTACAACGTATATGGATTAGGTAAGGAGAAACTAGAGGCAGGGAGACAAGAGCTAAGAAGCTTTCACAATAGACTAGATACAAAGAGATGTGGACCAAAATGAAGATAGCAGTAAAACACTGAAAAAGGATATCACAAGGAAAAATGAGCAGGATTTAGTGACTGAAGGCAAGGAGACAAGCCTAAACTGTATTCATTTTTACCTCCTGCAAATAAAGGGGAGTTGGAGACAACAGAGGGAAATGGAGGATCACCTTAGTAAGAACAGAGCACACAACAGGCACTCAAATGTTTTCTCAAGCATCAGTTGCAGTATTGGGTCAGAAGACCCGTAAGGTCCCTCCAGTGCTAAGATTCTGTTGTATATGCAGATAACCAAAACTTTTGGGGAACAGGACATTCTCAGATATGGAAGAAAGAGAAAAGGAAGAAGTGTTATCCTCCCACTGGCAGGCCCTTTCTGAGAAGAGCTAATATGGAATCACAAGGCCCCCACCAATGAATGAAAGGAGGTGAAGAGCTACCAGCCCCGTACACTTGGCACTGAACCACGTTGCTCTTCCCTGCTGTAGAGCCTATGCACCCAGAAGTTATGTGTGCACACAACCAAATAGGGGATACATAAGCAATTGCAGCACTATCTCAGATAGTTATTAATACTTCATCATTTTCCTGGAGCTGATATTTGGTTTCCATATTCACTCAGTCCTTGACCCGTCATTTGAGTTTATCTGCTTCAGCCAGAAATGTAGAGTTAGTGAGTTGTTTAATGATGTGAACACCTGTTTGCTAGGAACTTAAGGACGCTCACTTGGCATGGGCCCTTAGTACTGTCGGTATTGTGCCTAAGTACTTCCTTCAAGTGAGAGTTCCAGAGTTCTGCTCTGTAATGTTATCCTACAGACCAATATAAAAATTAACATGAGATTGCTAAGCAGTGGAAATTTCTTAAAAGCTTCTTAATTCCTCAGTTAGAACATTCAACAAACTAGGAACTGTTTTTTCTTTTTAGATCAGTACTCTTGATGTTGCTGAAATAAGATGTTTGCCATAATTAATTATAATTTTAAATGAAGTTGTATTTGAATTTAATAAAGCCAGTTAAATGCTAAAACCTGTGTTTAAGACAGATGACCAAAATTTAGTAAATTAGCCAAGACTACATATGGTAAACAAGGAGTCCCCAAACATATTTTTTTCCTCTCTGATCTTATGGAATCAATTGCAGAGACACCCTTCAGGCAGATTGATGAGTACATTAATAACTTTCACTTTCTTGGAGATTGGCACGTTGGTAGGTACAAAGGGAAGGAGTTTCATGTCTGACTTAGAATTTCAAGATATCTTAAACTCCTCTGTGCTTTCCCTTTCCTCAATATCATCTATTTTCCTTGATTTACTTTTACTTTGAATGGAGAGTTCAATAGAGAGACAATGTAAACCATTTGTTGTTGTTCAGTCGCTCAGTCGTGTCCAACTCCTTGTGACCCCATGGTCTGCAGCGCGCCTGGCTTCCCTGTCCTTCGCCATCTCCCAGGGCTGGCTCAAACTCACGCCCATTGAGCCAGCGATGCCATCCAACTGTCTTGTCCCCTGTTGTCCGCTTTTCTCCTCCTGCCCTCAATCTTTCCCAGCATCAAGGTCTTTCCTAATGAGTCAGCTCTTCGATTCAGGTGGCCAAAGCATTGAAGCTTCAGCATCAGTCCTTCCAATGAATGTTCAGGATTGATATCCTTTAGGATTGAATGGTTTGATCTCCTTGCAGTCCATATAAAGTACATTCAAGTTAGGACAGAGTTAACGTTCATCCAATAAAATTATTTTTTCCATGGCAAACATTTTTAGCCACTTGAACTCTTAAGTATATTTGTGAAAAGCATCCTCTGTAGGTAAATTGAGATTGATCTTTTTCCTGACTTGAGTGTATTTCTACATAGATAGCCTTAACTTTATTTTTAAATAAATTTTTAAAAATAATGTTTCCCAATCTGTTTTTTAGAATCATAAAAAGAGAGAATATAACAACAACAAGAAAAACACTAAAACTGTGACAAAGACCCAACTGGGTAGGTTTACATTTTATTCTCAATTGGGTAGGTATCTGTTTTATATGTTTTTATTGGATCTCTTAAAATGAATATTTAGAAAAATACATAGTACACCTACACAGCAGCATAACTCTAAGGACTACTGAGGTTTTCAAGCTACATTTCAAATGTGTGTGCTCCTTTGCGTGTGCTTCTTTCTTAGCGTTGTTTTAAAATTTTTTGTATGCTAATTATTTCATTTGTCTCTACAAATTCTATATGCAGTATATATATGCAACATTATCATCACCTAAGTGTAAATATGAGATATAACAAGTGCACTTTTGATGAGTGATTGGTTTTCATCTATTTGGGTCACTTTTATAAATAACACCCAATCAACATCATCATTGTTGAGTTTCCACAATGGACCTAATTTGAAAGAACCTAACAGACTCTAGTACAAGGTAGTTGTTCAGTAAACATTTGACCTTTTTAAGATGTGTTCTAGATCGTCCATGTATAGACATGTGGAGGTAACAATAAAGATACTGTATAATCATTAGCTCTTTAGAGTTTACAGTATGTTTTCATTGGTGTCATTATGGAATTAGAACCTAAATCCAGAATTTAATAAGCTATCCAAGATTCTCTTCCTTAATGATAGCTGTTTATAATAATACCAGTCAACAATCATCAACTTGAGCGCCATTGTTCCATGAAGAAAAGATTATGGAAGATCCTTTACTTGTGAGGGTATCCATAACAATGCAGGTATTAATATAATGAGGCAAATGCCTGAAGAAAGCTAGTCTTTTTCTCTTTCCCAAGTTCTGGGGTCCAATGTAATCCTAACCAAAACTTCTACTAACAAAATCAAGATTCCAGCCTACATAGCTTTCTCTCCTCAGATGTTCTTGGGTCCATCAGGAACAGACTTCAGACACCTCTAATCAGTTTCATAGTCTTTGCTTCTGGTTTGGAATTGTCCAAACCAGAAGCTAAGATGTTACACATTTGAGTAGCATTCTTGTTCTAGGCTTTCTCCCCTAGAATAGGGTCAGAACTGAACCAGATTATAGCACCATCTGCTAGTCCATTTATCCATGGCATTCAGCCATTTTTCCTGACACAGGCAAGAGACTTCAGAAAAACAAGACCTATTTTCTCCCTTATGCAAAAAAGAATTTTATTCCTTCTGCTATACTATATCATTTAATGAACATGAAATAAGAGAGAAAGTAAATAAGAAGGCCTCCTAATTCAGAAGAAGTTGATTTACTATGAAGTTGATTTCAGTTTCAGGTTTAACTGTGTTCCCTCCTACTTTTTATTTTCAGGATCTCTTGGTTATAAACTCTTCTTCATCTGGTACTGCAACAATGAGTGGGAAATCCCTGCTCTTAAAGGTCATTCTCTTGGGTGACGGTGGAGTTGGGAAAAGCTCACTCATGAACCGTTATGTAACCAATAAATTTGACTCCCAGGCTTTTCACACCATAGGGGTAGAGTTCTTAAATCGAGATTTGGAGGTAGATGGACGTTTTGTAACTCTCCAGATCTGGGACACTGCAGGGCAGGAACGTTTCAAGAGCCTTAGGACACCCTTCTACAGGGGAGCAGACTGCTGCCTCTTGACCTTCAGCGTGGATGACCGGCAGAGCTTTGAGAACCTGGGTAATTGGCAGAAAGAATTCATCTACTACGCAGATGTGAAAGACCCTGAGCACTTCCCCTTTGTAGTCCTGGGAAACAAAGTAGACAAAGAGGATAGGCAAGTGACTACTGAGGAGGCGCAGTCCTGGTGCATGGAGAATGGAGATTACCCTTATCTAGAAACAAGCGCCAAAGATGATACTAATGTGACAGTGGCCTTTGAAGAAGCTGTCAGGCAGGTGTTGGCTGTGGAGGAACAACTGGAGCACTGCATGTTAGGTCACACTATTGACCTGAACAGTGGTTCCAAAGCAGGATCTTCATGCTGTTAAAAGTAGGAAGCCGTTTAAAAATGTGCCCCAAGTTGATCAGTCAGTAGTGTGAGAATCACTGTGCCCCTCTATTAGTGCACACACATACAAAGGGATAAGAGATAAGTTTCTGATGTGAACTTGCCTTTCAAGTTGAAGTTGTAGAGTGATTTAAAGAAGAAAAAAAAAAGCTTTATCAAGCCAACTGTATTTTGTGTAATTTCTGCTATTTCCTTCTTGTGTGTATCAGGACATTTCAGAAAACTTTAGTCCTGAGAGATTTAAATACTTTTCAAATCACAGTTTAATCTTAGAACCAGCCGCATGAAGGAGTTAAAGAGCTACAGCTATCCCTTAAAGCGTTCCATTAATCAACTAACAAATGTCACCATTGACTCTTGCCAAGCGGTTTCTGACATGTCTGCCAAAGGGGAAAAAAATAAGACTCTGAGATGTACTACAATAAAGACAATAATGCAAACTAGGATGTCCTAAGCTTGAATGAATTATAAAGAGGTGGTAAAGATTAGGAGTGCAAAATATAATGATGTACACTGCCTTGTTTAAACCCTTGTGTATGGTTTGCTCCCATCTGAACTTAAAAAAAATGCCATCTCGGTAAGAGATAAACTAATGACTCTGGAAATTTATTATACTCGTTGTATTTGAAGTAACAGGGTCCTAGTGAATGGATTATGCTTCACTTTGCCAACCACCCTTGCAAATAGATGGTTGGTCTGGTTTTAGTTCGTAAGTCTACTTTTGCTGCACAGGGGTGTTGCTTCTCTGACAACCTCTTATCTAGCAATGCTGCTTAGTATACAGCTTTGAATCCAGTGCACTCTGCTCATAATTGTGATGGTCCTTTGGTCACCATACTGTGCTCTCAGAGAAGCCTTCAGAACAGATTGGAGGATACTGGGCTTTTCTCATAAGGTACCTTAACTCGAATATTTATTGTAGAAGAAGGAACTGATTGATTGTATGTTGCACTGTATGTTCAGCTGGCCAAACTAGGATGTTGAAAGTAACAACAGAACATGCTTTAACCCAGCATTAGAATGAACTCGTAACTAGAGTTGTCCAGCAGTGGAATGGTCTGCCTTAATAGTGAACCCTCTTCCAGTGAAAATATTCAAGATGTTAGATGACCATCTGTTAAAATACCATAAAAAGAATTTCTATACTGACTAGATGTTTGGTTTAAGGTCCCTTTCAGCTCTAAGTCCTAGGAATCTATGAGCTACAAACTACGTATAAGTGCCATGTTATAGTTAGATATATCTTAAGACAACAGCTACGACTATGGAAAGGGACTTTAAAATTTCTCAGACTATTCTGGGATCAGCCTTTAACAGCAACCACATAGCTCTTTCTTTTGCTTTTGCACTATGGCAGGAAAAATTCTCGAACTCCAAGTAATCATTACATGCCCAATATAAACATCCTGAAGATACCATATTAAAATACAAAAACGGTTTGTCAGAGTTTGATTACCATGGCTGCCAGCTATATACTTTATTATGAATATGCAGTCTAGTTCTTGTCAGTTGATTTACTTGTCCTGCACAGCTTTGAATCTGTACTTTTACAACATCAGTGATAAAATAGTGACCCAAGGTAGTGAGGGACAGTTAAAAATGACCGCAAAAAAAAGACCTAGGTCGGGAAGGGGGCAGGAGCTTTCACAGGAATATAGCCTAGAACTCTCCAATGTAGCCACATATGGAATCAGCCTTACAAGTGGGACCTTATGTGCTTTAAGAGCTCTGGGACTTTTTGGCAACATTGATAAGTGGAAGATTATATTTTAATCGAGTCATACTCAATATTTCCAATTTAAATATGGTCCTGACCCCATTGTCTAACTAACTTTAATGCCAGAAGTCGAAGCCAGAACTGGGACCCCACAGCTCTTAAGTATTGGTCCCTATCCTGCCTATGCCTATAGCCAGCCACACTGGTTTCCAAGTACTATGATCATTTTGCTACAATCATGTTAGAGTGAAAATCTGTACATCAGAACTGTTAATTGGTAATTGTTCCTAAGTGCATGAGACCTGGGGCCTTCTCTTTCTACTTGCACTCAGCTTATAATAGTTTCTATTTGTAGATCTCAGGCCTTCATAAAGACCTCCATCCACTCACAAAAGTACTTGTCACTATGAGAATGGCACGTGATCATTTAAGCAAAAAAATAAAAATTACTTGGGTATCCCATTCATAGGCCTCCTGTCCATCCAAGACAAGTGTTAATTTTATTGGCAGGTCAGTTGAAGCCCCTATTCTCTTAGCCATACCAGTTTTTTTCTACCAAATCACTACATAATATATTAACAAAAACACTTAATATTAAGTGACAAAAAGTGGCGGCATTTTAGTGAGTAACACTCAGTGGGGTGCTGACATAGAGTTTGGTTAAGATTTTTCAAAAAAAACACCAAAGGCTGAAATCTGTGAGTACCAGGACCTGTGCATATAGAAAATTGTGTACTCTAGAATGTGCAGTGCAATATTTTCAGTAGGTGTTTTTTTCATGAACACTGGATTTTTTGGAACAAGATGTTTCTAATTGAAACTATACTGTTTTCAACAGTCCATTAAAACATCATACAGAATATCTATTAATTTATTTTCATGTATTGGGCTAACATTCAGGGGGCCTCAGTTTTCATATATCTTCAGTGGATTGATGAATTTCAGGTTAATTTGTGCCTGCCTCAGCCATCTCTATTGTACCCTGAGGTATTCCACAATCCTGTTGTTGCCGGTGCTGCTAAAAACTCAAAATTGTGTATCAGATATTTTGTTTCAACTGTAAAAAAAAAAAAAATCATCTGTGTTAAAGTGAATAAAAAGTGCATTTTGAATAACCAGTATACAATGTGTGTGCTTCTTTTTTCCCTTTCTCTTTTCAAGCAACTGGTGAGTGTGACGGAGCGTATTCATCTATCAAGTCACTCTTTCAGACTGTCCTACATGTGGCCCCTGGATCATTTTTTCACGTGGTACTTCAAGCAGCCACTACCTATTGATCAGACAGACACTGTTCTACTGATTGGGAAGCAAAGTCTAAAGATTAAGATAGGAAATTTCCTTTTATTTTATGCCAGTTTTTAATACATAAAGAGTATTGGGATAGAAATTGGATCTTGACACTCCACTTTATTTCTTCATCATTTGAAATGAAAGTAAGCCATCACAAAATAGAAACAGAGCTTACATGTTCTCTTTATTTTCTTGACTGGCCTACTGTCCAGATCTTAGGAAAATATGAAAATATAGGCAAAACAAATCTGAAAGCAAAGGATAATTTTGTTAAATATTCTATTGCCTCTCACATATTGGACTTTAAAGAGACTTGGGTTAGCATTGATCGAGTGATTTGAATATCCAGTACATCAGCACAAGTCTCTCCACAGCACATCATTTCCACATCATTCCATCTGTCGCAGATTTAGTCCTCTTCCCTCCTGCCCTCTATTTTGCCTATTGGAACTTTCAGCAGTCAAAATCACAAAGGGAAAAACAAACAGATTTTTTTGCCACACGTACTCTTTCCCTCACTAAGGAAAATTATGTAATAAATTATCAGACCAACCTCAACTACAAGCATCTGATATCCTTTTGATTGGGCTAGAATGATGTCAGTTTTAAGCTAGAAGGTCATAGATCTCAGTTCAGTTCAGTTGCTCAGTCACATCCACCTCTTTGCAACCCCATGGACTGCAGCACACCAGGCTTCCCTGTCCATCACCAACTCCCAGAGCCTACTCAAACTCATGTCCATCGCATTGGTGATGCCATCCAATCATCTTATCTTCTGCCGCCCCCTTCTCCTCCCTCCTTCAATCTTTCCCAGCATCAGGGTCTTTTCCAATGAGTCAGTTCTTTGCATCAGGTAGCCAAAGTATTGGAGTTTCAGCTTCAGCATCAATTCCTCCAATGAATATTCAGAACTGATTTCCTTTAGGATTGTCTGGTTGGATCTTCTTGCAGTCCAAGGGACTCTCAAGAGTCTTCTCCAATACCACCATTCAGAAAGCACTGAATCTTGTCATATATCTCCAAGCTCTTATAAAGGATTTGCTCATCCAAAACTGATACTTTAAATACTAATTTTCTGTCTTTGCAGGTTTTCTTTTTTTTTTTAATTTTTAATTATTTATTTCTGGTGGCACTGGCTCTTCATTGCTGCCTGTGAGCCTTCTCCAGTTGTGGCAAGTGGGGGCTACTCTTCCTTATGATGTGTGAGTTTCTCATTACGGTGACTTCTCTTGTTGTGGAGCACAGCCTCTCGGCCCACGAGCTTCAGTGGTTATGACACACAGATTCAGTAGCTGCAGCTCCTGGGCCCTAGAGGATGGGCTCAGAAGTTGCCACACTTGGGCTTAGTTGCTCTGCAGCATGTGGAATCTTCTCTGACCAAGGATAGAACCCATGTCCCCTGCATTGGCAGGCAGATTCTTATCCACTGTCGAAATAGTTTGGCTATAGTTCTTCCAGGAAATGTGGAATACATGATTTCTCCTCAATTCTATAACTGAATATTTAAAACACACTGGGAAGATTGAAGCACCAATATGAGTAATTTAAGGCTGGAAGTGACATCTCTACTTTCATTTGAATTACCTGAAGTAGTTCTATTGTCGTGTAGTAGCTAAGTTGTGCCTGACTCTTTGCAACCCCATAGACTATAGCCCATAGGCTCCTCTGTCCGTGAAATTCTCCAGGCAAGAATACTGGAGTGGGTAGCCATTTTCTACTCCAGGGAATCTTCCTGACCCAGAGATTGAACCAGCGGCTCCAGTCCCATCTCCTGAATGGCAATGTATATATATACCTTAACCTCAGTGATCCACATAATCATTTCACTTTTTTATCACTTTGCTACGGAGATATAGGATTCATTACCACAGAGTGCTTTTCTTACATTTGATCTTTAGGGCAAGTAAACTGTGATACAATTTTTTAATTAAATATTCATATATGTGCACTTTTTTTTTTTACAATCTGAGCTCTCTTTCCTCCCAGCTTATTGAGGTATAATTGACAAATAAAAGTTGTATATACTTAAGGCATTCAAAATGATGATTCAATGTACATACACACTATGAAATAATCACCACAGTCAAGCTAATTAATAAATCCATCACCTTTCAGAGTGACCTTTTGCTTTTGGCTGTCTTTTTAATTTCTTCAATTTAACATCACCAATAAAGCTCTCATTTTTACTCCTTTACCTTTAAGAAAAGGAAAGGATAATGATAGAAGCTAGGTATAAAGAATGAAAATAAGGCTATTAAATTATTAAATATCTCCTTAGTGGTATGTTTGCAAAAACTGGTAAGCAAGGATCTAGCTTTTCTCTTACTCATGGAGGTGGTGATGTTTGTAGGAGAGTTATTATGGTTTTCTTTTTTTTAAGGGGGTGAAGGGTTATTTCGTGCTTTCCCAGCCAGAACACGTGTCTTCACAGCTCAAGATGTGAAGGAATCTTCACCTTTAGTTGTATAGGAATTGCTACAGTGATCCATGTGTCTTCATAAATCACTTCGTCTTTTCCAAGGCAACACAGAGAATTTTGGTTCAGCCATATTTACGTGCTCTTTTAAATGGTGGGTTTTGGGAGTTCAAGTATGTGTATTTTTGAGCAATCTGTCAATTCTTTTCATACTTTATGAATTATGGGTCAATGTGTAATGAATTTCATTATAGCACTCCTGACTTTTAGCCAGACATGTCACACTGTGCTTCTTTTACTTAATTGACTGATGAAAAGAAATTGAGAAACTCCACCTTGATGACAGAAATGCTAGCTGTATTGATTAGAGTTAAAATATAAATCATGCCTTCCTGTGGTTCATTCATGAGGAAGCAAGAAGGAGGCTCATCTCTTCTCTTTTCTCTTTCATTGTTCCTGGCTGACTTAGAAACAGCATGGCCAAGGGTGTGTCCTGTAATATATTGTTCAGTACAGAGTTGGAAGAATAAGTGTTGGTATATCCTTTGAATTGTCTCTTTTTTCATTTGTTCCCAACAGGAAAACAGTGTCACCAGCTGACACTAAAAATTTGTTTTTATTTTGTTTCCTGATTATGAAAGTCATACACACCCATGGCAAAAAAACAAACAACAACCAAAAAAATCTGAAGGAAAAAAAGAAACAGAAAAGCAAGATAAAGAAAATGAAAGTTTCCTTTAATCTTATTACTCTGAGGTAATCAGATTTTTAAATATTACTTTTTAGTGCATGTGTGTTTTAATATATTTATGTAATAAAGAAAATTGATATCATACTGCACAAGCTGATTGTAATGATTTTCACTTACCAAACGTGACATTTTTCACTAGGTCATTATATATTCTCCTAGGGATTATATTTAATGCTTGCATAATAGTCTATTGAAGGATTTGCCATAATACATGTAATCAGGGAAGAGTTGGTTCTCTAAACCTGGAGCTTATATCTCTCCATTCTTTGACTGAAGAATAAAGCTTTCCTTTGCTTCTGAAAAAAAAAAAAAAGATATTTCAGACACTTATTGCTAGACATTTAGGCTGTTTTCCAATGATTTCCTTTTTACAAAGTAAAGCAGCAGTGCATGTCCCTAATATTAATCAATTCACATTTCTATTATTTCCTATAAGTAAAATTCTAGGTCAATGAGAATGAATATTTTTATGATTTTTAATATGCATTATCAAATTGTCATGTAGAAGAAAAGTTGTCCCAAATTACATCAATAACAGTAAAATAAAAGAAGGCCTATTTCTATAAACACTCAATTTTTCATGGAATATTATCTCCATGAACCACATATGCCTAATTTGATGAATGAAAAATAATCTCATGTTTTGATTTGCATTTCTTTCAATCTTTGAGAAAAAATATTTGTTCATGAATTTATTGACTATTTTTATTTTTTCTTGAGTGAATAGCCCATTCTAATCCTTAGCACATTTGGGGAACAGTCATTTTTGTTTCTTATTGATTTCTAGAATCTCTTTATATATATATATATATTATATGCATTAACCTTTCATCATATTTGTATTACTGGTTTTCTGCAGTCCTCTCCCATACCTCTTCCTCTTTAATTTTGTTTATAATATTTTTTAAATGTTTGAAGATTATTGAAAGGGCTGGCAGGGTGGGGGAGGAGAGAGAAATGCTACTTGTTCTGTTCTTTGTTCTTGACCACATTTGAAACTATGCACTTATTCTTGTTTAGAAAGATTATGAGTCTAATCTTGTGTCATCGTGACAAAAAATTGATAGCAAAATATTCAACTTCTTTATCTGCATGATGTCAAAGGCTGGTTCCATTTGTGTTTTTTGCTGTTATTTTAATGAATATTATTCTGAAATCTTATACGAATACAGAAACAGTGACAGTTCAGCTTTCACCCACAAGGGGGCAATAAAGACCAGTATTCAGCGGTAGATGACCCACAAGACTGCAGACTGTTAGGAGCTGAAGAGGCGCCTAGAAATCATCCAGTTAGTCCACCTTCTCTTTATTTTACAGATGAGGAAAACTGGAACCTGGAGTGGTGAAATAACTTGCTCGTGGTCACAGAGGTGGCCAGTCAAAGCTGAGTCCTAAGCATTTTCCAGTTGACCATATTGTGATTTAGTTACATTGATACAAACTATAAACACATACATTTTTTTCTAATTTTAAATTTTTGTTTGTCTTTTCAGGTAAGAATCACATAAAATTAACCATATTAAAGTGTAAAATTCAGTAGCATTTAGTATATTCACAGTGTTGCAATCACATAGGTTTTAATCTTCTGAATTCAAATCCCAGTCCTGCCCCTCCCTGTAAACTTGCTGATCTTCATTTTCTTCAGCTTATGTAGTAAGAAAATGTCTTCCTTACCATGTTGTTTTGAGGATTACCAGAAACAATACTCACAAGGACCTAGCAATATTCTTGGCACAGAGTAGATGAGAAATTCTTTCTTTCCTTCAAGATATTAATCAACAATTCCACCATCTATATTTATTTCACATTAAGAACAGAAACACATTCCAGAGTAGATTTTTTTTCTCTTCTCATGACTATTACTGCAGTATTTACAATGAATTTTAAATGCGCTCAGAGGTTAAAAATGGTTTTTAAAAACTTCACAACATGGGTTCTTCTGATATAATTGGCAAAGGATTGCAGTATTCAATAGACATAAAGACTCTCTTTAAGACAAACAAGTTTCCTAGTTCAGTTCACTTCAGTCACTCAAGTTGTGTCCGACTCTTTGCGACCCCATGAACCACAGCATGCCAGGCCCCCATGTCCATCACCAGCTCTCAGAGTCGACCCAAACCCATGTCAATCGAGTCGGTGATGCCATCCAACCATCTCATTCTCTGTCATCTCCTTCTCCTCCTGTCCCCAATCCCTCCCAGCATCAGGGTCTTTTCAAATGAGTCAGCTCTTCACATCAGGTGGCCAAAGTATTGGAGTTTCAGCTTCAACATCAGTCCTTCCAATGAACACCCAGGACGGATCTCCTTTAGGATGGACTAGTTGGATCTCCTTACAGTCCAAGGGATTCTCAAGAATCTTCTCCAACACCACAGTTCAAAAGCATCAGTTCTTCAGTGCTCAGCTTTCTTCACAGTCCAACTCTCGCATCCATACATGACCACTGGAAAAACCATAGCCTTGACTTGATGGACCTTTGTTGGCAAAGTAATGTCTCTGCTTTTTAATATGCTGTCTAGGCTGGTCATAACTTTCCTTCCAAGGAGTAAGGGTCTTTTAATTTCATGGCTGCAATCACCATCTGCAATGATTTTGGAGCCCAGAAAAATAAAGTCAGCCACTGTTTCCCCATCTATTTGCCATGAAGTGATGGGACCAGATGCCGTGATCTTAGTTTTCTGAATGTTGAGGTTTAAGCCAATTTTTTCACTCTCCTCTTTCACTTTTATCAAGAGGCTCTTTAGTTCCTCTTCATTTTTTGCCATAAGGGTGGTATCATCTGCATATCTGAGGTTATTGATATTTCTCCCAGAAATCTTGATTCCAACTTGTGTTTCATCCAGCCCAGCATTTCTCATGATGTACTCTACATAAAAGTTAAATAACCAGGATGACAACACAGACTTGACATACTGGTTCCTTTTCCTATTTGGAACCAGTCTGTTGTTCTATGTCCAGTTCTAACTATTGCTTCCTGACCTGCATACAGGTTTCTCAAGAGGCAGGTCAGGTGGTCTGGTATGCCCATCTCTTTCAGAATTTTCCACAGTTGATTGTGATCCACACAGTTAAAGGCTTTGGCATAGTCAATAAAGCAGAAATAGATGTTTTTCTGAAACTCTCTTGCTTTTTTGATGATCCAGCGGGTGTTGGCAATTTGATCTCTGGCTCCTTTGCCTTTTCTAAAACCAGCTTGAACATCTGGAAATTCATGGTTCACATATTGCTGAAGCCTGGCTTGGAGAATTTTGAGCATTACTTTACTAGCGTGTGAGATGAGTGCAATTGTGCAGTAGTTTGAGCATTCTTTGGCATTGCCTTTCTTTGGAATTGGAATGAAAACTGACCTTTCCCAGTCCTGTGGCCACTGCTGAGTTTTCCAAATTTGCTGGCATATTGAGTGCAGCACTTTCACAGCATCATCTTTCAGGATTTGAAATAGCTCAACTGGAATTCCATCACCTCCACTAGCTTTGTTCATAGAGATGCTTCCTAAGGCCCACTTGACTTCACATTCCAGGATGTCTGACTCTAGGTGCGTGATCACACCATCGTGATTATCTGGGTCATGAACATCTTTTTTGTACAGTTCTTTTGTGTATTTTTTCCACCTCTTCTTAATATCTTCTGCTTCTGTTAGGTCCATACCATTTCTGTCCTTTATTGAGCCCATCTTTGCATGAAATGTTCCCTTGGTATCTCTAATTTTCTTGGAGAGATCTCTAGTCCTTCCCATTCTGTTGCTTTCCTCTATTTCTTTGCATTGATCGCTGAAAAAGGCTTTCTTATATTTCCTTGCTATTCTTTGGAACTCTGCATTCAGATGCGTATATCTTTCCTTTTCTCCTTTGCTTTCTGCTTCTTTTCTTTTCACAGCTATTTGTAAGGCCTCCCAGACAGCCATTTTGCTTTTTTGCATTTCCATTTCTTGGGGATGGTCTTGATCCCTGTCTCCTGTAAATGTCACAACCCCCGTCCATAGTTCTTCAGGCTCTTTGTCTAGCAGATTTAATCCCTTGAATCTATTTGTCACTTCTACCATATCATTGTAAGGGATCTGATTTAGATCGTACCTGAATGGTCTAATGGTTTTCCCTTCTTTCTTCCATATAAGTCTTAATTTGGCAATAAGGAGTTCATGATCTGAGCGACAGTCAGCTCCCAGTCTTGTTTTTGCAGACTATATAGAGCTTCTCCATCTTTGGCTGCAAAGAATATAATCAATCTGTTTTGGTGTTGACCATCTGGTGATGTCCATGTGTAGCGTCTTCTCTTGTGTTGTTGGAAGAGGGTGTTTGCTATGACCAGTGCAGTCTCTTTGCCAAACTCTACTAGCCTTGCCTTGCTTCATGCTGCACTTCAAGGCCAAATTTGCCTGTTACTCCAGGTATCTCTTGACGTCCTACTATTGCATTCCAGTCCCCTAAAATGAGAAGGACATTTTGGGGGGGTGTTAGTTCTAGAAGGTCTTGCAGGTCTTCATAGAACCGTTCAACTTCAGCTTCTTCAGCATTACTGGTCGGGAGTCTGGCAAGCTACTGTCCCTGGGATCACAAAGAGTTGGACATGACTGAACCGACTGGGCATGACCATGATACACAATAGATCCCCCGAACTTATTCATCTGATGTAGTTTGAAAGATGCAGAAGAGATAGAGACAGGGATGAAATGAAGCCAGAGGGGCAAAGAAAGGAAAGGTAGGTAAGTTTCAAGGAAATGAAGGTAAGTTTCTAAGCAGAGCAAGATTCAGTCTTCAGATAGTGGAAGAAGAAGTCAAAAAAAATAGCAAGCAGCTCTTTTCTGGAAGATAGATTGAGTCAGTCACGCCTTACTCTTCCTCCCAAGGAAGCAACCCTGGGAACTACTAAGAAGGCGTGCCTCCCCACAGTGTCTGCCTTACTGAACAAACAAACACTACTGAAAATTGTTGTTGAAATCAGAGCTGTCGGGTTTTGTTAGCATCCCAAGTCTTTTAAAGTCTGACTAAAAATTACACAAATGACTAAAATCGAAGTTTCTAATAAACAGCAAGGAAAGAGATATCTGATGGAGAGTTTTAAAAGAAAATCCGGTCCTTCAGTCCCACGTTCTCCTCCTTCATTTTATGTAGGTACAATAAGAAAAAGTTATTGGCAATCAATCGTAAAAACTGCTGTTAATTATTTACGGGTGTTAGCTCTTGTTATTAGCTGTATCTCAGCCAAGTGACAACCCACTCCAGTATTCTTGCCTGAAGAATTCCAGGGACAGAGGAGCCTAGTGGGCTGCAGTCTGTGGGGTCGCACAGAATCGGACATGACTGAAGCGACGCAGCAGCAGCAGCCAAGTGAGCTTTCTGATCTAGCTTTCTGATTTGTAGTGTTATTTTTTAGTTTGTCACAATAAAAAAAAAATTGGAACATAATAAATTGAGCTGAAGAATTATTGTCTCTGCATGACGCATGTCTTTATTATTTTTTTCTAGAATACTTCTTTTGTTACAGTAACAAAAGCTGAGTATCTTACATTTTGGCAGAGATTTTTGTTACCTGGCATTTCCACACTTCAATATTATGAGAACTAATGTTTGTAATGGTGGCCCATAGACATTGTAAGAGGCTAAATTATTTATTGGAACAACAAAGAAAAAAATAAGGGATGTTAATTTTGTTTGGTCTGTTCTGTAGTATGAAAAACAGATACTCCATATATAATATATATGGGTATGGTGTGTATGGTAATGTAAACCCATAATGCTCTACTTACCTGAAAAGGGGAGTTTATTTTCTTTCCTTCTCCCATTTAGCTTTATTACCCCATAGAATCCTATTTCAAGAATGGTAGGTTATTTCTTCCCAGTTTCACCAATTATCTGCCAAGTGGCCATGGAATCAATGCTGGAATACTGCAGAGGGCAGGAAATGTAACCTTTTTACAATGCAGGTGATTAATCTTTGCAAAGATGGTGCAAATTCCTTACATGGAGTCAAATTCTGACTTCTTATGACTTCCAGTGATTGCTCCTGCTTCTGCTCCTGCTAAGTCGCTTTAGTCATGTCCAACTCTGTGCGACTCCATAGACGGCAGCCCACCAGGCTCCCCCGTCCCTGGGATTCTCCAGGCAAGAACACTGGAGTGGGTTGCCATTTCCTTCTCCAATTCATGAAAGTGAAAAGTCAAAGTGAAGTCGCTCAGTCGTGTCCGACCCTCAGCGACCCCATGGACTGCAGCCTACCAGGCTCTTCTGTCCATGGGATTTTCCAGGCAAGAGTACTGGAGTGGAGTGCCATTGCCTTCTCCTACTGATTTGTCCTAGGGCTATTCAAAACAAGTATTTTACAGGTCTTTGTGTATATATCCCACATATATGCAGTGTACAGGAAGGGAATTAGACCTGCATATTCCAAATCTGAATTACAGTAGTCCAAAATAAAAATGTCTCTTCCCTAAATTAAAAAAAAAAAAAAGGAAACAAGCGTTTTACATGGAATAGACTTCCCGTATTTGAAAACAGCTCTGTTTTTTTTGACTTGAAATATCCCCAGGTCCCTAAGCAAGATATGATATGTTTTAAATTCCTCATTTTCATGGTAATGGGTAAATTTTTGTCCTGTGTCTCCCCTGTACCAGGCACTATTAAATGTGTGGGGATAAGAAGGGTAAACGGGAAGCAGCAGGAGCAGAAGTTGAGGCAGAAGCAAAAGCACAAAAAGCCATTTAATCCTTACTAAGGAATGTGGATGTGTTTTGAAAGTAATAGGCAACAAATGAAAGGTTTTTAAACAAACAGATGCGAAACTCCAATCTGCGTTACAGACATGCCACTTATGTCTATAGAAAGGTCCACAAAGCAGCAGAGCACCTAGAACAGAACCACCTGGAGACCTTATTGAAAATGCAAACACTTGAGCCCACCATGAGCTGCTAAATTCAGGTCTCTGTGGGCTGTGCAGCCCAGGCACCTACCTATATCTTTTCTCTCGGACTGCGATGCCCATGGTCTGAGGCCTTGGTGTTAAAAAGTCTCGGTGGTAGCAGTCAGAGACTTTGTTTGTCAAGTGAAAGTCAATGGCATCCAGAACCCAGAGCCTGACCCACCAAGGCAAAGGGCTTGGAAACACCCTGGCCCAGGGCAGGGACACAGTCGGCCCTCCTTCATCCTCTCCCCTCAGTCATTGCCTGCCTGGTGCCTTCTCTCCCTTGGGGTCAGGCCTAAGCATGACCTCTTTGGACTTCTTTCCTGGCTTCCTACTCTTACAGGCTTTCAGAACACCTCTCTATTTCTTTCTGTTTCTCCCAATCTGTAATCTCACGTGGATGGAAGGATGGATGGGTACCTAGATAGATAGATGGGTGAATAGGTGGGTGGGTGGATGAGGGGTGGGTGGATAGAAGAATGAATGGGTACTTGGTTGGATGGTTGGGTGGATGGAAGGATGGGTGGGTGCATGGATGGGTGGGTGGAAGGGTGGATGGGTGGGTGCATGGATGGGTGGGTGGAAGGGTGGATGGATGGGGAGACACTGGGGGCAGCCCCAGCTTGGACAACAGTGCTGAGTGGCAAACCTCTGTGGGGCCAGTCCTGGCTGCCCTATTGGCCAGGTTGCTCATGATACCATTAATGGCTTGAAGCACAGGCCCTTTCTCTGTAGGTTCCCAAATCTTGGCAGAATCATAGGTGACTTTCCAAATGGAAAGCAAACCAAAGCCAAGGCATCCTGGTCTGGGGTAAGAGGTCAAGGGAAGCTGCACATTTCTGGCTGGTTGTCTGAGTACCCAGAGGAGAGGCCTGGATTTGCTGACCTCTTGCCCTGGCCCTGGCCTCCCTTGCTGTGGCTCCCTGGGGGTGGGCACAGAGCAAGGGCAGAATTCACCACCTCAAAATATTTCTCTTTGGCATAAGGATTATTTTAGGCTGGTTATTTTTAAGGAACAGCAGAGCTAGGAAAGCTCTGGAAACCTAGTAGAAGTTACCATGTTGTAAGAAACATTTACATTTATCAGGGAAATCTCCATTTGAAGGGAGTCCCTTCCTGGACCAGGAAGAGAAGGATGGCTTAATCTCAAGCAACTCTTATCAGTGGAGAAGACAGCAACTGTTAAATATGCATGGCAATCTTATCCTTTTCCCCTGGGCTTTTCCTGAAAACCTCCCATCTCTGGCTCTCCCCACTCCCTCATCATTTTCTTTTGTTTTAGCTGGCGATGGTATATAAGTTGGAGGTTTAGACCATTTTGGGAAGTCACTCAATTTTCCTGGGTCTCTCCCACGAATGCAGGAGGTACATAGGTTACTAAGAGTCTGCTTGTTTTTCTCCTGTTAATCTGTCTTTTATTACAGGGCTGGGGGCTTCAGTCAAGAACCTAGAAGGATAGAGAGGAAATTATTTTTCCTCCTTCACAGTCCTTACTCTATCCTATGCAAAGTCATGGGCAAATGTCCTGGAAGCCTGGGAGCACTGGTCTCCACCGCAGGGTTCCCCAGGATGCCTCAAAATGAGGAGGGCCACACGAAGGTTTGCAGAACATCACACGTGATGTGCCTCCATCTTCTTCTGAAGGGCTGGCCCAGGCCACCTGCAAACCATGCCTCCTCACCACCAGAATGACATGTTCCCTCCGGAACGAAGAGCCAGGTCCCAGTGACTTGAACAGATCAGACTCTGGAGAACGAGGACCTCTGATGAGACGCACCCTAACCCTAACCCTAACCCAACCCTCTCTGAGTGCCTCTCAAGGCTGTGCGCTGGCTGCTGTGCAGTTTGCAGCAATCTTTTGAGGCGGGCACTATTTGTTGTCCCCATTTTACAGGCAAGAGGACTGAGGCTTTGTCAGGCTAAATGGCTTTGTCACTGTCACATACAGAGCTGAGATGTGAACCCGGGCAGCCTGGCTCCAGAGCCCGTGCCCCGATCACCGCACAGTGTGTACTGCCTCCCTTGCACCAGTGAAAACGCAGACACAGAAAAGCCAAGTGGTGTGCCCAGTCACACAGCTGGCTAATGGCAGAGCTGGAACCAGAAATTAGGGCTCCAGTCCCCACTCCATCCTCTTCCC
This sequence comes from Capricornis sumatraensis, assembly GCF_032405125.1. Classification (NCBI taxonomy): domain Eukaryota; kingdom Metazoa; phylum Chordata; class Mammalia; order Artiodactyla; family Bovidae; genus Capricornis; species Capricornis sumatraensis. The sequence goes on from NC_091092.1 coordinate 12,946,856, forward strand.
CGCATGGCTCTGTCCCTCTAGGTACAATCGGGATGGATAACTTGTCCTACTTTACTGAGTCCTGGTGGCAGAGACAGGGGTGAGTTCTCCTCAGTGATGACTATTTCTTTGACTGCTCAGCACTTGGACAGTCTTAGGCTGAGAGGCATGGTGGGCTCAGGCCTTCTGTGCTTTTCCAAAGCTTTCAAGGAGGATAATGGCCCAGACTAGCACACTGGTCAGCCTGGAGCCCAGAGCCTGCCTGTGTCCATCACCCTCCTGACTCCCCGGGTCTCGTGGACTCTGTCTAACTCCCAGCCCAGCCACCATGTATGTCTCTTCCTCCCCTTGGCTCTTTCTCCTGTTAGCTGTGTGGGTTGGGGCCAGGGTGTGTCATCCCCACCCAGGGCTTTTAATGAGATGTTTTGTCATGCTCCAGGAAACATAGATAAATAATTCAGTGAAGGAAGCTCAAGAAATATTCTTCCAGAGATTACTTTGACAGTAGGAGAGGCAGAGGAGGACAGCAGCTTATTATGGGAGGGATGCGGGTTGGGTGAGGAGCCGTACAAGAGAGGAGGGGGAGAAGAAAGAAGACTGCATAGGAGTCACTAACAGTGCAGGCTTTCAGCAGAGTTTTAAACATAAAAGTTACTGAAGACCAGAATTGCCTTTCTAGAGTCCTCTGACTCCAGTGAGAGGTTGGATGTGAATGGGGGCTACAGTAGAGACAGGAAGAGCATAGAGGAAGCTATTGCAATCACTCAAGTTTCTGTTGTGATGAAAGGGAAAAGCTAGACTGGATAGGAGGTGTGGGTCATGAAGGCAGAGTCTAGGGTGATCCTTCGGTTCCTGAGCTCTGACCTCAGAGCAAACTCTCATTTGTTAATTCCTCTCTTAAAATGTGTCATTTGGGGTGCCTTTGGTGTACCACAGAGTCAATTTCAACCATCGGCTACTTTCCTCACCAGCACAGGATCCAGTGACAGCCTATGGCCTGGCGCATAGAGGGAAGATGGGGCGGGATTTGGGTGGCAAGGCATCCTCCACCTGCCAACTCTTCCTCCCCTAGGAATATCATTGTAGTGGGATTTTCTTGAGATAATCAACTCCTGCTAATTCAGCCTGAAATTACATTCTATTTCTTTGTATTTGTACCAGCTTTCTTCCCTTTCTCCTTCCCTTCCTCCCTTCTTTTCTTTCCTTTTCCTTTCCTCGAGCAGTTACTGCCAGGCACTGGGCTAGGCGCAACTAGCTACTCATTATTAATTATACCCCTTAAATGGCTTTCTCATGTGGTACTAATCAATCTTGTACTGCTCTCTTGTATTAATGCAATTCACTGGAGGGGATAGGATACTTACCACTGTGGGAATGCATTTACCCCTGCTAAATTGCATCTTGTTAGACTCATCCCATGGTCACACTTTGTTAAGATGATTTCTTAACCTAATTCTAGCAGCCACTATATTTGCTGTCACTCTCAATATTTGTCATTGACATATTTAATATGCAAGTCTTATTTTTTTTAACTTCAGTCATTAATCAAAATTTCAAACAGTATGTGCAATAATCAATATGTTTTCCATGTTATCTGCAAAACTATTGTGAGGAGTCCCAGCTAAATTTCTTCTTGAAGTCTGGATATATTCTTTTATTACTTTGGTATAGGTGGGAGCTGAGCAATCTTCAAGAATCTATCCCATATGTGCATCTAACAACAGAACCCTAAAATACATGATGCAAAAAACTGACAGAATTGAAGGAAGATGTAAACAATTAAACAATAATCACAGGAGACTTCAATACTTGACTTTCAACAATAGATAAAACTATTAGACAAATGATCAATAAGGAAAAAGAAAACTAGAATAGACCAAGTAGACCTAACAAAGCATCTCTAACGATTCAAACCAAAATGTATTCTTCTCCAGTGCACAAGGAACATTTTTCAGGATAGATCATATGTCACACAATTGCACAAGTCTCAATAAATTTAGAAGGGTTGAAATTATCTAAAGAATGTTCTCTGACCACAGCAGAATGAAATTAGAAATTAACAACAGAAGGAAATTTGAGAAATTCACAAAGATGTGGAAATTAAACAGTACTCACCTTAATAACCAATAGATACATGGAAAAATCACAGGAAAATTAAGAAATATTGAAGATGAGTGAAAAATGAAAGAACAACATGCCTAAACTTGGGACTGCAATAAAAGCAGTGCTCAGAGGGAACATCTGCATTAAAAGAAGAAAGGTCTCAAATCAGTAGCTTAGCTTTCACCTTAAGAAACAAGAAAGAGTAAATAAAAAATAAAACAAGGAGAAAGAAGGAAATAACCCAGACTAGGGTGCAAACAAGTTAAATTCAGAACAGAAAAAGAGCAAAATCAATGAAACAAAAAAGCTGGTTCTTTGAAAAGATCGAAAAAGCTGACCAAACTTTAGATGAACTGACCAAGAATAAAAGAGCAAAAGCTCAATTCATTAAAATCAAGAACAAAACATAATCTTATAGAAAATTTTTAAAAAATTATAGAGGAAATTATGAACAACTCTGGGTGAATAACTTAGATGTGATGGACACATTTCTAGAAAGGCACACAGTGCTAAAACTGACTCAAGAAGAAATAGCAAATCTGAATAAACCTATAACAGGTAAAGAGATTGAATTAGTAATTTAAAGGACACTTCCCACAAAGAAAAGCCCAAGCCCAGATGGCTGTAGTAATGAATCCCACTAAACTTTACAAAAAGATTAACACAATCATTCACAAACAATCCACAAAATAGAGGAGGAATGGACACTTCCCAACTCATTCTATGAAGTCAGTATTATTACCTCGCTACCAAAGTCACATAAAGACATTATGAGAAACGAAAATACAGACCATTTAACCCTTATAAATATAGAAACAAACAACTTCAACCAAATACCAGCAAAGTGAATCAAGCAGCATGTAATAACGATTATATGCCATAACATATAATTGGGATTTATCTCAGAAATACTGGGCTGGTAACATACAAAAAACACTGTCATATGTTAATAGAATAAAGTAAAAACACATGATCACTTTCATAGATGACAAAATTGAGCACTCTCTTGTGATAAAATACATGCAGACACAACACTTAGCAAACTCAGAATATCAGGGAGTTTCCTCAACCTAATAAAAGGCATCTGTGAAATATTTACACCTAATATCATGCCTGTAGGGGAATGACCGAATGCTTTGCCCCTATGATCAGAAACAAGACAAGATGTCCAGTCTCCACTTTTATTTTATGGTGATGAAAGTTCTAACCAAGGTAGTTAGGCAAGAACAAGAAATAAAAGTCTTCTACATTGGAAAAGAAGAATTAATATTATCTCTATTCACAGATGACATACTGTTGCTATTTAAAATTTTAAAGAAACCCCCCAAAATTATGAGTTAATAAAGTCCAACAAAGTCGCAAGTTACAATATCAACACACAAAAATCAGTTGTATTTCTGTATACTAGCAGTGAACAATCAAAAATGGAAATTAAGACAATTTTATTTATAATAGCATCAAAAAAATAACATGCTCAGAAGCAAATTTGATTTTAAAAAGTCCAAGACTTGTACACTGAAAAATACATAACATCATTGGAAGAAATTAAAGACATCCTGTATTTATGAATTGGAAGACTTAATATTGCCAAGATAGCAATACTCCCAAAGTGATCTACAGAATCAACACAATCCCTAGCAAAGTGCCAGCTGGCTTCTTTGCAAAAATTGTCAAGTTGATGCTGCAGTTGATATGGAAGCACACAGGATGCAGAACAACTAAAACAGTCTTGGAAAAGGAGAGCAAATTTTGATGAATCGCACTTCCAAAATTCAAAATTTATTACAAAGCTATAGTAATCAGGACACTGTGGTAATGACATAACAATAGATAAATAGATGAATGGCATAGAACTAAAAGCCCAGAAATAAATCCTTACATTTTCAGTCAGTTGGCTTTCAGCGGAGGTGTCAGGACAATTCAAGGTGGGAAAAAGGGTCTTTCCAACAAATAGTACTGTGACAACTGGATCAATTCAGTTCAGTCGCTCAGTTGTGTCTGACTCTTTGCAACCCCATGAACTGCTGCACGCCAGGCCTCCTTGTCCATCACCAACTCCTGGAGTCCACCCAAACCCATGTCCATTGAGTTGGTGATGCCATCTCATCCTCTGTCATCCCCTTCTCCTCCTGCCCTTAATCTTTCCCAGCATCAGGGTCTTTTCAAATGAGTCAGCTCTTCACATCAGGTGGCCAAAGTACTGGAGCTTCAGTCTCAACATCAGTCCTACAAATGAACACTCAGGACTGATCTCCTTTAGGATGGACTGGTTGAATCTCCTTGCAGTCCGAAGGACTCTCAAGAGTCTTCTCCAACACCACAGTTCAAAAGCATCAATTCTTCAGCACTCAGCTTTCTTTTTAGTCCAACTCTCACACCCATACATGGCCACTGGAAAAACCATGGCCTTGACTAGACGGACCTTTGTTGACAGAGTAATGTCTCTGCTTTTTAATATGTTGTCCCCCATGAACAGTATGAAAAGGCAAAAAGATAGGACACTGAAAGATGAACTCCCCAGGTCGGTAGGTGCCCAATATGCTACTGGAGATCAGTGGAGAAATAACTCCAGAAAGAATGAAGGGATGGAGCCAAAGCAAAAACAGCACCCAGTTGTGGATGGGACTGGTGATGGAAGCAAGGTTCGATGCTGTAAAGAGCAATATTGCATAGGAACCTGGAATGTTAGGTCCATGAATCAAGGCACATTGGAAGTGGCGAAACAGGAGATGACAAGAGTGAACATCTACATTCCGGGAATCAGCGAACTAAAATGGACTGGAATGGGTGAATTTAACTTAGATGACCATTATATCTACTACCGTGGGCAGGAATCCCTTAGGAGAAATGGAGTAGCCGTCATAGTCAACAAAAGACAAATGGATAACCACATAGAAAAGAATGGAGTTGCACCTCACACAATATGCAAAAATTACAGTAAGTCCTGTACATATGAATGAGTTCCATTCTGAGAGCACATTCAAAAGTCCAATTTGTTCATTAAGTCCAACAGTGTTAGCCTGGGTACTCAACTAACATAATCGGGTATATGGTCCTGTACTGTAATAGGTTTACCATGTTGTTCTGTTGCTCAGTTGTGTCCGACTCTTTGTGAGCCCATGGGCTCCAGCACTCCAGGCTTCCCTGTCCTTCACTACTCCTGGGAGTTTGCTCAAACTCATGTTCATTGAGTCGATGATGCCATCCAACCATCTCATCCTCTGTCACCCACTTCTTCTCTTGCCCTCAATATTTCCCAGCATCAGGGTCTTTTCCAATGAGTCAGCTCTTCACATCAGGTGGCCAAAGTATTGGAGCTTCAGCTTCAGCATCAGTCCTTCCAATGAATATTCAGGGTTGATTTCCTTTAGGATTGACTGGCTTGATCTCCTTGTAGCCCAAGGGACTCTCAAGAGTCTCCTCCAGTACCACATTTTGAAAAGTTTGCAATACTTTCACACAAATAATACATATAAACAAACAAACACACACACAAAATAAAGAAAACCTTTTAATCTTACATACAGTTCCTTGCAAGTATAGTGGTACAGTACAACAGCTGACATGCAGGGACCAGTTTGCATCAAGTGAACAGGAAGAAAAAGTTACTCACTAGAGCAGGGAGAAGGGGGTGGGAGGTGGAAGAGGTGGAGGATCATCAATAGGAGACGCAGGGCCAGCTGCAATTCCACATGCCTGATGGTGATGGAATGCGTGTTTGCATCTTTGAAAGTTTGCAACTTGAAGGTTCGTATGTAGGAGACTTAATGTAATTCAATATGGTCCATAGACCTAAACATAAGAGTTAAAACAACACTGACATAAAGAATGCATGGGATGGATACTGAAGGTGGGGGGTGATGAACTGGTAGATTGGGATAGACATATATACACTGCTGCTGCTGCTGAGTCACTTCAGTCAGACATATATACACTGCTGCTACTGCTGAGTCACTTCAGTCGTGTCTGACTCTGTGTGACCCCATAGACGGCAGCCTACCAGGCTCCCCCATCTCTGGGATTCTCCAGGCAAGAACACTGGAGTGGGTTGCCACTTCCTTCTCCAATGCAGGAAAGTGAAAAGTGAAAGGGAAGTCGCTCAGTCGTATCCGACTCTTAGCAATCCCATGGACTGCAGCCTACCAGGCTCCTTTGTCCATAGGATTTTCCAGGCAAGAGTACTGGAGTAGGGTGCCATCGCCTTCTCCACTACTATTTATAAAATAGATAACTAATAAGAACCTACTTTATAGTACAGGGAACTCTACTCAATACTCTGTGATGACCTAGATGGGAAGGAAATCCCAAAACGAGGGGACGTATACATAGAGATATAGATATAGATATATAGATATGTAGAGCTGATTCATTTTGCTTTACAACACAAACTAACAGCATTGTGAAGCCAATATTTCCCCCCAAAATTTAATTTTAAAAGCGATAAAATTCTTAGGAGGAAGCATAGGTGAAAACCTGAAACTTGGCTTATGCAAGGATTTCTCAGATAATAATAACAAAATCAAGAGCCTCAAAGAAAAAATAAATTAGACTCTTCAAAATCGAAGAATTTTTCCTTCAAAACTACCATCAAGAAAGTGAAAACACAACTCAGGATGGAAGAAAATATTTGAAAATCATGTATGTGATAAAGGATTTATAGCTCCTATACTTTATATAATACTCTTAAAACTCCATAATAAAAAGACAACTCCCCAGTTTTAAAAAGGGCAAAGGATTGAATAGCTATTTCTTCAAAGATGTGAAAATGGCTGATAAATATACAATAAGCATATTAAAAATGCTCATCATTAGTCATCAGGGAAATGCAAATCAAACCAAAATGAGATACCACTTCATACCCAGTAAGATAGCTATAATCAACAGATCAAATGGTAACACGTGGCAAAGATGTGGAGAAATTAGAACTTTGATACCTTGCTGTTGGGTATATAAAATATTCCAGCCACTGCAGAAAACAATCTGGCAGTCTTTCAAAAAGTTAAACATAGAATTAGCACATGATTCAGCAAGTCTACTGGCAGATATATACTCCTAAGAATTAAAAACATATTTTCTCACAGAAACTTGTACAGTAATGCTTATTGTAGCATACTTACCCAAAAGTGGAAATAAACCCAAATATCCATTAACTGAAGAATAAATAAAATGTGGTATATCCATACAATGAAATATAAATTATTTGGTAATTGGATATATTACTCAACAATTGGAAGATATGTTATTGGCCAAATAAGAACAAAGTACTGATATATGCTATAACACAGATGAACCTCAAAAATATTATGCCAAGGGAAAGAAACCAATCATGAAAGATCACATATTGTAGGTTACTATTTATGTGAACTATCCAGAATAGACAAATTCTTAGAGACAGAAAGTAGATTAGTGGTTGCCTCGGGCTGGAAGGGTGAGGATGAAAGGATAGAAAGTGACTGCTAATGGATATTGGGTTTCTTTTGGGAGTGATGCAAATGTTCTAAAATTATGGTGATGATTGCACAACCCTGCCAAAACACTAATCACTAATTGAATTGTACACTTTAAATGGGTCAGTTGCTTGTGAATTACATCTCCATAAATTGTTGAAGAGTAACGTCTTATACACTGACAGCCTGGGATATGAGTTTATTTTCAAGTCAAACTGCAAAGAAAAGAAACAAAGAATAGCCTAGTAATTTCCCAGTAAAGCAAAGGCTACACTAAGGTTCATTCTTATACAGTCACCTACTAGATTTTACTTACCCTTGACATGTATCAGACACTCTATATAGACAACCAGAAGAATGATAAGCATCTTCAAAAGTAAAGGATTCTATTGCAGGGCAACTATTTATTTGTTTAATTGGACCTCAGGTGGCTGAGAATTGAGTTGATCATAGTCCTCAGTTCTTAGTAAATTTTTGTCATCATTCCAGACAAGGCCTCTCTCTCTCTCCATGTCTTTCTTTTCTTTTTTCCTTCTTCCATGATTTCTACGCCCAGATCCCCCTCCCACTCCAGGCATCCACCCTAATGTATTTAATAGTCTTTAAACATGGTGATGGACAGGGAGGCCTGGCGTGCTGCGATTCATGGGGTCGCAAAGAGTCGGACACGACTGAGCGACTGAACTGAACTGATCCATTTATTTATTTTAAATTAATTTTTATTGGAGTATAGTTGCTTTACAACCTTGTATTTCTTGCTGTACAGAAAAGTGTATCAGCTATATGTATGCACATATCCCCTCTTTTTTTGATTCCTTTCCCCTTTAGGTCACCACAGAACACTGAGAGAGTTCCCTGTGGTATATAGTATGTTGTCCTTGGTTATCTATTTTATACATAGTATCAATAGTGTATATATATATATATATATCAATCCCCAAATCCATCCCACACCCCTCCCTTGGTATCCTTATATTTGTTCTCTATGTCTGTGTCTCTATGTTTGCTTTGCAAATAAGGTCACCTATAACATTTTTCTTCCCAGGTGGCTCACTGGGTAAAGAATCCACCTGCAATGCAGGAGACACAGGAGACTTGGTTTTGATCCCTGAGTCAGGAAGATCCCCGGGAGAAGGGCATGGCAACCCACTCCAGTATTCTTGCCTGGAGAATCCCATGGAGGGAGGAGCCATGGCTACAGTCCATAGGGTGACAAAGAGTCAGACACGAGTGAAGTCACTGAGCACACATTCATGCACATGCCACTTCTCTAGATTCCACATATATATGTTTATATATATATATATATATATATATATATATATATATATAATGTTTTTCTTAATTTCAAAGCCCTGATCCCCCATGATAGGATATGTCCTTGAGCTGGGAGAGCCACAGAGCAGTGGTTAAGTACAAAGAGGCTGGAATCTGACTGCCTAGGTTTAAGTTTTGCCAGGGGCTGGGGGTGGGGAAGAGAAATGGGGAGGCATTGGTCAAGGCTACAGAGTTTCAGTTCAGTTCAGTCACTCAGTCTTGTCTGGCTCTTTGTGACCCCATGGACTGCAACACACCAGGCTTCCCTGTCCATCATCAACTCCCAGAGCCTGCCCAAACTCATGTCCATTGAGTCAGTGATGCCATCCAATCATCTCATCCTCTGTCTTCCCCTTCTCCTGCTTTCGATCTTTCCCAGCATCAGGGTCTTTTCAAATAAGTCAGTTCTTTACATCAGGTGGCCAAAGTATTGGAGCTTCTGCTTTAGCATCAGTCCTTCCAATGAATATTCAGGACTGATTTCCTTGAGGATTCACTGGTTTGATCTCCTTGCAGTCCAAGGGATTCTCAAAATCTTCTCCAACACCACAGTTCAAAAGTGGCAGTTCTTTGGCTCTTGGCTTTCTTTATAGTCCAACTCTCACATCCATACATGACTACTAGAAAAACCATAGCTTTGACTAGACAGACCTCTGTCAGCAAAGTAATATCTCTGCTTTTAAATATGCTATCTAGACTGGTCGTAGCTTTTCTTCCAAGGAGCAAATGTCTTTTAATTTCATGGTTGCAGTCACCATCTGCAGTGATTTTGGAGCCCAAGAAAATAAAGTCTGTCACTGTTTCAGTTATGCAAAATAAATAGGTTCTGGAGACCTACTTTCAACACAGGGCCTGTGATTAACAGGCCCTTTTAACTGGATTGTGTAGCTAAAATTTTCCTAAGTTCTATCTTAGGCTGTGTTCTTACGGCAAAGCTTCTCTGGTGGCTCAGCTGGTAGAGAATCTGCCTGCAGTGCAGGATACCTGGGTTTGATCCCTGGGTTGGGAAGATCCCCTGGAGAAGAGAATGGCTACCTACTCCAGTGTTCTGGCTTGGAGAATTCCATGGACTGCAAAAGGAAAAACAAAGCAAAACAAAGTGGGCAGAGGAAACTTTTGGATGTGATGGCTAAGTTTATGGCTTTGAGAGTGATGATGGTTTCACAAGGCATACTTATTTCCAAACACATCAAGTTGTAATATATTAAATATCTACTGCTTTTTTATGTCAATCATGCCTCAATAAGTTTTAGTTCCACCAGTTATGAGCTTATAACTTTGGGCAATGTACTTAACCTGTACCATGCTTCAGTTTCTTCATCTTTATCATTTATATTAATAGTACAGACCTTTGGGTTGTTATGAAGCTTGCATGAGTTCATATCTTCAGAGCACTAAGAATAATGCTGACCCACAGCAGAAGTTCTATGTTCTTGCTGTTATTATATTTCCAGGTTGTTATTCATGTTACCAGATTGTCTGGTGGGGCAGGGAATTTCTTTGTAAGCCAGTAGGGTGAACAGAGTGCAGAAATAGAATCTAAAGAGGTTCAGGCAGATTTGCCAGTGGCTGCTAGGCCTGTCACCATTGAACAGGAATGGTGGACCGACTGGTAACAGCAATTCTGAGCCACGCTCCTAGGAGGGAACAAGACTTGTAAGTTACTGTTGTGGTGATCCAAAATTGGGACAGTCTTATTATATCTGGGGTACAAGGTGAATACTCAGGCTGTGAGAATGGGGTGCAGAAACACTATGCAGGAGAGGCCATGACTATCAACATAAGGGGTCAGAGCAAAACCTATTCCTGGGAACATCAGTGTACCCACCCATAAGCCCAGGAAGGCAGAAGTGGAGGAAATAGGACAGAATCCACACCTTTGGTAACTGTTTAAAGCAGTAATTTTCAGATATTTTAGAACTGAAAATTATTGCTTCTTTTATTTATCTCATCTTTTCCTTAAAATGTATGGCATATGCCTTTAAAAGTTTAACTGCATTAAAATCTTTTTAATATTTTTTATACTCCTTGAAACAATTGCAGAACCCCAGAATGTGGAGAACAGCCCTGGGAATTAGCTCCCCTCGACTCTTATTATGGGAAAGAGAGTAATGAACAATGTAAAAGCCTTCCCAAACTGTGAAAATAAAAACTCTGGGCATGAAGCCATTTTAATTCAAATTTGTATCTATTTCTTGAAGTGTTTTCCAGATAGAGTACCTTCAAGGATGATATATTAAAAATGGCAAAAAAAAAAAAAAAAAAACACCTGGAGTTCATCCCAGGGTTGGAATATCAAATCTGCCAAGGTCTGATTGAGAGATGTTAATTCACCATACTTGAATCCATGTATTAACTCACTCCAAAACCACATCTGAACCCAGTCTTTTATTTCTGTATTCTGCAATTTGAAATTGAAGCTGGAGGAAAAAATTTAAGAAAAAACAGAACTGTTTTTTTCTTTGTCTTTCAATCTCAACCACCCTGTGCAGCTCCAGAGGGGAAAGAGAAAGAAAGAGAACCCAACAAAGCAAGAGGTTGTTCTGGAATGGTTTCAACAACTCAAAAATTGATTAAATTACTAAAGTGCTTGAATGTACTCCAGAAAAAAAGCATCCAAAACACAACAACATCAGTAATCATAATGAATTTGCATTACCCCACCATTCAAATAAGGCACAGCTATTTTTGATTCAGAGATTGCAAAATGTCTCCACTGTCGCTTTCTACATAAATATAGTATAGTATGGTGAATAACACCCACAAAAACATACCCATAGTAAACATAGTCACTGTTGCATAGGACTGCTTTTTAGAAACAGTGCTTAGTATATGTCCCTAATATCACAAAGCAGCACAGTTTAATAAAAGTGATTCTGTGGGGGCCAATATGAAATGATTCAAGTATATTGTCACCTCCTGGCCTAGTTTAACTCAGAAAGACTTTAGACTCTAGAGTGACACAGTTCTCAAAGCTTTGTTTGTCTGTCTACATGCATGTAGGGTAGAAAATGACAGTACTTCTGCAAGGAGTCACCACACCCAGCTGAACACCAAGGATTGCCACTGTAATAAATCAATGAATATCTTCATGTATGTGGACAGCAATAATATAGAAACTCCCTTTAAAGTGCTATTGAATGTTGATTGTTGAAGTTGAGTAAACAATGCATGAAACTGATTCTCTACTTTTGTGTATATTGGCAATGTCCTATAAGAAAATGTTTTAAAAGAGTGTTATTCAATATGGAGTTTCCTTAAAAAACTAGAGTTACCATATGATCCAGCAATCCCACTCTGAGCATATATCCAGAAAAGACAAAAACTGTAATTCAAAAAGATATATGCACTCCAACGTTTGTAGCAGCACTATTTACGATAGCCAAGACATGGAAGCAATCCAAATGTTAAATATCCATCAGTGGGTGACTGGATAAAGAAGATGTGGTGTGTACACACACACACACACACACACACACACACACACACACACACACACACACACAGAGGAATATTACTCAACCAGGAAAAAGGATGAAATAGACATTTGCAGCAATATGGATGGACCTAGAGATTGTCAGACTGAGTGAAATAAGTCAGACAGAGAAAGAGAAACATCAAATTATATAGCTTATAAGTGAAATCTAAAAAGAAATGATACAAGTGAACTTATAAAACAGAAACAGACTCACAAACATAGAAAACAAACTTATGGTTACCAAAGGGGAAAAAGGGGAGGGAGAGAGAAATCAGGAACTGGGATTAACAAGTACACATGACTATATATAAAGTAGGTCAATAACAAGGGTCTACAGTATAGCTATATTCAATATCTTTTAATAACCCATAATAGAAAGAAATCTGAAAAAAATGTAGATATATGTGCATATGTGTAACTGAATCACTTTGCTCTATCCCTGAAACTAACACAATATTCTTAATCAACTACACTTAAATTTTAAGAAGAAAAAAAGAGAAACTCTTTACATTAAAGAAAAGAGTATTATCAAATTAACAGTAAATTTTAAATATTTTTTCAACCAATTAATGGTAAAATATGACCACTATCATGGTGGTACCTGAGAAAAGTTTTCACCTTAAAGCAAGAGATTTTCATACTCAAAATAGTTTGGAAAAACTGCTACACAGTATGGTCTCTAATGTGGGATGTGTGTACTCTATGAGACTGAAATATGATTCATCAGAACTAGTATTTATATTAATTTTTAATCTTAAAAAAGAAAGAAACCATCTCATTAATATCTAATATAAAGATTGACTGATGTCGTCACTTTGTCTGTCTGTCAAGGAAAGATGCCTTTTTAACAGTAAGTGAGAAAGGAAATGTCTTTCAAAGGCATAGGTCACAGAGAGTGTTTTTTGTTATCCTTTTGTAATTTTGTTGCTGAGAATTGTGTGAAAAAAACATAACAAGATGTTATAAACTTGCTTAAAACAGCCTGCAATAGCTTGAACTGATTTGTAAAAATATTTTTACTCTGCAAAAGCCACTGATTGATGCTAGGGAGAATGGAAATTTAATACCCAAATTTTAATAAAAACCTTTGCATAAATGAAAAGTTAGTAACATGATTTACTGAGCACAGGTAATGTCATACCACAGCCATTTAGATCTATGAATCTTAGTTAGACATTGTTTCCATCTATGACATTCATTGGAGCCAAGCCCTAAACTGCTATATTCCAAAATGTTCAACCATCATTACAAAATTAATGAGACATATTCAATCACATTGTTCGCACTAAAATATTTATAGGAATGTTTCAAATAAGAGACAAATTTACATATGTGATCAAATGAAAGAAATTTCATTTCAAAATATTTCATATTCACATTTTAAATGTTCTGTTTTGCATGCTTTATAATGCATACATTAGTAAGGCAGTTCACAAATATCACATTAATTTTTTAAGATGAGTGTATTGTACATTTTAATGCATTTTTACATAATTACATACAGAAAAAATGTTCTCTAAGATCTTGTTAAATTGTGGCATCTGATTCAGTAATTCTATGGCAGGGCCTGAGAGTCTGCATTTCTAACTAGCTCGCAGGATCTGCCTGCAATGCAGGAGACTTAAGTTCGATTCCTGAGTCAGGAAAATCCGCTGGAGGAGGAAATAGCAACCCACTCCAGTATTCTTGCCTGGGAAATCCCATGGACAGAGGAGTCTGATGGGCTACAGCCCATGGTGTAGCAAAGAGTCTGATACTACTGAGTGAATGAGCACACACATAGGGGAATGCTTATGTTTCTGTTAGCATTTTTTTGTTACTGTGAGCTGATTTCGCATTTTAAATCAAATAAGATTTCAACAAATTCATAACTAGCACATCTGAAGGCATGAAAGAGAGTTTTGACTGCCAGAGCCCCATTTTTCTTCTCAGTTGCTCTAGATGTAAGCTCAAATCACCAAATAAAATGAGAGCTACCTAGCAAGGATGTGGAACAAAGAGAACCTTCTTACACTGTTGGTGGGAAAGTAAATTGGTGCAGCCATGGAGGAAAACAGTATGGAGGTTTGTCAAAAACCTAAAAATAGAGCTGCCTTATGACCCAGAAATTCCACAGAATACCTGAAAAAAAAAAAAAACACTAACTTGAAAAGACACATGTACTAAAATTTTCATGTAAACATAGTTAATTGTTTACAATTAACAAGATATAGAAATAACCTGAGCATCCATCAACAGATAAATGGCTAAAGAAGATGTGGAGTGGAATACTACTCAGTCATAAAAACAAAAGTTTGTCATTTGCAGCAACATGGATGGACTTTGAAGGCATTATGATAAGTGAAATGAGTCAGAAAGACAAATACTGTATGATATCACTGATATGTGGGATCTAAAAACACAACAAACTAGTGACTATAACAAAAAAGAAGTAGACTCACAGATACAGGGAACAAACAAGTGGTTTCAAGTGGGAGAGAGAAAGGGAAGGGGCAATATAGGGGTAGGGAATTAAGTGGTACAAATTATTCTGTACAAAATAAGCTACAAGAATATATTGTACACCACAAGGAATATAGCCAATACTTTGTAATAACTATAAATGGACTATTACCTTTAAAAATTGTGAATAACTATATTGCACACCTGTAACTTTCACAATTGTTGTTTTAGTCACTAAGTGGTGTCCGACTCTTTGTGACCCCAAGGACTGTAGCCTGCCAGGTTCCTCTGTCCATGGGATTTCCCAGGCAAGAATACTGGGGCGGGTTACCATTTCCTGCTCCAGGGTATCATCCTGACCTAGAGATTGAACTTGCATCCTCAGCTTGACAGGCTGATTCTTTACCACTGAGTCACCTGAGTTTCAAACAGGCAGAACAACCAGAGATCAAACGGATAACATTCACTGGATCATGCAGAAAGGAAAAGAGTTCCAGAAAAACATCTACTTCTGCTTCATTGACTATGCTAAAGAATTTGACTGTGTGGATCACAACAAACTGTGGAAGATTCTTAAAGAGATGGGAGTACCAAACCACCTTACCTGTCTCTGGACAAACCTGTATATGGGTCAAGAAGCAATAGGTAGAACCAGATATGGAACAACTGACTAGTTCAAAGTTGGGAAAGGAGTATGACAAGGCTGTATATTGTCACCCTGCCTATTTAACTTACATGCAGAGTACATCATGTGAAAGGATGGGCTGGGTGAATCAAAAGCTGGAATCAGGATTGCCAGGAGAAATATCAACAACCTCAGATATGCAGATGATACCACTCTAATGGCAGAAAGTGAAGAAGAACTAAAGTGTCTCTTGATGAGGGTGAAAGAGGAAAGTGAAAAAGCTGGCTTGAAGCTCAACATCAGAAAAAACTAAGATCATGGCATCTGGTCCCATCATTTCATGGCAAATAGAAGGGGGAAAAGTGAAAGCAGAGACAGATTTTATTTTCCTGGGCCCCAAAATCACTGTGGACAGTACATACAGCCATGAAATTAAGAGATGCTTGCTTCTTGGAAAAAAAGCTATGACAAACCTAGGCAGTGTATTAAAATGCAGAGACATCACCTTGAGAACAAAGGTCTGTATAGTCAAAGCTATGGTTTTTCCAGTAGTCATGTATGGATATGAGTTGGACCATAAAGAAAGCTGAGTGCTGAAGAATTAATGCTTTCAAATTGTGGTGCTGGAGAAGACTCTTGAGAGTCCTTTCGGCTGCAAGGAGATGAAACCAGTTAATCCTAAAGGAATATTTATTGGAAGGACTCTTGCTGACGCTGAAACTCCAGTACTTTGGCCACCCAATGCAAAGAGCCAACTAATTGGAAAAGACCCTGATACTGGGAAAAATTGAGGGCAGGAGGAGAAGGGAATGACAGAGAATGAGATGGTTGGATGGCATCATTGACTCAACGGACATGAGTTTGAGCAAACTCCTGGTGATAGTGAAGGACGAGGAAGCCTGGTGTGCTGCAGTCCATGGGGAGAGTGAGACACGACTTAGCAACTGAACAACAACTTATATAAAATATTGCTGTACTTCAACTATACTTTTAAAATTTTTTTTAAGAACTTAATCAGAAAAAAAAAATTTTTTTTTAATTTGAGCCACCTATAAATTTTCAAGTATCAACTCTCTTATAACTGCCAGAACCCAGCTTTGCTGTTTTCCCCTTTTCAAGTTTGAAAGTTAGACCTTCACATAATAGATTGGAGTATCAATTAATATAGTTCCTTCAGAGCCTACAGCTGGAGGCTTACTGTTTATGTTGATGGACAATACATTAGAAATGCATTAACATTTTTTGACCTTAATACCATAGTATGTCAAGGCTCTTTCTCTAGGCACAGACTCGTATGCCTCCATCTTCATTTACTTGACTCCGTTTCTCAAGGGACTGTACAGGTTTCTCTTTTTCCCCACCTTTTCCGTCTCAGGATGTTACTCTCAATCTTTACCACATTTCTTGCCTCCCTCCTTAACTTTTTTTCCTTTAGTTGAGTTCTCTGAGGGCAGAGACTGTGTCTGTTTTAGTCACAGCTATATTACCAGCAACTGGCACGACACTTGGCACAGAGAATTTGTTGAACAAGTATTTTCAAAGGTTTAAACCATGTTAAGGCTGGATTTCCTTTGATTATTTCGTTATGTGGGGAATGCTCATAACTCTATCTTAATTTTCTTTCCTTTGGAATAAAGTTGATCATCAATTCAAGGAGTTCCAGAGCTGGAACACATAGACACCAAACTTTCTAGGACAATAAAAATTGGGAAAAGTACGATTGCTTGTTTCAAATTAGACAAGGAAAATCTTCCCAGTTTATAGATATTGACTTGAATTCCTTACCTGTTTATTTATGTAGGAAAAGGCCAAGTATTGATTTTTTAATGTAAGAATGGCTATTTATTCTGTTACTTAGTATTCATCAAGCTAGACATGAATGTCAAAATAGACACGCTGTCTGTGCTGTCAATATGAAAAATCAAAGAGAAAAGTATCATGTGTCTCATATTACCCATACATGGCTTCTCAGATTTAGCCTGGAAGGAAAAAAGTCAGGCAGAATAGCCTGTGTTTACGTAAATTCTGATCTGTGTGCCCTCTGACTCCCCAGATGACTGAGTGGGTGGAAGCACGCACACTCATTGTGACAGTGTGTGCATAAATACTGTCACATGTAAGGCCAGGAGCAGGGGGACATAGAGAGCAAGTCACAAGTTGTCAGAACTCTAAATTGAAGTTTTGTTTTTATCAGAGCCCTAGAAAACCAGAGCCACGTGAAGTCCTGGCCCTTAACCACGACCTCTCCCACATACTGGAGGGAGAATTCAGATGCCCACTGCAGTCAGCCAGTCGGACTGCTTCTTGCATGCTCCCTGCCTCCACTGCTCCCATGCTCCACCCTGGGAGATTTCTCCACTATGGTTGAGGCTGACTGAGATCTTTGAGATCATATCTTTATCCCCTTTCTACTCACATCACCCCCAAACCTGAAATTCCTAGGATTTAGCACGAAGCTTATAAGGGCCTAATTAATATTTGTAGACTGAATTAGTGAATGAAGGAATGTTGCTCTGGGCCAAACCCACAGCTTCCACACCCTGCATAACTGCACTCAGTACTGACCCTGGAGATGCGAAAAGCAATACCATTGACGCTGTAAGAAAATGTTTCTTGTTTATACTGCTGCAGCTTGATCTTTGGCTGATTTAAGCACAAAGAGAACTCTTTCAGTTCAGAGAAAGGAGGTTTATGGTGTGTGGGAGAGCTAAGAACAATGCACTCAATTGATAGACTGGATGTGCTCTCAGCTTCTGAGAGCATGAAAACTCGATCTATAGATGGGTCCCAGAGGGCAGAGCCAAATAAGGGCAGATGGAGAACACAGCTTTCTTGGGAACTGGCTTTCCACTGTTCTGAGGCAAAAATACATTCACTCTATAGCACCCTGAATCAGTTTTCCAAAATATGGTGCTCTGTCCTTGTTTGCCAGTGTCTAAAAATAAGTCCTTTTCATATTTTTATTCTTTTTGTCTTAAAGTCATCCAACCAGCCTTGCTTGCAGAATATTAATTGCAGTGAAGCAGAAACCAGGAGATTACATTGAAACTACTTTTGTACAGAGCTCCTTAACTGATGAATATCTTGTTGCCCCCAAGCTAGACTCTCTTTTCTCTCTGATGATGCTCCTTGCCGGCTCTTTAGGCTGGTTGTTAGAGTGCCAAATTCTAGCCTAGGGTTGTGACAGGGATTGAATGCTGTGTCCTAAGTGGGCTAGTGAGTGGACCATTGGGATAGCATGTGCTACTTATTAACTTAATACTGCCCTGCCACAGATTGTTTAAATTTACATTGCCTTTACTTTATCTGTTCTGCCCATACATTAAACCTTTCACCCAGTACTTCTCATATAAAACTAAGCATTATTCATGCATGAAGCACTAAGTGTTCATTATTGGAATATACAAACAATTCAAAGAAAAGTTAACAATAACTGAATCCTATACACACCAGGGCTGGGGCACTATTGCTACATAACAGTGAAAGTCACTCAGTCATGTCCGACTCTTTGCGACCCCATGGACTGTACAGTTCCATGGAATTCTCCAGGCCAGAATACTGGAGTGGGTAGCCTTTCCCTTCTCCAGGGGATCTTCCCAGCCCATGGATTGAACCCAGGTCTCGCACATTGCAGGTGGATTCTTTACCAGCTGAGCCACAAGGGAAGCCCATTGTCATAGAAAAGAAGTAACCATATTTGACTCTGAATTTGTAGAACACTCTGAAACCCAATTTCTAAGAGAAAAGAAACCCTAAAATGCAATGAATTAGTATCAAGATCTGAGTGAGTGCTAGTCCAAGCCCAGATATATACTGGTTATTTGTGGTAATTTACCTTGCCTCTATTTCTTAGTGTCTCCAACTATAAAAACAGAAGTGATTTATTTACTCTTTATTTCAGAAAATTGTTGTCAGAATGACTTGGGATGACCTCAAAAATAAATGAGGTCCTTGAACAAAGCACACTCAAGGTACAATTAGTTGAACTGCTATTGTGGGGTCAAACAGAACAATTCAATTAAAAGACACAGTTGTTTGATTGAGAACATTCTTAATTTTATTTTCTTTAATTTTATAAAATACATTTTGTAAGATAAGTTTCTAAAAGTTTATCCTTTATGCATGTTAAAATTGAAATTCTATATCAGAAATGAAGGAAACACTTTCAGTTGATTAACTCTGTTTGTATGTGTATATGTGTGTATGTATACATAGAAAGTTTTCGGGGAAGGGTTGGTTATTTGTTATATTATTAAATCAAAACAAAACACAAGGTATGGATTACTTCACTTTCCTTGATCTTGATTGGTTTCTTACAGAACCTTTTCCATCTCCTCCCTATATGCAGCCTGGAAGCTTATATTGTATGCTTTGCTGAAAACAAATATCAAGTGTTTTTTTTGGTAACGATTTTACATCTCCTTAAATGTGCTGAAACCACTTTGGGGGACAAAACAAAACCACTCTACATCAAAAGAGCCGCCTACAGTCAGACCCGTAAAATCTTTCCCTTAATAAAGACCAATCAGCTTTTTGTTTTTTTAACCCAACATTAAAACCCAAGCACAGAGAGGGAAGACTGAAACTGGGAGCTATTTGGGTTTCAAACTCTTTCCCCCTTTCCTTTTCCATGGAACCTTACCAACAGAATAGCTAATGGCTGGTGCGTTTAGTTACATGATCTGCACCAGGAGAGAATAACTTGTATGTCAAAACTAACTCTTTAACACACCAAGGTAACATTACTAAATCAAATTATCTCCCACCACCTAGAAAGGACAATCAGATAGGTTACTCAAACTGAGATTCGAATTCACCAGATCTGTTTCTGCAAAGAACGGAGTCATTGGTCAAAAATCCCAACAGATGAAAGAACTAGCCAATTTTACATATCATTTGTGTTGTTTAATGTCCAATTTTCATTTGTTAGAGAATCATAATCAAAGAATCATTCTCCAGACCTTTCTGGTACAACCCCAAACAAGTGATATACAAGCTGGAAAATATGAAATGTGCATCATTCTGAAACAAATCAAGATCTTCAAATCACCTGCTATGACTGAATGGCTAATACCCCATGAAAAGAGCACCATTGTGAAGATATGACAGAGGCCAAAGTACACAACTAATTAACAGAAAAAAGACATGCTATCCAAAAAGTTATCTATCCTGTGTCTACCAGAGGGCTGGCCCGGTTTACACCGTTAGCCACTAGCAACTGCTGCTCGTTAGGCCAGTCTATTTTTCATATGAACTAGTTTCTCTCTATCCTCAGCTCCTTGGAAACCACAGGGTTGTCATGGTAGCTGTTATCAGGGAGAAGGGACTAAGAAGATGCTGACTACACCCTGTTTCTCTTCTCTAACGAGGTATAAGGCCAAGCGCCCCCTTTGTCTACACAAACACTATTCTCCCTTATGCTATAAGTAAGGTTGGCTGAGTTAGGGCTTAAATAGTCCATCGCCATCGGGGTCAGTGCTCTCTTTCTATGGGAGAAAGATCCTTGCTTTGACCCCCTTCTCCCAGCTGCAATAGGTAGATTTGGGCAAATGCTCTTATTGTTTTGCTGGCATTCTTTTTTTTTTTTTTTCTTCTCTCTTCAGTGGTACTAGGGAGACTGGAGTGAGTTCTCGGTTTTGTACACCAGAGAGAATATATTTGGCTCCCAAGATGGCAACGGGGACAGGTGCCTCCCTTCTCTCTACCTGAACATCTTTCTTTCCACTTTGTTTTCATCAGTGGAAGTGCCCTTTGAGAAGAAAACACTTTCTGGTCCTCAGGAGATGCTTGAAAATTGAATGAGAGCCTCCACTTCTTTGTGACTTGCAGTTGGGGAGTCACCATCTTTAAGCATTTCCCATTTCTAGCAGGAACCAGCTATGAAGCAAAATGACTAAAAGAGGTACATAAGAGGGGAGAATCCGCAGAGACATTAATCACCGTGAGACTCTCCTTTCTTGTTACACTCGTCAAGTAAGAAGAGGGCCAGTCAGTGGCAAAGGTAAAGAGTTAACATGGGAGACGCAGCACTGTAGGCTGTGTGGTTAGAGCCTCGCTATTAGAGAAAGGGAAATTTCTACAGGAGATCAGAACTTGGTGCCTCGGCCCATGAGTTTCAGGACGGCAAAGTTGTAAGTGGCAGCAATCATGAAGGTGAGCTGTAGGGAAGAGAAGAGAGAAGACTCATGAGAGTAGAAAAGGCAGCTCTCTCTCTTCCAATCCTTTTGGGAATGAGGAAGGGTAGAAATAAAATCACAGGTAAATAAAGAAAAACATATTCTGCACAAAGAACACATTCAGGCTTTTGCCCTGTATGCTTGACTAGACGTCCTCCATGAGACAGGCCCAGAGAATCAACTCGACAAGGACTTTTTCCACACCTCTGCTCTGCCCAGCACTGAGTTTTCCTCAGGGAAGTCAACACTACCTGGGCTCTGCCATCATCATATATGTATGTCTGAGGGACCTAGACTTCCTGTAGAGGCATAGCCCCACTGGGCAGCACAACCTTCTCCCACTTAATACAGCCATGTATTTCACAAGATGAGGAACAAGTCAACTCTGGAGAAAACCCTCAGCGGTGGGAGCCAGGAGTGCTGCAAACAGATTCTTGGTAGATCAACACTTATTCAGTACCCCGTGTTCTTAATAATGAAGGCGTGACATTGACACTGTGCCATAACACCATCAATAATAACAATTCTAGCAGTGTTAAGAGGTCCTTCCAGTATTTTCAGGAGAGTAACTAAATCCCTTGGAAGGCATCCCAGATATATTCCTGTTTATGGTATATAGAATTCCAGGCTACAAAAAAATCACGTTTAGTAAGGTCTCAGTGTTCTTGTCACTGATCTGACCAGGATGTGTTAAGAATTAACGATAATTTCTGACTGCAAAGCACTTGGCAATGTTACATGCTCTGTAAATGCTATATCTTATTATTCTTTTTTAAATTATGTATGTATGTATGTATTTGGCTGTGCCGGGTCTTAGTTGCAGTAAATGGGATCTTTGATCTTTGTTGCAGCTTGTAGAATCTTTAGCAACAGCATGCGAACTCTTAGTTGTGGCATGTGGTATCTAATTCCCTGATCAGGGATCAAACCCAGGTCCCTTGTGTTGGGAGCTCAGAGTCTTAGCCACCAGCAAAGTCCCAATATCTTATTTCTTGACCACAAATCTCTTTCCTCCTCTTCCCTCATATCACTTTGCTTGTTCCTCTCTCATTTTTGAAAATTGTCTGCCTTGCCAACCCAAAGTAGAAAGACATAGTCTCCATACTCTGCCATCTCTGCCCAGGAGCTTCTCGCCAGCATTTCAAGTTTAGAAGGAATCTATCCTTTTACCTTTCAGTATAGCTGTCTCCAAGCTATCCCAGGACCATTTATTTGCCAAGATCATTCAAAGACAACTCACCAGGGAAACCAGTGTGGCTGCAGCCCCCACAAATGCAGCAATAAACAGATGGAAGGTCATTTGGAACTGTAAGAAAATGCAGAAGAACTGGGTCTTGCAACAGCAAAAATAAGCTGTGCTGTAGATTGTGAAGCGCAACTTTCAGAAGGTGCTGATATTTTTTTGTGTGCTAATTTGGCGTCTCTAACTAACTTATCACATCCCAGAGTATAGGCCTCCCATTCTTCCGTGTACCCATAGCACCCAGAACATAGAATACTCACAAAATAATATAGTCCTCCCAAATAATCAACTGGTTCCCCACGGTTGTGCCTGGGATCCCAAAACATTTTGCTTTCAAAGAAATAGTTTACTGCCTTCTTCCTTCCTTTTATTCCCCTGCTGCATTTGTGCATAATATCCACTTTCAATACAGTGTTTTCCTTTTTCAAATGTACTTTCTTTTTAAATGAGATTGAGAAGTTCCAAACGAAATATGTGTTATAAAATCTATGAATATCTATGCACAACTCATTTCCTTGATAAGGTTTTTAAGAATAAAAATGTTCACTTGGGGGATTTTGCCATTAAGCTCTATCTTTACCTAAAGCTACAAATTTCTCTTTTAAGAGCGGAAGCCTTAGAATGGAAGGTTTTATCTGCTGTTTTTAGGAAACTAGATATTTTACCATGTATATGCTCACTGGCTCAGGCGATATTTCATAGAAGGCAATCTGCTAACTCAAAACCCAGCAAAGAGAAACTGTAGTCCTAAAAATCCAAGATGGGTAGAAATGTTACAGTTTGGGCGATTTGACTGTAAAATAACCCAGTGGCTCACTCACCTCAGCTGTTTTGCAGATGGACAGAAGGTTGGAGCCACACACCTTGCCAGGGAAAGCATTCCATGGGAGAACACCTAAGTAAGAGACAAATATCACAAGGTAAGCTTCACAGAGCTTTGGGGTTACCTGGAGAACTTCTTTCGTCTTTAATCATCCTGGCTGAAAAGTTGGGTCCTACTAATTATCAGGATTTTCTTTTCTAAAGATTTACTCAAAAAATAGAAGGTGGTATTGAACAGTTGCAAAATTTTGTGTTTGTTCTTGAAATGGGCTGCTTCTGGTTTCAGAACAGCAGTCAACTAAGAGAGAGGAGTGCAAACAGCCAAGAAAACTTCCACCACTTCCAACAAGTTCCCTTCTCAGGGAAGAAATCTCTCTGGTTTCAGTGGAGAGGGATTAACGAACTAAGATCCAAGCATCCATACTTCTTATTTCTCCCCATAATTACCACCCTCCTTAGCCTAAGAACCAAATATATCATGCTTCGATAGTGAGTAGGAGAGCCAAGCCGCCCTAACTCACCATACATTCTGGCATCAGCACAGAGAGTGCCTATACTTGCAGAGGTCTTGCTGGGGGCAGCAATAGACTGGCAGGTGGTCCAGGTGTTGAAGTAAATGTATACAGGCACAGCAGAGCAGGCAAACACCAGGAGCCACACAACGGTCAGGGCATAGGTGATGCCCACAAACTAAAACAATTGACATGGAGCGGTTAGAAATCAGTGTCAGTCTGCAGACATTGAAATGTAGACAAAGAGATCCTGGAATGGCATGTGCCAGACATGAAACCAGATTTCAGGGATCTCCGCCAAATAAAATGAGTAAGCGGGGCACCTTTGCCAAATGTCATTGGCAGTATCTTATCTACTAGAGAATTGGCCCCAAGTAATGACGGGGAGGGGGAGAATGGGTGGGGGTTGGAGTGAGGAGGACCCCTGGGTTAGAAAGGCTTCGGGAGATTGTTTCGACAGAAAAGGTGTGAAGAAATCAAAAAAGATCTTGAAAGAAAGTCGTGCCATTTAAATGCCTTAGGCTGAGCTCAGAAACTGTCCCTTGTCAAAGGACTTTGGATCCCTAGTTATTGAACAAAGCCAATAAGAGATTTCAATTTCCAATCCAAAAACCTTTCTAAGCCAACTGCTAGCCACAAAAGATAACAGCACAACCCCCAGATGTTCAGCCCCCAAATGGTCTTTAACTCTAGAGGCTGGAAACCAATGTGTACCTCACTAGAAGCATAATAGCCCTCTGACAGATAAGGCCTTAAACATGCAGATCTATGCCAGTTCCCTCTGGGACCTTCAACAATGTAGGATCCCAGAATAGTATGGATTCCATCTAGGAGTCAATTTCTATGATCCACCCTCCCTCTCAGATCAGGAACCTACATCTCAATCCACTGAGTAACATTTTAAATTCTTAGGCAGTCAGATCTACTCTTGTTGTGGTCCCAGCTAGGAAGGGATCAAAGAGGTACCAGTAGATGGCTTAGAAATGGTCTGATTGTATGAAGCACCCCACAGAACTCAGGCTTTCCCTTTTGAGATGAAATTTTCTAGGGACATTTTGAAAAGTGAGGCTAAGCCGGCTGGGCACCACGTTCTTCCTGACCTTCTCATTAGGCCGTAGCCATCAGGTCCTCACTCAGAAGCCAGGCCCCTAGAGAGGACCCAGCTTTGGGTGGGGATGAGGCCACAGACTCATGCCCAGTTGTCCCCCACCCCTTGTTATTGCCACAAAATCCTGAGGATGATCACCTTGTCGGGATGTCCTAGCCATTTTCCCAAACAATGACACACCCGCTCCAAAGAATGAGCTTGATGTTGGCCTCTGGAACCCCTCCCCTTCTGGCCCCCTGTTACCGTTGCACTCAGGCCCTTGCCGCAGATGGTGGTCTTGTAGTCGCCAAAGATCTGCCTGACTGCGCCGGTGGTGTAGAAGCCCTCGGCCAGCAGGAGGGCCCCATAAAGGAAGAAGAAAGAGGCAGTTCCATAGATGACATACTGGAAAGCATGGATCCTGTGTTAACAGATAACACAAAGCCAGAAAATCTTATGCATGGAGGACCTGGATCCCTTGCTGCATAAGTCAGTTGGACTCTTGAATAGGCTCCTAAACAAGGCTAGGGATGCTTTAAGGGAATCACTAGGTTCTTCCTCTAGGCTTCTACCTTGTACTTATTGAAGTAACTGGAGAAGGGAATGGCAACCCACTCCAGTACTCTTGCCTGGAGAATCCCATGGACAGAGGAGCCTGGCGGGCTACAGTCCATAGGGTCACAAAGAGTCAGGCACGACTGAGCAACTAACACTTATTGAAGTAAAAGAAGATGCTCCTCCCCCACATTTGGCTTACCCTGTGACCTGAAGAACTGGGACCCTACTTTCCTTGGCCTGACCCTTCAGAGATGCTCCCTCAGAAGAGAAAGGAGAGAGGAGCTAGGTAAGAAGGAAGACGGATGAAGGAAATAGAGCCTAACTTGCTCTAGAAACAGGAGAGGCTTAGTATTGGGCCAGAGCACACTCAAGTGGTGTGGTGAAACGAGAGCAGCGGCCCGCCTCTTGTCTCATCAGCCTGCCTCCCGCAAGGTCTCTATATGGACCACTGCGGAGGCTCCAGCTCAGTCCATGTGAACCCTACCTAGCAGAAATGAGAACGTGTGAGACAAAGCAAGGGCAGGGGTGGAGGGGGTGTGGTTAGGAGTGAGGTGGCAGGCGGCCAGACCTCCTCCCCTGAATGTGGCACTTCCCCTTCATTTAGGGCTTCAGATGTGTATAGGTGGAATCTGCACACATATCAATGTGTGTATGTGGAATCTAGAAAAAATGGTGCAGATGAACCTATCTGCAGGGCAGGAATAGAGACGTAAACAGACGTAAATAGAGACGTAAATAGAGAACAGATGTGTGGACATAGAGTGGGGGGAGGGATGGATAAATTGGGAGATTGGGATTGACATATATATTCACTGTGTGTGTGCGAAGTCGCTTCAGTCATGTCCAACTCTTTGCGACACTATGGACCATAGCCCGCCAGGTTCCTCTGTCCATGGGGATTCTCCAGGCAAGAATACTGGAGTGGGTAGCCACACCCTCCTCCAGGGGACCTTCCCAACCCGGGACCTTCCCAACCAAGAACCTTGGCAGGCAGGTTCTTTACCACTAACACCACCTGGGAAGCCCCATATGTATATATTCACTTTCACTATATATACACTACCATGTGTAAAATAGATAGCTAGTGGGAAGCCGCTCTATTAGCACAGAGAGCTCACCTTTGCGTTCTATGATGACCTAGATGGGTAGGATGGCAGGGGAGAGTAGGAGGGAGATCCAAGAAGGAGGGGATATGTGTATACATATAGCTGATTCACTTTGCTGTACAGCAGAAACTAACACAACACTGTAAAGCAACTATACCCCAATAAAAAATGTTTTTTAAAAAAGAAGGAAGACCCAGGAATTCTGTCTGGCTCCACACCAATCCCCTACTAGTCACTAAGGCACTGATGAGTTCTGTGTCTCCAAGATAGACAGGATTGGTGGGGGAGAGTAGGTACTTACACATTGATAAGATACTCATAGTCCTGGTAGTTTTTGGAGAAATATGTCTCAATTAACTTTTCTGTACCAGTGAGTGCTTCATGTCCACAGCCACAGAATAGTGCCACCCCAAAGAAACACAATCCAGTGGCCACCAGGGAAGCAAAGGGGGCCCCTACGAGACATCTTGCACAGCACTCTAATAAGCCTGAAGAAAAAGGAGGGCAAACAGTCAGGGATGTACAACACCTAGTTCAGCACTCATCTCTCTCTGCCAGCCCAGCCAGGCCCTGTGCTCATATGCATGGATGCAGAGATGGAGGAGGGGTCACCTCAGAGACCAAAAGCAGGAAAGTCTAGAACCTCAGAATTTGGGAATGTGAGACTGACTCCCCCAACCATATTTTGTTCCATTCTTGAAGATAAATCCTTGCCTTGAATTCCCAAAATGTCCATGAGTTTTTGAGTAATCAGTTTTCAAGTAGGCTGCTAGAAGGATGATGCTCTCATTCCCTCCTTTCTTACCCTTCTGATTTGTTTGTTTTTGCCATCTATCAACTTTTATGGAGTACTTACTATGTGCCCAGCATTGTGCTAGGTGTCACGTGGAGTGTGAACGTATAAAAGACATAGATTCTGCCATGGGGACATTTTTGTCTATGGAGGAGAATGAGCTAGGTAGACCTGACATTTTTAACCAACAGTTTCAGGCAGCCTAGTAAATGGTTACAAAGGGTAAATGCCCTTCCAATTTCGTAGAAATATTGATATTGTCAGACAAGAGTTGACCCTGAAAGAGCATTTCAGGTGGGAAAACTGAAATTGCATGTTCCTGGGTATTTCTGAACATTGCATTTGCGGCACAGAATGCTTGATTCTTCTTAGTCTGGATGTCTGGAGAGCACTCCAAAGAAAGGAGGGAACTGGCAGAGGACAGGAGATGTTCACGGGAGGATGACTATTATTCACAGTAGTAAACATACAGGCTGAATGATTTGGGGACACTTTGCATGGCTGACTTGTCCTCCTATGCTACAGTTTGGCCAGTGTCCCCACCCTTAGCCCTACCCTGGAGTTCTGTCAAAACAACTACAAAGAGACGTTATACAAAGTCAACAAAGCATGAAATGTCTTTCTGGCATGACAAAACACACTAGGGCCTGGGAATACAGGTGTCTTAAAATGCTGAGCTCTGAAATTCCGCAGATCTGGTACCCCAGGCTCCATGCAAGTGTTGCTGAGAAACAGGAAGGGCATGTAAGAAGTCACAGGTTCTGAGAGTAGCTGTGTCCCAAGTACAAGCCCTGAGCTCTAAGGTGTCATGTGGAGTGAAACAACAAACATCCAGTAGATGATGAGAAAGGCACCTTCTAGCCTCTTGGCCACAACCCCAAAAGGTGAAAGAAATGAAAATCTTCAGAAAAGACGTTACATATACATTAATTTTATCCATCTATTCACATATCCTATAGATATGATATATGAATTATTTTGTATATATTATATGCATCGTTGCTGTTCAGTCACTGTCGTGTTCGACTCTTTGTGACCCCATGGACTGCAGCATGCCAGGCTTCTCTGTCCTTCACTATCTCCCAGAGTTTGCTCAGACTCATGTTCATTGAGTTGATAATGCCATCCAAACATCTCGTCCTCTGTCATCTTCTTCTCCTTCTGCCCTTAATGTTTTCCAGCATCAGGGTCTTTTCCAATGAGTCATCTCTACGCATCAAGTGGCCAAAGTATTGGAGCTTCAGCATCAGTCCTTCCAATGAATATTCAGGGTTGATATACTATATGCATATATTAATTATTTGTGTGCATACACACATGTAAATAAATAGCAAATGTGCCAAGAAGCTGCTATTTTGGGAAAGCATGCTGAAACTCCTTACACTAATAAAATGCATTGTATTGACTTTTAGATTTGGACTTTATCCAAAGCTCATTTTTTTAATGCCAGGGACAAGGAAAATCCTTTGCATGACTCTCTTAATGCTAGTACAGTTTCTTTTTAGCCCTTACTGCTTGACCATCTGGTGATGTTCCTGAACTATGTCCATGTGAACAGATTCTGAAGGACCAAATTCTTTCTATCGTGAGAAAGCTGAGGTAGAGGCATTTGTCTCTGCTCTCAGGGCCACAAGTGAGTCCTCTTACCCACTGTCCCCTAAAATGACAGCCCTTCCTTGGTGCTCAAAGAGCCTCTTCCCAATATTCTTGTGTGTCACCCCAGAGATGAGGCATAGAAGCCCAAGCCAAGCAAAATAAGAAGCTAACATTTGAAGCAGAACTGCATTTCCTCCCTTCTCTAAGAACTGAAGGCCTGCTGTCAGAAAACTTGGCCTCTATGGAAAGCAATCAGTCTGTGGCTTTGTTGCTGTAAGTGGAGGCACAGTTTACTTTGTATGAATTGTGCTTGGTAAGAGAGTTCATTAGAGCTGGTGCATGGGGGGGGTGTGTGTGTGTGTCCCCACATGTACACATTTGTGCCAGAGCAGGGACACATGCATGAATGCAAACATCCACATAAAGCACGTATAAACCAGAGAGAAAAACACAGCACTTGAAATTGATTATTGTTCCCAGGAAACATTCAGATATCAATCTTCCTCTTTCTTAACAGGTCAAGATACTAGATGCATCTTGTAAGTCAAGAAAAGGAGCTTGGAAATAAACAGTGCTGCCATTTTCCTTCTCTGCCTATCCAAATCTTCCCCACTCCCAAACTCTTAGAATCTTCTACTAAAGAAGGTCTCTGAAGCCTGGGGGTGGAGGGAGGGGAAAGTGCATGACCCCACTGTTCCCTCTCTCCCCAGCACAGGGTCAGGGCTTGGACAGAACCCTCCATAGCTCCCCTGGACAAAGAAGCCTTGTTTTTTCCCTAAGATCTTAGGAGCCTCATTGGTATTCTGCAGGGGCCTCCAGGCCTGGGGGTGGGAAGGGGGTCAGACCCAGGGAACAATGGAAGAACTGTTTGTTTAGCCCAGAGTAAGGAGAACCATCCTCCCTAGAAAGTGACCGTCCTGTGCCCACTGACTCACCCCACCATTTTTTATCCTGGAAAGGGCTAAAATGGTGGTGCAAGTGAGATCAGGAATGAAAAAACTTGAACTCTTGCTAACGAAATAGAATTCCACTCTAAGTTTCAGCTGATGCCCCCTCCAGGGTTGTAAAGATCAGGGGGGAAAGCCTCGTTAGTCTATCTGATCCCTGTATCATCCAAATAATCAGAGAGTATCATATATAGTGTTCTTACTGGGTGATAAAGGGCTAAGCCTTGGGAGCAACTCTGAATCATCCACTGATAGTCTTTCTTCTTCAATCCATTTTTCCTCCATTTTCTTAGAACTCAAATAACTTAGCACCCCCTTTTCTGTTTTACTGTCACTCGAAGCAAGGTACAAGAAAGACCTAGGCTTTAATGAGTCTCTAACTGGGAGTTGAAATTAAATGGCCCTGAGTATATCTTTCACTCTTCAGCTATAAATAGTTCAACAATATCAGCATAAGATGTCCATCTCTTCACATTGAAATGAAATGTTTGTTCTGAGGGCATTTAAGTTCAGTAGAAGTGAATTATCTCCACCAGTCACCCCAAGCAAAAAATCAAATTTTGGATTCCAACTGGGAAAAACTCAGAACATGCAATAAATTGTGCCATCAAAGGAGTTTATAATCAAAACATTCTGAGAAAGGTTCATTGGGTTCCCTTTGATTTGGGGGTGTGTGAACAATAACCTAAAGCCAAAGGGTCTCCATTTCAGAAGACTTCATGGTTGAAAAGGTACCGTTTTGTTTCAGGAAGGCCATGAAGGATTCTATAGAACCTCCTTGGCCTCTCAGGAAACATTCTTACATACATTTCCAGGCTAAGTATTGACTGCAACATGGTGGAGTTGGCAGAAAAGAACTATATAGCAATAATATTACCCAATGCAACTGAATTGAATTAAACCACCTGACCTTTTCTAAAGGTTTTTATATAGATCATTTTTAAAGTCGTTACTGAATTGGTTATAATATATTGCTTCTATTTTATGTTTTTTTGAAGGTTTTGGCTCTTAAGGATGTGGGATCTTAGCTCCCTGACCAGGGATTGAACTTGCGCTCCCTGCATTGGAAGGCAAAGTCTTAACCACTGGACTGCCAGGGAAGTCCCTAAACCACCTGACTTTGATGAGAGATCATACAGAAAAATAATGACCTTCCCCAGGGTTTTCCTTTCCATTCATTGCATCCGGTACAATTATTAAGCATATGGCAATAACCTAGATACTGTGGGAAACAAAAGGGAACTATAAGGCCCAGTCTTTTCCTTCAAAGACCTTTCAGTCTTGGGGAGAACAAACATATCGGCAAATCAAAGACCAAAGCTACCTACAATCTAGTGTTAAAATGTGTATAACCAAGCCCTGTGGGCAAAACATAAGCAAAGGGAAAATATTCAGTGTTGGCTAGATGTATCTGCAAACTCCCCAAACTAATCAATCTGTGACAGAACTTCAAGTCCTTCTCATTAATGCTCTTCACGGGAATCTGACAAGGATCAACAGGACTGCTGTGACTCTCATCCAGATTTCTGTCTATCCAAGATACTGGGTTGATCCTGATGCTGTCTCTTTAAGCAGGAGCCAAGAGCTCCCAAGCCCTCCCTCCTTTCCCATGCCCTGGGCATGCTTCAAGGACGAGCTCCATGATGGAAATTCAGTTTGAATCTGGGAACCCATCAAAGGGAGGAAAGGAAGGTCTTTGATCAAAAGGGATAATAGAAAGAGACCAATTGTGCCTTGCACAAATCCCAGCCTGTCCCTTGAATCCAGCTGACAAAGGGAGAGATAGAAGAACCCTATACAATAGAGCTAAACAACAGGCAGGCTCATTGAGTGAAAAACTGGCCCCATCTCTCTAAGTCTCTAATCTGAGCTACAGTTTTGCCCTCCTCCCAGAACCCACCCCTTAACCTCACCCCATGAACAGAGGCTCACTTGATCAGGACCTATCGCAGTTGACAGGGCCAAGATGCTAGAGCAGCCGTGACTGGTACCAGGAATGGATGGGGATGAATGGGTGGGTTCTAGGAGTAAAACAACAATCATCAGGAGATGCCAGAGACAAAGACTTCTGCTTCTGGCTTTATCCAGATCAGACAAAACCCTGCTTGTAATCTTGTCTTTCCTACATGAAATCAGCACTTAAACCATGTTCAAGTGCTGGAAAGGGGCTCTGTAGCCACTGGGCCATGAAAATCCAAGCTTGCTAGATAGTCAAGTCATGCAGACATAATTAAATAAAAATGAAAGGCAGCCTCCTCTTTGAAAAGATATTATTATCACCATGGCAACGGCATCTGGACCACTTTGTCTCCTATATTCCCTACTCCTCCCCCAAATGCACACACTCACACATGCACACATGCATGGGTGCACACGTGCATTGATGTATGCCAACTTGTACCCAAACATTGGGAGGCTGGGGTAGAGACTGGATTGTTAAACTCTCTCCCTGACATGTTGTCCTCACTTTGCCCACTTCTGGGAAAGTGCAAGAGAAGCAACTGGCACTAAGCTGAGAGACAACAGTTTCCATACTTCATTCCTTAGCCTAGTCTCCCACCAATTCCTCCTCTTCCCTTGGTTGCAGTGTGAAGCTGATCTAGAGAACCTTGTTCTCTTCCTTGGGATATCACTGACTCCTTTCCAGAGCCTGGCCTGGCAGAAAGCTCAGAGGCCAGTGCAGAGCTGAGTGATCACCTTTAGGACCATTTTAAAATAACCAAGGGGTTTTTTGATGAGAGCTTGACACTGGGCAGGCCCTGACAGTGGGAAGGGAAGGGAAAGCTACTCTATTCACCTGCCAAGGCTGCTGTTATCTTTCCCAATCAGTTTACTGCCCTAACTTGATGTTTTCTGGACCTGAAGTTCTGTGGGCATGGAGGGCATTTCTACTGTTGCTTTCTTTTAAAACCAAGAACCCTGGGGATGGTTTTCAAGGCTTCAAGATAACACACAACAAGGGGAAAAGATGCCATTGGCTAGGGTTCTGCTTTCATGGGTTTGGAGACTGTATTTTCCCTCCTACCCATTTCTCAAGGGTTTCTTGGGTCTATTTATTACTCAGAGAGATTTGAGAGCATAGTTCTAGTTGGCAGGTTATTGAGTAAATTTCTGGCTTTCCTAGCAGAAAGCCAGGGCAAAAGGCCCTTGAAGCAGAGCAGACCTTTCAATCTGCCTGGTTCTCCTCTGGCTCTGCCAGGCCGAGGTGAGGAGTGGGGTGGGGAAGGGTGCATATGGTCATTTTAGTCAGTGTCTCTAGGAAAAGTAAGTGAATGTGCTGGTTTTCATCTGCTTTCTTTTTAGCTCCTGGCACTCTTGCAGTCTTCTTGCCATCATGATGAGATTCAGTTAGTCTTCAAGCGTTTTGTAAAAACCTGGACCCCTGCTCTGCCTCCACACTTCTTGCCTGGGCTGCACTCACACTGTGAGCCAGCCAAAACTACACTGCTCAGCAAACAGCCACCTTTGGAGGGAAGCATCATAGTCTGGTTACCAGGGTAACAGCCACTGTTCTCAGACATCAGGCTTTGCAAGAGCCAATATTTTGCTGTTCAGTAATGGCATTGTGTTGCTAAGCAGAGAATAATCAGCTACTGCTCTTTGGCTCTTTTCCAGTTCCATTGTTATCCGAAGGACTCATTTGGAACATCCCTCTCCCAAATCAGGAAAAGGTTTAATGAACTACCATGTCGCTTGTAAATCTTTTGTGTGAACACTACAGAATTCCCTGTTCCTCCTCATTTCCGATCCTACTTGATTCTCTGTGGTGGAGGTAGTGAGCTTCCTGTTCCTGGGGATGATGAAGAAGAAGCTGTAGGAACATTGGAGAAGGGAATTCTGCACTGAGAATTAGCTCAGACAGCTTCTAAAGTTCCTTCCAGTCCAATCCCAGATTCTATGATATAATTTGTCTAGTGCAATAGTTAGACAGCAACACACTCCCTGTCAGAAGCAGTAGCAGTCCAGTACCTTGCTAGAGATGGTCTATACTCACAAAGTATTTGAAATATCAATACTTTGCTATTGCATAACTGAGAACATAATGGCTACTCCATCATGTGCACCTAGCCCAAGTATGGCTCACCCTCAGAATAAGAGATCCCATACACAGCTTCGGCTGTGCCCTCATCTGCAATAATCTTCCCTGGAGAAAATCATTCAGCCTCTGTAACAGGAAAATGTCCCTATGGTCACCTGATTTTTCCTGTCTTTTCCTCAGGGCTTTTACTCCCTGAGGAAGTAGTATTCAACATCCTTCCTTACTCCCTCTCTGTTTTTTATTCACAACCTACCCAATCAGCTGCCCTGACTTCAGGTAAGGTTCTTGACATTACCTAGGACAGGAACTGAGTTCTTGCAATATTCACCTCTCATCTGGCCCCACTTGATTGGACAATTCTTACCCAAGTGCACAAAGTACATGCAAAGAAAGCTCAATCACTTCAGGAAGAATAAGAGACAGCCTGTACATGCATCATTGTATAATAATTAGTATTATTATTATTTACAACTGTTACAGAGTTTGCTCATTTTCAAAGGACTCTGACATATTATTTTTTATTTTTATAACTCTGAAATTAGACAAAGCAATTATCATTATCCCTATTTTCCAGATGATGAAGTAATAATTCATAGCAACCTACCCAATGTCACGAAGTTCATAAGTAGCAGATCTGGGATTCGCACCTCATTATGTTCACTTCTAGTCCAGTGCTCATGCCTTAATTATCCTGCCTGAATACATGCCTCAAGAGCTCTCTCAGTGTTTCAGGATGAAACAACCTAAAAACTGACACTAGCCTAATATAATTGAAAACCCATCTCCGTAGATGCTTTTGGAACCTTCTGGGTAATACATTTGATGGTGAATACACAGGACAGTTGATTCTCATTTCATTTAGGACACATTCAAGCTGTTGCTCTTGTTTTGGCAAATGTGAGCAATGTCTACATGGTTCTGTGGCCTCCTGTTTGGACAAACATCCTTGTGCTCTGTACATCTTGCACTGAGCGGACACTACAAGAGACCAGACCATGTAGCTTCTCTCTACAGAGATGCCCTCAGGACTCAATCAAGTCAGCAAGAGCCCTAAAGTTCCTCCTTGTCATAGCAGGGATTTAAAATCTGAGTCATGCCCTCAGGAAAGCTAAGTCTGTAATATTTACTAGATATGGTAACCCAAACGGGTGCATGCGTGCGCACACACACACACAGCCCTACCCATATCTCTTCCTTATGGTAAAGCCATTGAGGACTTTATTTTCATTTCCTGAACTTGACATCGGCCTCCTCAGCCATGACGAAGCCTGAATCTATGACACCCAATTTCATTCTGATGCCCCACAGGGTCCAAATTTTGTTTCAAGCAAGCAGTCATTTTGTACAGCTGAGAGCCAGCCAACATGAGTTGCCTCCAGCAGAACCAAGGATGTCAGCTGACCAGGCCATTACCAGTACATGGGGACCAGGGGAAAAGAGAAGGCAGAGGGGAGCAAGGGGGTAGGAGGACACATGACCACATCCAGCCCTGCAGACACTCTCTCCAAGGACCTGTGGGACTCCCCATGTGTTGCTGGAGTTCTTTGGCAATAAAGCATCATTCTCAGTACAGCAGAGAAGGAGTTAATCGAATTGCGTGCTAAGGAATGAAAAAGAAAACAAGTGCCAGAACACAATTCATTTCAACCATTAGAAACTCTGAACCCCAAAGTTCTTGCAAATTCCTATGCTTTGGCTTTGAATCTTCCAATCTAAAGTTTTTGAAACTCACCCATGTCTTTGGGACTCTGACTCCAATGGTAGCCGGCTGGCTAGTCTGTTTGTTCAGCTGGAAGGATCCTGGTCTCTCCAGTCTCCTTCTTCGGTCCTTTACTTTTTCTCTCTGAGTATCTTTGTCCTCTTCTCCTGCAATGAAAAGGGCTTTCTGATTGACAGCCAACCCCCTTAAAGGGACAGGCCCACTTTCCTCCTCCTCTCCTCCTCCCCTTCTCCTCCCCTTGTCCCCACCTCCTCAGGATACTCCCTTCTCTAAGACTTCCATCTTCTCTTTCTGCTTTTCAGTGCCAATTGTCTCTTTTTCTTTTCCCCCCTCCCCTAAGGCTTGCCCATGTGGAATTTCGCTTTGCTGCAGAGACATCTGGAAATGTGGTTTGGGGGTGGAAATAAAAGAAAGAGGTCCTGAAATCCTCCAACTGATCCTTGGGTCTATTTTGGTATGAGATGTGGCAGCGTAAGAGTCGGAGGCCATGAAGGTGTTAGCCCTGGTGAGGCAGTCAGGGTCAAAAGCCTAGATGTGACCTCCTAGTCCTTCTAACTCTGCCCCAACACCACCCCTCATGCCTAGCTGCCCTTGACCCTACCTGCCTTTACCCTCCCCCCGCCTTTAGAAAATAATTGCTTCTCCCAACTCTTCCCATTCCAGTTTTAGAAACACAATAGAGAAAAAAAATTGTCTTTTAAAAATAATTTCCTCCAAATCCTTCCTGGTTTCAACTGAATGAGGACAAAACACAAGCTGTTGATTCCTCGAACAGATTTTGACCAAGCTGGAGTAAGCTAGAATTGTAATCATTTTACAGACAGGGTAACGGAGACCCAGGGAGGGGGCAAGCAGACACGCTGTGCAGGTTCACGGAACAGGCTAAAAGAAAGGCGAGAGTTGGGGATGTGGGTGATCTCCATGGAAGGTAACTGACTTTGACAGAACACAACCTGGGAATTAGATAGTCACTACCCCACCCTCAGAAGAGAGTGTCATGAGAGAGCTGTATCCAGATGAGAGGCAAGGAGTGGGTTGTGGTAAAGCCATGGTTGTCAGTGAGGGTGGAGGGAAGGGGAAAGAAATATGGTCCTTGCCTCAGAGAAAGAAGCATGAAGCAAAATAGCCAAATCAAGGAAATAATAATATACAAAACCTAATAATAATTATTTCTAAAGACTGTGATGGTATTTGAGTGCCCGAGACTAGGTGGGATTCGTGTATGGAAGGTTTTCTAAAAGAACTGAATCTTAACCACTGTTGACTCATTGGAAAAGACTCTGATGCTGGGAGGGATTGGGGGCAGGAAGAGAAGGGGACGACAGAGGATGAGATGGTTGGATGGCATCACGGACTCGATGGACATGAGTCTGAGTGAACTCTGGGAGTTGGTGACGGACAGGGAGGCCTGGCGTGCTGCGATTCATGGGGTCGCAAAGAGTCGGACACGACTGAGCGACTGAACTGAACTGAACTGAACTGAACTGAACTGATCAAACTGCTTGTTTGTGTTCCCTAGCCCTTCAGGAGCCTCAGAGAGACACAACTCTCTTGACTTTGAGGTTTGCATCCTCCCATGGATGGCCTTTGAGGAAACTGGTTGACATATAAGTGGAGGATTACCCTACAACTCCAGGGAAGTAAGGTATACCCTCCCTTCCTAATTTTCCCCATGGCTTTGCCTTGAGGTAAGAAAGGAGAAGAAGGAGGTATTGAGCAGAGCCTAGAATCTTTCTACGAGGGGAGAGAGGCAAAATTGTGTCTTACAGTTGTCTCTTTGAGTTGAGACCTTGGTCACATTTCTAGCTTGGGCTCTGCTGTTAGGAAATGGGTGAGTCTTCTGCAAATGCCCCTGTGGGTACCCCAGGTTCCTGAGTCTTGCCATAATTGAGCAGAGGATCTAGAACTTTAGAGCCTCTGCTCTTATACCAGCCCCAAGGAGAAAGGATCCCTGTAAATGCTGCTCCTTTGGCAGAACCATATAATAGTGGTTTTCCGGAGCAGACCAGACTAAGGCCATACGCCTGATGGCAGACGGTCCCAGGATCTCTGACCTCACCAGCCCTGTTCTCTAGCCATGGACTCTGCCTGCTGTGGGACTGTGCCAACAATTAACTTCTGGATGGATGCTGTCAAGAGAATGACTCTGGAGGAGAGGGAGGTCCAAAAAGAAGAAGTCACCAAATGTGTGCCCTTCGCTTCTCAGATGGCAGGAGCTGTGTCCAGACTTCAAGGCCTCTGATTGATATGATGAGGGAGATGGCTTTTCGTAGCTTGAATAGGTGAGACACTTCTACATGCAAGGGAAATCACTCAGCCTGGGCGTCTCACAAATCTGCTCCTGGACTCCTACCAGCAGCCCTGGGGACTGCTAAGCTATTGGGAAGAAAAGATGTGCTCCTGATAAACTCACAGAGACCGATTTTTTTTCAACTGCATTCCCCTTAATACACATTTCTCTTCTTCCCTTCAACTCTCCTGCCTCACTATTCATTTTGTCTTCTCCCCAGGTCTCAATCTCTCAGCGTCTCTGTTTCTCCAGCTCTGTCACTGCTGCTCTCTGTCTCTCTCTTTCGCTTGCCACGCCCCTTGATGGAGCACGTCTTCCTGTGTCTCCCTGGTTCTTATGCCTGGGATGGTAAAGGGGCTCAGCCGGGTGACTGTGCCATGTTCATGGGCCCCAGTGCCTTAAGGTTCCCAGCTCTCCAGGATCTAGTATGTCACAGTGGCTCTGGAGGGCCTGACACTCTACCTCAGCTGCCACTCACCACTCTTCTCCTGAGTCTTTCCCACAGCTCTTATAGGGTTTTTTCCTTCTGTCCCCAAGTGGGCTTTTTTTTTAATCTATCCAACTCCACATATTTCTGTGATTCTGTTTCCAGTGGTTCTGCAGGCAAAATGTTCTCCAGAGTCCAGCTGGATCCCTGGCAGTGCCCAGGGATTCCCCTAGAGGGCAATACCAGTCTTCTTGGTGGTAGCCTACTGCCTGCACTGGGTGCCTGTGAGGACAATACAGGATTGTATGAAACTCATAAACAGTTTGCTTCATGCACTTCTGATGGTGCCTCCAAAGATCTGGGCCTCCTTGATCATTGCTTGCTTCGGTCATGCAGCTTTCTTGCAAATAACTCCAAATGCTTAGATAAAACATCCCTCTCTGCTGTGTGATCACACAGTACCAGATTCTTGAAAGCCACGGGACAAGAGTGTTCTCTTTTCTCCATTATACAAACCAAACTCTGAAATTCAGGGAATTCCAGTGAATTTCTCCCAGGAAAGTAAATAAGAGCTCAAGTACCCAATCTGGTGAGCCACTCCTCCGTGTCCACATAAAAGATCATAAAGGGGAACAGAGAAGGCACAGTATCAGTGAAAGCTTGAACTCACCTACTAACACTGGGGCTTCTGGAGCTGAGGCTTTGCTTCTCCCCAAGATAATGTCTTCCCAGACCAAATTTCAAAAGGCAAGTGGCTTATTCTTACAGCTTTTCTGGCCCTGGCACTGAGGCTGCTTGGCAGGCAATATATCCTATGCACTTGTGGCTGGGCTTCCCTGGTGGCTCAGCAGTAAAGAATTCGCCTTTCTCTAGCAATAGATGCAGGTTCGATCCCTGGATCAGGAAGATCCCCTGGAGAAAAAAATGGCAACCCACTCCAGTATTCTTGCCTGGGAAATTCCATGGACAGAGGAGTCTGGCAGGCTACAGTCCATAGGGTCGTAAAGAGCCAGACACGACTAGGCGATTAAACAACAACAAAAGCACCTGCAACTAGAACTTTCCACACCCAACTTCATGCCGATCGGCTTGACCTTGCTTTTCTGGCAAAGAGAACTGAGGGCCAGAGATGTCACATACATTGAGCTGGCATGGAGTGGGAGGAAATGGGGGGGGTGCGGTGAGCTGGATGTGCATTTGTGAGGGGGAGATGTCCGTGGCTTAGAATACAGTGAGGGGTAGTCTGGAAGCCAGAACAGTCAGATGAATAAACTCAGGAAATGAGTGTCTGGGGAGCATCAAACAGCTACTAGCGACATGGAGAAATCAGTTGTTCACATAATCCACCTTCATGAACATGAAAACTCACCCAGTCTTGGTACAGTGGTCCCTGGAGAGTGCTGTACGTTTGATACAATCTCTGAGTGCAGCAGAAACACTACTGCTATCCCTGGCTGTCAGATACTCACCTAACTTCTGAGGATGAACATTATTTGTTACAGTTTGCTGATGAGGTACAGACACAGCTCTCCCAACACCACCCAGGAAGCAAGGGACAGAACCACTTCTAGAGAATGCCTCTCTAAACTCTGACAGCCTTAGAAGTTGCTTGGAAAATTGTTTTGCTCCAAAAAGATGTCTGCATGGAAAGCCTCTGGCCTGAATAAGAATAGCCAGGGGGAACATGGACAGGTTTCCGGCTGCTATGGCCGAAGTCTCCAACCCTTTGTACTTCTCAGGCTAAGCAGAGGGCCCACGTTAGAACTTGAGGCATGGCAAGTTGTGTGAACTCTGTAGATTAGTGGCATTCAAAATCAATCACTGGGGATTAGTTAATACTAAGAACTTTCTTATACTTGGTAGGTGTGATAATAGCGTGGTTGTTGTTTAGTTGCTCAGCCATGTCCAACTCTTTGTGACCACACGGACTGCAGCCCGCCAGGCTCCTCGGTCCATGGAGATTCTCCAGGCAAGAATACTGGAATGGGTTGCCATGCCCTCCTCCAGGGAATCTTTCTGACCCAAGGATTGAACTCGTGCTTCCTGCATTGCGAGTGGA
This sequence comes from Capricornis sumatraensis, assembly GCF_032405125.1. Classification (NCBI taxonomy): domain Eukaryota; kingdom Metazoa; phylum Chordata; class Mammalia; order Artiodactyla; family Bovidae; genus Capricornis; species Capricornis sumatraensis. The sequence goes on from NC_091092.1 coordinate 12,987,622, forward strand.
TTCTTTACCACTGAGCCACCAGGGAAGCCCCTAATAGCATGGTAATTATGTTTTGGGAAAGAATCTTTTGGCAGTTAGAGATGCATAGCCAGATACTTACAGGTGAAATGTCGTGATGCTTGGGATTTTTTTCCTCCCTCACAAAATTATAGTTACATGAAATAACATTGGCTAAATGCTGAAAACTACTGAAGCTGAGTGATGAGGACATGGAGGTTCATTATACTATTTTCTCTACTTTGTGTATGGTTAAACTTGAGGTCAGAAAAGAGGAGTCATTACGGTTAATTTGAAACAAACTCAGGGAAAAAAAGAACATTTTCAAGAGCGATCTCTGCTATTCCTGGGAGGATTCACATAACCTGATGAGTAAGAAGGAGATTTTCACTCTGCATTTTTGTGATCAGCCTTTGGTATCCTCGGGTTCACAACCTTGGATTCAACCACTGTGAATGGTTGAATACATGGGTGTGGAAACTGTGGAAACTAGGGGCTGAGGGCTGACTGTGGGACTGAAGCATTTACAGATTTAGGTATCTGTGCGGGTCCTAGAGCCAGTCACCTGCAAATACCGAGGGACAATTGTAATTATATGCATGCCTTAGTGTTTCTATTGAAAATCTCATTTGAAATGTGCTTCAGGCAGATTGAGGGACAGCAGTCTGCAGGCCCCTTGAGTCTGCTCCATTGATGCTAAGAGATCACAAGAGAGAAGTCCTCACCATGACAAGTTGGCCAGCCCCCACTCCCCCCACACACCCAAGCTGCCTGTGTTTCCAAAACATTGACCTATTCTGAAGCACGGGCTGCCTCCAGCCACAGGAGAGGACCCCCAGGAACCCCTTTTGAGGCACAGTTGGAGGAGAGAGGAGGATTGCTCTTGCCTGCTCCCCATGGGAAAAGAAGACGTGAGCCCTTGAATGAGAGAAAGTTCCTCAGGCCAAGAGGCCACTCCCTCACCTTCCAGAGGAACAAGGCCCCTCCTTGCCTCGCTGCTGGCCCCAGGAACAGTGAGGCCTATGCCTGCAGTGGAAGCCACCCCCTCAGGCAGATTCTCAGGCTTTCTCCTTTCAAAGTTGCTGCCCGGGATGCCAGAAATATGATTCTGCCCCCTCTATCATCATCAAAGTTGACTGCCCCTTCAGAGAAGCCAGGCTAAGCCCTTCAGCCGTGGCTGCTTGGCTTGTTCAAAGGAGTCAACACCACCTGTTACAACAGAGGTGGGCTGTACCAGTGCCTCAACCCAAAGCCTCGCTCCTATGGAGCACACTGTGTACCCTCGAGGCTGGGATGCCTTCCTTAAGGAACTGTGCCAGCATCCAGGATGGAGAGGAAGGGGAGCCTCAGTTATCCCTGCTAAGAACATATTCTGCAAAGAGTGAAAGTGCTAGGCACTCAGTTGTGCCCAACTCTTTGCGACCCCATGCACTGTAGCCCGCCAGGCTCTTCTGTCCCTAGGATTCTCCAGGCAAGAATACTGGAGTGGGTTGCCATGCCCTCCTCCAGGGGATCTTCCTGACCCAGGGATCCAACTTGGGTCTTCAGCATTGCAGGCAGCTTCTTCACTGTCTGAGCCACTGAGGATCTGTGCTTCCTACATACTCCAGGTAAGCACAGATCATGGGGCCAGAACAGAGAAGATGCCTTACACAGGGAAACCCGCCTGCCCCAGCCGAGGCTTGCTTTCCACCTCCTCCTCCCCATCCCTGGCTGAGCCTGGGCAGCTGCTCTCCCCACCAGCATGGGCTCCTCCTGCCACTGAGTAGCACGTGGCAGGCGCTGGGCCATGGGCAGCCCCCGCCTCCCAACCACTCTCCCATCCCCCCCACTTAGGAACTCCATTGCTGTGGGATTTTCTGTGACAACTGGGCAGGCCCAGGCGCCCAGGGCCCTGGAGCTGAGGCTGTGTGAGGCTCTGTGGAGCTTCTGCTCCTCCCCCAGGCCCCAAAGCAGGGAGGGTTTTTTTGTTGCTGTTATTTATTTTTAGTGAAGTCGTTCAGTCATGTCCAACTCTTTGCGACCCCATGGACTGAAGCCTACCAGGCTCCTCCATCCACGGAATTTTCCAGGCATGAGTACTGGAGTGGGTTGCCATTTCCTTGTGCTGGTTTCTGCCCTACATCAACATGAATCAGCCATAGGTATGCGTGCATCCCCAGCAGGGAGGGGTTAATGCACTCCTCCATCCTGGCTTGCCCCTTCCTAGGATGTAGATACCCTGGCCCTTGGAGGGAACCAGGTTCTTTTTTTAAGTACAGTTAGTCCAAAACCATAAAGTCTAAGAAGCAATTTCCCCAGAGGACCCTCCAAAGAGGGTTTTACATGCTCCTTGAGTTATCCTTGAAAATCCTTCAAATTTTCTAAAGCGCTGCAATTATTTCCGCAGGCTGAAGCCAGCAGTTCTTGGAAGAGTTTCAAAAGATAGAGTGGCAGCAGCTTCCTTTAGCCTCTGCTTCCTCCCTGCAGCACAAACCTTCAGGAAGGAAAGCAAACCCTCCCTGCTTTGTCCTCTCTACCCTGGCTATACCGCAGCTGCCCAGCCACAGAAGCTCTGTGCAATGCTCAGCCCATGGAGACACCCTCCAAGGAGCTGGCTTAGAAAGTGCCACTGAGCCTACCCTGCAAGCCTAGAGAGCCAGCCAACAGGGCTCTTCATTCTGGGGCAAGAGATGCCCAGCTGTCCTCAAATTTCCTCCAAAAAGGATCATGAAATTAGCTGGGGGATGCTGGGGATGGGCTGGCTGTCTCAGTTAAATCTCAGTTTGGAGAACGTGGCTAGTCCTGGGAGTAGCAGTCCTCTCTCTGTTAATAACTAAACAAGAAGGAAGTTAATAGAATTGCAGCATGAAGGATTTTAGCAAGATACCAAGGAGGCCTTCCAGATGAAAGGAGCTCTCTAATCATAGAGAGCTGATTAATAACATAGACTGTGAAGTCAGACACACCTGGGCTTGAGTAGCAGCTCCACTAAATACCAGTTCTGTGACTTTGGGCAATTCAAACTCTCTGGGTTTCCAATTTTTCATTCCAAAAAGGTACAGTAATAATAGTGAGTTATTGAGAAGATTACACAGACAATGAACATCAAATAATTACCACAGTGCTTATGCTAAGGTGTAATAATAACAATAATAACCAGGAGAGGTGACAGATTATTTTTGGAAGTGTTTAATAAGCATTAAGCAAACAAAGTCTGAACTTAAATGATCTCTAGAACCAATACCTTTCAGATCCAGGATTCCTAGACTTCCCTGGAACCTGTTCATCTTTTAAATGGACTCAAGAACTATGCTGAGAAGAAATATTGAGATTCAGCCATTCAACAATTCAGCCACGTGCTCCCATTGGTATGATCCTCACCAGGATGGCCAACTGTCTTTATTTGCCAAAAAGCAAGAGGTTTCCCAATATGTGGAAATTTCCATGCTAACCTTGGGTAAATCCCAGACAAACCGAGATAAGTTGGTCAACCTACATCAGCACTCGCACCCATGCATGGCCATAAGCATGATCCTTGAAGCAGTTCCCTCGAAGCCTGTGCGAAAGAGCCCGTGTCAATTTTCCAGTGCTGAAGCTGCTGAATAGGAAATTCCAAAAGCTCCCCACCCTACTTTCCTCTACTGTCTAACATATCATGCCCAGGCAAGTAAGCTTGCCAGATAAAATACTCAATGCCTAGTTAAATTTGAATTTCAGATAAACCACAACAAATTTGTTAGGGTGAGTACGTTCCCAATTACTGTTTGGGATATAGTTATACTAAAGAATGTGTTTACTGTTTATCTATTGGAAAGTCAGATTTAACTGGGTGCCCTATATTTTTATTTGCTAATTCTGGCAACCGTATAAGCCAGAGCAATCTTCCATGGCAAGTCAAGCTGGCTTCTGGGGAGGGAGCCAGGGAACTTGCTAGGGAGACCTCAGAAAAGAAATCACAGTTCCCTATGGACACACCTTCTACTCTGCATTCTGTTCACCAATTCCTTCATCTTGTGAGCCTTACCAGACCCCTGAGCCATGCCCGGCACGAGGGAAGATCATTTGGGGCAAGGCTAGATGTGATTGATCCCGAGGTGGGCTGCACAATGCAGGGATTAGGGGTTTGGATTCACATCACACCTCAGCTTAGGACACAGCACAATAATAATAATAGTGTTTGTTGTCAGTACTTAAGGCCTAACCTTTCTCCTGTTGATCTCCCTTCTCTCCTGTATCCTGGGGAATACAGAGTAATAGGAGCATTTCTGGACACAGGCCTTGCCTGAGGGGATTTACAGGCTCATCTGGAAAACATGTTAGAGATATTAACCAAATGGAGACTCAGGCACAACTAACAGTGAGCATCTACCTGTGCTTGGCCTGCCCTATATGTGCATGGAAGCCATTATCAACAGAGGATCGGCCTGTCCTTTCAAACTCAGGTAAAATTGGCTCCAGCTCCCATACCACCCTTTACCAGGAAAGCCCAGTGTCTTCCCCAAGATTTCTGCGAATTTTAAGGGAGCTCAAAATCCCATGGCCAATTCTGGTTCTGAATTTGGGCTCCTAATGAACTTTGATTCACCCCCAGTTCATCTTCTTGCTTTCTATTGCTTTCTAGCAACTCCTTGCTTTCTATTTTTTTGTCACGGCAGATTGGGAATGATGTTTTTCTTTCTGGATTTCTGTGAAAAACCACTCACATAAAGGATTTGTACAAGTAACCAAATTTATCAAGGTTAGGTAGATGGATGGGACATACAGTGATACAAACAATTTAAAAGTGATAGCTAGACATTTCTGTATTTAAACGTCCTTGACTACATTGCTACTTGGAATTTCTTTGCAAATTCCATCTCCTGCCATACATCCACTCTCATTCCTTTCTCCTTTCTCTCACTTCCTCTCTTCTTCTCTCCCACCTCCAAATATTTATTCATGTTTATTTCTTACAAAGAGCAATTTAGCCACATATGTGTTCTCTTCCAGTCCTTTCCATCAGTTTCTCCTTCCCTGAAACTGACATATCCAAGTATTTTCCTTACAAAGGACTATACCTTTCTTAAGAGGAACCTTGATTTAACTAATATATCACCCCACTCCTCTTGCACAAAAGTAATCACTGTTAATCCCACAGCACATAAGTTAGGGTTGTTGCACCCATTTTGCAGGCTTCCCCGGTGGCTCAGGGGTAAAGAATCCACCTATAATGCAGGAGTCTCAGGAGACCCAAGTTAGATCCCTGGGGCAGGAAGATCCCCTGGAGGAGGAAATGGCAATCCACTCCAGTATTCTTGCCTGGGGAATCCCATGGACACAGGAGCCTGGCAGGCTACAGTCCAGGGGGTCTCAAAAAGTAAGACAGGACTGAAGTGACTGAGCACACACACACACCCATTTTACACACGAGCAAATTGAGGTGTCTAAAGCCCACAGCTGGCATGGGAAGAGCTAGGATTCAAATGCAGTTTTTCCAAGTCCAAATCTGGTATTCTTTCCATTACGCGTGGGGGTTGCTGCAGACAAAAAATATCAGAAAGAGCTAAATTGTGTACTACAAACTATTAGAGAATATGTCAGAGATGGGGGTTGGAGAAATTACTCTCAGGTGGAAATGGCCCACTGGAAAAGAACCCACTGAAGTCTATAAGCCTCTGCCTCAGCCCAGCTCCAGAGGCAGCAAAGCAGTGCTGTCTACACGAAAATCAGTTAATACAGATTCACTAGGCAACTGGATCCCTGAGTTGTTTAGCCTAGGAACTTTCAGACATGACCTAGATATCACATTTTTGTTTTTTGTTTGTCTGTGGGTAGGGCGTTGTTTGTTTGTTTTGTTTTGTTGGGTTTTTCTTTTTCTTTCCTTTTCTTCTTTTTTTTGCGGCAACCATGTGGTCTATGGCACTCCAGCTCCCCAACCAGGGATCAAAGGGCAACACCCTACTGTCCCACAAGGTATCCGTTTTCCCTGGAGGCAAAGAGCAGTAAGTCCAACTTGTTCAACTCCAGGTGTGCTCCTGGTGGTCTTTGGCTGGAGGACACCAACAGAAATGAGGGTTCACCAATATTCAGCTGAAGCCTTCAGCCGAGGGCTGCCTTGGACCCAGATCTGCCACTTAGTAATAGTTACTGCATCTGAGATGCCTGTCTACCTGTTTGAGGTGCCAGCCTACCCATATCTGGGAGGTAAGTTTGTGCTGAATTGTGCTCTGATAGTTCATTGAAGTCTTTCAGCTTTGGGTTTGTTTTGCTTTTCCAGGAATGATCCCTTGGGATATTTTTGGTTATCTGTTCAGATTTGTATTGTTCCCCAGTAAAATTGTTTTCTAGCCTTCTAACACATGCTCCTACTTGTCTGCTTGTCTAAGCGTCTTAACGTTGTTTGTTTAGAAGAGGAAAAATCTGTGGGGAGAGGATGGCACAAATTCAATGAACTTGTCCTTAAGCTGGCTCCAGGGACTGAGGAGTTCATGTCTCCTCAGACCAGTGTCTTTCTGACAAACTTTATCTCAGTTTATCGTTTCAAAGGGCTTCCCCTGTGGCTCAGTGGTAAACAATCCACCTGCAATGCAGGAGACAGCAGAACCACGTTCGATCCCTGGGTCAGGAAGATCCCTGGAGTAGGAAATGGCAACCCACTCCAGTATTCTTCCCATGAAAATCCCATGGACAGAGGAGCCTGGAGGGCTACCGTCAATGGGGTCACAAAGAGTCGGACACAGCTGAAACGATTGAGCACACACACACATCATTTCAAAGCATTATAAAGGTTTCTCAATCTTGTCTTTGTGTCCCTGAGAACTGCTTTTGTCAGTTTCATCTACCCAGTATCAGGGGATTTCATCTGGCCCCTCACTGGTAGTGACTGGCCTTTGGCCAAACTCTGAATGCATGAAGTTCACCACCACCATCTTTATAGACTGTTGAGCTCTCATAGGGTTTTCTTGATCTAAAAATGCACCTCTACCAGGCTCAAGACCTGCTTCCTTCATGCTTTCTCCCCATAATGCTAATTTGTACACTTAGCCCCCTAACTGGCACAATTTCATCAGGGATGATTTAAAACTGCAGTGGTCTCTTTGGGGAGTTTTGGACATGAACCAAAGAGGTTCTTTAGAGCAAAAAGCGAAAGAAACTCTCAGGAGGAGAATGTCTCCTTTGTCTAAAAGAGAGAACAGTTTGTTTAATGTAGGAATCACCTCTTCAGTTTCCATATTTGGAAGATTAAAAACGTTGGCTTTTAAATTATACAGTTTGATAAACTTATCCAGAACCCATGTTATGTCAAAACCAGCTACATGGCACTCTTTTTGTATGTGTATACCTCAAAATCTGTATTTCTATATGTGAACTTTCTACTTTATTCTTGCAGAGGAAACATAACTAACCCTTTATGGTTGATAATTATACATTTGACTGTGGCTGACCCTCTCATTTTTATTTTTTCTGTTCCTCTCTCTCTCTTTCTCCTGTTTGGTGAAACTTGAAATATTAATTTATCACAAAACAATTTAGTTGTTTCACATATACCCTAGGAATATTTAGTCCAAATAAACTCAGATTTGTCTAAAAGAAAATTTTAATGTATTAAACCATGCTACTTTTTGTGTTCACTGAAAAGCTTAATAGCCTTGTGGCTATAGTTTATAAGAAAATAAGAAGACGCTTTAGTTTCAAAATAAAAGAAAAATTTTCGTATGATTTTATATCTTTAGCACACCATCTTGGTTTATTCAAAGGCAGGTTTAAATGTCTAATAACTAAACTTTCTACATTTTTTACATTGGTTTTATAAGTTAAATAAGTTAGTATTGTTTCCATAACTTGTTTATATTAAAATTATATGTATAAAATTGTATTCAACTAAACAGAATGAAAATAATAGATATCTTTTCAAAACTTTAATTTTATGAAATTCTTAAAAAGCTGTATATTGTAAGAATTCAGTGTCTTAGCTAAATTGTATTTCCAGATTCTTCAGTTCAGTTCAGTTCAGTTGCTCAGTCATGTCCGACTCTTCGCGACCCCATAAATCACAGCATGCCAGGCCCCCTTGTCCATCACCAACTCCCGGAGTTCACCCAAAAACTCATGTCCATCAAGTCGCTGATGCCATCCAGCCATCTCATCTTCTGTCGTCCCCTTCTCCTCCTGCCCCAATCCCTCCCAGCATCAGGGTCTTTTCCAGTGAGTCAACTCTTCCCATGAGGTGGCCAAAGTATTGGAGTTTCAGCTTCAGCATCAGTCCTTCCAATGAACACCCAGGACTGATCTCCTTTAGAATGGACTGGTTGGATCTCCTTGCAGTCCAAGGGTCTCTCAAGAGCCTTCTCCAACACCATAGTTCAAAAGCATCAATTCTTCAGCGCTCAGCTTTCTTCACAGTCCAACTCTCACATCCATATATGACCACTGGAAAAACCATAGCTTTGACTAGACGGTCCAGATTCTTAGCTAATTTAAAACCTTAGACCTGGGTTCATTGCAAATAATCTTTGGATGTCTGGACAGTTCCAAAATGAAAAAAATAAATAAATAAACCAGGTACAAATATAGTTATATTCTTATTTTTGATAGAAATCAACTAACAAAACATACAAAACCTTTTGGATGATATTTTATACATTTTTTTTTGCCCCCTAAAATTTTAAAGTGATATGAAATAATTTGCTCATGGAGAAAACATATTTAAATTGCTTTTTATTTTCTGTTCCCTAGTTTTCTCTAATGTTTGAAGAAACAAAAGTTCTCTACTTTGGTTAAAGATAGGAATTAAGGGCTGTGAGCTGCAGGTACTGAGCCTGCGCACCCTAAAACCAAAAGTAGAAAGCCTGTATGCAGCAACAAAGAGCCAGCAGAGCCAAAAATAAGATAAACAAATATTTTTAAAAAGATAAGAATTAATATATGTGGTTAGTTGTACTTAGTACAGAGAAATAGAAGCATGTATAAAAGATAATAGATATTATTTTCATTTTGCTTTTTGAAGAAGCTGTCACTTAATATGATGTTTAATTTAACACACTAAAGCAATTAGATTTAAAGCTAGAGTTAAAAGCTTGAGATTATTACATATTTTCACATTCATGTATCTGAATATGCATAAGTGCATATATATATATATATATATATATACTTGTATTAATTCCTTGCTATAAATTGCCTGCATGAATAATGTATCAAAAGAGTAAAAGCAGAATTTGAGTCCTTTTTTTGATAGAATGATTAACCTTTTCTGTGCCCAAATTAGTAGAGGTTCTTTTTTGTCCCCAAATTATTGTTAGTTCTCAGAGCTTTGTGATGTAATTTGAAATCATTTTATAAAAAATTCCTCTTCTTAAAAAAATAATTTCCTAATAGATGTTGTTTATCACTAGGTAATTTTACCATGCTAACTATAAATATTTTTGGTTTTAGATATTTATGTCTTCTTATACCTTGTCCCTTCTAACAACTCTTTTTAATTTTCCCTTTCCCAAATGCAGAATGATAAAACTATTTAAATGTCTTTTACGTCTAAACTATCTTTGGGTTTTCTAAAATGGACATTAAGTAACAAAAGGATTTGCCCATTCACCCTATAAAAGAAAAGACAGGAAGAATAACTAAGTCTGTCAAATTTTCTCTAACTTTTAATTGTTAAACTATTATGAGAACTCTGTCTCCAAAACTTAGCATTAAAAATAATCTGATAAATTAAAAATAGAGTTTATCTTCAGCATAAATAAAATATTCAAATGTAAATATCTTTCTATGTTGAATAACTTTCAAGTTAAAAGAAACATACTAATATTTAACTACAAAGAGTGATATAATACCTTCAGAGACACTTTGGCTTGTTTTGCAAGAACTGCTTAGCCTGACTCAGAAAAAAATCAAAAAAGGTCTATAAAGTTAGAAGGATACAAAATGGGCTCTCTGCTATTGTTGCAGGTGTCAATTTTGCTCCCAATACGGTCTGTGCCTCACTAGGGTACTACTTCATATGTGGACATCAGACATCACACTAATTCAACTTGTGTATTCACTCTAATTTTAGATATTTTCAGATATTTAAAATTACCACTCCTCCAGAAAATTATGTTTCTCTATAAATAATTTTTAAATTGCCTCCAAATTACTCAATCACCTCCAAAATAACGCATATGCCAGCCACTTTGGAGGACTCCCAGAAGGGATAGCTGATTGCCTCTTCATGTATACTATTGGAGCTGTGATTCCCACATTAGAAACCGGCAAAGATAGTCCAAAATTTGTTTCTGACCCTAGAAAAAATCCTAAATAATATAAACTCAACTCTGAAATCCCAACAGCCTAGTCAAAATTCAGTCTCCAGTGCTGTTATAAGCAATCACATCACTCTTGATTTTCTCTTAACTAGTCAAGGATAACTTTACACTGTAGCAAATACTTCTTTCACGCATGGCAACCCACTCCAGCATTCTTGCCTGGAGAATCCCATGGACAGAGGAGTCACGCTTCCTTAAACCTTCTCCAAAATCAGTTCAGTTCAGTTTAGTTGCTCAGCCATGTCCTGCTCTGCAACCCATGAACTGCAGCATGCCAGGCCTCCCCTGTCCATCACCAGCTCCCAGAGTCCACCCAAACCCATGTCCACTGAGTTGGTGATGCCATCCAACCATCTCATCCTCTGTTGTCCCCTTCTCCTCCTGCCCTCAATCTTTCCCAGGATCAGGGTCTTTTTAAATGAGTCAACTCCTCGCATCAGGTGGCCAAAGTATTGGAGCTTCAGCTTCAACATCAGTCCTACCAATGAACACCTAGGACTGATTTCCTTTAGGATGGACTGGTTGGATCTCCTTGCAGTCCAAGGGACTCTCAAGAGTCTTCTCCAACACCACAGCTCAAAAGCATCAATTCTTCTGTGCTCAGCTTTCTTTATAGTCCAACTCTCACATCCATACATGACCACTGGAAAAACTATAGCCTTGACTAGACAGACCTTTGTTGACAAAGTAATGTCTCTGCTTTTTAATATGCTATCTAGGTTGGTCATAACTTTCCTTCCAAGAAGTAAGTGTCTTCTAATTTCATGGCTGCAATCACCGTCTGCAGTGATTTTGGAGCCCCCCAAAATAAAGTCAGCCACTGTTTCCACTGTTTCCCCTGTTTCCCCATCTATTTGCCATGAAGTGATGGGACCAGATGCCATGATCTTAGTTTTCTGAATGTTGAGCTTTAAGCCAACTTTTTCACTCTCCTCTTTCACTTTCATCAAGAAGGTCTTTAGTTCCTCTTCACTTTCTGCCATAAGGGTGGTGTCATCTGCATATCTGAAGTTATTGATATTTTTCCCGGCAATCTTTATTCCAGCTTGCAGCCCAGCGTTTCTCATGATGTACTCTGCATATAAGTCAAATAAGCAGGGTGACAATATACAGGCTTGTTGTACTCCTTTTCCTATTTGGAACCAGTCTGTTGTTCCATGTCCAGTTCTAACTGTTGCTTCCTGACCTGCATACAGGTTTCTCAACAGGCAGGTCAGGTGGTCTGGTATTCCCCTCTCTTTCAGAACTCTCCAAAATCACGTAAGTCCAAATCCTGAAGCACGCCATGAGTCCTCATGTTGTGCATCCTCTTTTTCCTCCAATGACACATAGATCATCTCACTTTCATCCCACAGGAAGAGATGATTACCATCACCATTTTGCAGATAATGAAACTGACTCTGACAATTTAACTTTCCTAAGATTACCCAGCTAATAAGCAGGAAAACCCACACAAGAACCCAGGACTTGTTCTTTACAATATGTCATATTGCTTTTAGGGGCTTCCCAGGTGGCACTAGTGGTAAAGAACCTGCCTGCCAATTCAGGAGACTTAAGAGACAAAGGTTCAATCCTTGGGTCAGGAATAGCTCCCGGAGAAGGGCCCAGCAACCCACTACAGTAATCTTGCTTGGAGAATCCCCATGGACAGAGGAGCCTGGCAGGCTACAGTCCATGGGGTTGCAAAGAGCCAGACACGACTGAGTGACTAAGCAGAGCATACAGAAGGACATTCTATTAGGTTCCTGGCAATTTTTTGAAGAAAATTCCATTTTTCAATAGGCTACCTCTTATTTTTAGTTGATATCAGTTCCGTTCAGTTGCTCAGTCATGTCTGACTCTTTGCAACCCCATGAATCGCAGCACGCCAGGCCTCCCTGTCCATCACCAACTCCCGAAGTCCACTCAGACCCACGTCCATCGAGTCAGTGATGCCATCCAGCCATCTCATCCTCGGTCGTCCCCTTCTCCTCCTGCCTCCAATCCCTCCCAGCATCAGAGTCTTTTCCAATGAGTCAACTCTTTGCATGAGGTGGCCAAAGTGCTGGAGTTTCAGCTTCAGCATCATTCCCTCCAAAGATATCCCAGGGGTGATCTCCTTCAGAGTGGACTGGCTGGATCTCCTTGGAGTCCAAGGGACTCTCAAGAGTCTTCTCCAACACCACAATTCAAAAGCATCAATTCTTCGGTGCTCAGCCTTCTTCACAGTCCAACTCTCGCATCCATACATGACCACTGGAAAAACCATAGCCTTGACTAGACGGACCTTTGTTGGCAAAGTAATGTCTCTGCTTTTTAATATGCTATCTAGGTTGGTCATAACTTTTCTTCCAAGGAGTAAGCGTCTTTTAATTGCATGGCTGCAATCACCATCTGCAGTGATTTTGGAGCCCCCCCAAATATAAAGTCTGACACTGGTAAATCACCCCTTCATGATCATTCTCAGGTACTTTGAATGTTCTCATTAACTTGCACACAGTAGCTGCTCACTAAATCATGTGTGTGCGTGTACATGTGTGCGTGGTTGGAGGGGTTGGGATGTATTTTAATGTGTCCTGTGATTTATCCTGGGGGCTTGCATCTGGGTAACTTGGATCACTCATCCATTTCTGTACAGAGCAAAACCAGGAAAAAAACCTCTTTCTCCAGGACCCTTCCAGGCTCAGGTGCTGAGGAGTTCACAGGCTGAATCAGCTAGCTTGGCGAGGCCACTAACTCAGTGCAATGTGCAAAGTGAGGAGCCAGAGCGGCCACTGCAGGGTTTCTGACTGTTTAGTGCTGACAATGAAAATGACAGGAGTGTCCGTTGTTCAACAAGGATGAGGTGAATTCTTCCTACTGTCAGCTTCCTGCCCACATTGTGCCTGGTGCGGGGGGTAAAAGAAGGGTTTCAGAAGGGCTGTGAGATATGGTTTCTGCCCTGGGGGAATTATCTTGGCCTCCTCCAGTAAATATGCCTCCTGCCTCCTTTTCTCTCCCTCCCATCTGGCGCTATGCATTGAGAAGCTAAAGGAAGCACTCTCATAAGGGAGGAGCAGATGCGCAGGCTGAGAGCCATCAGATGGAGGAGTGTGCACAGTCATTGACCTAGGCATGTCTTCTGGCAGATAATTACCAGTCAAGAAAATCCCAAGGGGTAGTGAGGAGGGAAGGGGGCAAGGAACAAAGTTTTAACCACTTTTATGCAGTAGGGGTTTAGGGACAGTGATCTGAAACGTGTGCTACGTGAGCAGGGGAGTTTGCCTGAAGGCTGCATCTGCTTAAAGGTGCTTTATTTGGATTATAGTTTCATCGGGGGTGGCATGGTGAGCAGGTGGCATCTTACAGCAGTATTAGTGAACTGAAGATGCTCTAAGCCATCCCTGCTCTCTGGTATGAAGATAGGAGCTCCTTCCCTGGGCTAGCAAGCAAGAGAGGAAGTCAGAGAGATGGGATAAGCAAGGATGAGGGTCTGGAGTCTTGAGAAAAGGTGTGTATGTTCTGTGTGTTAGTTGCTCAGTCATGTCCAACTCTGTGAGATCCCATGGACTGGAGCTCACCAGGCTCCTCTGTCCATGGGATTTCCCAGGCAAGAATACTGGAGTGGGTTGCCATGCCCTCCTCCAGGGGATCTTCCTGACCCAAGGATCAAACCCAGGTATCCTTCATTGGCAAGTGGATTCTTTATTGTTTGAGCCACCTGGGAAGCCTGGGGAGCAGGCCACAAACTGTTTAAGATACAGTGGTTCCCTCCTGAGAATTGGTTAGGAGAGGCACTATTTATGAACTTCACAAGACTGTACTGAGGGCCTTCCCACAAGGGCACTATGGCTGGCAAGGGTAGACGGTGTGCTTCATACAGCCCACGTGTAAGTGTTACAAGCACCAGGTATCCTCTCCCCACAAAGTCCTAGTTTAATATCATGCCTCGTTCATGGCTGGCCTTTATTAGATAGAGTACATTTTCCCATCTTCACTCACAGATTTAAGAGGGGAATAGAACCACTGAAGTGATCCGTGGCTTTCTTGAGATTGGATCCTCCAAATTTGAACCTGGAAGGTTAGAGTGGGGGGCTGACTTGGTCCATCTGGACATCAGTCATCTTGTTTGTCCCACAGTCACCAGTCACCAGCCCAGTTTCTACTCCTCTTCTTAGAAAGCCCCAGGCCCCACAAGACACAGTGCCTCTTCTCCTGTCTCCAGCAGCCCAGTTGACAGCAGGATGGCATTTAAAAAAAAAGAACCTCCCTTCAACCCCTCTCCAAATAGGAGATAATGAATAGGAAAGAAAGCATCAATAACATGATATGGAAACATTCTGAAAGCACTGACACAGTTCATTGGAGTCACTCCCTAGAAGGAGAATGGAGCTTCCCAAAGTACTTCTTTTATAATGTCAGTTCCACCAGATGCTGAAAGGTGGCTGTGAGGAGAAATCTGCCTGTGAAAGGCTGCGTTAATCAAACTTAAAAATTAAAAAAAAAATGTTTCTACTTCGAGACTTCTTAGAACCTCTAATATGCTAATGTGCATTTATGGTTTCTAAAAGATGGAAAGAATGGAGTTTGCAGCTAGATGCCATTTATCAAGCCCTTACTGTGTGCTAGGTCTGAGCTAAGTGCTTCACTTGTAGTTTTTAAAGCTTGTTACTTTTTTATATTTATTATTTATTTATTTGGCTACACTTGATCTTAGCTGAAACATGCAGAATCTAGTTCCTTGACCAGGGATCAAACCCAGGCCCCCTGCACTGGGAGCACAGAGTCTTAACTGCTATACCACCAGGGAAGTCCTTGCTTCACGTATATTAATCCTCATGTAACCCTTATCATGTAAGATAGATGCTACTGTTCTCTTCATTCTAGACGTGAGGTAGAGGAACAGAGAGGTTAAGCAACTTCATCCAAGGTCACAAGCAGAGCTGATACTTTGGGAGATTGCCTGTAGTATATCAGATCCCTGTGGCAGAGACTGTTTAGATGCTCAACAAACACATTTTCTCTTCTTAAGAGCCCACTGCCAAATTAGATCTCCCAGGCTCCCTTGTAATGAGGTGGTTAGTTCTTATGTTTGGAATGTAAGTAGAAGTAATGTGTGTCCTCTCCAGGCCGAAGCAATAAAGAATGGGTGTGTCCTGAGACACATAGTAATCAAAATGATGAAAATTAAAGACAAAGATAAAATATTAAAAGCAACAAGGGAAAAACAACAAATAACATACAAGGGAACTTCCACCAGGTTATCAGCTGATTTCTCAAGAGAAACTCTACAAACCAGAAGGGAATGCCATGATATATTTAAAGTGATGAAAGGGAAGAACCTATAACCAAGAATACTCCACCCAGCAAGACTCTCATTCAGAGTTGATGGAGAAATCCAAAGCTTTCCAGGCAAGCAAGAGAATTCAGCACCATGAAACCAGCTTTATAGCAAATACTAAAGGAACTTCTCTAGGCTGGAAACAAGAAAAGGAAAAGACCTACAGAAAATAAATGCAAAACAATTAAGAAAATGGTCATAGGATCATGTATGTGTGTGCGCAGTTGATCAGTCATGTCTGACTCTTTGTGACCCCATGGACTATAGCCTGCCAGACTCCTCTGTCCATGGATTTCCCAGGCAAAAATACTGGAGTGAGTAGCCAGCCATTCCCTTCTCCAGGAGATATTCCTGACCCATGGATCAAACCCCAGTCTCCTGCAGTGCAGGTGGATTCTTTACCTTCTGAGCCACCAGGGAAGCCCAATAGGATCATACATATCAATAATTACCTTAACTGTAAATGGATTAAATACACCAACCAAAAAACATAGATTGGCTGGATGGATGAGAACATGTGCATGTATGCACTTCCACTTACCACATCTACTTAACCCCCCAAACTGTATGTAATTATTTTATATTGTTAAGTTTCTATTATGGCTTGCAATTGTAATAACCTTTTGTTTGTTGTCTGGCTATTGACTGTGAAAACTGATAAACATATTTTACTATTTTGATTATGTAACTAAAAAAATAAGAATGGTTGTGCCTCCTCCAACTTCTCAATTTTCCCTCACCTCTTGGCAGAATGCAGAGGATTCAGTAAAGGACTCCAGGGACATAAAATTGACCAAGTCACACCATGAGATGAGCCTTGGTCACTGGAAGTCTGTGTAGATCAGAAACCCCCAGCCCAGCCCCCCCACCACCACTCCTTCCAAGCAGCATTGCACTGTGACAGGGATACAAAATAATCATTTATTGCATTAAACCACTGAGATTTGGGAGGTGTTTGTTTGTCACAGCAGTTTTCCTATCCTACCCTGATTAATGCAATCAAGAAATTCTTTTTTTTCCTAGAGCGTTTCCTGGAGCAAAGATTCTAAGGAGTCGACACTGAGGAACACCTGTGTAATATAATAAGTATCAGCTTCAAACTCAGTCAGAACCAGATTCAAACCTCAGTTCTGCACCAGCTGTGCCACTCTGGGCAAGTCACTTAACTCTTCTGAGCTGCTGTTGCCTAATTAAAGTAGACATAATAATGCCAAATTCAGGGAGATTAAGTGAGATCATGTACAGAAAAGTGTCTGACATGCAGTAGGTGCTTGTTAAAAGGTATGTGTGTGTGCTCAGCCACTCAGTCTTCTCTGACTCTTTGCAATGCCAAGGACTGAAGTCCATCAGGTTCCTCTGTCCATGGGATTTCCCAGACGAGAATATTGGAGTCTCTTATGATCCTTTGTATTTCTGTGTTGTCTGTTGTGATTTCTCCATTTTCATTTCTAATTTTGTTGATTTGATTCTTCTCTTTATTTTTCTTGATGAGTCTGGCTAATGGTTTGTCTTTTATTTATCTTCTCAAAGAACTAGCTTTTAGTTTTGTTGATTTTTGCTATAGTCTCCTTTGTTTCTTTTTCATTTATTTCTGCCCTAATTTTTATGACTTCTTTCCTTCTACTAACACTGGGGTTCTTCATTTCTTCTTTTTCTAGTTGCCTTAGGTGTAAAGTTAGTTTATTTATTTGATTTTTCTCTTGTTCCTTGAGGTAAGCTTGTATTGCTATGAACCTTCCCCTTAGCACTGCTTTTACTGAATCCCATAGGTTTTGGGTTGTTTTCATTTTCATTAGTTTCTATGCATATTTTGATTTCTTTTTTTATTTCTTCTGTGATTTGTTGGTTATTCAGAAGCGTGATGTTTAGCCTCCATATGTTTGTATTTTTAATAGTGTTTTTTCCTGTGTTGACATCTAGTCTTGCTACATACAAGAGATTTCTTGGTTATTCAAAAGCATGTTGTTTAGCCTCCATACGTTTGTATTTTTAATAGTTTTTTTTTCCTGGAGTTCACATCTAATCTTACTTCATACAAAGGATCATAAGAGACTACTATCAGCAACTATATGCCAATAAAATGGACAACTTGGAAGAAATGGACAAATTCTTAGAAAAGTATAACCTTCCAAAACTGAACCAGGAAGAAATGGAAAATCATAACAAACCCATCACAAGCATGGAAATCAAAACTGTGATCAAAAATCTTCCAACAAACAAAAGCCCAGGATCAGATGGCTTCACAAGTGAATTCTACCAAAAATTTAGAGAAGAGCTAACACCTATCCTACTCAAACTCTTCCAGAAAATTGCATAGGAAGGTAAATATCCAAACTCACTTTATGAGGCCACCATCACCCTAATACCAAAACCAGACAAAGATGCCACAAAAAAAAAGAAAACTATAGGCCAACATCACTGATGAACATAGATGCAAAAATCCTCAACAAAATTCTAGCAAACAGAATCCAACAACATACATCCAAAGATCACACATCATGACCAACTGGGCTTTATCCCAGGGATGCAAGGATTCTTCAGTATTCACAAATCAATCAATGTGACACACCACATTAACAAATTGAAAGATAAAAACCATATGGTTATCTCAATAGATGCAGAGAAAGCCTTTGACAAAATTCAACACCCATTTATGATAAAAAAAAAAAAACTCTCCAGAAAGGAGGCTCAGAAGAAACATACCTCAACATAATAAAAGCCATATATGATAAACCCACAGCAAACATTGTCCTCAATGGCAAAATACTGAAAGAATTTCCCCTAAAGTCAGGAGCAAGACAAGGGTGCCCACTCTCACCACTACTATTCAACATAGTTTTGGAAGTTTTAACCACAGTAACCATACACACCAAGGAAATCAGAACTGAAAGAGACACATGTACCCCAATGTTCATTGCAGCACTGTTTACAATAGCTAGGACATGGAAGCAACATAGATGTCCATTGGCAGACAAATGGATAAGAAAGTTGTAGTACATATGAACAATGGAGTATTACTCAGCTTAAGAAAAACACGTTTGAATCAGTTCTAATGAGGTGGATGAAAGTGGAGCCTATTATACAGAGTGAAGTAAGTCAGAAAGAAAAACACCAGTGCAGTATATTAACACATGTATATGGAATTTAGAAAGATGGTAATGATGACCCTATATGCGAGACAGGGTGGGATGATTTGAGAGAATACTATTGAAACATGTATATTACCATATATGAAATAGAGGATGAGTCCAGGTTCAATGCATGAAACAGGGCACTCAAAGCCGGTGCACTGGGACAACCCAGAGGGATGGGATGAGGAGGGAGGTGGGAAGGGAGTTTGGGATAGGGTACACATGTATACCCGTGGCTGATTCATGTCAGTGTATGGCAAAAACCACCACAATATTGTAAAGTAATTAGCCTCCAATTAAAATAAATATTTTTTTTTTAAGAATACTGGAGTGTGTTGCCAGTTCCTTTTCCAGGGGATCTTCCGAACCCAGGGATCAAACCCTTGTCTCCTGTGTTTCCTACATTGCAGGCAGATTCCTTACCACTGAGCCACCTGAGAAGCCCAAGAATACTGGAGTGCATTGCCATTTCCTTCTCCAGGGGATCTTCCTGACTCAGGGATCAAATCTGGGTTTCCTGCTTGGCAGGCAGATTCTTTACTACTGAGCTGCCAGGGAAGAGTGCCTGTTAAAAGGTAGCTATTTTCATTACTGAAAAGCCCTGGCACTCTGTCTGACACATAACAAGGACCTAATAAAGAGTAACTCTTGTTGTTCAGTCACTCAGTCGTGTCCGACTCTTTGTGACCCCATGGATGCCAGGCTTCCCTGTCCTTCACAATCTCCTGGAGCTTGCTCAAACTCTTGTCCATTGAGTCAGTGATGCCATCCAACCATCACATCCTCTGACATCCCTTTCTCCTCCTGTCCTCAATCTTTCCCAGCATCAGGGCCTTTTCTAATGAGTCGTCTCTTTGCATCAGGTGGCCAAAGTATTGGAGCTTCAGCTTTAGCATCAGTTCTTCCAATGATGTGTATTCAGGGTTGATTTCCTTCAGGACTGACTGCTTTGATTTCCTGGCAGCCCAAGGGACTCTCAAGAGTCTTCTTGAACACCACTCTTTAATTCCTTCCCTCATCCCCATAGCTTAAGAGCTGGCTTTGACTTGGCTATCACCTTGTTGAAATTACCTCTCCCAGTTCCCTCCTAACCAGTGTCTCCTTGGCAGCACAATCCTCTACCACACCTTCCAAATCTGGTCCATACCCCATCTTCATCTAATCCCACACAAACCACAAAACCCAAGTGAAATGACTCTCTACTGAAGACCTGCCTTTTTAAAAAAGGTTTTGTGGGGGTTAATAATGTCCCTCTTCCTAAAGCAAGCCCTCAGCTCCAAGCTCCTCTGGGGTCCTCTGAGCTGACTGATGATGTGCCAGGGATATGGTGCCACTCTCCACACCCAACATCCAATTTAATGCTTCCTTCAGCATGCAGGGACCAAATGTGAATTCTTCCGGTGCCAACCAATGTGGTGCCACTGAATCCTACAAAGGGGCACACCTATGGAAGACCTGACATTGCAAGAACTGCAGACAGAGGGCTAGTGGGTAGTGAGAAGGGAGTGCCCACTGCACAAAGAATTCCAGGGGCAAGGGAATCCTTGATCTGTGGAGATCTGTGGTTACTGCAGGCAGTGATCCAGAAAACTGAATTCACATCGACTCACCTCTTCCTGGAGCAGGCAAGAACAAATGCTTCTTGCTTCCTGTCCAGTTCTAGCACCCTCCTAATTCCCCCACCACCACTAAAAGAAGAAGAAAAAAGTTCAGCTATTTTTAGTTCTCTGCTTTTTCAGAGTTGGCCTGGATCTCTCAACTGTTTTTCCTCTTCCTTCTGTGCTTGGTTTTTCACTGATTTGAAACTTTCTTATTCCCTTAGGCTGATCAAGCTCCTGAGGTAATCTCTTTGGAGGGTAGCACAGGTGGGTGTCCATGTTCTTTCTGGGGACAAGGAAGGCCTTCCTTGGCCCCTGTAGGTCATGACCTCCTCCTGTTCTCCCTCTGGCTTTTCCTGCTGTTCTTGACTATGAGCCTAGGGGCACCTATGCCCACCCTAAATCTAGACCATCTGTCTCTTCTGCATGAAGTAGATGGCTGGACCTTAAGTCTGAAAGGAATGACAGTGCTGGAACTAATACAGGCAGCATCTGCAGAAGTCTTCAAGGTCTCAGGGCTGATTACAGGACTGAGGCTGAGGCTGAGCCAGGGATCACTGGAGAGAAACCTTTAGAAGATTCCATGGTCTCCGAGAACAGTATGAAAAGGCAAAAAGATAGGACACTGAAAGATGAACCCCTCAGGTCAGTAGGTGCTCAATACGCTACCGGAGTTCAGTAGAGAAGTAACTCCAGAAAGAATGAAGAGATGGAGCCAAAGCAAAAACAACACCCAGTTGTGGATGTGACTGGTGATAGAAGCAAAGTCTGATGCTGTAAAGAGGAATATTGCATAGGAACCTGGAATGTTAGGTCCATGAATCAAGGCAAATTGGAAGTGGTCAAACAGGAGATGGCAAGAGTGAACGTCGACATTTCAGGAATCAGCGAACTAAAATGGGAGGGGGGTTCAGGATGGGGAACACGTGTATACCTGTGGTGGATTCATGTTGATGTATGGCAAAACCAATACAATATCGTAAAGTAGTTAACCTCCAATTAAAATAAATAAATTTATATTTTAAAATTTTAAAAATAAATACATAAAATAAAATGGACTGGAATCGGTGAATTTAACTCAGATGAACATTATATCTACTGCTGTGGGCAAGAATCCCTTAAGAAATAAAGTACCCATCACAGTCAACAAACGAGTCTGAAATGCAGAACTTGGATGCAATCTCAAAAACGACAGAATGATCTCTGTTCATTTCCAAGACAAACCATTCAATATCATGGTAATCCAAGTTTATGCCCCGAACAGTAATGCTGAAGAAGCTGAAGTTGGACGGTTCTATGAAGACCTACAAGACATTCTAGAGCTAACGCCCCATAAAAGATGTCCTTTTCATTATAGGGGACTGGAATGCAAAAAATGGAAGTCAAGAAACACCTGGAGTAACAGGCAAATTTGGCCTTGGAGTACAGAATGAAGCAGGGCAAAGGCTAATAGAGTTTTGCCAAGAGAACACACTGGATAGCAAACACCCTCTTCCAACAATGCAAGAGAAGACTCTACACATGGACATCACCAGATGGTTAATACTGAAATCAGATTGATTATATTCTTTGCAGCCAAAGATGGAGAAGCTCTATACAGTCAGCAAAAACAAGACTGGGAGATGACTATGGCTCAGACTATGAACTCCTTATTGCCAAATTCAGATTAAATTGAAGAAAGTGGGGAAAACCACTAGACCATTCAGGTATGATCAAAATCAATTCCCTTGTGATTATACAGTGGAAGTGAGAAATAGATTCAAGGGACTGGATCTGATAGACAGAGTGCCTGATGAACTATGGATGAAGGTTTGTGACACTGTACCAGAGACAGGGATCAAGACCATCCCCAAGAAAGAGAAATGCAAAAAAGCAAAATGGCTGTCAGATCAGGCCTTACAAATCACTGAGAAAAGAAGAGAATTGAAAAGCAAAGGAGAAAAGGAAAGATATACCCATTTGAATGCAGAGTTCCAAAGAATAGCAGGGAGAGATAAGAAAGTCTTCCTCAGTGATCAGTGCAGAGAAATAGAGGAAAACAATAGAACAGGAAAGACGAGAGATCTCTTCAAGAAAATTAGAGATACCAAGGGAACATTTCATGCAAAGATGGGCTCAATAAAGGACAGAAATGGTATGGACCTTACAGAAGCAGAAGATATTAAGAAAAGGTGGCAAGAATACACAAAAGAACTATACAAAAAAGATCTTCACGGCCCAGATAATCACGATGGTGTGATCATTCACCTAGAGCCAGACATCCTGGAATGTGAAGTCAAGTGGGCCTTAGGAAGCATCACTACAAACAAAGCTAGTGGAGGTGATGGAATTCCAGTTGAGCTATTTTAAATCCTAAAAGATAATGCTGTGAAAGTGCTGCACTCAATATGCCAGCAAATTGGGAAAACTCAGCAGTGGCCACAGGACTGGAAAAGGTCAGTTTTCATTCCAATTCCAAAGAAAGGCAATGCCAAAGAATGCTCAGACTACTGCACAATTGCACTCATCTCACATGCTAGTAAAGAAAAACTCAAAATTCTCCAAGCCAGGCTTCAGCAATACATGAACTGTGAATTTCCAGATGTTCAAGCTGGTTTTAGAAAAGGCAAAGGAACCAGAGATCTGTTCCAATTACCAACATCTGTTGGATCATTGAAAAAGCAAGAGAGTTCCAGAAAAAAAAAAACATCGATGTCTGCTTTATTGACTATGTCAAAGCCTTTGACTATGTGAATCACCACAAACTGTGGAAAATTCTGAAAGAGATGGGAATACCAGACCACCTGACCTGCCTCTTGAGAAATCTGTATGCAGGTCAAGAATCAACAGTTAGAACTGGACATAGAACAACAGACTGGTTCCAAATAGGGAAAGGAGTACGTCAAGGCTGTATATTGTCACCCTGCTTATTTAACTTAAATGCAGAGTACATCATGAGAAACGCTGGACTGGTTGAAGTACAAGCTGGAATCAAGATTGCTGGGAGACATATCAATAACGTCAGATATGCAGATGACATGACCCTTATGGCAGAAAGTGAAGAATTTAAGAGCCTCTTGAAGAAAGTGAAAGAGGAGAGTGAAAAAGTTGGTTTATAATTCAACATTCAGAAAACTAAGATCATGGCATCTGGTCCCATCACTTCATGGCAAATAGATGGGGAAACAGTGGAAACAGTGGCAGACTTTATTTTTCTGGGCTCCAAAATCACTGCAGATGGTGACTGCAGCCATGAAATTAAAAGATGCATTCCCCTTGGAAGGAAAGTTATGACCAACCTAGACAGCATATTAAAATGCAGAGACATTACTTTGCCAACAAAGGTCCATCTAGTCAAGGCTATGGTTTTTTCAGTAGTCATGTATGGATGCAAGAGTTGGACTATAAAGAAAGCTGAGTGCCGACGAACTGATGCTTTTGAACTGTGGTGTTGGAGAAGACTCTTGTGAGTGCCTTGGACTGCAAGGAGATCCAACCAGTGCATCCTAAAGGAAATCAGTCTTGAATATTCATTGGAAGGACTGTTGCTGAAGCTGAAACTCCAACACCTTGGCCACCTGATGTGAAGAACTAATTTGAAAAGACCCTGATGCTGGGAAAGATTGAAGGTGGGAGGAGAAGGGGATGACAGAGGATGAAATAGTTGGATGGCATCACAGACTCAATGGACGAGTTTGAGTAAACTCTGGGAGTTGGTGAGGAACAGGGAGGCCTGGCGTGCTGCAGTCCATGGGGTCACAAAGGGTCAGACATGACTGAGCAACCGAACTGAACTGAACTGAACTGATCAGGCCAGGTATCTAGGAATCGTTGTGAGCTTGGGAGTTGGAATCAAATCCTCTGGCCAATTCCCTGGAATGCAGACTAAAACAACATCAGTAGCTATTGGATATGAGGAGGAGGAGGGGAGTTGACAACACATTCCAAAATGGCAGACAAGCTCCAGCCTTAGAAAGGCATGACTGGCCGAAGGATGGTCCATGATCCACTTTATCCTGACTTGACTGTAAGTGGAGAATGAGAAAAGGAAACGAATAATTACAGCTAATAGAGTGAACGAAGCCAGTTGTAAAATACCCCATTTGTATGATTCCATTTATATGATATGT
The DNA here is from genome assembly GCF_032405125.1 of Capricornis sumatraensis. Classification (NCBI taxonomy): domain Eukaryota; kingdom Metazoa; phylum Chordata; class Mammalia; order Artiodactyla; family Bovidae; genus Capricornis; species Capricornis sumatraensis. The sequence continues at coordinate 13,012,024 of NC_091092.1, forward strand.
CAAGAATAAGCAAATCTACAGAGTCAAAAAGTAGATTAGTGGGTGCCAGGGGCTGGAGCGAGTGGGAACGAAGAGTTACTGCTAATGCATACAGGATTTCTTTTGGGAACAATGAAAATGTTCTGGAGTTAGGTGGTTTCACAATTTGGTGAATATACTAAAAACCACTGAACCGTACACTTTAAACGAGTGAATGTACATATGATATATGAATTATATCTCAGTAAAGCTGTGAAACTGAAACAATTACTAACAGTTATTGAGTGTTTTAGTATTAATATATGTGGCTTCCCAGGTAGCTCAGTGGTAAAGAATCTGCCTGCCAAACAGCAGGCGATGGGAGTTTGATCTCTGGGTTGAGAAGGTACCCTGGAGGAGGAAATGGCAACACACTCCAGTATTCTTGCCTGGGAAATCCCACGGACAGAGGAGCCTGGCAGGCTACAGTCCATGGGGTAGCAAAAGAGTCAGATAAAACTTAGTGACTGAGCATGTGTGCACACTTTAATATATGTCCAGCTGTGTTCTAATCACTTTGTAGATAATAATAATATGTTGAATCTGTAAAAAAAAAAAAAATCCTCTAAGAAAGGTATTATTATTGTCCCCATTTTAGAGGCAAGGCAACTGAGGCACAGAGAGGTTATACACTCAGTAGTGTAGGAACCTAGACAATCTGCCTTCCAATCCCATGCTCCTAACCAGTATGCATACTGCCTGGCCAGTGTCCATCCTGCCCTCCGCCTCCTGAGTGAGTCCTTCTCCTCTCAGGACCTAGGGGCTTCATCTACCCCAGAGAAAATCCTAGTGTTTTTCCCTATAAGGCCCTGGGCCAGTGTGGCCTTAGGGCACAGAGCAGGAAGCCTTATAGGAATCTGAAGAGGACCAGGAAAGAAAAGGAGAGAGGGTAACTAAATTCCATGTCTGGAGAAGGAGGCAGCTAGTGAAGTAACTGAAGAGTGAGAGAGAATCCTCCCCCTCCCCCCTCAATACAACTGCTCCCCCAGCACCTCCCTACACACACACACACACGCACACACTTGCACACACTGACATGCACATGCTTCTGTGCTCAATTATTCCAGCAGAAGGGCAGAGCAGGGCTGCCAGAGAAGAGATTGCTTGTTAGTGAGGGAGCTTGGCGAATATGCCCTCCAGCTCTGCTTTTGAAAGCAGCTGGAGGATTGGGGGCTGGGTGACCTGCAGAACTCCTGGGGCCCAGAGAGCACCCCTAGAGGGAGCAGATGCTAAAAAGTCACTTGACTCTTGCTCAGGATGGGCTTATTCAAGACTCTGTGGCTAGCCCCCAGAACTCCAAATCAAGTTCTAAGGCTTCATTCTGGAACTTTTCTAAAGCAGACACAATAGGGATATACAGAGGAAGCCTCATTCCCTGTTGACTCTGCTTATCCTGCAGGACCCCTCCAACTTCTCAACCAATGGGCTAGCTGAGGACATACACAGTTCATGAGACTTTGACTCCTCTGCATAAAAGTACAGTCGTGGTGCCTGGTCCCTTGTTCCCCGAGAAGAAGCTTGCTAGACATGAAGCAAAGCTGCCCACAATGCTTCTCTCTCAATAGCTTTCCACCCTATGTCATTAGAAGCCTTCCACTTGACATCATCACACATCTCTGCGGTCGCCAACAACTCTTCTTACTTTTCTACCTTCACAGGCATACGGTCTCAGAGATACTTACTTGACTCACTTTATTCATCTGTCAAATGAAGATGATACTGCCCTTCAATCTCCTAGAAGTTTTAGGAGATACAGTTCCAAACACTCTAGCAAAGTACACAAAGGGCTGCAAGTGCTAGGAGATACATTCATCTCCCCCACCAGCCTGTGAGCTTCTCATCTACCTGATTATTCCCTCCCTAGCACGCAGCCGAATATTTTGCACATAGTAAGTTACTGAATAAAATGGTGCTTCATGAATTCAAGCTATGGATGGGAGTGTAGCATTTCAGGTCTGCAAATGACAGTCAAGCCTCTGTTACCATGAGCTGCTTCGCAACGCGAACCTGGGACCCCAGGCCTTTCCCATATCCCCCATAGCAGGATCAGGTGACACCAGGTGAAGCCAATGTCGTTCACTTTTCTTCAGAAGAGTCCAGTGGGAGTAAGATTGTGCCAGGCTGTAAGGAGATTGGGTCACAGTCTTTCATAGCAAGGAGCAGAGGAAAGGCAATACCTGGGACCAGCACCGTGGTGGCAGAGGGTGAAAGGGGGACAGCAGGAAACATGGGGACTGGACTCTGACTCTGTGCTCATTTCAAAGCATTTCTGATCCAGTCAGTGTGAGCACAGTGAAGGAAGAAGGCTGCATAGGACCATTTCATGCCAGCAGCAGTCAGACGGGTAAAGACTTGAGAGAGGAGAAATAATCACAGACCCACAGACTTGGATGGATGGGACCTTCAAGACCACCTCCTTCATTTTACACTTAAGGCCTGGGATTCTGAAGTAATTTACCCAAGATCAGAGAATCAGAGAAGTTCACAGCCATGTCTGGAACCAGGTAGCTCAATCCAGCCCAGTGTTCATTCTACGCCCTATCTTCCCATGAGGTGGAATAGCTCTTTATTCTTTAATATCCCTTGACCCACTTGATACTCACGGCAATCCCAGGGCTCAGGCAGGACATGGACTGTCATTTCCATTTGGTACCAGAAAAAACTAAGGTTCAGGGAGGCTTTTGTATTAATAGCCGCAGATATTGGTGATGTGGCCAGGTTGTTATTGTTTAGTTGCTAAGTTGTTTCCAACTCTTTTTTGACCCCCATGGACTATAGCTCACCAAGTTCTTCTGTCCATAGGACTCCCCAGGCCAGAATACTGGAGTGGGGAACCATGCTCTTCTCCAGGGGATCTTTCCGACCCAGGGATCTAACCCGCATCTCTGGCCTTGCAGGCAGATTATTGCTGAGCCACCAGGAAAGCCCTCAGCATGGCCAGGACCATAACCTAGTACTCCCAACAAAGGCAGCTGAGTGATTAAGGACACTGCAGTAGGAGTCAGACAAACCTAGCTTTGAATCTTAGCTCTCCAGATTACCATTCCTGAAGGCTTCCCTGGTAGCTCAGATGGTAAAGCGTCTGCCTACAATGCAGGAGATCCAGGTTTAATCCCTGGGTTGGGAAGATCCCCTGGAGAAGGAAATGGCAACCCACTCTAGGACTCTTGCCTGGAAAATCCCATGGACTGAGGAACCTGGTAGGCTATAGTCCATGGGGTCGCAAAGAGTCAGACATGACTGAGTGCTTTCACTTTACTTCACCATCCCTGAAACTTTGGGGTTAGTCATCTATCCTTCTGGAGACTCAGTTTTCTCAACTATAATCTGGGGAATGATGATAGTACTAATCTCAGAAGCACATAATAATACTCCGAGTAGTTCTTTTCTTTCTCTCTGTACCCTCCCCCAGCCTCAGTGCCTCTCTCTTCAGGAGTCCACTGGGAGGAAGAGGCGGGGCTGAGAAAATGAGCTTTGGAACACATGAAGGCAGTTCTTCCCTATCACCTGGCCCCGGCCCCTCCTCCCTCCCTCCTCCCACCAAGGATGCTGGACAAAATAGTACTCTGAGTGGACTGGCACTCCCCATGCCATTTGTGTTCCTGGGCAGGCAGCCGGCAAAATCTTTAAGTGCAAATTAAAAAAAAAAAAAATCAGCAAATCCCAATTGGCTGACCTTGGAAGCAAAGAGATAGACAGATGACAGATGTAGAAGAATGAGCCAGGAGGACTATGGGCCCCACAGCTTGGGGGTGGGGGAGGAGGTGGAAGTGAAGATAAGGTGAAGAGAAAAGTGGGCATAAATACGGATGCTCACTACATGGCTGAGCCCCTTTTCCCCCAGACAGACAGCCAAGCAGCTCTGTGGCCTGGTAGGACCAGGCCTCCATCTCTCTTAGCACTACCAAAACCAAGATCAATGGCAAGTCCTGACACAGGCCTGGTGAAAATCCCAGCAGGCAGGAGCCTGGTTCAGAAGAAAAAAGTAAATGATAAGCAATTGCTGTTTCCAGAAGCCCTTCTCCTTTATGCCCTCATGTGTACTTGCCTGTTCCTTTCCCATCTGTAACATTTACCTGGTTCTTAGAACACTAGCCTAGTTCTGTCTTGGGACCTCTGTGAAGAAATGTCCTCCCTCAGCTACAAAATGAGTCAGAGCCAGATGGAAGACTTGAGGCTTTCCTGCCTCCACTGTCACGACTCAAATCTCACAGATTGTTTTTCCCAAACCATGCCCTAGGGAGCGAGGCATTTCCCATTGCTTCTCTTACTTCTCTTCTTTGGCAGCGGGTCCCCGAAGGCTTCCCAGGTGCTGCTGCTGCTGCTGCTGCTGCTGCTGCTAAGTCACTTCAGTCGTGTCCGACTCTGTGCGAACCCATAGACGGCAGCCTGCCAGGCTCCCCCGTCCCTGGGATTCTCCAGGCAAGAACACTGGAGTGGGTTGCCATTTCCTTCTCCAATGCATGAAAGTGAAAAGTGAAAGGGAAGTCACTCAGTCGTGTCCGACTCTTAGTGACCCCATGGACTGTGGCCCACCAGGCTCCTCTGTCCATGGGATTTTCCAGGCAAGAGTGCTGGAATGGGGTGCCATTGCCTCCTCCGCCCAGGTGGTTCTAGTGGTAAAGAAACTCTCTGCCAATGCAGGAGACATAAGAGATGTGGGTACCATCCCTGGGTTGTGAAGATCCCTGGAGGAGAGCATGGCAACACACTCCAGTGTTCTTGCCTGGAGAATCCCCATGGACAGAGGAGCCTGGCGGGCTACAGTCTATGGGGTTGCAAACAGTTGAATACGACTGAAGTTCTTAGCACACTTTGAAGGCTACTATCTGTTCAGGCTGATCCAGGCTGGGCTAAACTGATAGGCCCCCCAGTGGAAATCCAGGCTGAGGCAAGTGAAAAAGCCGGCTTTCCAAGTGCCTCCTTGCTGGGGATACTTCAGCTCAGCCTGTGGGCTTAAATAATCTCTTTAGTGGTATCACTGCCTTTAGTCTTGTTTCCTGTGTCTTTATACAGGGAGGGCAGTATCCTCAAACCACCTGTCAGATGTCTTGGCCTTGGGGTTCCTGAGAATGAAACCCACTTCTCAGAGCAGCAAGGGGGTCTCTGGGGAGGCATAGTGTTGGAGCAGTTAGAAGAAGATCTAAAGCTTCTCCCCACCCGCGAGCCAGCAGCGACACTAGTCTCACTGGATCCAGGACTGCTAGACTGGCAGTGCAATTGACTGGACTCCTTGGGTCAAGTTCCTAGTATAAAGATGGTAGGATTATGGACATGAAGAGCAAAAGGAGCTCACATTTCGACATTTGGGATATGGAGGTCTCTTGCTGGCTTCTAAAACCATGTGACCTCATTTCACTTTTAGTGTCCTCCAGCAGGGGCACCTCCACCACGTGGTCCAACTGACATCCATGGACAGATCCAAATGCCCAGGTGTTTGGCTTCTGGGTACTTAGTACTCCCTACTCACTGCCACTTCTCTCTCAAAGCAGAAAAAGGATGAATCAGGAGAAAAGAAACTCACATTTGCTGAACAAGTATTGGTTGCCAGATACCACCTTAGATACTTTCCTATACCTTCTCCAGTTTCTTTCTTCCTATTTTCTATTTTTTATTTTTGGTGGGGAAAGGGAGTTGTGCCTTAGATGCAAAAAATAACATTGCTTGGAATTCTGTTACAGTTACACTATCAGCTCATGTGTGGCCCACTTTGTTTTATGTTATTTCTATTTTTGCTCATCTTTTTATCAAAATATAGCTGATTTACAATGTTGTGTTAGTTTCAGGTATACTAACACAAATGTTGTGTTATATATATATACATATATATATATAGGTGAATATATATATAGGTGAAAATATATTCAGCTTTATATATATATATTCATATTTATATGAGGAAGTAGGGAAATCACTAGTCCATTCAGGTACGACCTAAATCAAATCCCTTATGATTATACAGTGGAAATGACAAATAGATTCAAGAAATTAGATCTGATAGAGTGCCTGAAGAACTATGGATGGAGGTTCGTGACATTGTACAGGAGGCAGTGATCAAGATCATCTCCAAGAAAAAGAAATGCAAAAAGGCGAAGTGGTTGTCTGAGGAGGCCTTACAAATAGCTGAGAAAAGAAGAGAATTGAAAAGCAAAGGAGAAAAGGAAAGAATGCAGAATTCTAAAGCATAGCAAGGAGAAATAAGAAAGCCTTCCTCAGTGATCAATGCAAAGAAATAGAGGAAAACAATAGTACAGGAAAGACTAGAGATCTCTTCAAGAAAATTAGAGATACCAAGGGAACATTTTCTGCAAAGATGGGCTCAATAAAGGACAGAAATGGTATGGACCTTACAGAAGCAGAATATATTTTTTAAAAAAAAGTGGCAAGAATACACAGAAGAACTATACAAAAAAGATCTTCACGACCCAGATAATCACAATGGTGTGATCACTCACCAGACATCCTGGAGTGTGAAGTCAAGTGGGCCTTAGGAAGCATCACTACAAACAAAGCTAGTGGAGGTGATGAAATTCCAGTTGAGCTATTTCAAATCCTAAAAGATGATGCTTTGAAAGTGCTGCACTCAATATGCCAGCAAATTGGGAAAACTCAGCAGTGGCCACAGGACTGGAAAAGGTCAGTTTTCATTCCAATCCCAAAGAAAGGCAATGCCAAAGAATGTTCAAATTACCGCACATTTGTACTCATCTCACATGCTAGCAAAGTAATGCTCAAAATTCTCCAAGCTAGGCTTCAACATTATGTGAACTGTGAACTTCCAGATGTTCAACTGGATTTAGAAAAGGTAGAGGAGCCAGAGATCAAATTGCCAATATCTGCTGGATCACAGAAAAAGCAAGAGAATTCCAGGAAAACATATACTTCTGCTTTATTGATTATACCACAAACTGTGGAAAATTCTTCAAGAGATAGGAATACCAGAACACTGACCTGTCTCCTAAGAAATCTGTATGCAGATCAAGAAGCAGCAGTTAGAACTGGACAGGAAACAGCTTGACATGTTCCAAATTGGGAAAGAAGTATGTCAAGGCTGTATGTTGTCACCCTGCTTATTTAACTTATATGCAGAGTACATCATGCAAAATGCGGGGCTGGATGAAGTACAAGCTGGAATCAAAATTGCTTGGAGAAATATCAATAACTTCAGATACGTAGATGACACCACCCTTATGGCAGAAAGTGAAGAGGAACTAAAGAACCTTTCAATGAAAGTGAAAGAGAAGAGTGAAAAAGCTGGCTTAAAACTCAACATTCAAAAAACTAAGATCATGGCATCTGGTCCCATCACTTCATGGCAAATAGATGGGGAAACAATGAAAACAGTGAGAGACTTTATTTTCTTGGGTTCCAAAATCACTGCAAATGGTGACTGCAACCATGAAATTAAAAGATGCATTCCCCTTGGAAGAAAAGTTATGACCAACCTAGACAGTATATTAAAAAGCAGAGACATTACCTTGCCAACAAAGTCCATCTAGTCAAAGCTATGTTTTTTCCAGTAGTCATGTATAGATATGAGAGTTGGACTATAAAGAAAGCTGAGTGCCGAAGAATTGATGCTTTTGAGAAGCAAACTCAATGTGTTGCAGAAGACTATTGAGAGTCCCTTGGACTGCAAGGAAATCCAACCAGTCCGTCCTAAAGGAAATCAGTCCTGAATATTCATTGGAAGGACTGTTGCTGAAGCTGAAACTCCAATACTTTGGCAATCTAATGTGAAGAACTGACTCATTGGAAAAGACCCTGATGCTGGGAGAGATTGAAGGCAGGAGGAGGAGGGGACAACAGAGGATGAGATGGTTGGATGGCATCACTGACTCAGTGGACATTACTTTGAGCAACCTCTGGGAGTTGGTGATAGACAAGGAAGCGTGGCGTGCTGCAGTCCATGGGGTCGCAAAGAGTTGGACACGACTGAGTGACTAAACTAACTGACATATATATATATATATATATGTTCTTTTTCGGATTCTTTTTCGTAATGTTATTACAAGATATTGAATATAATTCCCTGTGCTATACAGTAGGTCCTTGTTTATTTATTCATATAACTTTATTTCTTTCCCTCTTTATCACCTTTCCCAGTGCTATTTTCTTTTCCTGATCGACATCCATTCTTTGTTTTCTTATGTGGTTGGTTTACATAAGTAATGTTATTCTGTTCATCTTTCTGCTTCTTTGTTTCACATAGCATCGCAATTATAAAGCTAATTACATTGATATCTATGTACCTAGTGTGTTCATTTTGATCACTGCATAGTATTCCATGACTTGCATATCCTGCATTTTACTTATTTGTTCCCCTGTTGATGAACATTCAGGTTGTTTCTAATTCCTTTCTACTGCAATATTGCAGTGGACATTTTCATGTAAGCCATTTTCTGAACCTGTGAGAGCAGTTCTTGTGGGATATATATCCAAAAGTAAAACTGATCTATCACAGGGTATGCACAAATTAAAATTTTCTAAATATTTGCAAATTCCTCTTCAAGTTGGGTATATCCATTTACACAATTCCCTATTTCCCTACATCGTTATTAATACTTATTATTAGCTTACTCTTTTCAAATGTTTTGCCAGTCTGATGAGTATAAAAGAATATCTTGTTATTGTTTTGATTTGCCTTTTCCTAACGATAATGAGGTTAAACATTTCTTTAGATGATTATGATCCTCTTATCGAAGCTTCCCCTTCTGTAAGTTGCCTATTTGTACATTTGCTGTCTTCTCTGTCAGATTTTGTGTATCTTTCTTGCCCTACATATTCTGGACATTAATCTGTTTTGTTCATATATATTACAACAATTTTCTCCAAGCCTGTTACCTCTCTGTTCAATTTGCTCATTGTGTCCTCTGTAGAAAAGAAATCTTAGCTCTTAATGGACTGTAATCAAATTCATCCACTTTTGCCTTTATGGTTTGTGTGCTCCACACCTTAAGGAAACATTCTTACCCCCATGCCACAAAGCCATTCTCCTATATATTCTACCAAGAATTGTATAGCTTTGCCTTTTATGTTTAAGTTTTCACTATCTCTAGAGTTTATTTTGTATATGGCATGAGAAAAGCATTTATTTTTATTTTTTCTGTGTAATAAGCTTATTTTTCCACTATTGCTACATTATGCCAGTTTACATAGAATGGACCTTTTCTGTGGTCTTCAGTTTTGATCAGTAAGTCAGGATTTATTTATCAGGCTTCTATTGTGTTTCAAAGCCTTGAAGAGGAAATCTAGCGGAGCTTATGACATAAAACCTGCCTTCAGGAAACACGCCATCTAGCTAGAAGAATAAAACATAGACACAAGGACCTGAGAACGTGCACAAAGCAACACCTAGGTAAGGATGAATAAAGACCTTGGAAGCTGAGAACACAAGCTTAGAGGGTTAAAAAAGGAGCTAGGTCCCTATTGCCAGGATAGGATGGATAAAAGGTTTGGACTAAGGGTACAAAGACAGCTTCCCAGGTGGCACTAGTGATAAAGAACCCGCCTGCAAATGCAGGAGACATAAGAGACGTGAGAAGTTCCCCTGGAGAAGGAAATGACAACCCATTCCACTGTTCCTGCCTGAAGAATCCCATGGACCGAGGAACCTGGCGGGCTGAGTCCATGGGGTCGCAAAGAGTTGGCCACGACTGAAGCGGCTGAGCACACATGCAGTTACAGGGACAGCATTTGATGCCATCACTCTGAGGTGCTCATCCAGTCAACCTAGCTTTATGCAGTTGCCACAGAATGAAAGAGAGAGGAGCCACGAAGGCTTCATCATTTGCCATGATCTGGTCTTGCTGGTACGCTCAGTGTTTTCCTTCTCATGAACTTTTCCGTTCGTACAGCTCCCCAGCCCCAGGGTACCAATTAAGAAGGAAGCAAAATCATTTCTGACTGGAGTCCAGGTACCCAGTCCACAAAATCTCCCTGAATCAGCTGTCTCCCTTTTCAGAGAAAGACTGAATTGAAGATAAATTATTTATAAAAATAATAAGAACACCCTCACAGCCCTTCTGGAGCCCACATTTTCTCCACAAATATATTATACCTTGGTCACCACTGGGAAGGGAGGCAGCTGACAGAGGAAAGTTTCTGACTGAGTACATGGACTCTGGTCAAAGGACCTCAGAGTGAGGGAGATACCAGAAGGGAGTTCCCAGACAGACAGGACCAAGCTGCCCCCTTTTTCCAGAGGCATCCCTCTGCCCAAATTCCCGGTACTTAGTTTGCCTGTGCCTTTCCTATTCTATGGCCAGAAAACTATGGAGGCTTCAGAGAGCGCCAGGAACCCTCCTCCCCTGCCCCCACCACCAGTCCCCCTCAGTCTCAGGAGGCCTCGGCCGTGGCCAGAGGTGTAACATCTCGCCTTCCAAACATGGCGTTCCTAGGCATCTGCACTGCAAAGCACACACCAGTTATCCTCAGCAGGGCAGCCTGTATTCAGTGTAGCCAGCATCCGGGGCTGATTTTGCTCCTAGTAATCTCCTTCTGCTTTAGTGCTTTGAGACTTTGGAGGGGTGGGCAGGAAAGGAATGGAGGGGAAGAGGGATAGGGGCAGAAAAGCAAACAGAGCTCATCAAAACCAACAAACAATAAAGCCCAAGCTCCTAGCTCCTTAATCCTCTCAGGGCCTAGTCCTCACCATGGCAACCAATAAGCCTCTAGGCCTCCTGAGTCCTCAATCCAGTTGTTAGCGAAGAGCGGACGCTGGCTGCTTTGACTGGGATGGTTTCAATACTGGGCAAATTAAATTGGTCCTGAGGAGATGTGGAAGTTGAAGGAGCAGGCAGAGAGAGGAGAAAGAACACGGAGACGAGGAACGGCAGGTTTGTGTCAGGCAGCATCTCTCAGGAATTCTCTTCGGGAGATGGAGGGGACCTCCGCTACCAACTTGGATTAACTCTCAAAGGTCCCAGGTAGAGGCTGGCCCTTCCCACTCCCTTCCCCATTCCCCTTAGGCAACCCTCTGCAGTGTCAGGTATCCTTCATTGTGGGTGGGTGCCAGTCAGCTCTCTGCAGCCTAAAGTGAGACGCTCCTTCTTTGTCCAAAAGCAGAAAGAGGAGCTAGAAAGTAAAACTTGGCAGAATCCCCACTTTCACCTCACCCAGGAAATAGCTGGTCATTGGTGAGAGTCTCTGTCCCCAGAGAAACACAAGGGACACTCCTCAGGAAAAATTCTTGGGAACTCAGTTCCTCTGACCTCAGCAGGCCTCCCAAAGTCACCACTGCCATAGCCTTTGTTGGGTTCAACCTGTCCACTAAAGGGCCCTGACCTCCATGGATAGACAGCCATCTGCCAAAGTGGGCAGTCCTTCAAGTCATATCAGAGGCTCTGTAATTCCCACAGGTGACTGTTTTGGCCAACTACCTCTCCCGAGAAACAGGCTGGAGCTGGGTATGGGGCTGAAATAGAGTCACTGATACACACAATGAGCTGAGCCTGGACTCAGAAATCAGACCCCAGTCTAGTCCCCAGGCAGCTCACACTGGCCCTATCCCCCATCGAGGTGGACGAATTCTTAGATCTTTTCCTAAATGCATGCTTTGACAAGGAAAGGGGAGGCAGTAAGATGGGGAGAAAGGACTCAGGGAAAGCCCTTGGGTGTTTTGCTGATGTCCACAACTAGTGAAGGGTTGCTTCCTCAATTTGTTCCTAGTGGGTTTGGTTTCTCCTATTGTAAATGAAACTGGGTACTCTTTCCTCCTTAAAAATACTACCTTTCTTTCTCTGTATGTGCTCCTGGGTCTGATACCATCTGTACACTCTTTCCATTCCCTTAGTGAGGCACTGAGTCCCAGAATCTGGAAAAAATGATCATCTTCACTTTAGCCTCAACCTCTAAGACCTTAATACCTTAGACTTATTAATTTCTGAGTCAGGGAGGAGTCTTGCTTTCACTCATTCACTCACTCATCTGCCATTTTTTGAAAGTCACTAGACTAATGTCCTTGCAGGCAGGGGCTATGTCTGATTTTGCTCACCAGCCTGCTCCAGTGCCTGCTTGGCATGCAGTCGGTATTCAGTGAAGAATTTTTTGACTGAAGCCTCTTATGTGCATAACCTCAGAATCTGTTGATGACTTAAAACAACAGTAATGCCTAAAGCTTCCATTTATTGAACAACTACTATGTGCCAGGGCCTGTGCTAAGTACTTCAGATACACATTCTAATTTAATGTTTGAGGGATAGAAACTGTTACTCAATTCCATTCCACCGAAGAGAATAACGAGACTCAAGGACATTAATTTTTTCCAACTCACGTGGTTAATAAATAAGTGGCAAACCCAGGTCCTTTGGACTCCAAAGCCTGCCTCCCTATACCGGTGTTAAGGAAGTGCCGCTGAGATTAAGATTACTATCTGGTCCCCAAAATGCCAGTTAACTTTTCACAGAGAGATCCTTGGGCACATACTTTATTCCCAACACTGGCAAAGTTTGTCTGAAGGAACCCAAGAGAGACAGTGTGTGGTGTGTTATATATGCCTTTCTGCTTGCCAATATCCCTTACTCAGGTACAAAACGTTTTGTACAAAAGTTTGTACAAAAGTTTTGCTGAACACTTTTCCCCCTTCCTTCAATCAGAAGAGGGAGTTCAATTATCGTCCCTTCATTTACAGATAAGGACCCTGAGGCTCAAAAGAAGTGATACAAATTGCCTAAGTTCACAGAGCCAAGAAGTAGTAGAGCTGCAGCTAAAATTCACTCTTTACTGTCTCTAAAAAATCCCCAAGCCTATGCATGGTTGAGTCCCTTTGCCGTCCAGCTGAGACTATCACAACATTGTTAATCGGCTACGTACTTAATGTGCTTAGTCGCTAAGTCATGTCAGACTCTGCGATCCCATGGACTATATTCTGCCAGACTCCTTTGTCCGTGGGATTTCCCAGGCAAGAATACTGGAATGGGTTGCCATGCTCTCCTCCAGGAGATCGTCCCAACCCTGGGATGGAACCCACGTCTCCTGTAGTTTTCTGCACTGCAGGCGGATTCTTTATTTGCTGAGCATCAGGGAAGCCCATACTCCAATACAAAATTAAAAGTTTAAAAAAGATAAAAATTTTTTTAAAACTCTGGGAGCATAAGCCACTGGGTTTCCTTCATATGCAAAGCATTGGAAATCTTGCTCTGTGGCATGTGCCAATTCCCACTAAAAGACTCCTGCCTTCTATGAAGACAAAGACATTCTAGGGGGCCAGTGCTGCATCCTGAAGTGCCAACTGAGGAGAAACTTGGCATCTCCTATGCACCATCAAAAGTAGAAACCCATTACCCTGCAGGAAAATCTTTTGATGTTTTCCCCTCAAAGGTGCTGTCTAAGAACTAGCCTCCTTCCCCCGCCCCTCCATCCCCCAAACAAGTCAGGGATATGTGCTCAGATGCAGTGAAAGCTGGCAAGGGCTTCTGCGAGGTTTTTGTTTGTTTGTTTTCCCCTGACACCTAATTGAGGACCAGGAATGCATGTCATTTCTTCCCTCCATCTGTCCTCTTTCCCCTCTGAGAACTCTTAATCATTTTTAAAGTCCAATGAATAAAGAAAACAGGCCACACACTCACCCCCTAGAGATTACAGCACTGCTCTCTAAAAGTAGGCCTTGGTCATAAAGAGAACACTGCTGGATGGGGCAAAAGCCAACAGATTAGTGGGGATTTGCACCAGCCTAAGTAGGCTTAACTCCTAAGTGGCAAAGTGGCTTGAACAAAGATCCGTCCGAATTCTGTTAGTGACTCCCATACAGGATTCTTTCTCCTCCTTCTCCTCCTCCTCTCCTGTATGACTGTCACCCCATCCCATCGCTCCCATAAGCTGCTGTCCTTCTCTGCCTCTCCCACTGTCAAGTGACTGAAAGAGTAACATTTCCTGAGCTTCCTCCACTGAATTATTCATCTTTGCTGCCCGGGCATGACAAAACTTCTTATTAAAAGCCCTGGGTGGGGGTGACCCCTCCCCCTGTCCCAGCCTGCACAGCTAACAGGAGAAAGAGCCAAGGGGAGGAAGAGACATACATGGTGGCTGGGCTGGGAGTTAGATAGTGTCCACGAGACCCGGGGAGTCAGGAGGGTGATGGACACAGGCAGGCTCTGGGCTCCAGGCTGAGCAGCGTGCTAGTCTGGGCCATTATCCTCCTTGAAAGCTTTGAACAAACACAGAAGGCCTGAGCCCACCATGCCTCTCAGCCTAAGACTGTCCAAGTGCTGAGCAGTCAAGGAAACAGTCACGACACTGAGGAGAACTCAGCCCTGTCTCTGCCACCAGGACTCAGTAAAGTAGGACAAGTTATCCATCCTGATTGTACCTAGAGGGACAGAGCCATGCGGGGAAGAGGATGGAGTGGGGACTGGAGCCCTAATTTCTGGTTCCAGCTCTGCCATTAGCCAGCTGTGACTGGGCACACCACTTGGCTTTTCTGTGTCTGCGTTTTCACTGGTGCAAGGGAGGCAGCACACACGGTGTGGTGATCGGGGCACGGGCTCTGGAGCCAGGCTGCCCGGGTTCACATCTCAGCTCTGTATGTGACAGTGACAAAGCCGTTTAGCCTGACAAAGCCTCAGTCCTCTTGCCTGTAAAATGGGGACAACAAATAGTGCCCGCCTCAAAAGATTGCTGCAAACTGCACAGCAGCCAGCGCACAGCCTTAAGAGGCACTGAGAGGGTTGCTACGTGCATCTCATCAGAGGTCCTCGTTCTCCAGAGTCTGATCTGTTCAAGTCACTGGGACCTGGCTCTTCGTTCCAGACGGAACATGTCATTCTGGTGGTGAGGAGGCATGGTTTGCAGGTGGCCTGGGCCAGCCCTTCAGAAGAAGATGGAGGCACATCACGTGTGATGTTCTGCAAACCTTCGTGTGGCCCTCCTCATTTTGAGGCATCCTGGGGAACCCTGCGGTGGAGACCAGTGCTCCCAGGCTTCCAGGACATTTGCCCATGACTTTGCATAGGATAGAGTAAGGACTGTGAAGGAGGAAAAATAATTTCCTCTCTATCCTTCTAGGTTCTTGACTGAAGCCCCCAGCCCTGTAATAAAAGACAGATTAACAGGAGAAAAACAAGCAGACTCTTAGTAACCTATGTACCTCCTGCATTCATGGGAGAGACCCAGGAAAATTGAGTGACTCCCCAAAATGGTCTAAACCTCCAACTTATATACCATCGCCAGCTAAAACAAAAGAAAATGATGAGGGAGTGGGGAGAGCCAGAGATGGGAGGTTTTCAGTAAAAGCCCAGGGGAAAAGGGTAAGATTGCCATGCATATTTAACAGTTGCTGTCTTCTCCACTGATAAGAGCTGCTTGAGATTAAGCCATCCTCTTCCTGGTCCAGGAAGGGACTCCCTTCAAATGGAGATTTCCCTGATAAATGTAAATGTTTCTTACAACATGGTAACTTCTACTAGGTTTCCAGAGCTTTCCTAGCTCTGCTGTTCCTTAAAAATAACCAGCCTAAAATAATCCTTATGCCAAAGAGATATATTTTGAGGTGGTGAATTCTGCCCTTGCTCTGTGCCCACCCCCAGGGAGCCACAGCAAGGGAGGCCAGGGCCAGGGCAAGAGGTCAGCAAATCCAGGCCTCTCCTCCCCTGCCCTCTGGATATTCAGACAACCAGCCAGAAATGTGCAGCTTCCCTTGACTTCTTACCCCAGACCAGGATGCCTTGGCTTTGGTTTGCTTTCCATTTGGGGAGTCACCTATGATTCTGCCAAGATTTGGGAACCTACAGAGAAAGGGCCTGTGCTTCAAGCCATTAATGGTGTCATGAGCAACCTGGCCAATAGGGCAGCCAGGACTGGCCCCACAGAGGTTTGCCACTCAGCACTGTTGTCCAAGCTGGGGCTGCCACCAGTGCCTCCCCATCTATCCACCCATCCATCCACCCTTCCATCTCTCCACCCATCCTTCCATGTACCAACTCATCCTTCCATCCTTCCATCTCTCCACCCATCCATCCATCCACCCACATCCATCTACCCATCCATCCATCCATCCATCCATCCATCCATCGACCCATCCATCCACCCATCCTTCCATCCAGCCACCATTCATCCACCCATTCTTCCCTCTACTCACCTATCTACCCATCCACCCACTCATCTATCCATGTACCCATCTATCCTTCAATTCACCACTCACCCATCCACCCATCTATCTACCCATCCACTTATCTATCCATCCATGCGTCCATCCACCCATCCATCCACTCACCCATCCACCCATCTATCTACCCATCCACTTATCTATCCATCCATGCGTCCATCCACCCATCCATCCACTCACCCATCCACCCATCTATCCATCCATCCACCCATCCATCCATCCATTCATCCATGCATTAATCCATGCATTCATCTCCAAAGATATAGCTGCCACTTATCCTGTGCCTGGCCCTGTACAGGGTTCTGTGGGAACTCAGCAATGAGAACAACACAGGCCTGGACCTAAGGGAGCTTACAGTCTATTCAGGGCAGGGGAGGGGCTTTATGAGGAGCCGCACAGATGGATGTGAGATTACAGATTGGGAGAAACAGAAAGAAATAGAGAGGTGTTCTGAAAGCCTGTAAGAGTAGGAAGCCAGGAAAGAAGTCCAAAGAGGTGATGCTTAGGCCTGACCCCAAGGGAGAGAAGGCACCAGGCAGGCAATGACTGAGGGGAGAGGATGAAGGAGGGCCGACTGTGTCCCTGCCCTGGGCCAGGGTGTTTCCAAGCCCTTTGCCTTGGTGGGTCAGGCTCTGGGTTCTGGATGCCATTGACTTTCACTTGACAAACAAACTCTCTTGACTGCTACCACCGAGGCTTTTCAACACCGAGCCCTCAGACCATGGGCCTCAGAGTCCGAGAGAAAGAGACCTGAATTTAGCAGGTCATGGTGGGCTCAAGTATTTGCATTTTTAATAAGGTCTCCAGGTGGTTCTAAGTATATTGGACTTGGAGAATCTCTTTACATTCTAGAGCATGGGGGAGATAGTTTGGTGGCAAAAACAAAATGATTGAATTATTGTCTATATTTACGAGCCTGGGTTAAAAGTGACTCTCTCAAGAGCCTTCTACGGTCCCTGCCAGGCTCTAACGGCTGCCTTTATCTTGGACTTTCTAAATGGGCTTTTTCTCAGGGCTCCCACATGTCCCAGTTTACTGGGACTCTCCTTGTTACATAATTGAAAGTTCCATGTACCAGGAAACCCCTCAGTGTCAGCAAACCAGGGTGGTTGATCACCTTATCTTCATAGAGAAAAGCCCTCCTAGATTTATCTTGGAAAAGAAGGAGTCATTAGAACAAGAAATTCCCCCCCCCCATATCTGGCCAAAATGCTCCCTAACATGCTAATCCTGCCTTCTTATCTCTCTGCAAAGAGCTGCACAGCATGCTTCTCCCTCCATTCCCCAGTGTACACCCTCACTCCTTTTTTCTTCTGGACAAGTATCATTTCCAAAAGAAGGAATGACAAGCCAGCAGGTCCCACAGCATATCCAAAATTTTGGAGATGGAAATACCAAAGCTGCACCAAAGGCTAAGCCCTGGACTTAGAATCTAGAGCAGAAAGAAGCTATCAGCTGCCAGATTCACAGAGTAATTGAAAAGAAGACATATAGCATCACCATGGCAACTAGCCTCCAAAAGCCCCCAGCACCTGCTCCTTTCTATACAAGATTTCCCCAAACAGGAATATTTCTTACTTCCTTGTTTTTCTTTTCAATAAAGATGTTAATTTTATTTCCCCTCATTTGTGCTTAATGTTCCAGTAGCAAGTTAGCTTTTCCCTGGCTCTCCAGCCCCTCCCCGTCTCTCCCAAACCTTTTCTTCCCCTCTCTCACCAGCTTCCCCTCCCCTCCTGTCTATCTTCTCTGATTTATTCTGTCTGTCCTCACAACTTCCTGTCCCCCCACCTCCAAGGAATATTTCTAACCTAAACCCTCATCCAGAATATTTTATCAGCTGCAGTTCTAACTCCCTAGCAAGCACTAGTCTTTGCTCTGGGTGAGGGCTAGATGGTACTCCCTCCAAAGCCCACCTACTCTGTTCTGGTA
Source organism: Capricornis sumatraensis (assembly GCF_032405125.1). Classification (NCBI taxonomy): domain Eukaryota; kingdom Metazoa; phylum Chordata; class Mammalia; order Artiodactyla; family Bovidae; genus Capricornis; species Capricornis sumatraensis. Next base: position 13,030,073 of record NC_091092.1, read on the forward strand.
CCCCCAGCTGAAGGGGCACAGTGCAGCAAAACCACTTCAGCCCACAGAACAAGTAAAGGAACAAAAGGGCTCCAGGGCCAAGAATAATAATAGCTTACCTAGTGCTGCCTATGTGTCTGGCTCTTGGCTAGAGTCTATTATCACATTTAATCTTCATGACAACCCTGATGGCGCAGGTTTTGTTTATTATCTCACTTAGCAGATGAGGAAACAGAGGTTTAGACTGGTTAAGTCACTTGTAGAGGGTCACACAGCTAGTAAGTGATAGAGCTAGGATTTAAACCTAGTCAGTCAGGTGGTGCTACTGGTAAAGAACCCGACTGCCAGTGCAGGAGACATAAAAGACATGGGTTCAATCCCTGGGTCGGGAAGATCCCTAGAGGGGGGCATGGCAACCAACTCCAGTATTCTTGCCTGGAGAATCCCCATGGACAGAGGAGCCTGGCAGGCTATAGTCCATAGAGTCGCACACAGTCGGACACAACTGAAGAGGCTTAGCATGCACACATCTAATGCCAAAAAGCTGCTCTTTTCACAATGACTTTCAGAAACTGTTTGGGGAAGAAGATTCTGTCCTGATTCACTGAATAGGAATGGGAATCCAGGTATGCCCTCTAATCAGCATTATTTGGAGGGAGTGGTCAATAAAAAGGTCCTGGGTAACAGTACCTGCTCCCTTGAATCTGCTTAGATCCAAGGGAGCAGTGTGGCAGAAAGTGAAATGGAGCAGGACCCTATGGTCCTTGCCACCCATACCCCCACCATGACCTCTGTCTGCCTTTTGTCTGTGGAAAACTTTTGTTGAAGAATAAGTTTAATCACAGAGGTGAGAAGTGTGGAAACAAAGGAAAACAGTCAAAGGAGACTAAATAATAGTTATGTAGTCATTAAGCATAGTCAAGGATATAGTTCTTTCTCAAGGGCTATAGATAATGTTCTGAGCCACATCCTGCGAGTTGTCTTACAGATACTGAAACCCCAGGTAGAGAAGTTAAATATATGATGACCAGACTGTACCCAGGACATGAGCTGCCACAATTCTGAGAACAGGTCTCAAAGAAATGGGAACAAATGTACCCTGGAACTGAAAATGAACTGTACCTAAGACAGTCAAGATGATGCTGGTCGGACTACTGATGACCAATTTGAAGATGACTGTCAGAGTTGCGCTGTTTCTGCATGCAGCACCCTGGGGCGGGGGGTGGGGGTCGGCCTTTGGACAAATGTCTGCCACCCTCCCCCCACCAGTTGCAGAGTTGCCAGCATCTGAAATAAAGCAAACTTTCCTTTCCACCAGCCTGTCCTGTTTATTGGCCTTTGAGCGACGAGCAGCCAGATCCCACACACTCTTTTGGTAACAAAAGGACAACAAGGGAGCTGAGTAACACTTTTTTCATTCATCCAACACATTTAGCTAATATTTCCCATGAACCAGTGTCTACTCAGCCTATCCATAGGCCTCTGTATTGTTGTGGAAAGACTGTCTGGTGCTAGGAGCTCTGTGGATGAGGCCTGGCTCTCCACTTGTCACCTCTGAGCCTGTTTCTGGGAATAATAATACTTGTGAGTTAACAAAAATTATGGCTCTGGAAGCGTCTGACATGAGAGCAGTCAACCTTGTAGAGGCAAAATCACTTCTACACGGGAATGTTCCACTGAAACAAAGGGTATGGTACTGAACTCTACCACAGATGGGATGGGTCCAGGGATGCTGGATATGTGCTAAAGTCACTTCAGTAGTGTTCAACTCTGTGTGACCCCATGGACTCTAACCCTCCAGGCTCCTCTGTCCATGGGGTCCTCCAGGCAAGAATACTGGAGTGGGTTGCCATACCCTCATCCAGGGGATCTTCCAGCCCAGGGATTGAACCCACATCTCTTATGTCTCCTGCATTGGCAGATGGGTTCTTTACCACTAGCACCCTGGGAAGCCCAAAAGAAGATTCTTGGACCCCTACCAACTCTCTTAGGAGTGGGCACTCTCAAAGCAAGGATCCCCAAGGCTGCCCATGGTATCACCTATTTGCATCTTGGAGTGCACAGCTTCCCCTTTCCAGATCCTGTGGTCAAAGAAGAGACCCAAGCCTTTGTGGAACACAGCATTTCGATCTGACACCAATCTTCTACAGTGATGAGGTCTCTGTATAAAGATGCTGCTGAGGCAACATTATTTTTATCATTATTAGAGTGGGACCTTGTGTGCCCAGGCTTGCAAGGGAAGCTGACCCTATAGAACAGGGATTAAAGAAATGCTTTGGGTAAGGGGGGAGCAGGATGCCAAGAAATTCTAAGGAAATCCAATCATTTTGTTTCACTCTCTTTCTCTCTCCTCTTTCCGTCTCTCATTTCTTACCTCCTTTCTGTATTTTTTTTTTTTTGGTTTTGTTTTTTTGGAAGACAATGAGTTACTGAGTAAACAGTGGAGAAAGAAGCTCGGGTGTGCATAATTTAGCTGACTTGTGGCTTAATTAAAGGGACTCCCTTGGCCCTGTTGCTGAGCCTTTACAGCAGAGTAGCAACTCAGGAAGACATCTTGCCTTGGCCTGTGCTTGGTCAGGACTACTCATGGCTACGAGGTACAGGGAAGAGGGTAGGTGTACACACGTGTACCTTGTGGAGAGGGCCAGAGGAAAACATCAGAAAGCACAGAGCACAAAGCAGAGAAATGGTCTGAGCTTCCAGTAGAAGGCAAGAATGTGATGGGAAGCAACTCTCGGGAGCCAGAGTTTGTGAGATCCACTCCAAGCTCTAAACCAAATAGCTGGCTGGGCCAAGCTTCTGCACAAAGATGATAGAGGCAACTTTAGAGTCAACTAGGGAGTACTCTTGCCTGGAAAATCCCATGGATGGAGGAGCCTGGTGGGCTGCAGTCCATGGGGTCGCTAAGGGTCGGATATGACTGAGAGACTTCACTTTCACTTTTCACTTTCATGCATTGGAGAAGGAAATGGCAACCCACTCCAGTGTTCTTGCCTGGAGAATCCCAGGGACGGCAGAGCCTGGTGGGCTGCCGTTTATGGGGTCACACAGAGTCGGACACGACTGAAGTGACTTAGCAGCAGCAGGGGATTCCCAGGTGGCACTAGTGGTAAAGAACCTGCCTGCCAATGCAGGAGACAAAAGAGGCATGAATTTAATCCCCGGGTCAGGAAGATCCCCTGGAGGAGGGCATGGCAACCCATTCCCATATTCTTGCCTGGAGAATGCCAAGGACAGAGGAGCCTGGTGGGCTAGAGTCCATGGGGTCACAAAGAGTCTGACATGACTGAGCAACTGAATACACACACACACACACACACACACACACACACACGTTAGTTGCAGCCATGATTCATCTGATGGATAAAAATCTCTCCTTACTCGGGTGGAGGCAACTTCACCATTAACCACAGCAAAGTTTGATTGGACAGAAGTATTGATTATAGACTGCACCTTAATGTTCTAAGGATCTAGTTTGTTCTCACTTGACTAGAGCAGTCAGTTGGGGGGAAGCATGCCTGACTTTGACTTTGTTTGACTTTTGGGGGGGAAAAAAAGGCCTATTCCACAGCCAAGCTCACCGGAATTTAGGCTGGAGAAAGTGCAATTTCTTCCTTCAAAAGCCTCCAGAGTGGCCTTTGATTCATAGGAAGGCAGGATGCTGTCCTTTCTTCACTCTGCACTCAACCCCTGAAAACAGGGGGATCTGCATGGCAGAACCAAGCATGATGAATCAATGATTCTTTACTTCCTATTCCCCCTTTCTTAAAACGAAGAGGCCTACCCTAATCCTGACTTGGGATCAGTGGACTTCAGTTGATCTCTGCAAGACACTCTGAACTCGCAGGTAAGTAGAGATCTGAGCAAGTACAGAGCAGTGGATAGGCCAGAGTCTGAATATAGAATTGGATATGAGAGAGACATCTAAACATTTCCTGGATGCTAACTGCAAAAAGAAGCCTAGTTTCATCTCTGCTTTAGTCTATCTTATTGGTTGGCTTGAGTTTCACCAACTTGTAAACCTAATATCTTTATGTTTAAAAACTGGAAGTGGGATGAGAGTAGAGGTACAGTGAAGACATGAACTGTGTTGTGGGTCTTTATTTGCCCATCTGTAGCATGGATCTAGGAAGAAACAATCATAGCATATCAAATTGAAACAAAGAGTTAAAGATAGTGAAATATCTCTAATAATAGTTATGAATCTCACCAACTTGTAACAAAAAAATCTTCTCTGCCTCTGACAAGTTGGAAGCACTTTTAATGCCAGAAATTTCTCTACAGAGTAACTAGAATCCCTTTAAAGTCTCCATGGAGATCAGAGAATCCTCTCAGAGTAAGGGGAGGAGGAGGGCCCTTTGGCATCATTAGAGTCTATGGTGGATCAGTTTCGCCACAGGCACTGCCCTTCTTAGCACTGATTAACAGCTTCTCCAGGATTTGTTCTATGATGTGAGGAGTATCTTGTTAGTTTCACTTTATCTGGTAATATTCTGATTGCTTGCTTGGGCTTGGATGGAATCTAAGCTATCAAAAGAGAGCCACTTCAAATTCTCTTCCTCTGGTAGCTCAGAATGAGCTGAGCTCCCTGCCTGTGCTTCCAGTTTCCTCCTAGATGCTTCTCTGAAGAGTGAAAATATTTGTCCCTACTCAGTGGGCCTTCTAAACAGTCCTCGTGTACTCTATACTACCATTTCATAGACCTGGTTCTGTACATGGAAAATAAGTTGGTCTCCCAAATGTTTTTGCTTAAGGTGATGCAGCTGAGCAAGACTTCCCTGGCTCCGTGCCACTGCTTGCCTGAAAATGTCAAGACCTCAGCATCCTATTTGTCTCTCCTGAAACCAGACCATAATTGAGGCTGGTTGTACTGGGTTTGCAGTTGTGAAACAGCACCTGCCTTTGACTCAGCAGTGGGCACACCACTGTGGAAAGTGAGGGGATTATAGAACACGTGGGATGGTAGAAAGGCAATGTGAAGGTTACAGAAAGAAACTGACAATGGGCAGGAAAAAGAAGTCAGAGTTCTCAAAGCCACACTCTCTCGGTGTTGGAAGATGATGTTGCTGACCTTGCAGGAGAGGGTGACAGCAAAAGCTGGTGTGTGTGACCTGCTGAGGTTTCTTGTCTGATTAGCAGCTCTGGTGACTCTTTGCAAGCACCTGTCATTGATTAGGTTCTGTCGCTTTGGGCCATATGTTGCATAACTTTCACAAAAATGAATTAACCCACTCCGTAAACAGAGAATTGGTTCAATGTAGCACCTTAACAAGGGATTCCAATTTTTCTGTATAAGTGACTGCGGTGAAAAGGGCTTCATTAGTGCAATATATGAAGAAACCACAGTCATAAATCAAAGAACAAGATCCACTTGCACTCAGGAAGGAAAGGACTACTCACCACATCCCTACTTCATCACACTCCACGGTCACACTTTTGGATGACAATTGCTGTCAGCAAGGCACCATCTTCAGACTATCAAGAAGTGTTGTGTGTGCATACATAGACGTGTGTATATTCAGATGATGAAGACTACAAGAGTGTGCAATTAAACTAGTGTATCTTTTCTAATGTAAAATTCTACTCTTTGTCATATAAAATTGGCTAATCTAACAATAACTATGTGCTTAGTTTCATTAATGCAAATTCTGCATATTTCTATGTACAATCAGCAGTTAAATTCTTCCTTACTTCAGTGTCCAGTATCCTATTGCAGCAGACATTGAATTTATTCATCAGTTCAGTTCAGTTCAGTTCAGTCACTCAGTCCTGTCCGACTCTTTGCAACCCCATGAATCACAGCACACCAGGCCTCCCTGTCCATCACCAACTCCCGGAGTTCACTCAGACTCATGTCCATAGAGTCAGTGATGCCATCCAGCCATCTCATCCTCTGTTGTCCCCTTCTCCTCCTGCCCCCAATCCCTCCCAGCATCAGAGTCTTTTCCAATGAGTCAACTCTTCGCATGAGGTGGCCAAAGTACTGGAGTTTCAGCTTTAGCATCTTTCCTTCCAAAGAAATCTCAGGGCTGATCTCCTTCAGAATGGATTGGTTGGACCTCCTTGCAGTCCAAGGGACTCTCAAGAGTCTTCTCCAACACCACAGTTCAAGAGCATCAATTCTTCGGCGCTCAGCCTTCTTCACAGTCCAACTCTCACATCCATACATGATCACAGGAAAAACCATAGCCTTGACTAGACGGACGTTTGTTGGCAAAGTAATGTCTGCTTTTGAATATGCCATCTAGGCATGGGAAAATCAAAAAACAAAAAAGACTGGAGGACAGACAGAAAGACAAACTGAAAGAAAGACAGAAGAGAGAGAGAGAGAGGAAGAGAGCAGAGAGAGAGACAGAGCATAAAGCCTGAGTAACTGAAGACAACTTAGAGAAGCATAACAGCAACAGTGCTAAGAGTACCCTTAATCCCCCTAAATATCCTAGTGAGGAAGGTTCTTATTAGCAGTCACAGACAAATATATATGCACCACCAGAGTGACTCAAATCGACCCAGACATGTATATTCTGCTTAGGGTTGGATTATTGGAGGAAAAGCTTCTTGGGAGGGTGTCTAGCAGGTGATGATCTGTTGTGATGTGACTAGCAGACAGATTCTGGAATACATGGAAATGAAACTCATTCCTGTCTGCTGAAAAGTCATCTCTCTTTTTTTCATTTTATTTATTTTTAATTGAAGGATAATTGCTTTACAATATTGTGTTTGTTTCTGCCACACATCAACATGAGTCCGTCAGTCTCTCTTCGTAAAATTGAAGTATAGTTGATTTATATCATGTTAGCTTCAGGTATACAGTACAGTGATTCATATGTATATATACATATGGAGGCTTCCCAGGTGACTCAGCAGCAAAAAATCCACCTGCAATGCAGAAACCACAGGATGCACGGGTTTGATCCCTGGGTCAGGAAGATCCCCTGGAGGAGGGCATGGCAACCCACTCCAGTATTCTTGCCTGGAGAATCCCATGGACAGAGAAGCCTGGCAGGCTACAGTCCATGGGATCACAGAGAGTCGGACAGGACTGAAGCGACTTGGCACGCGTGCACACACACATATATGCAGATGTATAGATACATTCCTTCTTAGATTCTTTCCCCTTATAGATTACTACAAAATATTGGCCATAGTACCCTATGCTATACAGCATGTCCTTGTTGGTTTTCTATTTTCTTTGATTATCTATTTTATACATAGTATTGTATATATGTTAATCGCAAACTCCTAATTTACCTAATTTACTCCTGCCTCTACCCCATTTCCCTTGTAGTAACCATAAATTTGTTTTCTATGTCTGTTTTTCTTTTGTAAATAAGTAAATAGACATTTCTTTTTTTTCTAGGTCATATAATAAATGCTCAGCTCAAATGCTTCAAGAGGTTCTCAAGCCCTAGGTAGGGCACTGCTGAAGACCCATGCACAGAACCTTCTTCGAGAGGCAGTTACATCATTACGCTACTGGAACTTAAGCTACACAGGAGCATGGACCTCGTCGGCGTTGTTCACTGTTGTATCTACAGCACCTAGTATCTGGCATTTGATGCACACTCAACAAATATTGAAATGCATGCATGATTTGTGGGAGCACAATCCATACCACGCAGTAGATGTTTATTCATCTTTCCAAGTTCTGTGGCTTTTATGTCATATAAAGGCTTCACCCTTTACACATCATGGATGATCACAATCCCCAAATGAGTGAAATAAGATTTTCACGAACACAGTCACCAGCAAATAACCAACTTACTTTTGAAAAGAGGTGTGACATGGTCCTATTACCCTTGAAAAAGAACGTTCAAGAGCCAAGAGACAAAGAGAGTCAATGCAAGCTCTGGGCAAACCTTAATGCAACACTCCTGCATGCCTAGTGAATTGTTCTCAAGTGGCCAGTGGGATAAGTAATGACGCTGAGAGTCCAGCAGGGGAAAATGGTGCCTATCAGGATGGTGGTCAATGCACTGTCCCCGCCTGGAGCCACATTTCTCTGTTGTTCCTTAGACACTGAACAGAAAGCTAGTGACAGAGGTAGGGCCATTGTTCACTACGCTGTCCTGGTGCTGATTCCTCTTGTCTCTGAGGACTGAGAGGAGCTCAGTCATTCCCTCCACAGGTTCCCCCAAGTGCAGATACCCCAGGCTTTGTCTGCAAAGCCTGTGCCAGAAATATAAAAGAAGGAAAGCTAATCTTGTAAATACTGGACTTAAACTGGTCACTCTCCAAAGTCTGAGGACAAGAGCACTGAACATGTCTAATACATCTGTTCTTTTGTTCTTTCTTCTTCCTTCCTCCAGCTGGATTGAGGCCTGTGAAACGCCCATCGCCATTACTCACACACACTATGCCTGTCTCCTTGAGTCTGAAGGGTGTGAAGGTGTGCTGCCTCAGCTGGCAGCGCTCCCTCAGCACCCAAAGTTGAGCCCCCACTTTTGAGTAAAGGCCACTTTCTACTTCAGTACGTGGGATAGGTGGTGGGATGGGCAAGTTGGATCCAGCAAGGGGTGTCAAATGACTGTCCAACTTTGTTACATCCTTTGATGTGGAAAATGACCCTGAAAAGAAAAACTCATACACAGCAATAAGACGCAACCTTGCTCCTTGGAGAACAAACCGAAATGCCCCGGTCCTTGTCAGCAGATTTTTAAAAAGACGTCTGACTTTTATTTCACATATGCCCCCAACTTCTTACCATAATACTTCTTAAAAGTAGCTAATGCTTTGAGAGTTTCCTCAGACTGGGAGCACAGTCTAACTTTTTAAGTACCCCACAGGCCACTTTCTACTTCAGTAAGTGGGATAGGTGGTGGTATGGGCAAGTTGGGTCCAGGAAGGGATGCCAAATGACTCTCCAATTCTGCCGCCAAAATTAAGCCCTAGAAGTCACTGAATTCATCAAATGACACCCATCCCCACACAGACATGCAGTTCCTCAGACTGAGATTTCAGAAGCCTCCTTGTCAAGAGGGCATGATTGTAAATTTCCTTGCATCAGGCTGAAACGTGACAGACTCTTTCCCAGAATGAAACATTTATTAAAAGCATGTCCTTAATTCATTTTTAGCAGCTCAGTAGTTTTTCAGAATGAAATAAGTATCTTTCATTCTGAAAAGCATTTTGTTTATTGTAGCTTCTACCCCATCTCCAGGCTGCAATCCAGCCAATTCTCATGGCCAATGGGGCTGCCAATTGCAAAACAGGAAAAGAGGGCAATACATTCTGGAACATGCAGATTCATGTACACCATAGTTCAATAATAACAAGAGAGGAAGTTTAGGGGGCAAGGCTGGACACAACTTTGTGCCCCTCCCACATTAGAAAATGCTGAGGCCATCTTCAGAAAGTGTGGCTTCCTATGAGTAGAGGGAATTCTTGGATGGGCAGGCTTTCCAGGTTGCACAGTGGTAAAGAATCCACCTGCTGATGCAAGAGACACAAGAGATGTGGGTTCGATCCCCGGGTTGGGAAGATCCCCTAGATTCTTGCCTGGAGGAGCCTGGTGGGCTATAGACCATGAGGTTGCAAAGAGTCGGACACAATTGAGCACACATACACACACTCTTGGATGGGCATCTCCCCTGCTTCTTATCACCTCCTAGGAGTAGCTTATCCAGTTCCTTGCCTCCCTGGCTTCCCTTCTTCTCCCAAAGAGTCAGCTTTCAGCGCCCTTGGAAAGCCATATCCCTTCAACATGCCAGCCAGAGCCTTGGTCATGGCTGTAAGCTCTCATGGGAGCCTTTCTTCCCCAGAAGCTGACCTCGCTGTGTTCTCAGCACTCAGGGATCCCACGGGACATGCAGGGGCCGAGACCCAGGACAATGGACCAGTGGACCAGTCCCCAGGGGCCTATGCCTTCTATTAGCCAATAATCCCAGATGACTGAGAGTGAGGCCATAGGACTAAGGGGCAAGAGAAGGAAAATTGCTTTTTCATTTCCCTTTATTACGATTACCTCATGCCAGCCCTCTCTCTGTGTGTCAGGCTTATCATTCTCATTTGACAGAGAAAGAGACAGAGGCATCAGCTTGGGGAAGTGTCTCTGGGTGCCTGGGATGCCTCTTCACAAAGGTTCTCTAGTGGCTTGGGATGTGCCTTGCTCTGGACTGGGCCCTGGGGACTGGGTGGATCACGTGGCTCCGCCCTGAGGAAGCTCACGGGATGTATAGTGGGGAAAGAGTCAAGTAAGTGGGTGGCTGTAACCGAGTGTGATGGATGCCGTGAATGGGAAGGCGAGGGTCCTGTGGGAACACATTGGAGGGTCTCCTAACCCAGACCCAGGGGGCGACAGGAGCAGTCCAAGAAGTCTTCCTTGAGAGGGTGACATCAAAATCTAGTCCAGAAGAATAAGAGTGGAGGGAAGAGGGCTCTGGCAGATGAACGATTTGTGAAACAATCTGAATGCTGGAGAGACAGGGGATTCTTGGTGCAGCATCAGTGGAGGAGCAGAGAGACCAGGTCGTGCCACTCCCTGAACTCCAGCTTGAGAGCCAGAGGAAACAGTTGAGGCAGGGGAAATGACACGATCAGGCTTGTCAGAGGGAGTGGGTTAAAGAAAGAAGCAAGTGCCTCTGCTTCCCGTTCCCCCTTAGCATCCTAGCCCGGAGCTCGGCCCTGAGAGGTGCTATAAGGCTTGGTTCCTGGCCAAGGACTGGGGGTTGTGATGCTTAGAGAAAACAAGGCAGGAGGGTAAGCAGGTGAAAGAGCCACTAAAAATGTTTTTAGGAAAATTAATACTTTGTATTTTGTATTTACTGGCCATATAGGCATGATTGGAGGCTTATAATGTCTCCAGTCCCAATTCCAAAAGCCCAAGTCCCCCATCAACATTTTAGCGTGGAATCTTTAAAATCCTCTTCTTTCCTTTTCATTGGTTGTTTAAAAATTCCTCTTCTTTAATAATAACACAGCCGCAAAGAAGATGCAGTTCTACTCATTGTAGCCTTGTCTTTAATCCCTCTAAGTAGCTGATGGATCCTGTTAGAAGAGCTCGCAGTCTCCACACATCCCTCTCTGGTGGGGCTCAGGTATTGACCCTAAGAAAGTGGCACCCACCTCACCCCCCGCCCAGCACACCCTCAAGAACTCAGAAGAGCGGTCCTGAGAGTTTCCACTGAAAAAAAAAAAAAAAAAAAACATGAAAACGTTTGGCTTCTCATGGCCACAGCTAAAAAGGAGAGAGTGAGAAAATGGGAAGCTGAGATAGAAAACAAATGGGAATGGAGAGAAAGCGAGGGTGAAAGAAGAAGGGAGACAGACCTAGAAGGTGAGACAGAGAAAAGAAACAGGGAGGGAGATGGAGAGAGTGTGGATGAAGGAAAGCTTCAGAAAGAGAGGGAGGAAGAAAGCAGAGAAGAGCGAGAGAGGAAGTGATAGTGGGTGAGGTCCTCAGAGAAGTCCTAGACCAGAGCGGTTCAGGTGGCGCTGAGCAAGTCTGGGGGAGGGTTGACAGGAAAAGAACTGTTCAAGCAGCTGTACTCTGTAAGCAAATGAGAAGCAAGGAGGGGTGGGTGGTCCACTCTCCCCAGCTCTCTCCTCCATCCTAAGCTTTGGGGTTGCCAGGTCATTGCTCTTGGTCCCCTTGACTCTTCCAAAGCTTACAAAGCCTGCTGCGTGCCAGGCTTGCCCTGCCCCAGCTTCTGCCCTATTCCTCCTCACAGCCTAGCCAGTCTGGGGAAAGGGGGTTTCCAGAGAGCTACAGAGAGCCCACAAGCTCAGCAGAGATGACCTGAGGGAGGGAAGTAGGCAGGAAAGAGGATGTGCAACCCTAAGGATGAAGGAGATGGAGCAAGCAGGCAGACAGACTGACTGATAGGCAGGCAGACATAGGAAGAAGACTCCCAAGTTCCCCAGCAATCATTCATCCCCCTGTCTCCATCCAGAGAGTTGAGGAAAAGCTGCCCCTGCCCTTCCCCTCCTCCTTCTTGCCTCCTCTCAGCCCTGAAACTGTTACCTGGAGAATACCCAGTGGCTCTGCCTAAACCCTCTCAGGTCGTTTCTCCCCCTTACAAAAAATCATTAAGACTTTAGAGTTTGGCCCCCGCTTGGCTCCAGGCTAAAAGGGAAACTGCTGGCGAGGTGGGGATAGCAAGGCAGCTCGCAGGCACTGCTCCAGCCAGAGAGTTAGAAGCTGGACAGAGCACCTCCGGCCCCTCTCCAGGCTGCAGCGGCAGTCCAAGCTCCTCCCCGGCACACAACACACACGGACTCGCTCTGAACCCAACTCCGGCTGCCGGCGACTGTGCCTTTAAATTGCTGCTTTCTGGAGGGTGCATCTCAGGGGGAGGTGGGAGGGAGGGAAACATCTTCATACAGTCTCCCTCCCTCTTCTCCTCCAAGACTCTCCGGGGTTTAGAGAGTGATTGCTTCCCAAAAAGAATCTCCTTCAGCACCCCGGCAGGCAGGCAGGCTGAGGCCCTCCGGAGCCCCAGGCGAGCTCGAGCAGGAGCCGGTAGGGTTATCTGTGTCAGAATCACTTCCAGGGGAATAGTTCTGGCCCCCTGACTGAGAGGGACGGGGCAAAGAAGAGAGAAGTGGGGAGAGAGCACGCCACTCCTAGCCCGGCCCCCCTCAGGTTCCCTGCGAGAGCGGCCTGAGCAGGAAGAAGGATCTGTACTTTCGGCGTTCCTGCCGGGGTATCCCCTCTCACCTTGGCAGCCAGGCTGAGAAAAGGACTCCAGGGTCCCCGCAGGATGACAACTCTCGTTCCAGTAACCCTCTCTTTCCTTCTCCTCTGGACCCTGCCAGGGCAGGTCCTCCTCAGGTGAGCTGAGTGGGGGTGAGAAGGAGATGCATGCAAACACGGGCTGGGGAGGGGGCAACTGCGGCTCCGGCAGAGTTTCCTTGAAGTTTGCCAAAAGCCCATGGATAGGATGGCTCCAGAGGCAGACTCACTCACCTCCATGGAGATCCCAGGAGGCTTTCGTGAAGGATGTCAAAGCCCCAGAGGTGATGGGAAGGCTTCTGCATGGGTGAGAGCTTCCTGGGTCAGGGTAGGGGCTAGGGAATGAGCCCCTGAACAGAAGCCATCTGTCCTGCCCTCCAAACCTATCTCCCTCCCAACTTGACCACACGCCCCTCAAATCCTTAAAAATGACACCAACCTCTGCCAGCTGCTCACCCAAAAGGTTACAACGAGCCAGGATTTTCCCCAAACCACATTAGGATGAAGCCAGGCTGATCAAAGCTGGGCCCTCTGCACTCTCCCTACCCTGCCCAGGGAGCACCTGGCTGGTACTACATGGCCATCATTTCCTGGGCTTTTGGGCAAGACAAGCTTTGTGCTCCCTATAAATGCCCCCCCCACCGATTCCCACTTTTCTTACTAGCTGGTGTTGGGGGGGGTGCAGTCTAGGTAGACAGGGGAAGCTAGGTGGACAGAGGATGCTAGAGGAAAGATGGCTGTGCCCTGGGCTGAACTGGTCAGAAGAGTGCCTCCCAAGGTGGAGGTGGGTGAGTGCCACCGCAATATCATCCTCCTCTTCATTCAGGGAGCACCCCAGGAGCCTCCTTCTCATGTGCTGGCAGACACGTGAGTGGGCAGGCAGGCAGGGATTCAGTGGCATTGGCAGGGAGGAAATAAACTTCAGAGTGAAAAGGAGCCCAAAGTAGAATGGCAATGGCAGCTCAGCTAGAGCTGATATGAGGATGCAGGCAGAAGGGGGCACCCAGCTGGCATTCGCTGGCCCTGGTGGAGGGGAAATTACACCAAGGCCCAGGCTTTGGTGGCAGCAAAGCCCCCTTGGTGATTAGAGCAAGTGAGCCCTTAGGAAGCCTTGAGTCCAAGTCTTTCATTGAACTATGGAAACTGAAGCCTAGAGAGGGCAGGTGACCTGGCCAAGGTCACTCGGGCACCCAATAACAGAATTGGAGTTCTCTCCCCTACCCCATCCCAGGGCCTTCCATGAGAAAGGTTTCCAGCTCTGGAGCCTCCTGAGTCCTGCCAGTGTTTGGAACTTTCCAGGAATGAATGGGAGAAAGGAGAGTCTACACACCGTGACCCTGCTCTCAGGTCCACAAATGAGGTAGCCCTGGAAAAGATGGGCTCCCACGGGGGTTGGGGCCCCAGACAGCTGAGTTCACAGCCAGTCCCAGGGTCCTGGGGCTGGGGCCAATGGGAGAGATGGCATGAGAGTGGGGCTGAGGACGGTGTCAAGGGTCTAGCTGCTCCACACTCAGGTCCACGTGGCCTCCCTGGGGGCGGGGGCCAGACGGCAGGCGGCCAGCAGCAGCACCTGGCCAGTGTGGGCATCCCATGGTGAAGCCATGGACGACTTCGGCTTGTACCAGAGCCTCCTTGGATTTTCAGAGCAGGCTTAAGCCACCTGCTCTGGCAACCCCTGCTCAGGGCCAAGTGGCCTCTGTTCCCAGGGTAAGAGCTTCCTCTTGCTCTTGGGATTTGAGAATGCAGGACTCTAGGGGTCAGAGTGAGGCTGCCACTGACCTTCCCCATCTCTGGCTCCTTGGCAGCCTGCCTGGGGCTGCTAGTATCTCAGTACTGCAATAGATAGACTTAGGGTTTTTTAAATTAATTTATTTATTTTAATTGGAGGATAATTACTTTACAATATTGTGATAGTTTTCGCCATACATCAACATGAATCAACCATAGGTATACATGTGTCCCCTCCCTCCTAAACACCCTCTCACCTCCCTCCCCACCCCACGCCTTCAGGCTGTCACAGAACACCAGCTTTGGGTTCCATGTCATATATCAAACTCCCACTCGTTATCTATTTTACATATGGTAATGTATATGCTTCAATACTATTCCCTCAAATCATCCCACCCTCTCCTTCTCCCACTGAGTCCAAAAGTCTGTTCTTTACCCCTATGGATAGGCTTAGTTTTGAAGTCAAGAGCTCTGGGTGGGAATCTTGGCTTTACCATTTAGAAACTGTATGATCATGAACAAATTGCTCCATCTTGCACTCCTCACGTATAAAAGGATAATAATGGTACTTATTGAGAGGACTGATGTGAGAACTACTAGATAAAGCATTTAGCATGGTGCCTCAGCTATTTTTATTACTGTATCAGTCACTGGCAGGTACATAGATTTACTGGGAAAGAGGAGCCCACTGACTCAAAGGAGACTCAGATCCAGGACAGTAGTCACCTCACCTCCCGACACAGGGGAGCTGGCTCTAGGGATGACAGCAGGATGGAGCAGGAGGCACAAGGGCCCAGCCAGGAGTTGAGCTTCAGCTCCACCCTTGCCCTCAAGCCCTTGCTGAACTCCTGGTCCCTGGTCTAGCTTTTGGCTGCTAAGCAGACAAGCAGGCATATGGGAGAAACTTTGCTCCCCTTAGAGGAAAACCTGTCAGGGGAGAAGAGGGCTGGCCTCTAGGCTAGGCCAAAGCACACTGGGCCTTTCTTGAAATGAAGCTCTTAGGGAGATAAGATGGGACTTGACTTTCACAGCATGGCTTCTTTACTGGGAGTCTTTCCCTTGCTCCTAGAGCCCTGCTTTTTTCTGCCTACGTTATTGTGAAAGCAAGTTCATCTGCCTGCAGCTGCCTGGACCGAGGTCCAGAGCTTTTTGCTGGAGCAGAAGCCAAACTGCCCTCTCCAGAAGCTGGGTGCTAGCCCTTGAGAGATCAGCATGAAGGCCAAACAACTGAAACTAACTCTTAGGGGTGTCAGTTGCCCTTGAGCCCTTCCCATCCTTGGCTAGGCCAGATGTACAAAGTGTTGCCACAGCTACATTAATTCTGTCACTCATGTTTGAGTGTGTTCAAGACACCATCAGAAAGAGAACACTGGATGAGGCCTCAGCTGTGAGACTTTGGGCAAGTCATTCTTCTTTTGGTTAGTTGATTGATTGATCTATCTGTCTAGCTATCTATCTATTATTTATGTATTAAATTCCATGTTTATATGTGAGATCATACAGCATTTGTCTTCATCTGACTTATTTGACTTAGCATAATGCCTTCCAAGTCTGTCCATGTTGTTGCAAATGGCAGAATTTTCCTTCTTTTTATGACTAAGTAATATTCCACTGCATGTATGTATGTATGTATATATCACATTTTCTTTATCCATGCATCTGTTGATGTACACTTGGGTGCTTTCCTTCTTCTAGATATTACAAATGTTGCTATGAACATGGGAGAGGTGCAAATATCAGTTTCCTTGGGGATAAATACCCAGAGATAGAATTGCTGGATCATATGGTAGTTCTACTTTTAATATTTTGAGGAAACTCCATACTGTTTTTCACAGTGCCTGCACTGATTTACAGTCCCACAGATCACTCCTTCTTTGGAAGGAGTTTACTCACTTGTAAAATGGAAATAACAGTTTTTGGCCTATAACATGAGCATTGTGAGAGCAAAAAGATCTAATATATGCGGTAGACTGGTGGGCTATGGTCCATGGGGTTGCAAAGAGTCAGACATGACTGAGCGCGCACAGACTGTAGTCTGCCAGGCTCCTCTGTCCATGGGATTCTCCAGGCAAGAACACTGGAGTGGGTTGCCCTGCCCTCCTCCAGGGGATCTTCCTGACCCAGGGATAGAACCCACGTCTTCTGCATTGCAAGTGGACTCTTTTACCGCTGGGCCACCAGGGAAGCCCCAGGCTATAGTCCATGGGGGTCACAAAGAGTTGGACATGATGGAAGCAACTTAGCACACATGCACAGACAACTGATCTCAGTGATTAACTCTCTCCTGTCCAGAGTGGCCTTGGCAAAAGAGGAAGTCAAACCTGGGACCAAGGGGTCCCAGCCCATGTCCCCCTCTGATTTCCTGGACAAGCTTATGGGGCGAACATCTGGGTATGATGCCAGGATTCGGCCTAATTTTAAAGGTAAGAAGTATTCATCCTATAAAACCTCCCCCTCCCCACTCCCTTTGGGGACACTGAGCCACCCCCATTGCCTACCTTAGAGCCAGGAGGCTGGGGAACAGGTCTAGCACTCACAGCTCAGAGGAGCTTCCACCCCATCACCCTGGGTCTGTGTGCCAGGCACTGCCTTCTCCCAGCAGTGCCCTGGCCTCCAGCTCAGAGAGGCAGGCTTGGAATCTTCTCCCAGATTCCTGGAACGCTCTACCAATGTGGCTGTGCTTTGCTACCCTTAGGCCCGCCTGTGAATGTGACCTGCAACATTTTCATCAACAGTTTTGGCTCCGTCACCGAGACTACCATGGTAAAGCATCTCCATGCCCCCCCTTCCTCTCTAGTGTGATTGGGAGAAGCCCACCAGATAGCAAGCCAGTCTCTCCTCTGCCATCCTTTCCCTGTTTCAGGGTCATGGCTAAAGCCATGGGGTGTCCAAAGGTGGAAGTTTATCTCTCCCCAGCCCAGGGTTTTTGTGGCTAAAGGCAGACTAGCCTAAGCAGCAGACGGTCGAGTTTGGAAGACAGCATGATGACTAGCACAGGCTTTTAATCAGAAAAACCTGCATTCAATCTCAGACTCTACCATCTAATAGTTGTATGACTTTAGGCAGATTTACTGAAACCTCTCTTTGTCTCAGTTTCCTCATCTGTAAAATGGGAATCATAACAGCACTCTCCTCTCAGGGTTGAGGTGAGATTTAAATAAGATGATGCATATGAAGAAAGCACTTAGCAAAGACTCAGGCACATAGTAAGAGCTTAATGGATGTCTTTTCTCTTCCCATATTAGCCCAAGGCAGGCTCCTTCTCCAGTGGAAAATGCCCACTGCTCCTGAGATGTGTTCCCAGAATTTTCCTCCTCGTGGCCCTCCTCTGCAGGTAGGCTTGCTAGTCCCTGCAATAACACTGCCTCTGATGGGCCCATCTTTGTGCCCTCCCAGGACTACCGGGTGAATGTCTTCTTGCGACAGCAGTGGAATGACCCACGCCTGGCCTACCGAGAATATCCTGACGACTCGCTGGACCTCGATCCCTCCATGCTGGACTCAATCTGGAAGCCAGATCTGTTCTTTGCCAATGAGAAAGGGGCCAATTTCCACGAGGTTACCACAGACAACAAGTTGCTGCGCATCTTCAAGAATGGAAACGTGCTCTACAGCATCAGGTGCAGCTGGCAGATGGCCAGGAGAACTCGGGGCAAGGGGCAGAGGCGGAGGGGTGGGGGGAAGGTCCCTGTGCTGTGCTGGGCCACACTCAGCCAGCCTGGCTTCTTTCTTCCTGTCCTTGCCAGGCTGACTCTCATTTTGTCCTGCCCGATGGACCTCAAGAACTTCCCCATGGACATCCAGACCTGCACGATGCAGCTGGAGAGCTGTAAGTATCCCTAGAAAGTCACAGAGTGATGCCTGAGACACCAACTGAGATAGTTGCCTGAGATAGTTAACCCCATGCTGTGATATTCCAGACAGGAGAAGGGCAGCCCAGAGTGGGGATGGACTTCCCCAAACATACACAGTCAGCTCTTGGCCCAGGTGAGACTAGAAGCCAGAGCTCCTGAACACCCAGTCTAATGTGCTTGTCCATTCCCTCGCTATTTGAAGGTCTGGCTGCCCTACAGGGCCGGAGGGTGGGAAGGTACCAACCTTATATACCAGTGTGCTTGGGCTGGATGCGGAGGGCCATTTGAGGAGTACCTCCTGTGTCCAGAGATACGTTCCCTCTCACAGTGCCTGCGGGAATTCTACCTTTACTTCCTTTGAGTTCACATATTCAAGATGCCTCTACAAATCTAGAGTTGCCAGGGATGGGGCAGTCTTTGAACCCTGATTCTTTGTGAACATAGGCAACTTTTTTTTATTGAAGTATAGTTGATTTAGACTTCCCTGGTAGCTCAGCTCATAAACAGTCCACCTGCAATGCAGGAGACCCCCATTCAGTTCCTGGGTTGGGAAGATACCCTGGAGAAGGGATAGGCTACTGACTCCAGTGTTCTTAGGCTTCCCTGGTGGCTCAGACAATAAAGAATCCACCTGCAATGCAGGAGACCTGAGTTTGATCTGAGGGTTGGGAAGATCCCCTGGCGGAAGACATGGCAACCCACTCCAGTATACTTGCCTGGAGAATGGACAGAGGAGCCTGATGAGCTACAGTCCATGGGGTTGCAGAGAGTCGGACACAACCGGGCGACTAAGCAGAGCACAGCACATAGTTGATTTACAATGTTTTGTTAGTTTCAGATGTACAGCAAAGTGATTCCATTATATATGTATTATTTTCCAGATTCTTCTCCACGATAGGTTATTAAAAGATACTGAATATATTTCCCTATGCTATCCAGTAGGCCCTTGTTGCTTATCTATTTTGCATATAGCAGTGTGTACAGATTACTTTTGTAGAAAAGTGAGAGAGGACAGTTCTAGGCATAGACAGTGCCCAGGGTACCAAGGTCAGCCAAGGGCTACCAAGGGCATAGGGTGACAGCCTGCAGGGGCTGTCCCAAGTGCAGAGAAGCTTAAGGATGACAAGGCTGGACATCGCCCATGTCCATTTCTTTGCCATCTCCTGGGCAAGTGAGACTGCGAGATCAGGAGTTATGCATTTGATCCTCGGAAAAGTCTTGTCTGTCGGTTTCTAACATATAATAATAGTGATGGATAGAATTTGTCCTATGTGGCCCGCTTTTTAGAATTCATAAACCACCTTCACGTCCAAGTCCTCATTACCTCCTCTGAAATGTAAGTGGAACATTTTAGAGAAGGGGAAGTGACTTGCCTAAAGTCACAAAGCTACTCTGGGCCAAGGCCCTACACTGGACATCTGTGAGCCTTTGTGTTTCTGCTCCCATTTCTACCCAACATGTGAATATAGTCATCTATATGGCAAGAGTCTTCACAAAATTCTAGCTCTCCATGAGCAACTTGGCACTTTTGATGTTAGCTCTCAGTTTGCCCCAGTTCAGGGCCCTGGCTAGGAGTCTGTGGTATGCACATTGGCCCATGCATGGCTGGCAGGGTATAAATAGCTCTCTCCTCCCTGGAGTGAAGTGGCAGAAGCCCCAGCTCCAAGGCTGGCTCAGCTCAAGGTATGTGGTCAGTACACATGCTTACTCCCCTGGGTTTGAGATGGGGCAGGAGGTTCCCAGCTGGGTTCCTTGACATCTTTCCAAGCCTTTTGATGTGCTTTCTAGGTCTGTCAGAATAATTTCTCTTTGGGACTTTCTAATGCTTGAGAACTAGGTAGGAGAGGAATCTGAAATCTTTCTGATTTACCCACTTAGGCTGGGCACATGAAGCAGTTGATCAAGTACCCTCTTCAGAATGGTTTTTCTTTCCCAGATGAGCATGAAACTCCTAAAACCCAGGCCTTATTCCTCATCTGTTCTTTCCTGCCAGTTCTAATCCTCTCCCTACCCCCAACCAACACCCACGCTCTGCAGCCCTCTGCCATCTCTTTCACTTTCAGTTGGCTACACTATGAATGACCTCATGTTTGAGTGGCTGGAAGATGCTCCTGCTGTCCAAGTGGCCGAGGGGTTGACTCTGCCTCAGTTTATCTTGCGGGATGAGAAGGATCTAGGCTATTGTACCAAGCACTACAACACAGGTAAAAAAAAAAACCTAGGATCTTACTGGCTGTGGGCTGCACGAAGGGCCTCCAAATGGGAGGGAAAGGAGCAAGGCAGCTGGCCTCTATTGAAGGTCCAATCTGTGCCCAATGGCGTGCTAAGTTTCTTATATGTCTTATCTCATTATGGTAGTGGTGATCAGTCCCATTTCTCAGAAAGAAAAACCTGAGGTTCTAAGAAATGGAATCAGATATCCAAGTCCCACAGTTAGTAAAGGACTGATTTCAATTCAAAGCCCATGTTCCACCACCAAAGCCCATATTCTTGTCCCTATCATATGCTGCAGAACAAAGGGTCCTGTGTCAGTGAGTGGCAGGAGTGTTCCATCTGTCCCGAGGCCAACTCCATGTGTAAAGTGAGGAATTTCTACATCTGGCAGTATTCAATGACTACACTGAAGCAGGAGAGAACAGAATTCAGGGACCAGCTGGCTTCCTGTCCACACTCCCTGCCACTGTCTCCAGTGCCCAAGTCTCATGAACTGACATGGTTTCCCAGGTGTGAAAACTGGGGTCTGGAAATGAAGAGCAGCTGCTTTTCCAGCTTGAGCACCTTCCTTTTGCAGCTTCCCTAATTGCTGTAGGTTCCTCATTTCCACTGACCATTTGGCTGTTGTGAAGAGCTATGACGCTGAGATAGGGGCCACAAGCTGAAGAAGGGAGATCTTGGGTCCCTCCAATGGTGTGCTGATATGCTTTGGGTGCAAGCCTATGGATATGTGTTTGTGTATGTAGGGGTGCAGATAGTTGGGGAGAGGAATGAGCCATTGAACTTAGAAAATGCTGGTGGGAGTGGAAATTGGTATAAACTTTTTCAGGAAAAAAACCCGGCAATTTGTATATAGACTTATGGTTTTCAAATTTTGCTGTGCATCATATTTCCCTGGGGAGCCTGTTAAAATATTGATTCCTGGGTTCTGCCTCTCAGAGATTCTGATTACATGTGCTTGGAGTGATGCCCAGAAATCTGCATTTGAACACGAATCCTGAGGAGTCTGATGCACGTGGAAACAGGGGGCACACTAAGAAACTTTAGTCTGGAACCTAAATTTTTTCCTTACCTATTGATCCAGGAATTCCACTCCTTGGAATTTATTTTAAGGAAATATTCCAAGAAATCATATTGACTTTAGACCCCAAGAGTGCGCCTGGGTCATTGTTTATACTGGCAAAAACTCAGAACTGCTCTTAATATCTACCAATAGGGCAGAAGTTAAATAAATTACATAGCACATCTGCTTGCTGGGATATTATCCAGAGGTCTAAAAGGATGCTTGCTAGGTGCTTATATCAACATTGGAAAATACAAGTGGAAAAGGTTAAGATTCAAAGTTGTATACACAGAATGATTCTATTGTGGTGAAAGAAACAAACCAAAAGCATTTGTTTTAAAATCTGGGAAGAAAATAGCACCAAGTGTTTCTGAAGCAGTGTGATAAGAGCAAGAACTTTGGAATCAGATAGAGCTGAGTTTGAATTCTGGCCACACTATTTCCTATTTGGGAACCCTCAGGAAACATAATCTCAAAGGAGCTTCCATATCCCTACCTGTAAAATGGGAAATAATCATTTTACCTGCCCCAAAGAGTTGCTATGGGGTTTAAATGAGATAAACTATATAAAGTCAGGGCACTTAGCAGGGGCTTGATAAATGTCAGTTTATGAATATTATTATTCCCTCTCTACCTCTCACATTTTTTCTATGCTAAACAAGTGTTAATTTTGTCATGGAAAACAAAACCGCTATCATCAAAAAGAAAGAAAATATGGATACCAAAAACATTTCATGGCTAGAAGCCTGGGGTGGGATGAAGTGAGGTGGACTCAGGCAACAGTGGGAGATCACAGCATCACACGCATGACAAAGTCTTAGCCAGTCATTGATGAAATCACTAACCTTGAGGAATCAGACAGGCCTGCTAACAGCAAGACTGGGCCACAATAAAAGAACAATATACGTATCGTCTGCTTTTTGCCTTGGTTATCCTAAGCATCTACTGCCAGGGGAAGCTCTGAGCTAGTGTTTTCTTAGCCTTGGGGCTTGGGAAGCAGGGTAAAGTGAAGGTGACTGTCAGAGGAAGAGGAGAGCATTGGTACGTGTGCCCGGGGCCAACACACTTTTTGTTGGTGGAATAGGATGCTGCTGCCTAATGCTGTCTGGGAACTCGCTGCCCACCGTCCAGAGCTGGTCTCTGTTGGACATTGTTTCCAGATATTTGCTATCCAGCTCTTCTTACTTGCTTAAGACACAGGCAGTGTTTATCTCAGTGAATCATTGCTGGAGAGCTTCAGGGGTTTCAGGACACACCAGCAAGGATGCTGAGATTGGAGTGGAGTCTAGGCTCATCGCTTTGTTAATCATGAGAATAGTACCAGCTGCCTATGTATTCAACACCTGAAATGCATCATCTAACTTAATTCCTACAATTGCCCAGTGATGGAATGGATATTGTTGTTATTCTAGTTTATAGACAAGGAAACTGAAACTTTAAAAGCTTCGGTGTTTCACCTGAGGTCGCACAGTTAGTGAGCAGAAGCTTCAGGAGTTAAACCCATACAGCCTGGCTTTGGAGTCCTCCCACTTTTAATCCTCTTTCAGGGGAAAGCCTTCTGCTGGCAACTAAAGTGCTTGGAGCAAGAGGTCAGGTCTCTGTTGGCTACTCTGAGAGCTTCATCAAAACATACATCTGGGACCTGGGACCATTTTGAAAGGCTCAATTATTGACCCAGCTTAGGTGCCCAGAGGCTGGTCTACAGAGATAGGGCTGCCCTACTCCTGCCTCTCAGTTTCAGCTGCTGGCTGGGGACCTGCGGCCTGACACCTCACCTCTTTCCTTGCAGGGAAATTCACCTGCATCGAGGTAAAGTTTCACCTGGAACGACAGATGGGCTACTATCTGATTCAGATGTATATCCCCAGCCTACTCATCGTCATCCTGTCCTGGGTCTCCTTCTGGATCAACATGGATGCTGCCCCTGCCCGAGTGGGCCTAGGCATCACCACTGTGCTCACCATGACAACTCAGAGCTCTGGCTCCCGGGCCTCTTTGCCTAAGGTGAAGAGACATGCCAGGGACCTTGCTTGCCACAGAGCTCCCCATTTCCCATTCATTCCCCCATTCCCTCCCACTGACTATTTTCCTTGGATTTAAAGTAGAGAAGAGCCATCAAGCAAGAGCAGGTGTCCTGCATTCTCTTTCCCTGGAACACACTGCTAATAACATTGCAAACAGTGTGGAGACTGGGGTTGCAGATGCTGTCTGGCTAGGGAATGAGTAGACAGTGCTGACTTAGACTTTCATCAGGAAGTACTAGCATGTCCAAGACCAAAAGACCCTCAGCAAGTAGAAAGCCCCATTTCCTCCTGGCACAGATGAGGGTATTACAGCCTAGAGAGATAGAATGACTTTCTCAAGGTCATGCTTCACAAGGAACAATCAAAGAAATACAAGGATTTTAAATTGACGTCTGTTTCTCGCTATGTCAGAAATCAGATACTATCACGAAGAGCTCTAGAGACGATGTCCCTTCTTTAGGGGTGAGTAAACTTTGAGGCAGCAAATAGCAATTAAAGTCAGTGGACACAGATTTTCTAGGGCCAGGTGATATTTTGATGACACAGAGAGATTTATGCTGATGGGACTAGACCCAGGTTTTCCCTGCCTCATGTCTTCATGAACAGAATTTAGAGGTCATCACCTCAATGTCCTTAAAGTCAGCAAGGCTCTGAGATGATCAGGGAGCAAGCTAATTCATTCACTCAGTAGATATTTATTGAGCACATACTGTGTACCAGGCATTGTACTATGCCATGGAGAAATAATGGAAAGCAAAACAACACAGTTTTTATGGCTCTTATAGTGAACATATTCCCTCTTGCTCTGTTTTGTTGGAAACCAGGCCCTGTGATCTCATATCTCCCAGTGTTTATTCCTAAGAAGA
This sequence comes from Capricornis sumatraensis, assembly GCF_032405125.1. Lineage (NCBI taxonomy): Eukaryota > Metazoa > Chordata > Mammalia > Artiodactyla > Bovidae > Capricornis > Capricornis sumatraensis. Next base: position 13,054,474 of record NC_091092.1, read on the forward strand.
CTTTTACTGGGGACTTAAACAGGGGGTGATCTGGACACTCAGACTGAATTTACAAATTTCCTATATACTGAGGTGGTGGGGCAATAGTTGTTAAGAGCAGGAGATTAGAGACAGGTAGTTTTTTTGTTTGTTTGTTTGTTTTTAGACAGGTAGATTCTTATTGAAGTCCCAGCCTCATCATTTACTAATGGTGATCTCAGATAAATTCCTTCTCAGTCTTCTCACCTGTAACGTAGGAATATTACCTCTTCCATAGGGTTATTGCAAGAAATATATACGATAATGTATTAACAGAGAGAATGGTGTTTGGCACATAATAATCACTCAATAAATGTTAGTTATTGTTGTAATTTTTAGGGGTCTAGGTGGAAAGGACTGGGTAGTGGACCTAGGCCTAAAGCAGCTGGTAGTGCTCTCGATTATTTTTGAATCACCAGGAAACCTTTGAGATGATCCTAAGTTCCTCTAGGGACAGACAGTGACAAAGCTGAGATTAGGATCGCGTCACAGGGAAAGTAGTCAGAGATAATTTCCTATACAAGCTCATTTTATTGCACTTCATTTTATCGTGCTTTGCATATCTGCTTTTTTTTCCCCACAAATTGAAGGTTTGTGGCAACCCTGAGTTGTCAGATGATGGTTAGCATCTTTTTAGCAAGAAAGTATGTTTGAATTAAGGTATACATATAGTCTTTTTAGACAGAATGTTATTGCACGCTGACTAGACTACAGTGTATTGTAACTTTCACATGCACTGGGAAACCAAAAGATTTGTGCAATTTGCTTTATTGTCGTGATCTGGAATCAAACCCTCAACATCTCTGAGGTAGGCCTGTAAGTGTGTTTTCTAAATGGCAAGGATATCGAAGAGGCTGTGAGAGGCAGACTGGGCTTAGGTGAAGGCTGCAGGGCCAGATGAGGCTGTGGTAGTGGCCCTGCATGAAGACGAGAGGAAGAAAAGTAGTTCAGACCTAAGAACCCTGCTCTAGTTTATTGCCGCTGCCATATAAGGAGATTCTCCTCTAACTCAGGGAGTTGCTTCAGTTTATGCCTTATTCTTGCTGAGAGAACTCCTTTCTCCAGTCCCCTCCTGTGAGCAAACACCATCCATCTGCTCCCAGGAATCATTCTGTTTTCTCATATAGAAAGAATGTACTTTATTGGAGGATTGTTTGGTTTGGTTTGGTTGGGGGGGGGGGGTATTTGGTATCTCCTCATCAGATTTTGATGACCTTTTCTTTACATACATGTATAATTGAAGTATAGTTGATTTACAATGTTGTGCCAACCTCTGCTGTACTGCAAAGTGACTAGGTTATACGTATATAGACATTCTTTTTTATATTCTTTTCCATTATGGTTTATCACAGGATACTAAATATGGTTCCCTGTACTATACAGTAGGATCTTGTTGTTTCTCCATGCTATATATACCCGTTTGTATCCACTAATCCCAAACTCCCAGTCCTTCCGTACCCCACCGCCTCCCTTTTGGCAACCGTAAGTCTGCTCTCTATGTTGATGACCTTTTCTTGGCCTCATTGGCCAATAGCAAAGTATGCAGGCATAGACCCTGAACTAAAAAGTTTCATTGGCCAGCCCTGCAGAGCAAGGGACTAAGTCAGAGAGCTTCTGCTCACTCTTGAGTTTGTGCAACATTAGATTTCATGGGAGCCCCAAGGGAAAATGTGGGGCCAGATCAGGGGCTTTTGAAAGCAACAGCAATCTCACCCCCAATACTATTCTAGTGTCCAGGATGAGAGCAGCCGCAGGTCACTTTGTAAGGGAACTCAACTGGGATGGCCGTTTCCCATGCTACTGGAAGCCACTCCATCTTTGCCTTTATGAGGCCTAGGGCTCCCAAAGGCACCCATCACTGTCTCTTTGCCGGGCTCTTGATCTATACAACTTCCAGTTGGTTCAGTGTATAATGGAAGGTTTTAATGAAGTTTTGACTAGAGACTGACAGATTAGACCTAAAGTTGAAACAGGGAGGAGGAACCCAATTCTTTCTAACTCCTGTCATCTAAATGGCCCACAGCTCTTGGGGCAGGTAGTAACAAAGAAGGCTAAGAGGGCAAACAGAACTAGCAGAGACAAATACTCCATCCACCTCTTCATTAATTCAAAAGCTACTTACTATATGCCAGACTCTCAGCAAGGCACTGGAGATAGAACAGCGAACATGATAACAATAGTCTTTGCCACTGAAGAGCTTACAATCTAGTGAAGGAAAGAGCCAGGTCTATTTGATGGGTGCTCAGGTGCAGGTAAGCTGAGCTCATCCAGTAGGGGCAATCAACCCAGACCGGGATGATTAGGGAAGACTTCCCAGAGGATATGGTATCTAAAGTGGACATTTAAGTAAAAATCATCAAGGCGAAGGAGAGATACAAAGAGATGATTCCCTTGGGAGACAACTGAAATTGATCAGCATGGCAGGGTTATAGATTGCAAGGGACAAGGTGAAGCTGAAGAAGTAGGCAGGGGCTAAGTGCCATGCCGAGGGGGGCACTGCCTATATCAGAAGGATAGTGGAGAACCACTGAAGGGTTGTAAGCAGAGGAGTGATATGATCAAACTTACATTTTGAAAACAAAATTCTGGCTGTTGTTTGAAGAACAGATTGTAAGTGGCCAGCAGAGATGCAGGGAGATTGTTTAGGAAGCTGTTGCAATCCTTCAGATGAGTCAGGATAGTGAGCGGATGATTTCCAGAGATATTTAAGGTACATTGTTGACACTTATTGTTAACAAGACTTTCTTCTTGCCTCTTAATGTGTCCTTTTCTTTTGATGATCCAAAGTCCTTCCTGGACCTCCCCTGTCATTACCTCATTGTGGATTTTCATAGCACTTACTTATCCCCGGGGGCACAGTGGGACTGGGAGACGGTAAATGAAATAGGAGGCCCTCTTTGTAGGTGGCAAAGTGGAAACACCAAGGGATGCTTAATCAGGGTTGCCTAGCAACCCACCACTATCCTCTCAATAGAATTGGCCTAAAAGAAATAGAGCAGAGTTTCTCCATCTTAGCACTATCATCATTTTGGTTGAGATCATTTTTCTTTGTTGTGTGAGTTGGCGGGGGGAGGGGTTGTGTCCTGTGCACTGTAGGATATTAACAGCATCCCTGGTCTCTAGAAGCCAGTTGCTAGCACCACCCTAAAACTGTGTGACCAAAAATGTCTCTAGACATTTCTAAATGCCCCTGGTGGCAGGGGGGGGGGAAGATGTTTGTGGGGGTCAGCCCTGATTAAGAGCTACTGAGGTGGAAGATTTCTGTTATGAGACCTGCTCCTTACCTGGAGTGTGCAGCATCCTCAATGTCCAACATAGCAGAGGCTGGTGAAAGAAGTTGCCTGTCATGAATCCTACTCCTGCTGGGGGGCCCCATAAGGTGAGCTTAGCCACTCAAAACTTTGTAAGGAGGTGATCTGATTGAGGAAGTGGAAGGACTTCATAAACCTGAGTTCTGCCCTCCCCTCTGGTCCCACCCAGCCACAACCCTGTTTCAAGAGAAGTGAGCATTTAATCTTCACAAAGGAAATGGGAGAGAAAAGTACAGTTACCTCTCAAGTGCCCCTGGGGGATTGCTTCCAGGATTCCTTGCAGACACCCCAATCAGCAGATGCTCAAGTCCCTTACATTTGGCCTCTGTATCCTCAAATGCAGAATCCATGGATACAGAGGGCTGATGGTACCTGAAAGCTACCAAGGCAGGTAGTAAAGGAGACCACTAGGGACTGGACAGGCAGAAGCCAGCATTCTCGAAATGACAGAAGCATCCATAGCAGGGGGTGGATGGTGCACCCCATTGGGATCCCTACCCTGTTCTGCTCTTCATTATGAGAGATGAGGCCCCTGCTCTCCACTCATTTCAAATCCTCACCAGTGTCTCTTGCAAAGAATGGCAGGGAAAAAGCATAGTGTCAGAGGAAGAATAGACATGGAGGAAGGGAAGGAAGGAACTCAGTCTGGTATTGAGACTGCAACCTAGGTAATTCACAGCATCGCTGAATTGATGCCCAGAATCCCTAAGCCCTAGTGCCATCTTCTCACTGGGTAATCTTGGCTAAGACTTTCCCCTTCTTGGCCTCGAACGTCCTCATATGTCTCACTTGTGAATAACACACCCTGCCCAATTACCACCACAGCTGTGTTATCCTAGGACAGAACAGAAGGCAAAGAAATCCAGCACTCATGTTCATTGCTTTTTATTCAAAGAAAAGAAGCAGAAAAGGATAAGAATGAAAAGGACAATAAGAAGCAGAAGCATAAATTCAAACAGGAGAAAGAAAGGAAAGAAAAAAGGTATAGGAAGGAAAAGTAGCTGGAAGTGGAGGGTGAAGAGGGCAGAGAGGTGAAGCATAACGGGTAGTTTGATCTTTTTGACACAGTCCTTCAGATAATGGAACATATCAAGGAAAGCTTCTTTAAACACGAGAAGCAAGTCAGGATAACGCTGCAGGATAGCAGGCAGTTGATGCAGGCTGGTAATCCACGAAAGAGGCCGTGAAAGAACTCGGGGAAGGTTGACTCTTCCACTGATGGATGTTGCAGGTGTCCTATGTGAAGGCGATCGACATCTGGATGGCCGTGTGCCTGCTCTTTGTGTTCGCTGCCCTGCTGGAATACGCTGCTGTCAATTTCGTCTCTCGTCAGCATAAGGAATTCATTCGACTTCGAAGAAGGCAGAGGCGCCACCGCATGGTGAGCATAACTAGGGAGGAGCCCACTTCCCTTCTGCTTTGGACTCCTTCCTTCCTACTACTCCTCCCCGAAACCAAGACTCAGTCTAGACTGCAAGGACTAGACAGGCAGTCAGGAACCCTGGATTCTAGTCCCAGGCTGGTCACAAATAAGCTAAGTACTTTAACCTTTTTGATTCCATTTCTTTATCTGTCCAATGGGACATTCGTCTAGCAGAGTAAATTAAGGGCATGGGCAGATTCTCCTGCATAGTAAGCACTGCAAATATATTAGCCAATATTAGAACCTTATTGACTGACTTACCACGAGATTGCTTTGAGAATTAGTAGTGGTTGCTCCTGACTCTCCTCCCACCCAGGAGGAAGGTACCCCAGGTTGTCCTATACTGATTGGTGGTTAAGATTCAAGTCAGGCATTGGTGCCTTTCTAGGGGAGCATTATAAAAGGGTCCCCAACATAACTAACCTGGAATTGAAACACTACCACTTGCATCTTCTGGCTCTTTCATTTCTTCACCTTGGTCTCTATTGGGTGCATCAGATTTGTTAGGCATGAGTTGTTATTTTCTCCCGTTCTTGTTTGTGATCACCTGGGGAAGCAGAGTAGGGATCTTGTCCTCATGACAACAGAGGCGGTGCATCCTCCCCCCCGCCCCACCCCATTGCCCAGACAGTAGGTGCTAGGTACGCTGTCATGACAACAGAAGTGCCTGAGCCACTGTCACAGAAGGAAGTGCCCAATTATGAGCAAAACTAAAAGCCTTTGCTGAGCTACATAAGCTTCACTTAATCATCAGACACGCAGAGTTCTGGCCTATCCTGAGCTCCAACTCCCTGTTTACTGCCTAATCTGGAGGCACTAAAGCACACATGATCTCTGGGTGGGGAAACAAAACAACGATCTATCTAAGCGAACTGGCTCTAGCTTGTTGGGGCCACTCTAACACTAAGGTTCTTCTCTCTTCCTAACATCCCCACCTCCCATTTCAGCTGCTCCTGGCGTGCCCTTACCATACGTCTGCACTAAAAATATCTCAAAAGCTACCTCCGGGATTTCATGTTCCTTGCTAAGGTCCCTTTCTGCTGAGGGCAGGGTTCTTGTCTCATCTAGTGGTTCGTCGGAATTTATCAATTTTTTCCCGGCTTCAGTCCTTGAGTTGCGGTCTGGGAAGCACGCCCTCTAGTGGAGTGATCCACAACTGCACCTCCTTGAGTAGGACCGAGCAAGAGTCCTAAAAGCCTTTCCTCTCCTAGGAGAAGGCGATGGCACCCCACTCCAGTACTCTTGCCTGGAAAATCCCATGGACGGAGGAGCCTGGTAGGCTGCAGTCCATGGGGTCGCTAACAGTCGGACACGACTGAGCGACTTCACTTTCACTTTTCACTTTCATGCATTGGAGAAGGAAATGGCAACCCACTCCCGTGTTCTTGCCTGGAGAATCCCAGGGACAGAGGAGCCTAGTGGGCTGCCGTCTATGGGTTCGCACAGAGTCGGACACGACTGAAGCGACTTAGTAGCAGCATCCTAGGCAGAGGCTCAGGGAAAAAACATATGGCCTTGGCAGAAGGGCAAGAAAAGCAGATGCACCCTTTTCTAAGTTAACTGCTCCCACCTCTTTAGCTGTGTCAAACCTGCCCAGAGGCACCCAAATCTTATCTTCATAGGGGTTTTAATCTTGGTGCCTTCTCCATGCTTACCTTAGAAAAGAACAGTCTGCCAACCCGTTCCAGACTTCTTTTCCCAGCTAGATTGCCTCTACAGGTGTCCTGGTAACAGAAGACTGCTGCAGTTGCTGAAGAGCTACTCCAGGGTGACACTTGACCCACCTCCTTCCCTGCACCTCTCCAACCTCCAACTGCCCACAGCCTATCCCCTCCTGGTCATATACAGGGTGATCCTGACCTCACAATGAAGCGTGTCATAATCAGTGCTCAATTATGACATAGTTATGACAGCAGCCTGGGCCCTGCTTAGGCACCTGGATCCTGCCTCAAAGTGGCCCAGGCTTTTGATTAATGTAGATAAAACCTGAAAACCATTACGTGAATCATTAGTTCTGTCCCTTTTTGAGTTTCCTACAGTCATTGCTATCCCAGGAGAAATGTAGCCAAATCCTGGAGGTCACTGAGCAGGCTGAAAAACTTAATACAGGGTTGATTCATTTCTAGAACCTCTCTCTGGACCCTGCTATTCCAGCTAGAGAAGTGATTTTCAGTCTAAGAAGAGCTCTCTTAAGGGAGAGAGAGACTCCATAGGATTTTCAAGGCTCCCTTAGCCAAGAGCAAGTTAGGAGCATTCCAGAAGTCAGCCAGCTGTTCATCAAGCTCCAGCCTTCATCCTGCTCTTCTCAAATCCCAAATCTCAACCATCCATTTGCACTTTGTAGTGGTCTCCTTCCATGTCACAGTCTAAGATAGCTTATTTTTTTCCTAGACATTTCTGCTTTGTCTTCCTAGCTAGTCTAGAAACCTCACACAGAAGGGTCTGTTTCTCATTTTTTCTGACCTCAACAGGCCCTGGCACTTGGTTCTGGACACAGCAGCCACAGAATCCAGTCCACCAATCTTTGCAGATTTATTGGCAAGGGCTCTCTTTCAAGATGGACAGAGGAAAAAGCCTTACCATTATCAACAGAATAACTTGAGAAATGGAAGAAATTTAAAATACTCCCCAATCCTCTCAGGAACTTGGTCCCAGAACCCTGCTTGCCTCTTTCCATCTCCCAGGACCCTGCCCCATTCTCCAGTCTCCTCTCTTCACTTCAATATAATCACTCAATATCAATCCCTCCTTCCCATCTTCACAGCTCATCTCCCACACTGTGCATTCCCATCCCCACTTGATTTTGGAATATGTTTCCTCTCTAGTCCCCCAGCCCTCCTCCCCTATAGACATCTGCCACAAAAATGCTCCATCTCAACAGCCGTGGAAGCCACAAGTATGCTTAATGTGCTGTCATGTCCGACTCTTTGTGACCCTATGGACTGCAGCCTGCCAGGCTCTTCTGTCCATGGGATTTCCCAGGCAAGAATACTGGAGTGGGTTGCCATTTCCTTCTCCAGGGGGATCTTTCTGACCCAGGGATCCAACCGTGTCTCTTGTGTCTCCTGCCCTGGGAGGCAGATTCTTTACCACTAGCGCCACCTGGGAAGCATGACGGCCACAAAGTGGAGTTTAACTCTCCACTGTCCCTCCCCAACACACACACAAACACGCACACACCTCTGAATTTGGCCTAAATAAGCAATACCCAAATTCAGGACCCTCACCCTTGAATTTTAGTCCACTCATCTTTGCTACCCCAACTACAATATGTTAAAAAAAAATTTTTTTAAGCCCAGGGTGACTTATACTATTGGACATTTTTTTCCTCTTCTGTGGGAAATAGCTTTTTCCAGCTTGAAAAATAGTTCCAAATAATTCTCTTTAGGTTTACTGTGATTGGATAAAAGGGAAAATAATTAGATCTATAGAAACAGAAATAGCAAAAGTTGGATTTAACTTTCTCTTTCAGAGCTTTTTGCAAACAAATACATTCCATGCTTGTATCCTCTAGCTGGAGACCTACAGGGATTAGGATGAGCAATGGGGAACAGGGAGTCTGAGGGACTCTGAACTGGAAAGCAAAAGAAAACTTCATTTTATTTACTCCCTCATTTTTCACTTCAGTTCAGTCACTCAGTCATGTCTGACTCTTTGCGATCCCATGGACTGCAGCACACCAGGCTTCCCTGTCCATCACCAACTCCTGGAGCTTACTCAAACTCATGTCCATTGAGTCAGTGATGCCATCCAACCATCTCACCCTCTGTTGTCCCCTTCTCCTCCTGCCTTCAGTCTTTCCCAGCATCAGGGTCTTTTCCAAGGAGTCAGTTCATTGCATCAGGTGGCCAAAGTACTGGAGTTTCAGCTTCAGCATCAGTCCTTTCAGTGAATATTCAGGACTGATTTCCTTTAGGATGGACTGGTTTGATCTCCTTGCAGTCCAAGGGACATTTTTCACTTACTTGGGTGATATTTTGTTTACCTCTGGTTCTTCATCTGTAAAATGGATCCAGCACAACCTGTCATGAAGAAACAGTGTGTAAATGAAGTACAGAATACAGGTGAGGTGAGCCGAGGCCTATGGTGATAGGTTGTATAAAGAACTTAGACGAAAGAGCTGAGGTCTCCCCATCACAACAACTCAGGGTCAAAGCACCACCACAAGGGTGAATTGCCTCTGGCCTACACATGTACAGGGCTTCCCTGATGGCTCAGGGGTAAAGAATCCACCTGCTATGCAGTAGTCACAGGAGATGCAGGTTCAAGCCCTGGGTAGAGAAGATCCCCTGGAGGAGGGAATGGCTACCCACTCCAGTATTCTTGCCTAGAGAATCCCAGGGACAGAGGAGCCTGGTGGGCTACAGTCCATAGGGTTGCAAAGTGATTTAGTATGCACTCACACATGTACAACTCTCTTCACAGAGGCTGGCAAAATCAAGGATTGGGTAGCAAGCCTCTCTGGTGGGCAGACTTAGAGATACCTTTCCCTATGCCAACGATGCCATTCTTTTTAAGGGGCCTCAGGCCATTGTGCAGAGGTGGGGCAAGAAGCAATTGTTTTTTTCTGCCAGGCACTCTGTAGCTAAGATTCTCTTCTAAGTAGACTCTTCAGTTTGAGATCCTGAGAGGATGCTGGCTTCATGAGAACAAAGCCATTCCCTGTCCTGTATTCTGTGTGTGGCTCATCAGTCCATTCATTCATTCAACTAATATCTACTGGGTGCCTATCAGATGCCAGCACTGTGCTAGGCACTGGGGACACAGCGGTGAGCCAGACTGATGTCCTTTCCCACGTATGAGCCTGCAGCAGGCAGAGAAAGAGATAGGATCTGTTGACAAATCTCTGACCTGAGCTTGTCCACCTCTGATGCCCAGTGACAGGCTAGGCCTTCTAGTGCTATCATAATCAAGGATTAATGGGACCAACCATACGAACATCTCATTGATGAAGCCATTTTGAAATGGGTTACTATAATTATAGAGGTCCCAGGATAAAGACCCTATGATGTCCTTCTAACTGCATAGCATGTGTGAAATCTACTTTGTCTAATTTTATGCATATCTGTCATATCCATTCAGTATAGACATGTGCCTTATTCTGTTTAGTACTGAAAGTCCTAAGTATGAGGAAGGCCTCAGTTCCGGGCAAACTGAGAAGATAGTTGGTACCATCCCACAAGAGGTTATTTCTTACATAGCTGAAACTTTGACTGCTATAAACATTGATACTTTAAAAAAATTATAACCATCTTTGAATGAAGTATTCCTAGGTTGTAGTATATACTTACCTGTCCTATGTCTAATTTCCGGGTTGTGAACCACCGCTTGTGATGGCAGTGTGTCCTTTAGAAGGAGACAAAATGGGGCAGGTTGAGGTTGTATAGAAATCAACAATAAATAGGCTCTGAGTTAGGCCCTGAAAGACTCTTATATGAGTAAAGTTCTATTGATCACTCAGGGGCTTTGGTTCTCTCTCTCTTCTTTTTCCTCTCTTTCTCCCTCTGCATCTCTCTCTAGGTCTCTATCCACCTATCTTTCTGGCCTTACCTCCTGACTCCCAGCTGTGTTGTAGCTACTTAATGTTGTCAGTTGTCATTTTTATTGGACAAATGAACTTTGTGTAGTCTGCTACATTACTTAATGCTTAGATAAAATTTACCTCTTCAGTGTTAATGTGTTCATCAGAATTCACGAACTGCACATGAATGGAATGTGTATTGGGTAATAAATGTTACCCTAGAAGTACACACATCTGCAAGAGCATAATCAGCTTTACCCTAATTTGGATAACCCACTAGGTTATTTAAAACTTTTGGAATTTTCAGAGATAAACATTTTTTAAAAGATACTATGTACAAGGAGAAATAATTCTGCAGCTTTTGGAAGTCATCAAAGTCAAGTTTCCAAGTCTCACTATCTCAGCTGTGCTTTCTAAAGGTTTCATTGTTCTGTTTATTCTGTTTATTACCAGTCAGAGATAACTTGACATTGAGATGTGCCTCTCACAGTGAGTTGGCACTTTCCTGGGTTGTAGACGGCTCTAAATGATGTTATGCATTTTTAAAAGGCAGCTCAAGGCTTATCTGCAAATGGAATCATAAACATATACCATACGTGCCACGTATAGCTGCTTAGTGTACATCGATCTTGTGAGTAGTTCTGTGACCATAAAAAAGCATGCGCTGAGCCTGTGTGCCCACCTACCCTGTCTCCATAGCATCGCCTGAGATACTTGTGTGGTGTGGTCTCTATTCTTCTACTTTAGAACTGTGACCTCAAATTCTGCCTTTTCTTCCATGTAATTCCAGGAGGAAGATATCATCCGTGAAAGTCGCTTTTATTTCCGTGGCTATGGCCTGGGCCACTGCCTGCAGGCAAGGGATGGAGGTCCAATGGAAGGTTCTGGCATTTATAGCCCCCAACCTCCAGCCCCACGTCTAAGGGAAGGAGAAACCATGCAAAAACTCTACGTGGACCAGGCCAAGAGGATTGACACCATTTCCCGAGCTGTCTTCCCTTTCACTTTCCTCATCTTCAACATCTTCTACTGGGTTGTCTATAAAGTGCTACGGTCAGAAGATATCCACCAGGCACTGTGAATAGGAGCTTAAGAGTCCATTTGTTGGCTTCCTGCTTTCCCCTTGTGGGCTTTCCCTCTCCAGTAGATTCCATCAAGGGCTTGGACAGCTCCTTCCTGATCTCCCACTCAGAACTTCAACAGCCAATCCCAAAGCTTTGTGGAGCTACAATGCATGGTGCCAATGGTGGCTGTACTTAGAAAGATGGCTCACCTCTCTTCATCCAGATTTTCTGCATACTATCCCATTTCTCATGAAAGTAAGGTTTGGCTATTTTCTTGTGCCCAGGATAACCCTGATTGGAGCTTCTCTGTCTTGCAGTTCTCCGGTAGAGGATATTCAGAACACTGCTACTAGATTCTGGCATCTGTCATCTTAACCTGCACCAATCTTTGCCCTGCCACCTCCTACCCAGAGTCTGACCTTTACCATGACCTCTGTCCCTCCTACCACGGGTCAAACAGGAATCTTTCCCATCCCCAAGTGCTGCCCTGTGTGACTTAGTCATGTTTCCTTGACCCTGGGAGGAAGGCAAGGGGACAGATTCTCCACTACTCAGCTTGGAACAGTCATCAGCTACACTGGGGTAGGGTGTTGCTATACAACCCAACAGAGAGGTCTTCAAGTTTCCTTGAACCTCAACACTGTTAAAATGGGGTCAGGAGTCTTGGACTCTCAGAAAGACCACCTTTCCAGATCTACCCAAATTTCCTGATCTCAGAAATATTTGTTGTATTCCCTAACTAGCTAGCATCATGGAAGGGTGTGTTTTACTGCTCTGGGGTATAAAAAGAGAAAGATGCTTAGTCTTTTAGAAAGTTACTTGATGATGCTATAAAGCTTTCAACAAAAGTGAGCCTAAGGTGGTAGGGCCTAGGAGGATTAGAATTCTATCCTCAGAGAGTCTTCTGTTGCCTGGACTTTTCGTTTCTTCTTTTCTCTAAAGTCTCTTTATTTCCCAGGACCTCTCATTTCCAACTTGCTCCTTCACCTCCTTTCAGTGAGCAATTAATAATACCATGCAACCTTGCCCAGGATAAAGCAGCCTACGAGACTCCTGGGAAGGAACTATGTCTATAGAGGATCCCTATCCTGGACAAACATTGACTTGGCCAAGCTCAGGATGGAGTTGTCAAAGTTAGAAAACCATAATTTGGATGTATTTCTTAATCCTTCTCATTTCCCTTCTCTTTCCCCAGTAAGGAGGTAGAGCAGTCAGTTGAAGCTACCCAAAAATATCAGAATAGAAAGAGTGTGGAAGGGCTCATCTCAGGCCTGACACTGGGACACAGGGAAGCATGGGCCTGTTACTCTGAGTCCTTTGAAATGACCCAACTGGGAAGAACTGTAAAAAGGAAGATTAAAGTGCAGGGCTAAACAGCTGGAAGACAGAAGTGATCAAACAATCTCTTAAACATCTTGTCTTTTTCTCTGAATCTAGAATAACTAACTATGTAAGTTGAGTCTCTCTCTCTCTCTCTCTGTCTCTCCCTTGCCCCATATCTTCCTCCCTCCCTTTCACTTCCTCCTTTTGCCCTTCCTTAAAAACAGGTGTTCAAAATTGAAAGTCAATAAATCCAATGACCAAAGCAGATCCTACAGACAAACCAAGAGCTCAGCTTTCTTTCCCCCTTTTCCCCATTGAGCTTGTCTGCCCTCTGCTCTTTGTGGAGATACTCCTCTTGTCTCTTGGCTTTTTGGCAGCATTCTGGGCTGACCAGGATAGCTGGACCAGAAATTAATCTTATTGAAAATATTAATTATGGTGGCCAAGGCAATTCCAAACTAAAGGACTGGTTTAAGAAAGGAGATTAAATTGAGGGGGCAGAGAATCCCTGTTTTCCCATTTCTGCCCAGGTAGTGCCAACCAATGAGAGGCCACAAGCAATACCCCTTTGAAAGGAGCAGAGAGTATCTCTTTGATACTCTCCATGGTCAGGCTGGGGTGTCAGGCTACTGCAGCCCGAAGGCGGGGGGAGTGGGGGGTGGACTATGGAGATGAGCCTATTGCACAGAGCTCTGCTTGTTGTAGATCTTGTCCAGATGGGCCAACTGCACAAATCTGCCCTGTTGGAAGTCTCAAGAACAATGCCCTGGAGACAGCTACAGCACTGAGCAATAGAGCCTGCCCAACTGGGACTCAGCTCAGGGCATCAGCTGGTGCTGGGAGCCGAAGAAGCCAAAGTACCAACCAACATAATAGCCCAAAGGAGTCCACAAAGCAGCTCAGAGGCAATGCCAGGTGGAAGGTGCTGTCCCTCCCCATCGGAGCTGGCAAGTGGAGAAGGGAGACACAGGGTGCCAGAATCAGGTGCAAATGGCTTTCATTTTCCTCACCCTTCCCACACAAATATGGGGGCGAGGGGGGGTGCTGGGTCTCACTGGGTCTGACACTTAGCAATCCATTCAATCGTAGAATTCTTGAACTTTGACCCTTCATACAGTGAACGGGCAGGAGACAATAATGAGACTCATTTGGAGGTCTCTTCTATCTACCCTCATTTTTACAATACTCACTGCTAGAGATCCACACTCCTTTCTGCCTGGATCATGTATGAAATAATTTTTAGTTTTAAAACAGCATATTTTTTAAAGGGGAACAAACTTCCTACATAAATAAAGTGTTTTGTGTTTTCATTAATTCATTGTTAATATTTAATGTCAGTTAAATATTTTATACATATATTTTTCCAGAAAAGGGCTTTATTTTTCCTGTTGTTATTAAGGCTATCAGCACCTTCATCTCCTCTTCAGTTTGGGCTGCTCTTTGAAAAGCCAGTGGTCTGTCTTTTTCTTTCCCCTCAATCCACTAGCAAGCAGGACCTCTTGTTATTCCAAATTTCACAGTCATATGTATTTTTAAAATTTTCTATGTGGAAGAAAGGCTGCTGTTGTTGTTTCAGTTGCTAAGTAGTGTCCAACTCTTTGCAACCCCATAGACTGTAACCCACCACGCTCCTCTGTCCATGGGATTTCCCAGACAAGAATATTGAAGTGGGTTGCCATTTCCTTCTCCAGGGGGATCTTCCCGACCCAGGGATTGAATTCATATCTCCTGCATGGCAGGTGGAATTTTTTTTTTTTTTTTTTTTTACCACTGAGCCACCTGGGAAGCCCAGGAAGAAAGGTAGTGAATAAAATGTATTCCTTTCACTTTTTCTCATAAGCCTTTCCCCCCACCTATCACCAAAGAATTGACACACTTCTAGATGAAATGTTGACTCTTAACATTATTTTCCCTCTCCACTGAGCCATGCAAATATCCCAACTTTGACCAGAACATATTGCCTCCTGGGAATCATTATATGTGTCCCCACTTGCCTCTCTCCATTCTCAGTTCACTATTATCAATGTGGTAATTATTATTAATATCTTGTCATTTGGGGCTGTCAAAATCTTACATTTAAATTCACTGTGTTGGGATTAAAGATCTTCCTAGGTTGCTTTGTTGATGAATAATCAGGTAAACATAGAAACCACCAAGGGATTTGGAACCCAGATAGTACTATCCCTTGCTCAATGGAAGAGATGTAGAATAAGCTCTGTGAGGACATGTTATACAGCTATTTAAGCCACACAGACTCTGGTACATAGGAAGACTCAGTATGTATATGTAGAATGAAAGCATGACTTCTCATGTGGTCTATTATATACCACATTTCTATTGATTTGCTTCCCATTAACCTATTGATTACAGAAAAATACACTTGGAAGGGAACTTATAAAACCAGATAAAGTTTACACACACACACGTGCATGCACACACACATACTCAAACTGGTCCTTTGGTATAACAGAACCTAAGTACAGAAGACATCAAAATTTGGTAAATGGCATTACTGAAGAAAGAATGATAATGATCTGATTAAACATTACTAACATGCCAAATAAGAATAGTATCAAGCTATGTTTCAAAAACCAAGCACCAAATGAAAACTCAGGCAGTGATTAGCAAGTATAGGAGCAGGGATTCTGGCAGTACAACCACCTGCCTCTCCCCATTCAATATGCTGTCTCTACCGGAGAGCCAGTCATCCTTGAAGGGATAGCAATTAGCCTCTTCTTCCCAGCTTCACACTCACTTCAGTATACATCCAGGATAGAGTTTGCATTCTACAAACTTGGACTGGTGGCATCAGAACAGCTCGTTATCAAATCTTAGGCCAGGAGAAGGAAGGCCATCTGAACCAGAGGCTTTCTTGCTCACAGAGCATTCTCTTCACGGAAGAGCAAAGTCCAGCTCCTATCATAAAGTCACCTGAAAGAGTCCCTTGAGGACTCAGCTGTTGCCGTCCCACCTGAGTAGCTCTGCCTTTCTCAGTCTCTCCTTTCACTGTGAGGCTTTCTGCAAATGCCCTGGCTGCGTCATACTGTGCGGTGCATTACCAAGGAAGGACATGCTCTCGCTATCAGCTCCCTGGAATAAGGGCAATTTTTACTATTAAGTTCAGGGAACATTTTGCCTTACAGAGCTGGATCTAGAAAAATGTACACACAGTCTCTATTTTCATAGCTTCCATTCATGACAGTGTAGTGATGAAGAGCATGGTTTTGGTACCAGACAGAGCCGGGGCTTGAATTGCAACTCACTAGATATGAGTTCTTGGGACAAATGACTTCATCTCCCTTGGCATCCCTCACAGCTCTGTAAAGCATCTGCCTGCAATGCAGGAGACCCGGGTTCAGTCCCTGGGTCGCGAAGATCCCCTGGAGAAGGAAATGGCAACCCATTCCAGCAGTCTTGCCTAGAGAATCCCAAGGACAGAGGAGCCTGGCAGGCTACCGACCATGGGGTCGCAAGAGTCAGACATGACTTAGCAACTAAACCACCACCCTAGGAATCAGTTTCCTCCTCTAAGGAGTCATTTGAAGGCTCTGAAAGATCCAGCACACAACAACTATGTGGCCTTGAGAAAATCACTGAATCTCTCTCTGATTCAAATATTCACATCTGTTCAATGAAAGTGCTAACAGTACCTACCTCATAGGGTTGTTTTGGCAATTAAATGTGTTAATGTAGCTAAAGTGCGCTTAACTCAGTACTTCGCACATAGTAACTGCTCAATGAAGATTAGCTATTATATGACCTGACCAGTCATAGTCTGGTCATATCATAGCTTATCAAATTTTCAGTGCAGGGACCTGGTTGGAACTTCAGATTGCCATTTTTGCATATCTCTCACAAAAAAGATCAACTGAAAATAACCTCTCTTATATTTTCAGTCTCTCCACTGTCACTGGGTTCTTCCTGCTGGCATATACAATACTTATAAAACATGTAACCAAGGCAAATGGCTGGATCTCTCTGAACCTTAGGTTTTTCAGAGAGAGGAGGAGAAAGGGAGGAGGAGGAAGATGGAAGGGTGAGAGAGGGCAGAGAAGGAATGTCTCTCTCATTCAAAATGAAAAATAAAAGTAAAAACTACCCTCCATTTGACCCTGAAGTTATCTCTAGCTATTAATTTATTGCCCTCCTTCCATTCATCATCAAGTTTACTAAAGGGGTGTCATTATTAGATGTTTGCACACATCACACCGCCATTACTCCGCAACACACTGCAATCTAGTCTCCGCCTTCCCCACCCTCACTCTACCTCAGGTTCCTCACACCCCCTCCCTATTTGCCATCTCAAGTCAACACTTCTCTATCCTAATCTTTCATAACTTCCTGTAACATCTAACCGAGTTGTCACACCTTCTTTGAAATCCTCTTCTCCCTTGGCTTTCATTTCCCTGTTTCTTCTCTTGGGCCTCCAGTAATTACTTCTTGCTGTTCTCATTCTCCAGTATTTCATCTTTGGCTTTCACCCCCTCCTCATTGCACACCTACTGCTTAGCTGTTCTCAACTATTTCCAGGCTGTGATAACTTATATGCTGATGATTCTCCAGTTTCTACCTTCTGTTCCGAATCTCCACAGCTTTAGTCCTATTTTCCAATTTTCTGTTGAACATTCTGAGCTGGGTGCCCATAAGGACCTCAAACTCAGTAAGTCAAGAGCCAAGCAATTCACAATCTCCTTCAAATTTCCTCCTCCATTCTTCCCAATCTTTGTGAGTGGCACTTACCTACCCAGTCACCTAAGCCAGAAACTTGGGAGTGAGCCTTGACAACTCCTTCCACAACCCTCAGATCAAATCAGTCAAGTACTGCTGAGTCCACCTTTCAAATATTTCTGAAATCTGTCCCTCTTTCTCCAACCTCCCTGGTCTCATTTTGGCTCAGTTTTTGATTCCATTATGATTTCCTGCCCTTTTCACACTAGTGTCCATTTGACCTTTCTAAACCAGAAATCTTTGAGAAACACTTTCTTGCTCTTCATTCTTCAATAGCTCCCTATTATGTTCACAAAAGAGGACACATTTCTTAAATTGACCTCCAGGAGATTTTCTGCTGTGGCCCATCCCAGTGCCTCCAGCCTCTTTCCACATTACTCTCCTTGCTCCCCTAAATGCATGCTGCATTTGAACAAGCTGATTCACCCACAGGTCCCTGAACCCAATAACTCATCCTGTCTAATGCTCTGTGCCTTTGTATATGTTGTTCCCTAGCCTTTAAATGCCCTCCTCTGACCTCTTCCATCTGAGGTATCCCTACTCATCTGCCAAGATTCTAACCAGATATCATATTTTCTGTGACATCTTCTCAAAACCCATGTTACCCCAACACCCAGACAGATTTGGGTTCTCCAATAATGCATTGTATATAGCTCTATGTGTACTTGGAAGATTACATAGTGGGTTCTTTTTTTTTTTGGTCTGTTCCCCTCACAATTATATGAGTTTGAAGTCAAGGGTTACAATGTATTTTTCAATTCCTTATACCAAGCTCACAGTATGAAATGAAAAGTGTTTGCTAGATAATTTTTAAAGTAATGAGCACTTAAACTTAAAAAATTTTTTTTAATGTTTAAAATTTTCAATCACTCAATTGCAACATTAGTTTCCACCAACTATACTTACTTTGCAGGGGTTGTGTCAAGAGGGACTATATGATCAAGGTAAAAAGCATCCTTGCAGTCTTTTCCTTTGCGAAGCACTTAGTGGCATGTCATCCTTAAAGCAAAGCTTCTAGGGAAAATAATTATGCATTCATGCATGAGATGAGGCAATGAAGCTCAGAGAGGCCAAGCGACTTGCCCAAGTCTGTTAATGAGTTAGTAACAGGGCCAAAACCTAAACCCTATTTCTCAGTTTTCCTATTTCTCAGTTTAATGTCTTATTTACTGGGCAAGGAATTTTTAAAGTCAGCTTCAAGGAGTCCTAGAACAGGCAGTCACCTTCCCAATCCCCTCATGTGCACACAATATGCACATTTCAGTCAGAGTAACTTTACTTTCAGCTGAAACATTTATTATACCATGATACTCATTTGGGATAGGAGTGGTTGGTGGGGGGAAGAGTTTATTGTTGCTTTTAAATTTTTGAAAAAAAAACCCTGCATTTTCTACAAATTTCAGAGGTAATTTATTTAACAGCTCAATGAATGTTACAACTGTGTTATTTGGACACTAGTATAGAAAGACCTTGTGTTTTAAAAAATAAGCCAAAATGAAGGGCAGTCATGACAAAGGAAACTGACAATTGAGCATCTTTCTGACTTTAAGCTCCTCTTCAAATTATCAACCTACAGAAGTCATGAGTTCTTATCCGCCTCCCTCCCCTTACACTTGCTAACAATGCCTTGTTGACTGATCTGTTTTATCAGTCCTCAATTTAACACTAATCCTTAACTATTTCAGGCAGTGAGAAACACTGTTATAAAGACAGCCTTGACTATCAAGAGGGCAAGAATGTTTAGGACCTTTGGTCACAGCAACACATTTGCTATCTTGACTGCATTTACTGCTATTCCCACACAGAGAAAGAAACAATTGGCTCTTTTAGAGAACTAATCTCTCATGGGATTTCCCATAAGGCAACTGGGTCAACAGATCACAATGTCTTAGAATTCTAGATCCTGGCATAAGAGAGCTAGCAGGGCCTTCCTGGACCATTTTGTCTTCATCTGCTCACCAGACAACATCAGACTACACTGAAGGTCTAATAGGGTGAAGTCCAGGCTGTAAGTGTAACTCCTCCCCTGCTTTCTTTTGAAATTAGTTTGAAGCTATTAAGGAAAAGAATGGAATAGAAAGGGAGGGTACAAAATGTGTCATAATTTCTTAGATTCGGAGACTCACTTCTGAAACTGCTCTGGCAAGTTGACTACAGGAAATTCAAGGCCAAAGAGTATCTGTAGCTGAGGACACTCCCTGTGAGACCATTCAGTCCCCAACCTCTCCCATGTTAATCTGTTTAAATGTCCAAAGTCCCAACAGAAAGAGAATAGCACTAATCTTGCCAACAGTTAGGATAGTACAGGTGTAAATGGTGCTGCCACGATCCAAATTCTACAAACTCAGGGTGTCCTTCTCTTTGTGAACTTTTCTGTGAAGCCCTTAGTCTTATACTTTTCCTACCCCTTCCCTAATGGAAACATAACCTGTTATCACCGTTTGATTAGCCTAAGTTTCAGGTTGGTCCTTTAAGGAAGGACATAATGTAATTTCTCACTAATACATCATTATCTTTCTTTGAAATATACATTGATTTTGATTGTTAACTCCATTGATTTTGATCAATTAACTCCATTGATTTTGGTCAATTAACTCCATTGATTTTGGAGTTAACCTTTCTTGCCCCATCTCTTAGAATTTCAAATTCCAGGTGTATGAACCTTCTTCACACAAGGCCACCTAACAGAGTAGAGCCATGAGCTATGGAAATTAATCTCATTCATGTCTATCTGCTACTTAAGTATTTCTCTCTCCCTAATATCCCAGTGGTAGATTCGTTTTCAGAGTAAAGGATTCAAAGGAGAGAGAAAGAGTAAAAACTAATGACTATATCTTTCAGGCTTCACTGGTACCATGTTTGATGTTATCCTTCAACCAAGAGAAAACTAGTTAGGACTGTAGATACAAAACAGTAGCTTTGCTTCCCTTTACTCTCCCTTGGAGTGGGGCCAGGGACAGGGGTGCACTGTCTCTCTGACATCCCCATTTGCTATCTTCCTAACCACCTGAGAACCAAATCTAAGATAAAAGACATCATCCCCTGGCATTGACATCTACTCCTGGATGAAGGCGGGGGCTTTATGATGGTCTTGAAAGGTTTCCGGGGGCCACATGGTTGTTTCAACTCCCTTCAGGGGGCAGGCCAGCTTAATTTTTATTGGGAAAACTAATTGCCTTTCCTGTGATTCCACTCTGTTTCACCCAAGAGGTGTACCTTGGAGGCCCGTTTGCCTTATGAGGCTCGGCCTCATAAAGTTCAAGAATGGCTACTGCCCGAATGCCCTTCCAGATATTCTTCACTCTGCTACTTAACCTCTTCCTTTAAGAATGAAAATCTAGTGTGGATTGACATCCATTCTTTGTATCTCACCGAGTCCCCAGTTTTACAGAGGACCAACCCCTGAGATTCAGGTCCTCTGTAGGCTCTTAGTGCCCTAAAAAAAACCTCCCAAATTGACCTCAAGTAAGGCAAAGTTCTTCACTAGAAATTTGAAGCTATCAACTAAGTGATCAGTATGAAGGATTCACTCAACTGGAACCTCATTAAGGTAGGAATATGATCTTCATCTGCAGCTAAGAACACAGTGTTTGCAACAATGGAGATGGGCAATAAATGCCAGCCCAGTGAACAAGTGCACACGTGCATTTGGCCCTACCGCCAACTCTCTCTGGGTGGAAGGACCAGTAAGTGTTCTTGTGTTTTGGAGGAGAGAGTGGTATGGGGGAGCAGGTAGGGAGGGAATATGAGTCCACAAGATAATTAGGAGTCTGGAGCTCAGGGTAAGCTGGGGTTGGAGTTCTCTGTGTATTCTTTGTTTGAACTGTTTTTTTTTGTTTGTTTTTCAAAAGTCAGTGTTGGACTTCCCTGGTGGTCCAGTGGCTAAGACTCTGAGCTCCCAACGTAGAGGGCACAGATGCAATCCCTGGTCAGATCCTGCATGCCACAGGGTGTGGCCTTAAAAAAATGCAGTGTTATCTAATGATGTCTTCATCCTATAATCAAAAACATTCCATAGATATGAAATAATCTCTTCAGTTGGCTTTCACCTACCAATATTGCCTCACTCCCCTTGGATTCATTCATCAACTTTCGTGGAGCACCCACTGCAATATACCAGGCGCTGTACTAACTACAAGGGCAAACACAGTGAAGAAGAAACATGGCCCCTGCCCTCAGAGGGCTTATATTCTGGTGGAGGAGACAAACTTGTACTAAGTTAGTGGAGAAGAATAAAATGGAGAAAGTGTGGAAGTATTATGGAAATACATAAGAGGCAGAACTGACCTGATTGTGGTAGAAGCTGGGGGAAGGGGTGTCACAGAATGCTTCTCTGAGATGGAGACACTTAAGATATGACCTGAGGGGAAAGTGAGAGGGAGGGAGGCAAGAAGGACCTAAAGGGAGGCCAGAGAGAACAAAGGGAGTTTTTCAAAGGGAAGCAATGTAACAGATTGGCACTTTGCAAAGAACATTCTGAGTCGCAGTGTGGGGAACAAATTGCAGGGAGGAGAAGTAGGACACTACCTGAAGATGGTGGCGACTTATAAAGGGGGAAGTAGTAGGCCCTGCTGCTGCTGCTGCTGCTAAGTCGCTTCAGTCGTGTCCGACCCTGTGTGACCCCATAGACGGCAGCCCACCAGGCTAGGAGAGCATGAAAAAAATCTCACTTCACCTGGTCCTAGAGTTAAGTGACATTTCAAGTGAGACTCGAAGGCTGGGTTGGGCAGGAGGTGCTGGAGGGGTTGAGGAGTTGGAGAGTCTCCGGTGCTGTAAGCTTGTGCTTTAGCCAAAGCAGTTCTCGTGATTGCTAATGCTCTGGTCTCAACCTGGAATGCCGAGTGCCAGTTCCTTCTAGTCAAATCCTGTATATCTTTCCAGGCCCTCTCAAATCCCACCTTCTCTGCTCACACCCAGATATGGCTTCTCTTGCTTCTAAACCCCTATGCCATGTTTGTCACTTGGCGTTTAAAGATCCACTATTTAGTATTGTTACTTAGCTTTACACATATCTGCAAACTCCTTGTAAGCTCCTGAAACTTATGAATAGTCTTCCATGCCTTTGGCATCACCCAGGGTACCTAGCACAGTGATGAGCACATAAGGCACTCAATGAATGAATGAATGAGGCACTAGAGCCCCTTCAGGCTCCTTTAGTAATTCCCTATTATCTGGGAAGCTGATAAGGAAACGGTCTTCTTTCCCTACAAGATTTCTGCTACCTGTCTCCAAAGACCTAAGATTCGAGATCGACAGCTCCTTCCCACTGGTCACTGCTTCTCACTCCCCTTCCAATCCTGCCCCCTCTCCCACCACCACCACCTTCTATTGTTTCTCCTGTCTTCTGGTTGTCAGCCAGGATGAGAAAATGGCCTAGCTGTCCTCAGAGACTTACGCCAGCCTGAACTGCTCTGTGGTGCCATGAAGGGCCAGGACTTTTGTTTACAGCTGGGACCATGGCGAGGTGGTGAGCACAGCTGACAGCCCCACGCTGGAGCAAACATCAATCTTCCTCTGTCCTCTTAGCCAAGTTTCACAGACCAGCTCTATTGAAAACTGGCTGCACCCGCCTGAGTCTCACTGACATCCCACCCACCACTCTGGCCTGGGAGCAGCTGGGTGAATCTCGGCTTTGTACCTTTTAGGCACTGCCCTTGGCTCTCTTCTCTGGCCCCAGCCTCTAATCGTATTACCTCAACTTCAGGGCCTTGAAAGAACATGTACTCCCAGGCCCCCACACTCCAAACAATGTCCCACCTCTCTAACCAAATACTCTGACTCCCACCAGTGTACCAACACCCTCATTGGCTCAGTCAAAGTTGAAACACACAGCAAAAAGAACCAAACCACCCAGTTTTCAGTGTGTACTTTTATGGAGTCTGCCAAGTTTCCAAGTTGAGCAGACAAGGTTCCAGGCCCTTGGACATTCGCATGCTTGTGTGATCTTTGCCTGCAGACAGCTTTCCTGCTTGTTTTAAAACCTGCAAATCAGATAGGGCCTGGAGCCTTTACAGAATATCCTTTGAAAGCTTAAGTAAGGTCCTCTTTGCACCAAATTCTGTTTCTTGGCCTTCTCCTTCCCTAGCACCTTTGCTCTCTCTAGCACTCACCTGGGGTGAGAATGAAGCCCTATCTCTCAACCCCAGGTTCCCTTTGCCTGTGTTTCTATGCCTACTGGCTAACAGTTTTGACCAGTTAGCTGAGGCCCGTTTCCTGGTTTTCACCCTCTTCCCATTTCCAAAGGTCCACAGGAGATGATTCGCTCCTCTCACTTGCAGTGGCTCATCATAGCAACATGTCTTCGGGATCTGGCAAAGAGGGACTTCAGGCCAGAAGAGACTCCCTTTCTAGGAGACCTTCTCAGGATTTCCAGCAGAGAGGTCTTTTCAATCTAAAATAACCTCCTCCCCATTTTTTAGATGGTGTCTTCCTATTATTGGTTGTCATCCAATTATTATCTTAGTCGTGTCTGTCTCTTTGCAACCCTGTGAACTGTAGCACACCAGGCTCCTCTGTCCATGGGATTTCCCAGGCAAGAATACTGGAGCGGGTTGCCATTCCCTTCTCCAAGGGATCTTCCTGACCCAGGGATTGAATCAACATCTGCTGCATTGCAGGCAGATTCTTTACCACTGCACCGTTGGAAAAGCCTATTATCCAAGCCCTTGGTTAACAGAAAAGAATCCCATGTGTATTCTCCTTCCCAGGGCTGACAGCACTTTTTAATTTTTTTTCTTTTTCTTTTAAACTGTTTTATTGTAGAAACCTTCCCCCAAAACACCCAAAAGTAGTCTTTAAAATGACAGCTGAAATTTTCAAAAGGTATAGCTTTTATCATTCCCACTAAAATGAGGACTGTGGGGGCAGGTTATAAGCATGAACATAGTTATATTTGAAAAAGGACTCAAAGCATCCTCTCGAGGCAATGCTTGGATCATAGGACCCAGCGTACACTGGTGGAAATCAGTCCTCATCTCTGTTGGTTGATGTGTACCACAGATGGGTTGACACAATCATTCCAAGTGAAGTGTGTGGTTCACAAAAGCACACATTTTGGTGAATCACATGCTAAACTGTTGACTCAGGAAGGGGAAACCAAGAGATTATGGTGCAAGTCTGGCATCTGAAGGTCATTCAAGGACTACATCGATTAGATGCAAGTTCTCAGTCACTTATAGTAACCTCTTTCTGCCACAAAGATGGGTTAGTTGAAGCAGAGGGGGTTTGATTATAGGAGAGGAGAGGTATTAGAAGAGAATAGATAACCCCCAAAAGGATAAAACTTTCCCATGACTAGCTCCATCATTGGCCCTGTCTGTCATGGGCTAGCAAACTAGACTGATCCAGACTAATTTGCCGAACTGGTTTTATGAAATCCCTATGGAACGAGGTAGGTATAAATAGATAGAAAAAACATTGTTATTAAAGAAATAACATTTTGCTTAGCTTTGAAATATTAGGGTTTTTTTTTTAAACTTTTAACTTAACCAATCATTCTTCAAACAAACAAACAAACAAACACCCAGTAAGCCCCATGTGCTTAGCTGCTCAATTGTGTCCAACCTCTTGCAACCCCATGGACTGTAGCCCGCCAGGCTCCTCTGTCCATGGGAATCCTCCAGGGAAGAATACTGGAGTTGGTTGCCATGCCCTCCTCCGAAGGATCTTCCCAACCCAGGGCTTGAACCCAGGTCTTCCACATTGCAGGTGAATTCTTTACCATCTGAGCCACCAGAACCCAGTAAGCTAGTCAGAACCAAATGAAAAAATAGCAAATTAACCTTAGAATAGAGCAATTTCATCTACTACCCAGAAGCCATGGGAAGATACTGGTGTCCCTCTTTATATTTCAGAAGAGACTGACCACTACCTTCCAGACCTAGGAAGAGACCTAGGCGCTTCCAGACCTAGGCTAAGAGATTAGCCAAAGGGTAAGACAAGCAAGGCCAACAGATACCTTTGGGCAGGGTAGGTCCCACCCTGCACAAGGGTACCCAACTGAGAGGGAGCAAATGGAGGCTGAAATTCATTCTTCAACTGCCCTAGTGGCCTCCAACATCCCTGAGAAAGAAAAACATTTTTCTAATTGTTCCTCTAGTGTGGCTGCTTCTCTGCAATTTGTCTGCCCCCAGGTGGCGCATGTTTCTAATTAGCACAAAGGCATCATATGAGCAAATAGTAGCCTTAAAAATTAACTTAGAGATCTTAGAGCCATCAGGTGTTGTGAAGGCTGCAACCATGAATAACCTTTGTCTGGCCTTGGGCCTTGAAACTAAACATTGACTGAAGCTATCTTTCCCTTCCTGTTAACTCAGACTGTGAAGACAGTAATTCAGCTGTAAAATGAAAAGGAAGAGGAGTAACTCGCATTTGCTGAAAATCTGAAAATCTATTAAGAGTCAGGAATCTGCTGAAGCTTCATCCCACTAGTAAGTGGAAGGGGCAGGAGATAATTCACCTTTGAGTGGGTACCATGACATAATAGGAAAAATCATGGGTTTTGGAGTCACAAGAGAGAACTCTGAATCTTTGCCCTGCTGTTTACTAGTTGGCAACTTGAAGTGAATATTTAACTTCTCTGGGCTTCAGTGAGGAGTCACAAAGATAATAGATGTAAAGAGCTGAGCATAGTGCTGCCTGGCACATATAAGGCATTCAGCTCCTATGTCTTTTTCTGCTACCACCCTGACTCCAAAGTTAATTCACATTATTCACACCATTGGCCTTTAGGACCTCATTCAATAGAGCATAAGGACGAGTCTGTGCTGTGCTGCTCTGCTCAGTCGTGTCTGACTCTTTGTGACCCCGGGGGCTGTAGTCTGCCAGGCTCTTCCGTCCATGGGATTTCCCAGGCAAGAATACATGGAGTGGGTTGCCATTTTCTTTGCCAAGGTATCTTCCAGACTCAGGGATCAAACCAACATCTCCTGCAATATCAGGCAGATTCTTTACCACTGAGCCACCTGGGAAGCCCCCAAGAATGGGTCTACCAGACAGAATATTGAAGTGAGAGTCAGGAGACATCAGTCCCAATGCCAGACACCTCCCTTGATGTACACTGAGTAAGTCACTCCCCTCTCCTGATCCCATCAATAAAACAAGAGAACACGTCTAGCTCTGATGCTGAAAGGCAAGAGCAGAGGAAATTACTTTTCTTGAGCACCTGCCATGATATACACACCAAGTTAGGCCCTTTTGCATACCTTATTTACATATGCTAAATCAGCACTGTCCCATAAAACTTTCTGATGTTGGGAATGTTCTGTATCTGACAATATCTAATTTGGTACTAACACTAGCCATAAGTATCTACTGAGCCCTTGAAATGTGCATAGTGCAAGTGAGGAACTAAATTTTTTATTTTATTTAAATTTAACTAATTCAAATTTAAATACCCATGTATTTAGACAGTGATTACTGTATTAGATACTGCAGCTCTAAGATAATGAAGCAGGAATATTTGTTCCCATTTACTGTATGTTGAAACTGGGGCTTCGAAAAATTTATGAATTTGCTGAAAGTAACATAAATAGTAAATAAACCAGATTCAAAACCAAGCAGTAGAAAGTTTAGCAGCTTGGTACTGTCAAATACACCAGGAATTACCTAGGCTCCACTACTCACAAGTTATATAACCAAAGAGAGACAATCATAGTCTCTAGAATTCACTTTCATCGTCTATAAAATAGGGATAATCATCGCCTAATTCGTAGGCTTATTGTTGAGATTAATAGGTTAGAGCTATATAGAGTGTGGCTTTCAGCAACTGTGTTTCCTCACCACCCTTTTACCTCAGCCCCACACAGAAGAGGTTTAGACAGAAACTTAAAAAGATAACTGTAAGGCAGAGGGGGCATTTGGGAAAAAGAAAAGCAAGAAAGGAAACACTTATGAGCTTTCATATGTTATCTTTCATAGAATGGAGTTGAGGGAAGGTATGAAATCATCAAACTACTTCCACTTATTTGGTTTGCTTCCTTGCCGTATTCTTGATACTCCAGTCAATGTTAGCCAAGGCAGGGAACAAGGTATATATAATGTATTCTGAGGCCCCAAAAGACAAGATAATGCAGCTGAACAACACAGTACTGTCAAGGGCATGGGCTCAAAGGGCAGGTAAAGTTCAATCCTGGCTCCCAAATTTTGTATGCACAAAATAATAGACACCACTTGACAACAGTCTTTCATCTGTGAAACAGGACAGATAACATGCAGGGCGTCTCAATAAAAAACATATACGTTTATTATTTTGCTTTACGTCTGTAGCACCCTCTAGTGGAGTGTACAAAAATAAGCATTCTATTTCTACCCTCCAAGAAGTGTGCATTGGAATCACCAGAATAGTTTGTTATAACACAGACACCCAAACCCTAACAACTACTAGAATTTCTGATTAATTAGTTTGGAGGTGAGAATCTAAATTTCTGACATTTCCCCACCAGGTGGTGCTATTGGTGTGTCTGGAAAACACTTTGAGAACCTCTGCTCTAAATCCCACCCCTCCCCAATGTGTGTATGTGTGTGCCCAGAAACACACATATGCACACACACACACAAACGTATGGAATCTATAACTGAAATAAGTATAACTTGTGTTGTTTGATTTTATTAGTATGCCTCTAACAAGGATTTTGTGAAGATTTAAAGAATATCATGTGATATGACACAACATCTAAAATATAGACAGCATGCAAAAAAACAGGATCACAGAACATAAATCCCAGGTTCTCAGATAGTAACTGGTGGAATCGGGCTCAAAATTAGGCCTCTAATTAGGCCTCTAAACTCCAAAAACATAATAAAGTTTAACAGTACTACTACAGAAGACAGGGTGAAAACACAAATATCCGATCATAATTTCAAAAGTGAAAGAAGATCAGTTTTCAATTCCAGGGTCCAAGCCCAGTGAAGACAAATGTCTGTACTGACCGGAAAACCACCTGTGTTTTCCCTGCTGCAGAGCAGGGGTCAGGGTGAGGTGGTAAAGCGGGGCAGGTGGCAGCATTTGAAAAGATCCTAACCCCACAGAAAGGGTTAGAATCTTCGTATCTTCATAGGCATCAGTGCTTGGGGGTCATTCATCAAAAATCCCATGGACGGAGGAGCCTGGTGGGCTGCCGTCTATGGGGTCGCACAGAGTCAGACACGACTTTGCGACTTCACTTTCACTTTTCACTTTTATCATTGGAGAAGGAAATGCCAACCCACTCCAGTGTTCTTGCCTGGAGAATCCCAGGGACGGGGGAGCCTGGAGGGCTGCCGTCTATGGGGTCGCACAGAGTCAGACACGACTGAAGCGACTTAGCAGCAGCAGCAGCACCACCACCCCCAAAAAAGGCAAGAAGAAAGAGATGGGAGGGGGGAATTTTTTTTTTTAAGGAGGAAAGAAGTAAAGAAAGGAGGTAAACATTTGAATAGAGCCCTACCTGGTAGGGCTATTAATAACTTAATTCGATTTTTCTCGAGAAATGAAAGATATATATGATCTTTATAGATTGGAAAGTTCAGCAAATCAGAAAAAAAAAAAAAAAAAAGGATGGGGGAATCCCATAATTCCAGGGACCAAACAGCCAATCCTTTGCTGGAATTTGGCGGCATCTAGTGGCAAACTCAAAAGGTATAAACCTCACACGGAGAACTTTCTGGAAAATTAGAGTGCATACTTGCGTTAAGAGCACTCTGCCTGGAAATCAGAACAAGCAGGTAAGAGAGCCTCAGCCCCCACAGAAATTCGGAGTCCCTAGTGGAGGGGAAGTCTGTCGTGTACAGATATTCTCAGCAAAATATTGTGGCAGAATTGGACGCAACTTGGGGGTGGGGGATGGACGGGGGATGGACGGGGGAAGGAGCGGGGGTTGGGGGAAGACGGCTATTAGGGAACAGCAAAGCTGCTTTTTGGAACTGCTAGTAAGCGAATGGGGGATTTGGTTGTTAACCGCTGCTGGGCTACGGCTTAGAACGGGATTTTTGATTCGGAGGTAGACGTGGGAAGAAAGTGTATTTTTAGGGTTTAAAATCAAATCGATAGGGGAGACCGAAGTATTTCTAGCGAAAACCCTTTATCTCAGTGATGGTCGCCATAACTTAATTGCTTAAATTTCCGTTTTATAATAATAATTTTCAAACATAAATAAAGTAGAAAAATGATCCGCAGAGAACGCGCGCGCGCACGCGCGCACACACGCGCACGCACCCGCCCCAGAACACACACCAGCCCCGACGCTAGGGGCGCACGCCTGCGCACACCAGCCACCTCCAGCGCCACGAGGCCTGGCGTTCGCGCACACGCCAACGCCAAGGCCACGCGGGCTCGCTTGCGCACAGGAGCCCTGACACCGCGCGCCCGCAGTACCCCCCACCCCCAACTCGCACACACATCAAAACCCCCAGTCAACCTTTATTTTTTTTTTTTTCCTCCGGGAGTTGCGCAAGAGGTTCGGGGGCGTGGCCGCAGATTTGACCTAGCGCTTCCCCACTCGCGGGGACCTTAGCTCATTTCCGCCCATCCTGTTTCCGCAGGCCACGTAGACACTTCCTTTCCCAGTTGGGGGGGAACCCACAATGCCTCCCTGCAGGAAAAAAAAAAAGAAAGAAACCTCTGGGCAGGGGAACTCTGGGTCGTGAAAGTGGGCCACGTGAACACTCTGCCCTATAGACTTATGACCCAACCGCTGTCGCGCTTTTGGAGGGCGGGCTGAAAACCTAAGAGGGCGAACGTCATTGGTCAGAGCCCTCACTAAAGGAGAAAGGTAATTGGTTTCCTTCAAGCCTTAACGGTGAAGAAGCAGGTTGCTAGCACCCGCCTTTACTGCGGCGGAGTGTCATTGCTGACGTGGTGAGCTTCATCCAATCATTTGGTTATAGAACATTCTAAAACTTAGATGAGACGATTGTGATTGGCTGTAGGGCATAAGCCCGCCTCCAGGGTGACGTGTCTGCCTATGGATATCAGTTGCCAGAGAAACCTGGCTTTACTATGGCGGTTGGAGAGGCGGCAGTGATCACACGTCGTCGTCTGTCGGAAAGAACTGGATCCTCGTTTCAGGTTTCGGGGTGGGGGTGGGGAGAAAGGGTTGACGATTTCCTCTTATCGTCGCGTATACAGACAAGATTAATTAATGGCTTTACTATCGGGCAGAACTAGATTCGAATTCCTACTCGCCAACGCCCAGCTTGGGCTGGCTGTTCTTTCTGTGTCTCGGTTTCCATGTTTGTAAAATGGTGATAATAATAGTATCTGCCTCAGAGACTTGTGCCTCAGAGGCGTGTGCTGTATATTAGAGCGTATAATATACGACTGCTAGGTAATGTAATACGTATAATAACTTAATACGCACCGTGGCTCCGGAAGACGTTAGCTATTACTGTGGAGAGAAAAACGCGCGTAATAGAGTGAGAAAAAACGTAAAATTATGTAAAGTCGTTCCTTACAGTGCTTTTCCTATCACCTCCTTCCGTAAAAGAAATTCGAGATACAAAAGAGACGTATCAGTCTTTACCAATGAAATAATTTATTTGACAATTACCTCAAAATAGCGGGGATTGGAATTTTCCGTATTGAAAAGTTAAAAAAAAAAGCGGGGGTGGGGAGAAACGGAGAATGAGGAATGAGAGCTAGCTGGAGGTGAACCACATGCGATGAGTAGGCCTTGTTTGAATCCTGATTCGGGGAAATCAACTATAAAAAAATACTTAAAGATGCATCAGGAAATTTTAAAGACGGATTCGACATTTGATTTTTTTTAAGGAATTAATGACGATGTTTTAGACGTTGTAATGATACTGTGGTTATGTTTTCAAATTGCCTGTAGCTTACAGAAATATACGAAAATACGAATTAAACAATAAAAGCATTCAGACTGGCTTCAAAATACCTTGATGTCTAGGATTTGCTTCAGAATTAGCTCAGCGGTAAGGGGAAGTGGCGAGGGGCATAGATAAAACAAAATTGGCACTAAATTAATCGTTTAAGCTGAGTGATGAGCTTATGGGATTCCTTGTATTGTTCTAGCTTCCTTGGTATATGTTTGAATTTTTCCATAATAAAATACAGAAAGTCAGCTATTCAGTGCTCTTGAGAAAAACAAGAGTGGGGGGGGGGCGGCGAGCAGTGGGTGGGGTTACAGATAAAACAAGATGGCCTTCAGTTGGTAATTGTTGAAGCTGGATGATAGATTCGCAAAGGTTTATATTATTCCCCTACATTTTTATCCATTTGAAATTATCCTTAATAAAACTTAGAAAAAAGCAAAAACAAATTATCGGAAATCATGATAAATGTACAATAAGGTAAATTTGAAAATGTAGCCACAAGAAAGGGGGAAAAATCTTGTACGTTTTTTATCAGCTTTGGTGTCCTTTGTGTATGTTAAAATGCATTGGTGGAAAACAAAACGTTCATCTCATATCTTTATGTCCTTTGCTGTCCCCTTGTTTGACCTTCTAGACTACCATCAGAAAAACTAAGTTTGCTGTGTAGTGAGGATCAGGTCTGATCCTGATTGCAGAACATCCCTCATTACAGAATCTTGGGTAAGTGCCTCCCTTCTCCTGGCCTCAGTTCTCAAACAAGATAATTCCACATAACCTTGATAACTATCTAGGAATATTTTGAGGATTAATAAGGGCCTGTCGAGGAAAGCACTCTACATTCTAAGAATGGAAGGATGGAGCTAAGTCCATCTGTGCTTTCAGTATAGAAAGTGCCTAAAAATCAGTGGGCCCTGTAATCTTACATTCCTTGGTAAAGGATACTCTCTAATACTGCCTATAGTTAGAGCCGTGCATCTATATATATATTTTTTAAAGTTTGTGGCATTCCCTATGCAGCATAATTGAGTGGTCAAGAGCAAATACTGACTTCCTGAATTTAAATCCTGGTTCTGCCACTCACTGTAGGATCCTGGGCAGAATACTTACTTTGTCTCTAAAGTTCCTCATCTGTAAAATAAAGATAATGGTTCCTACTTCATTGGATTATTAAGGAAATTACATGTAAATTGTTTGGCACATATAAGTAGTTGATTTAATTAATCATTGTGACTATTAGTCCCTCTGGTACATTCTGTTTTACACATTTGTGCATATGCACACATGCACACACGCACTAATAAAAGCAATAGATACCTTTTTGGAGTTGTTAATAATAATAATAATAATACTGTTGATTTCTCTCCTGATTTTCCAGAAGCAGCGGTTACTACTAGAACTGAATTCTGAAATTATAACTTCTGACTTATCCTAACACTCTAGAAAGGTATTGAGTATGTTGATCATATTTATTTATAAGGAAATTTCTAGAAACTGTAATTTTTAACTAGCAAATCGAAACCATATTCAGTCTGCTAACAGGTTTTATATTATTCCTCTTTTGTCTCAGACTCAAAAAATAAAATGTTAAATGTTCCAAGATCCAGAATTGATAAAAATGTAACTGACACAGTGTATATGCATTTAAAGATTTATTCCAACAAACCACTGGATTTGTTCACATTCATTTCTGACACAGTCATACACAAAAATGTCAGTAAATGGAGTATGTATTCCTGAATAGCCCATCATTTGCGTGAGGAGATGAAAGAAGGTTTTTCAGTCTCTTGACAGCTTTATTTTCCCATGGAGTCACTATATTTTCCTTGCTACTTTTTTTTCCCCCCCTTCTGAAAGCTAAGTTGCAGAGGAGGGCACACTGCCCTGGTGGGAAAGATGCAACAGATTGGAAGGGGGAGGGCACAGAACCTCTTCATGGGAGGCTATTTGGAGAATGATTAAAGGTGAAAGAGAGGTGGACTGTTAGGCCAGTAGCAGCCCAGAGAAGGCGAGGGTCAAGGTAACCTGAAGGAGCCTCAAGGGGGAAAAGGACCTTGACCTAGGCCTCTGAGGATGGACAGAATCCATAAGGGGAGAAGGAAACCAGTTCAAATGTTATGCATACAAAGTATATGATATACAATGCTTAAGTCCAGCTGTATGTTAGAACCATGAATAAGAATAGATCTGAAAATTAATAAGGATTTTAAATATGCATATTTTAGTGTAAATCTTTAGTCACTTAATTGATATGTGAATCAGTCTCATAATATAAAAAGCTAAAATGTTACAGAGTAGGCCCAGGTTTCCTTTCTTCACGCCCCCATTTCTCTTACTCTCCCCAGAGTTAACCACTATATTATCAGTTCTATTTCCTTCTAGATCTCTAAATTATGCACCTGTTTAAAATGTAGGATATATATATAAAATATTCTTTGGTGTTTTCTTTTACATAAATATGCTATCATATTATAGATACTGTTTTACAACTTGCCTTGGATGTCTTCATGTCCATTATAGAGATGTTTGATTCCATTCACAGTGGCATTCCTTTAACTAGTATGATAGTCCATATAAAGAGTAAGCCATGTTTTGTTTTGCCAAATCACTATTGATAGTCCTCCAGGTTGACCCCAGTGGTTTTCTGTGTAATTTATACTTCACCAAACATCCTTGGAACCCCTTTACAAGTGTTAATTCCAGGGCAATATTTATGTCTTTAAATTATGATGATTAAACCAGTGTTGATACTGGTGGGAGAAGAGACATCATTATGACAGACTGGATAACCTAGAAACAGTGATACCTTTAAAAATGGAATAATCAAAAATCATTGGAAACTAAGTACCTTTAAAGATCCATATAATTTAGAATGTTATAAAACAATTCAAATCAGTGGGGAAAGGATAGGCTCTATTAATTAGAAAAAAATTAGGCATAATATTTGGAAGAAACTATAAAATACTGAGAGAGAATACAGGAAGTCATTTAGAATATTGATTTGGGAGCATTTTCCCCAGGCATGACATGCCAAAGTTCACAAAGGGAAAAGTTGACACATTTGTGTTTTTACACACACAGTGACCCACTTAGAAGAATAATGACAGTTTGGAAAAAATATTTCTAACACACAAAAACACCTAGTGTTTAATTATTAGAAGTCAATAAAAGACAAAACAACATAGTAGAAACGGGGACAAAATATGTAAGAGATGGATACGTACAAATATCTGAACATATGTTCAGTATCACACAAATTCAAATAAAAATATCTTCCTACATATTAGATCCCCCCCCCCTTTTTTTTTTCCCAAAAAGATGTTTATCCAGTGTTGCTGAAGTTGTGGGTGAATAAGCTTAACATTTTTGCTGGGAGTACAAATTAAAACATTTCTTCACAAATTAAATTTACCTCTTAAGTCATCAAAGTTGTAAATAAGCAAATCCTTTGAGCAGTTGAGAATGCCCTTCTGAATACTTACCTAATACGCTAATATATCTGTACACTGATACCTGTTAACATTTCTGTAATAATGAAGTGTTGGAAACAGCCTAAATGTTCGTTTATATGGGACTGGTTAAATTATACTATGTGGAGATAGAAGAATGATGTGGATATTAAAAAGAATGAGCTAAGTATGTGGCCATAGATGCCTGTGATAAAGTGAGAAAACGTGAGGGGCAGTATGTGTCTCACCTTTGTCAAGACAATGTAAATCCATGATACATAATCACAATAAGAGCATAACAGATACATTTAGTTTTAAAAGTAGGTTTCTCTGTGAATGTGTACATGAAAAGATTTGAAGACATATTCTGAGATCAGGGAGGGAAGGTGGTAAGAGGATGCCCATATCTATATATTTTGGTGTTTATAATTATGTAATAGTTTTATGATTATGTAAAGGAACTATTACTCAAATGCTACCACAAAATTAATTAGTTGGGAATATAGATTTTTCAGTTCACAACATAAATAGTTTTTGGGTGGGTTGAGGAATTAATATATTTTAAAAATCCATTAAATGTCATCAATTTTTAAGCTTAATGGAAAAAACCACATATTTCATCATATGCATCTTTAAAAATCTCATCAGACACTATAAACTGGGAGAAATATTTGCCCAGATATGACAATTGATAAGCAACTATAAAAAACTTTTAAGAACCAACTCAAAATGAATAGAGGACATGTAAAATATAACTGGCCAGGAAACACATTTTTTTAAAATACCAAGACAGCTAATAAAAGAAATACAAGCACCTATTTTCCTTATCAGGTTACAGTGCAGACCAGAGTTGTGAGTTTGAAAATTGGTACAAATTGTGAGAGAAGTAATTTGGCAGCATATTTTAAGCTACTAAATCCACATCTGGGGGCAAAAGAAAATCTTTTAATTACAGGATAAATTGGGGGGGATCACTTTCCAGAAAGAGGGTGGTTAGAAAGTATGCCCATGTGGTTTCATCTCATACAGCTCTCAAGATGTATGCATATTCCAACCTTACTAACATGGGGAAATGATCCGTCAAAATAGTAAGGTTTTAAATATCTAAGATTTGATACCAAACCTTCAAGGATTTACACAGAAAGAGAAGATAGAAAACTAACACAAACATACGAACATGTTTTCTCTGGCATACCCTAGAACTGACGTAGGGAACAAGTGGGAAAATATTTGATGACCGTCATTCCTAATTTGTGCTTCCATTTTCCCCATGTGCTGAATCACCTCCTCACTGATTCACTAATGTATACCCAGAAGGGACCTAAGTGCTGCTGCAGAAAGTGAGAGATACATATTACACAAAGCTTACGACAAGTGGAGATTAGTGGTGTAGTTCCATAAGCAGAACAGGTGAAACATTTAAGTAAATACTAAGTTGTGGAGTACTGACAGCTCATATGGTATCAGAGATGGGGCTAGAGTAGTTAGGAAATGTAATGGGACTTTTCCTGGTAGATGAGGTAGCTGAAGGGAGGAAGCATGATGCAAATAACAAGTAGGTACACCAAGCCAGTAAACAAACTCAAACTGGCACATTCAGTTTAAAACAGCTCAAAGCAATGTGTAGTGCTAACGTTTTTAATGAGGAATATCCACAGCATGTATGTCACCAAGTGATGGAGTGATGTAAACTTCTAGCAAGGGAGGTGCAAAGTGCAGTGACCCTAATAATAAGTTTGTATTACAAGTAGGAGGCAGACATCAAAAGGATGGTTTTTCCTCCCTTTGATACCTGGCTTCTGACTCCAGGTAGTAATAGTTGCTTGATCTGTGGGATACTCAGATGAAAATAAAGGTACTGAGACCATTCTAAGAAAGGCTGCTTCCTTGGCTTTATTCAGTCTGAGCACAAACCTGGGTATTTTCCTGTCCAATGTCAGACATTTCATTCAACTTTGGACTTGATATGAATAATAGAATTTGTAAAGAATGATGAAATTCACCCACTTAATGAAAACAATGTAGAAATCCTTATGGTTTTCTTTGCATAAATAAGTGTAATCGATGCCATAATATACAGGAGGTTCAGCGGTCATTCTTAGGTTCCTCAGTAAGGAACTGCTGATGACCAGTGTGACATCCAGAAGACTTCTCTGCAGCTTTGCTCCACTTCTGTGTGTTTTGCAGTCTGCTTGGCACTGGGCCATCTTGCTTTTTGTAGTTGGTATTTTAACTGTCCCCTTGTTTGTGGAAGCTCTGCCCATTATTCCTCAGGTACGTTTTCTGGATATCACCTCTATTACTTAACTCTGATATCCTCACATACTGTGTCCCCTCTGTCCCAGTTACAGAAAAATTTTTGTAAGAAACATTTTGTAACCCTAGTAGCTTACGATGTAATACCATGAAACACTAACCACATCTGATCCTTAACAGGATGTGTCTATATATCCCTCTCAGCCAGAAGGTTCTGATTCCTACAGGGTCAGTGTCTGTATTCACAAATTTTGATGCTGAAGAGCACCTTTGCTCGGATTTCCGCTGAGAGCTTTGTGTTCTGTCAGAGGAAATCATATGCTTAGTGATAGCACCCAGACCTCTTGCCAATAACTGACTTCCCTGATGCAGGGCTCTAGTTTTCTAGTATTACTTACCTCATTTCCCCTTCAGGGATTCCCTGACACCTGCTCACATAATCTCAGGGGGCCTAGCAATTGGCAAAAGGGCTTTTTCTATGGGTTAAAATTGTGGTTACCAGAGAAACCTGGTTTCAGGCTTGTCCACCATCACATCTCATTCTTTCCCAGAGGGAACCCTGGTTTTAATAGTCTGATATTTATTCATCTAGATATTTTCTGATGTATACACATCAGTTTAAAACACAGAAGTTGGACCTCGCTGTTCATAAGAACTATCTAAAACATGCCTATTTCTCCACTTGGGCTATCTCTGGGATCCTGTTGTAAACATTATACATTATGCAACTTGCCTGTTTACCTAATAGTGTATAATTGAATATCATCCCACATCACTACATGAATCTGCTTAATTCATTTGAATGTTCTTCCGTGGTGTGCATACATCATAGTTTCTATTGTCATTTCCCTATTGAAGAATAGATATTTCCAGTTCTTCAGTATTACAAACACCACTGCAATGAACATCCTTGTATCGTTATTCACATATGCAGAGACTCCTGCAAGGTACTGTGTTGGCTGTTCACCCACATTGTATTTATGAAATTCTTACCTAGGGGTAATTCGCCACACTCCATAGATGAAAGAGGCCAAGAAAGCTTAACATATCTTGCCCAGAGCCTTACAACCCATAAATGACAGCCTAACTGAAGTAGAAGTATGTCTAACAGCAGAACCATGTGTTTTCTCTGATATCACAATTGTAAACCACATGTTTTAAAGTTAGGTTATTTTTTCTTTTTCCTGGATTTCACAAAAGGTCATTGTTGATGCCTGCTTCCCCTTTCTAGGTTGTGTCTCACCTCATCTCCACGACCATCCCAGAAGATCTATAAGATTCCATCTGGGAAAACACTAGGAGTTCTTGGCAGGGAAAGAAGAGGATTGCGTAAGTCAAAGGACTTGTTTAATCTGTCATTCCGTAAGAATCTCAGAAAACTTGTTTTCATCTTTATCTCACTAACCCTCTGCTGCATTTTACAGTGTAAATCATCTTTTTCCTTCTTGAAATTCTCAACTTCTTTGGATTCCAAAATAACATTGTCCTAATTCTCCTATGGCTGCTTGGACCATTTTTGCTTGTGGGTTTTTTTTTTTTTTTGGTAGTCTTTCTCTCTGCTCATCCCTTAAGTATAATTCTTTCTTAGGTTTGTCCAGAATTCTAGACTTGTTCAGTTCTTCCTCTATCCTCCATGAACTATTTCTATTCCTATCTATATGATGATTACACTCAGGTCTCCATTTCTGCTTCTGACCTCTCACCTAAGCATTAAAGTCACATGTTTAACTGCATACCTCACACTTAATAGGTCTATACCAAACTTTCCTCTCCAGTCTGTTTCCTCCTCTTCTAGATACAGTCTTATTTGGTGATAATACTGTCACCTAATCACCCATTCTCAAAACCCTGGCAGTCATCATGGACTTTATCCCTCACCAATTTATCACCGCCAACAAGCTATTGCTGAAAGTAGCATTAGGTACCATTTCTTGTTTGCTTTAAAAATATCCTGTGTTTATATAACTATCACTATACTAACCTTGTTGTTTCATAATTGTCACTTTAGATACTCGAATCCCTAGTACCTGGCATAATACCTGTTCCAAAGTACATAAGCAGTAGTATATGAAGACTAACTTGAATGAATGAATTAACTTGTTTCCTATTTTATTACTAATTCCAAACTAACCATTAAAAATTGGTGCTTTTACTAATTCATTAATTACCCAGACCTGAAATTGTAGGGCCACCTGTGACTCCTCTCTCTTCTTCATTTACCAAGTTCTCTGTTCACTTTCTCTTGACTCTGTCATCAGCCTAGTTCAGGCCTACCTGGACTTAACACAAAAACCTTTGCTGGTACGCATTTTGCTTCCAGGCAGCTAAATTAATCTTTCTTGTTTCTTTTGTCTTGTCATTTTTCCTGTTCAGAAATCCTGAATTTCACCTCCACTGCCTTTTGTAGTTTAATTCATTCTTTCTCTGAAATTATATTCTTGTCTTTTGAGTGACATCAAAAAACTAATTTATGGGCAGGTCTGATGAGTGACTGGGTAGGCTGAGAGTAGTGGGTGAGGGGTAGTGAGGATCAAAGAGTGAGCAAAGAGGTAGTAAGTCACTAACAATTAATTGGTTGGCCCTGAAATAGGATCTGAAATCCAGATTTCAAGAGAGTAGTGTGTGTTGTGCTTTAATAGGCCTTTAGGAAGCACACTGTGTTCAAGGTCTCCATAGAAAACAACCAAATAAAATGTTTTATATATTACAGTGGTTGGAATAAAAACAGGGTTGAATGAGTTCCAGAAAGCAGGGTTCTCAAACCCGTGGACACCAATCTGCCGAAGAAGACAATTTCAAAAAGCCAACTAGAAGCAATATGCAAAGAAGTAAAATGAGAGGGTCCTCTGGAAAGAAGACAGCTGGTCCCCAGCAGAAGAATCTGGAAGCAGCACTCCCAGGCAGATGGGGGGGTCGCTCTGCTGAGAACCCCCCATCAGGATCGGTGAGGAAGACCAGAAGGAACAAACAGAAGACCCCTGGGAATGGAGATGGTGGCAGCACCAGCGAAGCACCCCAGCCACCTCGGAAGAAAAGGGCCCGGGCAGACCCCACAGTTGAAAGTGAGGATGCTTTTAAGAATAGAATGGAAGTTAAGGTGAAGATTCCTGAAGAATTAAAACCATGGCTTGTCGAGGACTGGGACTTAGTCACCAGGCAGAAGCAACTTTTCCAACTCCCAGCCAAGAAAAACGTGGATACTATTTTGGAAGAATACGCCAACTGCAAAAGATCGCAAGGCAATGTTGACAACAAGGAGTATGCAGTTAATGAGGTGGTGGGAGGGATAAAAGAGTATTTCAATGTGATGTTGGGCACCCAGCTGCTCTACAAATTTGAGAGGCCCCAGTATGCCGAAATTCTCTTGGCTCACCCTGATGCACCAATGTCCCAGGTTTATGGGGCACCACACCTCCTGAGATTATTTGTAAGAATTGGGGCAATGTTGGCATACACGCCCCTTGATGAGAAGAGCCTTGCATTATTGTTGGGCTATTTGCATGATTTCCTGAAATACCTGGCAAAAAATGCTGCGTCTCTGTTCACTGCCAGCGATTATAAAGTGGCTTCTGCTGAGTACCACCGCAAAGCCCTGTGAGGGTCTACTGACCACTCGCTGTTACGTCTGGTATCTGTAAACGCTCTTTTTGTTCTTAGTCTTTTTCCTTGTATAATTGATACTCTTTAAAATTGTTAATGTATAACAGGGCTTATGTTTCAGTTTTCTGTTTTCTCCTAAACAGAAAATAAAAGGAGTGTAAGCTCCTTTTCTCATTTCAAAGTTGCTACCAGTGTATGCAGTAATTAGACAAAGAAGAAACATTCAGTAGAACATTTTATTGCCTAGTTGACAACATTGCTTGAATGCTGGTGGTTCTATCCCTTTGACACTACACAATTTTCTAATATGTGTTAATGCTACGTGAAAAATGCCCTGATTCCTAGTGCCAAAGGTTCAACTTAATGTATATACCCGAAAACCCATGCAATTGTGCTTTTTTTTTATGGTGCTTGAAGTAAAACAGCCCATCCTCTGCAAGTCCATCTATGTTGTTCCTTAGGCATTCATTCTATCTTTGCTCAAGTTGTTGAAGGATGGTGGTTTGTTTCATGGTTTTTGTATTTGAGTCTAATGCACGTTCTAACATGATAGAGGCAATGCATTATTGTGTAGCCATGGTTTTCCGGAGAAGTTGATATTTTAGGAATCGTATTTCAGATCTTAAATAAAATTTGTTTCTAAATTTCAAAGCAAGCAATTTGCAGTGTGTCTTTAATGTTACTGAGCCTGAGAAATCAGCAGGCTCAGGAAAGATCTAGGTGGTACTAAAGGAGAGAGTTCCGACTCCTAGTGAAAGAATTCCTTTTATTGTTGGGTGTAGCAGCTGGGATGCACCCTGCCAGGTCAGCTTCTCTTCTCTCCCCTCTGTGTGGCTGCTCAGGGTGGGATTGCTTTCTACTGATGCTTATAAGAGCCACTTTTGTTCCTGAGGCCCCTTGTCTCTATGAGTTGGGCTAGTATAATAGGATATTTAATGGGTACTGCAACACTCCTTTAAAGTTAGGAGAGCATTGCTGTTTCCCACCAGAGGAAGCATGGGCAGCCACCTCCAGTATCAGACATACCTGTAGATTTGGGAACAAGGATGGCAGCTTTTCCAGCTCCAGCATTAATGCCATGTTCCCAATGCTTCAATAAACCCTTGGACATAAGATTGGGAATCCTAGAGTTAGGGAGTCTGTGGAGAAGAGGGACAGTGTTGGACACCTGTGACGATAAATCCGTCTTCTGTGAAAATCCCCTAGTCAAACGAAGTTTTGCTTCACAGCACTTACTACTTCAGTGAAAAAAGTATTCTATGGTTACCACAGAAACTTTGGAAAATACACTAAGAACAAACAGAATAAGAATCACATATAATCCTGGGTCTGTCAAGGTCT
Organism: Capricornis sumatraensis; assembly: GCF_032405125.1. NCBI lineage: Eukaryota > Metazoa > Chordata > Mammalia > Artiodactyla > Bovidae > Capricornis > Capricornis sumatraensis. The sequence continues at coordinate 13,096,317 of NC_091092.1, forward strand.
GAAGAAATAAATGGGACCCAAAATGGATGATTTGAGTTTAATAGAGAATTTTCCCCAAGTTGTCAGTCGAGGAGTCACCCACAGAGTGGGTAACTTGAAAATTCTAATCTCTTAAAAGGAGGCCGGTTGTCTTAGACTAGGGCTCACCCTAATGAACTCATTTTAACTTAGTTACCTCTATAAAGACTCTGTCTCCAAACAGCCACATTATGAGATACTGTGTTGGGGTCGGGTCCCAAGTGGTGGTAGGAATTTAACATGAGTTTGGAGGTAACTCAATTCAGTCTGTAACATGGTGTTACTACCTCTAGACAGGAGGAGAGGAGAGAGCAGGATGAGGAGAGGGAGGAGGGAGGGGGGAAGACTGGAATAGGAGCTGGGGAGGAGAGGAAGGAGCAGGGGGAGGGGAAGGAGGAATGACTGGAATGGAATGGAATATTCAAGATGCAGTTCGCTCACAGAAACCTTGAGGAAGACAGAATCCCAGAAGGACTGGGGTGAAGTACCTGCCCTCATTCTTCCTCCGTTTTATCTACTGCTCGGTATTTCCTTTTGGCCACGTTGGAAATCAGAAGGCAAAGATGACATTTGATATATCTACATTGGTAAGCTTGGGGGATACAGCAGGGAATAAAAGTAGATTGGTGGGGGGAAGGCAGATGAGATTTCTAGCACACACATACCTGAAACTAACGATCAGTCATACTTTGTCATATATTAGAATTATTGTGTTCTCTCTGGGACCTAGGGCCTTAGCCAACTAGAGGAGTTCCTAACAAGGACTTTTATCCATTTAACAGGAAGCCTAGAATACAAGTAAACACATCATCTCTATAGTATAAGAATAGTTGTTTAGTTTATTATTTATAAAATTGTTTAGTTGCTCAGTCGTGTCCTACTCTGAACCCATGGACTATAGCCCACCAGGCTCCTCCGTCCGTGTGATTTTCCAGGCGAGGATACTGGAGTGGGTAGCCATTTCCTTAGCACACATGCCTGACCGTGTTAGAAATATCACATTGCCTCTAAATGAACATAAATATGACCCTGAGATCCAACCGTAGCATGTTGGTGGGATATTTACTAAAGTTATTACTGAGGATTCCCCATCTCTATTGGTTGTACAGATATCCTATGGTCTTATCTAGCACCAAAGCCTGAGGAGATCCCTGCTGACATCAGATGACTCTCCACACTAGCTGGGGGTGAGGTGCACCTTTACCGAATTGGCCCAGTATCTTCAGATCCTTTGTCCCTGCTGCTTCCATCAACCCTTGGGTAGGGGGATCTTTGGTAAGACTAGGTTCCCAGCTTCCCTGAGCCCACCAGAGTCTTCCCTGGGGCCTGATAAGGGAAAATACTCATGTCTCTGCTACTGGAAGGACCTACAAATCCTGACCTCTTTTCTCTTGCTACCTTCACATGGCCTCCATTCCCACCTAGTGAAACCTAGCTTGATTTTGTCCGGATATAATCCTTTTCAAAATATAAAACCAATTGGCTTCAAGTACCTTCTGTCTCCAGCTCTGCCACAAACCTCACTCTCATGGATCTCTGCAGAAAATGAGAGAAAAATATAAGAACACAATACACGTTAATATCTCAATGACACAATTCAATATTTCCCATTTCATATGTGGTTAGCTTATTTCTTCATTTTTAAAAAATACATTAGGAATATTCAGGAGAGGCCTAAAGTACTTTATTAGGATGTAAACCAGGCTATCCTATTGACTAAAAAAATAGACAATTACAATAACTATACCCAAATTATCCAAATCTGTTGATTTAGCAAGTTTCTCATCTTAAACTACACAGGTGATGTAGTTTCATCTAGCCATCTAGATGACTAAATGGCTTCCCTTCTGAAACAAGGGTGGTTTTAAGAATATTTACCCCATCAGATTCAATGCCTAGCTAACATGGTGGTTCCATAATGTTGTTATAATTGTCATTTGTAATTTTCATCAATATGATTAACAACAAAAATAAGTTTTCCATTCAGGATAATGTACGTGGATTTCACAATGGAAGCAGGTTGTGAAATAACCTCATGACACCAGTTAAACACTTAGAAAGTAAAGAAGGTAGCCATTAAATATAAGCCTTGTCTTGCCTAAGAAAATTTTCTGGTACAGAATAAATGTTCAAAAATGACAATTTTCTCACCTGTTTCCCTTCCCAAAAGAAAAGGGTGATAATATATTTTTAAGATCTGTGGTTCTCAACCTGAGGTCCTCAGACTCTTAAGGGTTTTTAAAGATACCATTAAGAATTGAACCCTTATTTGTTTCCTCATTTTTTTCATAATTCATTATGAGGTAACACCTAGCT